>NC_137785.1:3476886-4136886 GCF_963455305.1 Plecotus auritus | reverse complement strand
ATTGCAGAAGGGAGGGGCAGGCGGGCCAAGGGGGGGTGGGAGTGTGAGACTTGCCGTCTTGGTCATTGAGGTGGATGATTGGCTTCCAGCGCCTCATCTTCCGCCGTCCGGAAGTTCTAGTGGGCCCTCGTTTACCCTACACCAGTGGTCGGCAAACCGCGGCTCGCGAGCCACATGCGGCTCTTTGGCCCCTGGAGTGGTGGCTCTTCCACAAAATACCACGGCCTGGGCGAGTCTATTTGGAAGAAGTGAGTGGTGTTAGAAGAAGTTTAAGTTTAGAAAATGTGGCTCTCCAGAGAAATGTCCATCGTTGTCCTGTTGATATTTGGCTCTGTGGACTCATGAGTTTGCCGACCACTGGTCTAAACCACACGTGGAGGGTTTGTGGCTGATGCCGCCGAGGTCAAAGGGGAGGGGGTGGGTCAGGTGCTGTGAGTTGTGGAGACCCGGGCAGGCTGTGCCCAGGCGGTGCGTGAGTTGTCAGCGTGTTTCCGGGGGGGTGGCCCACGTCTGGACGCTGCAGTGGGAGGGGCGGGGGGCTGACCTGCCTGCGTCTGAAAGGGCTTCAGGGTAACACGCACACTGTGTTCAGGAGGAGATTTCGGCTAGAAAAGCAGTGAGAGAGCAATGTCTAGAGAAAAGCCTTATACACAGGTGTTTTTAATTGTGATAAAATACCCGTAAAACAAAGTTTCCTATTTTAACCATTAACATTTATTTATCTATCTATTTATTTATCTACTTATCTATTTATTTATTTATTTGAGAGAGAGAGAGAGAGAGAGAGAGAGAGAGAGAGATTTGTTGTTCCACTCGCCCATGCCTTCACTGGTGGCTCCTTGTACGCGCCCTGACTGGGGATGGAATCGCAACCTTGTTGTCTTGGGACGATGCTCTCACCACCTGGCCCACCCTGTCAGGGCCTATAGACCATTTTTTATTTTTATTTTTATTCATTTTTTTAAAAAAAATATATTTTATTGATTATTTTACAGAGAGGAAGAGAGAGGGGGAGGGAGAGGGAGAGAGAGCTAGAAACATTGATCAGCTGCCTCCTGCACACCCCCCACTGGGGATGTGCCCGCAACCAAGGTACATGCCCCTGACCGGAATCGAACCTGGGACCCTTCAGTCTGCAGGCCGACGCTCTATCCACTGAGCCAAACCGGTCAGGGCTAGAGACCATTTTTTAAATGGAATGTATGGAAGTGACACTGGTTAATCCCACTGTATAAGTTTCAGGTGTGTAATTCTATAATAGCATCTGTGCGTTCCATCGTGTGCTCAGTACCCAACATCTAGTCACCTGTCTCCACATATTTGACTCCCTTCCCCTCTTCATCGTCCTCCACCCCCTGTCCCCCCACTTTAACCACTTTTAAGAGTTTAGGACTGGCTGGAGTAGCTCAGTGATTGAGCGTTGACCTATGAACCAGGAGGTCAGGGTTCGATTCCCAGTTAGGGCACATGCCCCAGTTGTGGGCTTGATCCCCAGTGGGGGGCGTGCAGGAGGCAGCCGATCCATGAGTCTCTCTCACCATTGATGTTTCTCTCCCTCTCCCTCTCCCTTCCTCTCTGAAAGAAATAAAAAGATATTTTAACAAAGAGTATAGTTTAGTTGAATTAAGTGCATTTGCACTGTTAATGCAGCCATCCCCACCATCACGTCCAGTACCTTTTTATCCCCCCGACTGAAGCTCTCCTTTAAACTCACACTCCCCTCCCCCACGTTCCCATGCTACGTTGCCTCTGTGACTTGACTGTTCTGGGTGTCGCATGGAAGTGGGATCACACAGCATTTACCCCTGTGTGTCTGGCTACGTGTTCTCTGCATAATGTCTTGAAGCTTCTCTGTGGCGGCGGGATCAGAGTTCATCCCCTTTCCGTGGCTGAGCGGTGTCCGGGGCAGGTGTGGGCCGCATTTTGTCTTCCTTCCTTCATCCCTGGATGAAGAGCTGGGTCCAAGTTTCCAGCGTTTGGCTCTAGTGAATCATGCTGTTACGGCCACTGGTGTGCAATTCACAACTTTACGACACACGGGCTTCTATGGATGACCGCGACTTTGTTTTTCTAGTTGTTTTTTCTGAAATATTAGCCCACAATTAATGTATCGGTTCCTAAGCAAGAGGAAGACCTGGATGTGCTCTGAGGTTCCCTCCTCACTCTTTTTTTTTTTTTATAAAAAAAAATATATTTTATTGATATTTTACAGAGAGGAAGGGAGAGGGAGAGAGAGTTAGAAACATCGATGAGAGAGAAACATCGATCAGCTGCCTCCTGCACACCTCCCACTGGGGATGTGCCCGCAACCAAGGTACATGCCCCCGACCGGAATCGAACCTGGGACCCTTCAGTCCGAAGGCCAACGCTCTATCCACTGAGCCAAACTGTCCAGGGCTCTTTAAAAAAAAAAAAAATTATTGCCCTGACCGGTTTGGCTCAGTGGATAGAGCATCAGCCTGCGGACTGAAGGGTCCCGGGTTCGATTCCGGTCAAGGGCATGTACCTTGGTTGCGGGCACATCCCCAGTAGGGGATGTGCAGGAGGCAGCTGATCAATGTTTCTCTCTCATCGATGTTTCTGGCTCTCTGTCCCTCTCCCTTCCTCTCTGTAGAAAATCAATAAAATATATTTTTTAAAAAAATTATTGACTTCAGAGAGGAAGGGAGAGGGAGAGAGAGCTAGAAACATCAATGATGAGAGAGAATCATGGATTGGCTGCCTCCTACACGTCCCCCCCCCCCCCCCCGCACTGGGGATGGAGCCCAAAACCTCAGCATGTGCCCTTGACTGGAATCGAACCTGGAACCCTTCAGTCCATAGGTGGACACTCTATCCACTGAGCCAAACTGGCCAGAGGTACATCACATCTTCTTCTTTTTCAAATATATTTTTATTGATTGATTTCAGAGAGGAAGGGAGAGGGAGAAAGAGATAGAAACATCCATGACGAGAGAGAGTTATTGATCGGCTGCCTCCTGCACGCCCCACACTGGGGATCGAGCCCACAACCCGTGTATGTGCTCTGACCGGGAATCGAACCGTGACCTCCTGGTTCATAGGTCGATGCTCAACCACGGAGCCACGCCACTGAACTGCACCACATCTTCTTTATCCCATCGTCTATGAGTGGGCACTTGGGTTGGTTCCATATCTTAGCTATCTATCTATATATAAGCCTAAGTGACCCTTAAGATGGGTCAACTGAACCATTGGTTGACTGGTTGCTATGACACACACTGACCACCAGGGGGCAGACACTCAACACAGGAACTGCCCCCTGGTGGTCCATGCTCTCCCACAGCCAACCTCCCACAGTCCCTCCCCCTGGACTGGGCGAGAGGGACCTGATTGCCGGCCAGACCATGGGATCCCACCTGTGCATGAATTCGTGCACCAGGCCTCTATGGTAAATAATAGACTGCAGCTACTTTCCACGGCTGAGATTTAACTCTCTAATCTCCTCATTCTTCCCCAGGAATCACCTATTGCTTGTTTTTGAAGATTTCCACCTCCCCTCCGCCCTCCCCGGAGGCGTCTGAGCTCACAGTCCTGGGATGCGATGGCTGAATCTTTTTTTTCTGACGTTTGCTTGCTGTGGTACCTAAAGGAGCTGAAGAAGAAAGAGTTCTCGAAATTTAAGGAGCTCCTCAAGCAAGAACCCGCGCAATCTGACCTCGGGCCGATCCCGTGGCCGGAGCTGAAGAAGGCTTCCCGAGACGAGCTGGCCACACTGCTGTGCAGGCACTACCCGGGCAAGGAGGCCTGGGAAGTCGTACTGAGGCTGTTTCAGCAGGTCAATCGGAGAGACCTCTGGGCCAAGGCCAAGGATGAGATCAGAAGTAAGTGTGGCCCTGGCCGGTGTGGCTCAGTGGATAGAGCGTCGGCCTGCGGACTGAAGGGTCCCGGGTTCGATTCCAGTCAAGGGCACATGCCTGGGTTGCAGGCTTGATCCCCCATAGGGGGTGTGCAGGAGGCAGCCGATCCATGATTCTCTCTCATCCCTGATGTTTCTCTCTCTCTCTGTGTCCCTTCCTCTCTGAAATGAATAAAAAAATAATAATAAGTGTGCGATGCAGGGGTGGGACCCAAGGAGGGTGGTGTACTGGCAACTCAACAATGAAGGTGGGTCTCCGGGAGCTTGCAATCACAAAGGTGATATCGTCCTCGAATAATGGTCACCCCTCCTTCCATTGAGAATGTGTGATGGGTCAGGGGGAGACTTGGCGGTGGTAGAAAGATGACAAGGCAGCTCCACTCATGCTCGGGCCAGTGACGGCCGGCCGGTGCCTAGTGTCTGAGACAGACTTTATCTCAGTCACGTCCCCATTTTTCAGTCCCAAGACGAGTCCATGCTGTCCCAGGAGATGGCCTGGGACTTAGAGCAGGGGTCCTCAAACTACGGCCCACAGGCCCCATGCGGCCCGCCGAGGACATTGATCCGGCCCGCCGGGTGCCGCTGCCTGTCCTGCTTAGCAGCTGACTCGTCCCAGGCCCGCAGTGCGCATAGGAATTTGTTCATAGTTTTGGTTTTTTTTTAAACATGTTTTATTGATATTTTACAGAGAGGAGGGGAGAGGGAGAGAGAGTTAGAAACATCGATGAGAGAGAAACATCCATCAGCTGCCTCCTGCACACCCCCTACTGGGGATGTGCCCGCAACCAAGGTACGTGCCCTTGACCGGAATCGAACCTGGGACCTTTCAGTCCGCAGGCCGACGTTCTATCCACTAAGCCACACCCGTTGGGGCTCCATTGCAGCATTCTTCACAATAGCCAACTATGGACGCAGCCCACAGACGAATGCGTGACGATGTGGTGCATACGTACAGTGGAATAGTACTTGGCCGTAAAAGTACAATCTTGCCATGTACGACAATATGGATGGCTCTAGAAGGATTATACTCAGTGAAATAGGTCAGACAAAGAAAACACATACCATGTGGTTTCACTTACATTTTGTCATTTTTCATGGCTGCGTAGTGTTCCCTGTATACATGCCCCATGCCTTTTTATCCCATCATTCCTTGTCTTCGCTATTGTGAATGAGTGCATTTAAAAAAAATTTTAATCCTCTATTGTTTAAAGTATTACACATGTCTCCTTCTTCCCCCATCGACCTCTCCCCGGCCACCGCCCAGCACAGGCCTCACCCCTCTACTGTCTGTGTCCATTGGTTATGCTAATATGCATGCATACAAGTCCTTAGGTTGATCTCTTCCCGCCCCCCTCCCCTTCCCTGTCTTCCCTCTGAAGATTGATGGCCTGTTCGATGCGTCTCTGTCTCTGGATCTATTTTTGTTCATCAGTTTATGTTGATTGTTATATTCCACAAATGAGTGAGATCGTGTGATATTGATCTTTCTCTGGCTGACCTATTTCGCTTAGCACAATGCACTCCAGCTCCATCCATGCTGTTGCAAATGGTAGGAGTTCCTTCCTTTTTACAGCAGCGTAGTATTCCATTGTATAGACCAGGCGTCCTCAAACTACCGCCCGCGGGCCACACGCGGCCCACCGAGGACATTTATCCAGCCCGCCGGGTGCCGCTGCCTGTCCTGCTTAGCAGCCGACTCGTCCGGGGCCCGCAGTGCGCATAGGAATTTGTTCATATATTTTTTAAAAACTATAGTCCGGCCCTCCAACGGTCTGAGGGACAGTGAACTGGCCCCCTGTTTAAAAAGTTTGAGGACCCCTGGTGTAGACGTACCACAGTTTTCTAATCCACTCATCTGCTGATGGGCACTTAGGCTGTTTCCAAATCTTAGCTGTGGTGAATTGTGCTGCTGTGAACATAGGGGTGCCTATGTCCTTTCTGATG
Source organism: Plecotus auritus (assembly GCF_963455305.1). Taxonomy (NCBI): domain Eukaryota; kingdom Metazoa; phylum Chordata; class Mammalia; order Chiroptera; family Vespertilionidae; genus Plecotus; species Plecotus auritus. The sequence goes on along the minus strand of NC_137785.1, from coordinate 4,131,065 downwards.
GGTGTTTCTGGTTTCTTGGGATATAGTCCTAGAAGTGGGATCACTGGGTCCAATGGGAGTTCCATTTTTTAAAATTGTCTTGTGCCCTAACTGGTTTGGCTCAGGGGGATAGAGTGTCCCAGGTTCGATTCCGGTCAAGGCCATGCACCTTGGTGGCGGGCACATCCCCAGTAGGGGGTGTGCGGGAGGCAGCTGATGGATGTTTCTCTCTCATCGATGTTTCTAACTCTCTTTCCCTCTCCCTTCCTCTCTGTAACAAATCAATAAAATATATTTAGCCGAAACTGGTTTGGCTCAGTGGATAGAGCGTCAGCCTGCGGACTGAAGGGTCCCGGGTTGGATTCCGGCCAAGGGCATGTACTTTGGTTGCAGGCACATCCCCAGTGGGGGGTGTGCAGGAGGCAGCTGATCGATGTTTCTCTCTCATCGATGTTTCTAGCTCTCTATCCCTCTCCCTTCCTCTCTGTAAAATATCAATAAAATATAATATATTTTAAAAATATATATATTTAAAAAAATAAATAAAATTGCCTTGCGTTCTGTCCTCCTGAACTCAGGTAAGATCAACCCGTATAAAAGCCACATGGAGAAGAAGTTCTCCGACCTGTGGAAGAACGAGACGTGCCTGGCCGTGCCGGAGAGCACGTACGCGGACTCCATCAAGGCCGAGTACCAGCAGCTGAGCGCCGCGTTTGCGGCCAACGAGGCGGGCGAGCCCTCGGTCACCGTGGCCCTGGGCGGCTCGGAGGGGATCGGGAAGACCACGCTGCTGCGGCGGGTGATGCTACAATGGGCGGAGGGCAACCTCTGGAAGGGCAGGTTCGCCTTCGTCTTCTTCCTCAGCTGCCCCGAGATGAACGACCTCGCCGAGACCAGCCTGGTGGACCTGCTGTCCACCGACTGGCCCGAGCCCTCCGAGCCCATCCACGACGTCTTCTCGCAGCCCCAGAAGATCCTGTTCATCATAGACGGCCTGGAGGACCTCAAAGTCGACGTGGACCTGGACTACGACCTGTGCAGCGACTGGGAGCGTCCGCAGCCGGTGCACGTGGTGCTGCGGAGCCTGCTGCAGAGGGCGCTGCTGCCGGAGGCCTCCCTGCTCGTCTCCCTGGGCACCGAGGGGCTCCGCAAGTTCTACTACCTCTTGCGCCACCCGGTGTTCATCCACCTCCCCGGCTTCCCCGGCCACCAGAAGTGGCTCTATTTCTCCCGCTTCTTCGCGGACCGGGAGCAGGCGGCCCAGGCCTTCAGCGTGGTGAGGGGCACCCCGCTGTTCGTCTTGTGCCAGTACCCGCTGGCGTGCTGGCTGGTGTGCACGTGCCTGAAGCAGCAGCTGCAGAGACGCCGGCCCCTGAGGGTGCACACCCAAACCACCACGTGCCTCTACTCCTCCTTCCTCATCAACGTGTTCCAGCCGGAGCGCGCGGGCTGGGCGCCGGGCCAGGGCCAAAGACAGCTCAGGTGCCTGTGCGCCCTGGCGGCCGAGGGCACGTGGGTGGGCAGGTTCGCCTTCCGGCCGTGGGACCTGCGCCGGAACGGGGTGTCGGAGGCGCACGCCCTGGCCTGGGTGAGAATGCGGCTCCTGCGCCAGAACGGCACCCGCTGGGTCTTCCCGCACGAGTTCGTGCAGGAATGCTGCGCCGCCCTGTGGTACCTGCTCCGGCACCCCCAGGAGCCGCAGCACCCCCGCATCGGGAGCGCCGCCCAGCTGGTCACGGCCGCCATGACCGAGGCGCCCTTCTACCTGGTGCAGATGGCGCTCTTTCTGTTCGGGTTCTCCACGGAGCGCGTGGCCGGCCTGCTGGAGGAGGCCTGGGGGTTCCCGGTGACGGTGGACCTGCGGCGGGAGATCACCGAGTGCCTGCGGGGCCTGAGCCAGCAGGCGGCCCGCGGCGAGCTGATCATCAGCTTCCAGGAGCTGTGCAGCAGCGTGTTCGAGACCCAGGACCCCGGCTTCGCCACGGAGGTGATGAGCTTGTTCGAGGACATCGACCTCTACATCGCCACCCCCGACGAACTGATGGTCTACGCCTGCTGCCTCCAGCACGCCCTGAACCTGCAGATCCTGCACATGACCGTAGAGAACCTGTTCTCCCAAGACTGTGGAGGCATGTTAGAGTGAGTCCAGCCGCCCGCGCCCACCCACGTCTGCGGCTCGCTTGCTGCCTCCCCACTGGGTAGTTCATGGGTCCTTATATTTTTGTGCTTAAAAACAACAGCAACAGCCCTGACTGGTGTGGCTCCGTGGATAGAGCGTCAGCCTGTGGACTGAAGGGTCCCAGGTTCGATTCCAGACAAGGGCATGTACATCCTTGGTTGCAGGCACATCCCCAGTAGGAGGTGTGCAGGAGGCAGCTGATGGATGTTTCTAGCTCTCTATCCCTCTCTTTTCCTCTCTGTGAAAAATCAATAAAATATATTAAAAACAGCTGAAACCGGTTTGGTTCAGTGGATAGAGCGTCAGCCTGCGGACTGAAGGGTCCCAGGTTTGATTCCGGTCAAGGGCATGTACCTTGGTTGCAGGCACATCCCCAGTGGGAGGTGTGCAGGAGGCAGCTGATCGATGTTTCTCTTTCATCGATGTTTCTAGCTCTCTATCCCTCTCCCTTCCTCTCTGTAAAATATGAATAAAATATATATATAAAAAAATATATTAAAAACAAAAAACAAAAACAACAGCAACGTACACCGAGTGGCCAGATGATGATGATGTCTGAACACATACTAATCTGGCCACTCTGTGTTCTTCTCCTGAGCACCTCATTTGTTTGATATCAAAGAGACTAGAAATCGTGCACCTGATCAGTGCTCCCCTTTGCACTGGCTGATGGAAAGCTCGGGGCAAATAGGTGGTTGATCTCCAGCAGAAGTCTGAATACTTTTGGTACCCATTTGAGATACAAACGCACTGAGTGGCTGGATTATTATGCGTTCAGAGATCCTCATCATCTAGCCACGCAGTGTACGTAGATTTTATCGTTTTCACTAGAGGCCCGTTGACAGAAATTCCTAAGGGCGGGGCCTTCCTTCGTCCCCGGCTGCCCCCTGGTGGTCAGCGCCTGTCATAGCAAGTGGTTGAACTCCCCAGGGGACAATTTGTATATTAGCCTTTTATTATTTTTTTTAATCTTTTTAAATTCTCACCCGAGGATATTTTCCCACTGATTTTAGAGAGAGAGTGGAAGAGAGAGGGACAGACCGAGAGAACTCACATCGATTGGTTGCCTCCTGCACGCGCCCTGGTGGGGAGGAGCCTGCAACCCAGGTGCCTGCCCTTGACCCGAATGGAAGGAACCACAGGCCGATGCTCTACCCACTGAGCCACACGGGCAAGGGCAAAACGTGGCTTTTAAAATCCAATTTGCTAGCTGCGACCAGGAGCGGTGACTTCCGAAGGTTTTCCATCTGTAGAGACGTGGATAAACGTGTTTCTTAGATTTTTATTTATTTATTTACTGACTAGAGGCCCAGTGCACGAAATTTGTGCACAGGTAAGGTCCCTAGGCCTGGCCGGCGATCAGGCCCGATCGGGGCCTTCCGACTGCCGGCCAGGGCCTCCCTTCCCGGGCTGCCAGCTGCCAGCTGGGGCCTTCCTTCACTCCGCGCCGCCCTCTGGTGGTCAGTGTATGTCATAGTGAGCGATTGAACTCCAGTCTCCTGGTCGAACTCCCAAGGGGACAATTTGCATATTAGGCTTTTCTATAGATAGATTTTATTTTTTAAAAAAAATATATTTTATTGATATTTCACAGAGAGGAAGGGAGAGGGATAGAGAGCTAGAAACATCGATGAGAGAGAAACATCGATCAGCTGCCTCCTGCACACCCCCCACTGGGAATGTGCCCGCAACCAAGGTACATGCTCTTGACCGGAATTGAACCTGGGACCCTTCAGTCCGCAGGCTGACGCTCTATCCACTGAGCCAAACCGGTTTCGGCTATAGATAGATTTTAGAGAGAGGAAGGGGGAGAGGGGGAGAGAGGGAGGGAGAAACATCGATTTGTTGTCTACTGATTCATGCACTCACTGATTGATTCTGTACCTGCCCTGACTGGCGATCCAACCTACCACCTTGATGCATGGGGATGACACTCTAACCAGCTGAGCTTCCGGCCAGGGCCTCTCTGCTGTTTTTTTTTATCTATTTATTTAAATATATTTTATTGATTTTTTACAGAGAGGAAGGGAGAGGGATAGAGAGTCAGAAACATCGATGAGAGAGAAACATCGATCAGCTGCCTCCTGCACACCTCCCACTGGGGATGTGCCCGCAACCAAGGTACATGCCCTTGACTGGAATCGAACCTGGGACCCTTCAGTCCGCAGGCCGACGCTCTATCCACTGAGCCAAACCGGTTAGGGCATTTTTTTTTAAAATATATTTTTTATTGATTTCAGAGAGGAAGGGGGAGAGAGAGAGAGATAGAAACATCAATGATGAGAGAGAATCATGGATCAGCTGCCTCCTGCACGCCCTCTACTGGGGATCAATCCCACAACCCAGGCATGTGCCCTGGACTGGAATCGAACCCAGGACCCTTCAGTCCGCAGGCCAAGGCTCTATCCACTGATCCACACTGGCTAGGGCTTGTTTTTTGAAATCCTCACCTGAGGATACGTTCATTGACCTCAGAGAGAAGAAGGGAGACACAGATAGGGAGAAACATCGATGTGAGAGAAACATCGATGTATGGCCTCCCCTACACACCCCGGCCAGTGATCGAACCTGAAACCTGGGTATGCGCCCCGATGGGGAATTGAACCCACAACCTCTTGGTGTGTGGGATGATGCTCCAACCATTGGAGCCGCCAGCCAGGGCTGCACGGTCACGCTTTGGATACGATGCCCCGTTCCCTGGTGGGTCACCCAGCGCCAACCTTTGCTCATAAAAATCAAGTATTAGCCCTTCAAAGAGGATGCAATGGAGGCAGAATAAGACTGAGTCGCGTGCACGGGTCCCATGGGTCACCAGTGGCTCCAACGGGATTTGACCCCATTGCTGTGGCCCCAGGGTCTGCTCTCTCTGAGCCACGTTGACTCAGTTTACCTGGCCGCACCTCTCCGTGTTCAGGCCTGGGTGCGCGTCCGCGGGGGGCGGGGGGGGGGGCCTCTGGGCGCGGTGTGCTGTCTGTTCTGAGAACGTCCCGCGTTGCATGTCGCCACGGGCGTGGCACGCTGTCTGTCTTCCCGCAGCTACAACCAGAAGCTCTCCTGCTGGCGGGACCTGTGCTGCGTGTTCAGCACCAGCAAGGACTTTAAGGTGCTGGATTTGGACAACTGCGTGTTCGACAAGGCCTCCCAGGCGATCCTCTGGAAGGCGCTGGCTCAGCCCACCTGCAAACTTCAAAAGTTGGTGTAAGTGGGATGTCACCTGTTTTTATTTTTTGTTTTTTCTTCACAGTAGAAACCCATTCTCTCCATCCTGGCTTTTAAAAAAAGTAAGGATGGCCCTGACTGGTGTGGCTCAGTGGATAGAGCGTCGGCCTGCAGACTGAAGGGTACCAGGTTCGATTCCGGTCAAGGGCGTGTACCTTGGTTGCGGGCATATCTCCAGTAGAGGGTGTGCAAAAGGCAGCTGATCGATGTTTCTCTCTCATCGATGTTTCTAACTATCCCTCTCCCTTCCTCTCTGTAAAAAAAATCAATAAAAAAATTTAAAAAATCTTAAAAAAATAAATAAGTATGGTTAGTACGCAATCTTGTCTATATACACTGAGTGGCCAGATGATGATGATCTCTGAACACGTAATAATCTGGCTCAGGGGTGGGCAAACTTTTTGACTTGAGGGCCACAATGGATTCTTAAACTGGACCGGAGGGCCGGAACAAAAGCATGGATAGAGTGTTTGTGTGAAATAATATAAATTCAAAGTAAAGGAGCGGAGGGGAGAGCAAGAGAACCGGATAGAACAGCCGGATCCGGCCCGCGGGCCGTAGTTTGCCCAAGGCTGATCTGGCCACTCAGTGTATATCCTATAGAATAAACGGCTAATATGCAAATTGTCCCCTTGACAGCAGGCAGGCCGGCCAACCGCCCATGTCCCCTCCCCCTGGCCAGGCTGGCTGGACCCCACCCATGCACGAATTCATGCACCGGGCCTCTAATATATATACATTGAGTGGCCAGAGATCATCATCATCTGGCCACTCAGTGTATATAAAAGCTTAAGCAACCAATATCACTGGTTGACTGGTTGCTATGTTGCACAGTGACCACCAGGAGGCAGACGCTCAATGCAGGAGCTGCCCCCTGAGGGTCAGTGCACTCCCACAGGGGGAGCTCCGCTCAGCCAGAAGCCGGGCTCAGGCTGGTGAGCCCAGGGGCAGCAGCAGGAGCCTCTCCCATCTCCACAGCAGCGCCCCCAAGTGGCAGCGACAGCAGCAGATGCAGCAGGCCTGGATGAGTGGGAGCGGCGTGGCACCAGGCCCTGGTTCGGGCTCCTCCCCGGCCGCCTGCCATTTCGCACACGGCTACATCCCCCGAGGGGTCCTGGATTGGGAGAAGGCGCAGGCCAGGCCGAGGGACCCCCCGGTGCATGAATCTGTGCACCGGGCCTCTAGAATTAGTTATATTAGTTTCAGGTGTAGCAACTTGACCTGTTCTTTTTATTTCAGAGAAGGGAGAGAGAGATAGAAACATCCATGATGAGAGAGAATCATTGATCAGTTGCCTCCTACACACCCCCTATGGGGATCATACCTGCAACCCCGGCATGTGCCCTGACAGGGAATCAAAACCGTGACCTCGCCCTAGCTGGTGTGGCTCAGTGGATAGAGCGTCGGCCTGCAGACTAAAGGGTCCCAGGTTCGATTCCAGTCAAGGGCACATGCTCGGGTTGTGGGTGCGATCCCCAGTGGGGGGGGCGTGCAGGAGGCAGCCAATCAATGATTCTCTCTCATCATGGATGTTTCACTCTCTCTCTCTCCCTTTCTCTCTGAAACCAATAAAAATATATTAAAAAAAAACAACCACAAAAAACAACAACAACCGTGACCTCCTGGTTCATAGGTGGACGCTCAACCACTGAGCCACGCCGGCCGGGGCAATTTGATGTTTTTTATACCTTACTATGTGATCACCAGTAATTTCAGTAACTGTGCAAACTTATCACAATAGTATTGACTATATTCCTCATCCCCTTTCCCCTGTCCTCCCATCTGACAACCATCCCTTTGTTCTCTTTTTCTTTGAGTTTGTGGTGGTTTTCTTTTTTCCATTTATTTTTTTAGATGCCACATATAAGTGAAACCATATGGTATTTGTCTGTCTTGGTCTGACTTATTTCACTGAGCACAATAACCCTCTAGGTCCATCGATGTTGTTGCAAATAGCAAGATTTCATTAGTTTTTATGGCCGAGTAATATTCCACTGTGTAAATGTACCACAGCTTTTTGATCGACACATCTATTGATGAGTACCTGGGCTGCTTCCATATCTTGGCTATTATAAATAACCAGAGGCCCTGCCCAAACCGGTTTGGCTCAGTGGATAGAGCGTCGGCCTGCGGACTCAAGGGTCCCAGGTTTGATTCCGGTCAAGGGCATGTACCTTGGTTGCGGGCACATCCCCAGTAGGGGGTGTGCAGGAGGCAGCTGATTGATGTTTCTAACTCTCTCTCCCTCTCCCTTCCTCTCTGTAACAAATCAATTAAAAAAAAAATCGATGAGAGAGAAACATCCATCAGCTGCCTCCTGCACACTTCCCACTGGGGATGTGTCCGCAACCAAGGTACATGCCCTTAACCGGAATTGAACCTGGGACTCTTCAGTCCGCAGGCTGACGCTCTATCCACTGAGCCACACCGGCCAGGGCTGTGCAGGAGCATTTTAGTTTGATAAACCAATGTGTCCACAGACGGCGCAGAGAGCATCACTTGACAGGAAAGTCTGAGCAAAAAATAAGCTTCCGGCAAACGGGGGGACTGCCACAGGGAACGCGGTCCTGGCTGGCGGCTCAGCTGGGTGGAGCATCGTCCCGTAAACCAAGAGGTTGTGGGTTCAGTTCCCGGTCAGGGCACATGCATAGGTTGCGGGTTCAGTTCCCGGTCAGGGCACATGCATAGGCTGTGGGTTCAGTTCCCGGTCAGGGCATATGCATAGGCTGCGGGTTTACTTCCCGGTCAGGGCATATGCGTGGGTTGCGGGTTCAATTCCCGGGCACATATGTAGTTATTGGGTCAATCCCAAGTCAGGATACACAGGTTTCAGGTTCAATCCCTGCTCAGGGTGCATACATGGGTGTGGGGTTCCATTCCCAATCAGGGCACATACCCAGGTTGCAGGTTCAATTCCCAGGCACATACACAGGTTTTGAATTCTATCCCTGCTCAGAGCACATACGTAGGTTTGGGGTTCAGTTCCAAGTCAGGACCCACACATAGGTTTCGGGTTCCATCCCAGGTCAGGACACATAGGTGGGTTGTGAGTTCAATCCCTGCTCAGGGCACATACGTAGATTTGGGGTTCAGTTCCCAGTCAGGACCCATACCCCAAGCCGTGGAGCCCCGGTGCCTGTCCGCTGCCTGAAGACCCCAGGGAAAGAATTTGCAGGCGGGAGGGACCGGGTTTCTCCCAGCAGCGCGGTGGCCCAGCGGGGCGGGCAGGAAGAGCTGGGGGGAGCTACCCGCTTGGCGCCCGGACTTCACCCCCTGGTCCCCCGTCTCGTCCTTGGCAGGTACAACTTTGCCTCCAACGTGGGAAAGAGCGCGGACTTCTTTAAGGCCCTGGTTCACAACTCCCACCTGACCTACCTGAACCTGCACGGCACCAACCTGTCCTCCGAGGAGGTGGCGCAGCTGAGCGAGGCGCTGAGGCACCCCATGTGCCGCATCCAACAGCTGATGTGAGTGTCCGGGCGGGTCGTGGGGAGCCACGCGTTGGTGACGCTCAGAGTCTTTGACTCTCGTCCCTTCCCTCTCGGTACCTGCCCCGGGGCGAGGGTCAGGAGATGGATTTTCTCAACCTCAGGACTGTTGGCAAGTAATCAGCTCATCCGATTGAGCGCCAGGTAATCCTCTGTTGGGGGGCTATCGAGCGGCTCCCTGGCCTCCACCCACTCATGGCAGCAGCATCCTCCCCCAGGCCCACAACCACACACACACACATGCACACACACACACGCACACGCGCACGCACACGCATGCACGCGCACACACACACACGCACGCACGTCTCCAGACGCAGAGAAATGTCCCCACGAGTCAACAGTCATCCTTATGAGGACCACGCACTCCGACTTTCAGTGAAAGGCAATCGAAGGCTAATAAGGAGATCCCTGGCCGGTGTGGCTCAGTGGATAGAGCCTCGGCCTGCGGACTGAAAGGTCCCAGGTTCGATTCCCGTCAAGGGCATGTACCTTGGTTGCGGGCTTGATTCCCAGTGGGGGGCGTGCAGGAGGCAGCCGATCCATGATTCTCTCTCATCATTGACGTTTCTCTCTCCCTCTCCCTTCCTCTCTGAAGTCAATAAAAACATTTTTTCTGTGTTAAGAAGTCTGAAATGTGGCCACTGGGTTGGCAGGTGCAGGAGGAGAAGCTAGAAGCTGGGTGCGGCCATGCCCCATTAAAAAACATTTTATTTGTTGCCCTGGCCGCTGTGGCTTGGTTGGTTGGACACCCTCGGTGCACCTGGAGGTTGCCAGTGGATTCTGATCAAGGCCCATGCTTGATGCTCCTCCCTCACGTCGAGGTTTCCCCCCCTCCTTTCTCTCAAATCCACTGAGAAATCTTAAACAATTACATTGCTTTCAGGTCTATAGTCTGGTGATGAGACATTTATATAGTTTACAAAGGGATCCCCCAGTAAGTCCAGTGCCCATCTGGCACCATACACAGTTATTATAATATTATTTTTAATACATATTTTATATTCTTTTTAAAAAATATATTTTATTATTTTTTTACAGAGAGGAAGGGAGAGAGATAGAGAGTTAGAAACATCGATGAGAGAGAAACATCGATCAGCTGCCTCCTGCACACCTCCCACTGGGGATGTGCCCGCAACCAAGGTACATGCCCTTGACCAGAATCGAACCCGGGACCCTTCAGTCCGCAGGCCGACGCTCTATCCACCGAGCCAAACTGGCTAGGGCTATATATTTTATTTTATATTATTTATTTATTTATTATTATTATTATTTTAATATATTTTATTGATTTTTTTACAGAGGAGAAGGGAGAGGGATAGAGTTAGAAACATCGATGAGAGAGAAACATCAGCTGCCTCCTGCACACCCACTGCTGGGGATGTGCCCGCAACCAAGGTACATGCCCTTGACCGGAATCGAACCTGGGACCCTTCAGTCCGCAGGCCGACGCTCTATCCACCGAGCCAAACCGGCTAGGGCTATATATTTTATATTCTTATTGATTTCAGAGAGGAAAGGAGAGGGAGAGAGAGAGAGAGATAGAAACATCCATGATGAGAGAGAATCATGGATCGGCTGCCTCCTGTACGTCCCCTGCTGTGGATGGAGCCCGCCACCCGGGCAAGTGCCCTTGACCGGAATCGAACCCGGAGCCCTTCACTCCGCAGGTGGACGCTCTATCCACTGAGCCACACCGGCCAGGGCCTGTGACTGTGTTTCTACCTGGCACTTCCCACCCGCCCCCAAGCCCCTCCCCTCCGGCGACCCTCGGTCGGTCGGTTCTGTGTGTCTTTGCCAATGAGCCCTGCACCCCCGTGTCCCCTCCCCGCTCCGGCGCAGGCTGGGCAAGTGCGACATCACGGACGAGGCCTGCGAAGACCTGGCGCTGCTGCTGGTGAGCAGCCGGCAGCTGAAGCTCCTGTCGCTGATGGAGAACCCGGTGATGAATAGCGGCGCCCTGCTCCTGAGCGAGGCGCTCAAGCACCCGGACTGCGCGCTGGGGTCCATGCTGTAAGTGGGTCCGGGGGGCGGCCGTCAGGGACCCCTCAGCCCTCAGGGCAACCCAAGCGGCCCTGGCTGGGGTGGCTCAATGGATAGAGCCTCGGCCTGCGGACTGAAGGGTCCCAGGTTCGATTCCCCTCAAGAGCACAGGCCAGGGTGGCGGGCTCCATCCCCAGTGGGGGGCGTGCAGGAGGCAGCCGATCCATGATTCTCTCCCATCATTGGTGTTTCTCTCTCTCCCTCTCTCTTCCTCTCTGAGATCAATACAAATATATTTTTAAAAAGAAAAGAAAAGAGGGGCCTTTCCCCTCCAGCGCCCCGACCCCACGCGCGCGTGGCTCTCCCACCCCCACCTTGCTCTCTTCCCTTCCCCTGGGGAGGGGGTGTAGGGTCGGGGCGGGGGCGAGGCCGTGACGGCAAAGGGTGTGTGTGTTGGGGGCGGGGGGAGGTCGCCGCGGGCCGCGAACACCCAGGGGGCTGGCAGCGACGGGCGTCTTTTTTTTCTTCTTTTTTTTGCATTTTTTTCTTTTATATATATTTTTAGTAAGGTATTATATGTGTACATATCTTACCATTGCCCCCCCCCCCCAACCCCACGCGACGGGCGTCTTTTTTTTTTTTGCATTTTTTCTTTTATATATATTTTTAGTAAGGTATTATATGTGTACATATCTTACCATTGCCCCCCCCACCCCACGCGACGGGCGTCTGGATCCCGCCCGGGGTGCAGTGTGAGCAGGTCTCCCCCCCTCCGCCGGCCATGGTTCCCCGCGGCGCCTCACCTCCGCAGGCGCGCACCGGGGGGGAACCCGACTGTTGAATTAAAACAACGCATCGCGAAGGCCCGCGGGGGTGTGGACGCGATGTGACTTCTGCCCGGGGCGCTCTGAATGTCCAAGTGGAGACAGTCAATGTCACAATGGGTAGACGGCGGGCAGTAACGGACCCTCTTAAGGTGGCCAAATGCCTCCTCATCTAATGAGTGACGCGCGTGAATGGAGGAACGAGATTCCCACGGTCCCTACCCACTCTCCAGCGAAGCCACAGCCAAGGGCACCGGCTTGGCAGAATGGGGGGGGGGGGGGGAAGAAGACCCTGTTGAGCTTGACTGTAGTCTGGCAGGTGAGGAGACAGGAGAGGTGTAGAATAAGTGGGAGGCCCCCAGCGCCCCTTCCCTGAGTCCCCCCCGAGGGGGCGGGGAGGGGGGGTTTGCCCGGTGAAATGCCTCTACTCTGATGGTTTTTTTTCACGCACCCGGTGAGGCGGTGTCTCCGGGGACAGTGCCAGGTGGGGAGTCTGACTGGGGCGGTGCACCTGTCCCACGGTAACGCAGGTGCCCCTAAGGCGAGCTCAGGGAGGACCGAAACCTCCCGTGGAGCAGAAGGGCAAAAGCTGGCTGGATCTTGATTCTCGGTGCGAATACAGACCGTGACAGCGGGGCCTCACGATCCTTCTGACCTTTTGGGTTTTAAGCGGGAGGCGTCCGGAAAGGTCCCACAGGGATCGCGGGCTTGTGGCGGCCAGGCGTTCCTAGCCACGTCGCCTTGTGATCCTTCGCTGTCGGCTCTTCCTCTCCTTGTGAGGCAGGACGCCCCACGGGTGGGACTGCTCACCCACGAATAGGGAATGTGAGCTGGGCTGAGACCCGTGGTGAGCCGGGTTTGTTTTCCCCTACTGAGGATGTGTTGTTGCCATGGTAATCTGCTCAGTAGGAGAGGAACCGCAGGCTCAGACAGTTGGTGGATGTGCTTGGCTGAGGAGCCCATGGGGCGGCGCTACCATCTGTGGGGTTGTGACTGGAGCCCCTAAATCAGAGGCCCGCCCAGGCAGAGCGATTGGGTCCCTGTCCCCCCAACCCACCCCCGTCCCTTCCAGCAGGCCGTCTTGCCCCCCCGCCCGGCCCAGCGCTGTGTGGGGACCAGGGTCCGGTGTGGAGAGCCCTTCCGGGGAAAGGGGTGCGGTGGGAAAGGGGGCCGCCCCCTCGCCCTTCCTGGGGAACCTGGTGGTAAACCATATTCCTAGGCAACCCGCTTCTGGGTCGGGGTTTTGCATGTAGCAGAGCAGCTCCCTGGCTGCCATCTATTGAAAGTCAGCCCGGACACAGGGTTTGTCTCGCTCCGGGCCTCGCTCCTTCCCCGGGGGACAGCCGCCAGCCCAGTGCGGTGACGCGCTGCAGCCGAGGGAAGGAAGGGGCGGGGGGGCGGGGAACCACGCGTGTGGAGCCGGCTTGGCGTTGGTGTCTGTTCCTTCCTTCCTTCCTTCCTTCCTTCCTTTTGCACGCCTGCTCCCGAATCCCGCTGGGACAGGGAAGTGGGGGTGGGTGGTGGCGGATGCGCCCCTTTTCTAGGGGGGCTGAGGGTCGGCTCCTCCTCCCCATTTCTTCCTCCCCCGCTGAGGAGCGCGGTCGACCAGCACTCTCAAAACAGCAGGCGCAGGGCGGCCGCTGGGACGGAAGGTTGCCTGGTGGCTCTGGTCGACCAGATGGCCCGGCCCGGACTTAGTCTCTGGCGATGTGTGGGGACCTGGAGAGACAGGGTTGACCAGATGGCCCGGCCCGGACTTTGTCTCCGGCGGGCCAGATTGGGTTGGCCAGTTGTCTGTGGAGACCCAAGATGAGAGATTGAAGACATTGGGCTTGCGATTGAGTAGGGGTGGGATGGGGGCGGAGCCGGGTCCAGGGGTGGGTCCCGGTGCGGTCCGAAGACCAAATAAATGTTGACAGCATATTTAAAAAAAAAAAAGAAAGAAAAGAAAAAAGGATTCAGCCCTGGCAGGTGTTGCTCAATGGTTAGAGTGTCTGCCTGTGTACCAAAGGGTCACGGGTTCGATTCCTGGTCAAGGGCACATACCTGGGTTGCGGGTTCGATCCCCGGCCCTGGTCGGGCGCAAGCGGGAGGCAACCGGTGGATGTGTCTCTCTCACATCCGTGTTTGTCTCTGTCTTTCTCTGTTTCTCTCTGTGTCCCTCCCTCTCTTCCACTCTCTAAAAATCAATGGCAAAAATATTCTTGGGTGAAGATTAACAAAAGAAAGGAAAGAAAAAGGGATTCAGCTCTGGCCAGTGTGGCTCCATTGGTTGAGCGCCCTTAACCTGCTTACCAAGAGGTGGTGTGTTAGAGTCCAGGTCAGGGCTCCATCCCCAGTAGGGGGCGTGCAGGAGGCAGCCCATCGATGTCTCTCATCGGTGTTTCTCTCTCTCCGCCCCCCCTCCTTTCTCTCTCTCTCTTAAAAAAAAATTAAAAAAAATAAATAAAAAGAAGAAGGTGTTTATTGGATTCCTCTCAGGAGCAGGGCTTCGCAGTCCCATGTTGTTACCGTCCCCGCTGCTCATGCACTAGGGGACGGCTCCCTCTGCTGGGGCTGGGCGGGGAGGGCAGCAGAGCGCAGGCTTGGTTTGCCTGCGGGGCCACAGGGAACTTGGTGTTAAATCAGAAAAACTCGCGGCTGCCTGAAGTGGGGGCGGTGCGGGGGCGGTCACGTCTGTGGGAGCAGAGGGGCCTCCAGAAGCAGGCCTTCTATTCGCCTTGGCTGGTGGTTCCATATGTTGGTTTGTCCCAAAAGGTTGCAGGTTTGATTCCGGTCAGGGCACATGCCCAGACTACAGTTCCATCCCCACTCATTCATTGCACATACTGGAGGCAACTGGTGGATGTTTCTCTCTCACATCGATGCCTCTCTCTTTCTCTCTCCTTCTCCCCCACCCCAAATCAATAAACACATCCTCAGGTGAGGGTTAAAAATACACCCAACTTTTATTTGTGTGTGTGTGCGCCCGCGCACATGCATGTGTGCAGGTGTGTACAGATACATGCATTGCACACACACAGTGGCATTTAAAATAGAGGACTGGAATACTGTTACTGAGATGACTTCTATTTATTTATTTTAAATGAATTTTATTGACTGATAATTACAGAGTGGAAGAGAGGAGGAGAGAAACATCAATGTGAGAGAGACACATCGATTGGCTGCCTCCTGACAAGGGCCGGGGATCGAGCATGCAACCGAAGTACGTGCCCTTGACCGGAATCGAACCCGGGACCCTTTAGTCCGCAGGCTGATGCTCTATTCACTGAGCCAAACTGGCCAGGGATGAGATGACTTTTTAGACTGTGAAAGAAATTCAACAGTAAAATAAATAATTCCAGGGATAGTAAACATCAAAACCAAACTATTTAATTAATTTATTGATTTGAGAGAGAGAGAGAGAGAGAGAGATATCTGTTTGTTCTCCCACTTACTGATGCATTCACTGGTTGGTTGACTCTTGTATGTGCCCTGACCAAGAATCGAACCTGCGCCTTTTTGGTGTATGGGACAATGCTCCAACCAACGGAGCCACACCAGCCAGGGCAACTGCTACACATTTTAATCCTCTTTTTTTTTACTCATGTGCGCACCTGGTAGGAGGAATGGCAAAGCTTTTGCACATGCCTTCAGGCAACCGTTACCGCATGCCTCATAAGCAGGCTGACTGTGCGTGTGTATGTGTGCGTGTGTCTCTCTGCAGACTGACGTACTGCTGCCTCACCGCGGACGCCTGTGACTACGTCGCCCAAGCCCTCGTGCGGAGCACCTCTCTGTCCCTTCTCGACCTGGGGTCCAATTTCCTGGAAGACAGTGGAGTGAAGCTTCTTTGTGAAGCACTGAGGCAGCCAAGCTGCAACTTACAGCAGCTGTGGTAGGTCTGGCTCCACTGACTCCGATGTCAGGCGTCCTGTCCTGCGGAGGACACAGGAAGGAGGGAAAGCGTGGGGTCTGCTGGGAAAAACACACACACACACACACACACACACACACACACACACACACACACACACGAGGCTAAGTGTTGACCCCACCTGGTGCTTCTAGGAATGCCAGGGGTTCATTGATGCGTGTGCATCTTAATTAAAGGGCGCCTGGAACGTTGGGACATGCTCCTCTGTAGTTGGGTCTCGGGTCCTCTGTGCCCTAGACTAGTTGGGTGGACGTGTGAGGGCGCCCCTCTCCCCAGGAGGGTAAGTGTATCGCCCACCTGGAAGAACTGAGGCACCGAGAGGGAATGACCCACATACAGAAACATTGCCAATGATGTGCCTGTGACCAGCACTGGATTGATAACCGCAGGAGACGCCTCATGGGCACATTCATTCCTCCCGTGGGTAGAGGAGGAACGTGGTAACTGAAACGCTCCAACAGCCCTGCTTCTATAGAAGTCGATTTTATGGGATTTCACACACACACACACACACACACACGTGAGTGTGAGGCTGCAAGTAATTGTGTATTTGTGTATATATGGTGGTTTCTCAGTCTCGGCATGGTTGACATCTGGCCCAGATCATTCTTTGTCATGGGAGTGCTGTCCTGTGCTTTGTAGGGTGTTTTAACCGAACAGGGATGTCGGTAGCACCCTGTGTCCTAGTGTGGCAACCAAAAATGTCTCCCGGCATTGCCCAATGTCCCCTGGGAGGGGCATGAGCAAAAAATCATCTCTGCTTGAGAACCACGGATAAGCGTACACACAGCAATGCACACATACACATGCAGATGCATGTATCAGATATATTACACACATGTGTGTATGTAGGTGTCCCTATATATGCATGCCCATAGACACTCACACATGCAGGTATACATGTAAGACTCGTGTTTATGTGTGCATGTGTATACAGGCACACGTGTATGTTCGCGGGTGATGAGTATTGTGGGGAAGCATGAGCTTAAATGCAGCGAGGGGACTGGGACATGATACTATGTAAGTATTCAGGGCAGAGCTCACCAAAAGGTGACATTCGTGGGGAGATTTGAAGGGCGTGAGGAGTAGCCCTGCTGGTATTTGAGCCGAGAGCATTCTCACCAGTGAGAACACTAAGAGCAGGGGCCCCGGGCAGGGAGGCCATGAGGGCAGGAGACTTGCAGGGAGCCCAGAGTGTTGGGCTGATGAGGTGGAACTGAGAAGTTGTAGGATCTTCATCATCACCACAATCACCATCTCCATCATCACCATCACCACAGTCACCACGACCACCGTGACCATTATCATCACTCTCACCATCACCTAACTTTCATCACCATCATCATCTCCAGCATCATCACTATTATCACCACCACCACCACCATCATCACCATTATCATTATCATCATCATCACCACAATCACCATCACTATCATCACCATCATCACCATCACCATGACCACCGTGACCATATCATCACTACTACCATCACCATAATCTTCACCACCACCATCATCTCCAGCATCATCACTATTATCACCACCACCACCATCATCACCATTATCATTATCATCATCATCACCACAATCACCATCACTATCATCACCATCATCACCATCACCATGACCACCGTGACCATATCATCACTACTACCATCACCATAATCTTCACCACCACCATCATCTCCAGCATCATCACTATTATCACCACCACCACCATCATCACCATTATCATTATCATCATCATCACAATCACCGTCACTATCATCACCATCACCATGACCACCGTGACCATATCATCACTACTACCATCACCATAATCTTCACCACCATCATCATCTCCAGCATCATCACTATTATCACCACCATAACCACCACCATCATCACTATCATCACCATCATCACCACCATCATTCTTATCACCACCATCATCACTATTGTCATCATCAGCATCACTACCACCATCATCATCACTGCCACCACCATCACCACCTCCATATTGCCTCCAGCATCACCATCATCTTCACCACCACCATCATCTCCAGCATCACCATCATCACTTCCATATCACCTCTATCATCGTCACTATCATCGCCATCACCATCTCCTGTATCATCACTGTCATCATCACCATCACCATCATCATCTCAGAAGCACTCGGGCATTTCATCCTTCACAGCAGTAAGTGAAAGTAAGCTGAGGCGATCAAGACTGGACCTCATGATTGTGTCTATTTGTGTGTGTGTCTCCCCCCCCCCTCAGGTTGGCGGGATGTTACCTCACTCCTGCCTGCTGCGAGGACCTCTCTATCGTTCTTATTAGCAACGGAAAACTGAAGACTCTGAAACTAGGGGACAATAAAATACAAGATGCTGGTGTCAAACAGTTATGTGGGGCGTTGAGGCACCCTAACTGTAAACTGGAGAATCTCGGGTGAGTGTGTACGGGTGGTCTTTGTGGGTAGGCTTCCCTGTTTCAAGAACAGGAACAGCCCTAGCCGGTGTGGCACAGTGGATAGAGCGTCGACCTGTGGACCAAAGGGTCCTGGGTTCGATCCCAATCAAGGGCACGTACCTTGGTTGCAGGCTCCTCGGGCCCTGGCCCGGGTCGGAGGCAACCAATCGTGTTTCTCTGTCGTTCCCTCTCTCTCCCATGCTCCCTAAAAATCAATGGAAAAATATCCTTGGGTGAAGATTAAAAAAAAAAGAAAGAAAGAAAGAAAGAAAGAAAGAAAGAAAGAAAGAAAGAAAGAAAGAACAGCTGGAGGATTCCCAGGACTGAAGGGTCTGGAACTATCTAAGGAAAATGCTGTCCTGGGAGACCAGGGGTTCCCAAGCTTGGCATTACGTATTGACATTTGGGACTAGATCAGGGGTGGGCAAACTTTTTGACTCGAGGGCCACCATGGGTTCTTAAACTGGACCGGAGGGCCGGAACAAAAGCATGGATGGAGTGTTTGTGTGAACTAATATAAATTCAAGGTAAAGGAGCGGAGGGGAGAGCAAGAGAACCGGCTAGAACAGCCGGATCCGGCCCGTGGGCCGTAGTTTGCCCACGGCTGGACTAGATGGTTCTTTGTTGTGACGGGGAGAGGGGACTGTCCTGTGCCCTGTAGGGTGTTAGGCTGTGGCCCTGGCTTCTTTCTACCCACCAGCTGCCAGTAGCGTCCCCACGTGTGTCGAATGTCTCCTGACATTGCCACATGACCCCCAGGGGACACAATGGCCCCCCGTTGAGAACCACAAGTCTAGACCCATGGTCGGCAAACTGTGGCTCGCGAGCCACATGCTGCTCTTTGGCCCCTTGAGTGTGGCTCTTCCACAAAATACCATGGCCTGGGCGAGTCTATTTTGAAGAAGTGGCATTAGAAGAAGTTTAAGTTTAAACAATTTGGCTCTCCAAAGACATTTCAATCGTTGTCCTGTTGATATTTGGCTCTGTGGACTGATGAGTTTGCCGACCACGGGTCTAGACCATCAAGTCTCCCGCTCCGATGCGTGGAGGGGGCATTTCGCCATAGCGCGCCTTCCAGCCCAGCCAAAGCCGGGGCGGTTTCTCTGGTGTGCTTCTCCGCGGCAGGCTGGAGCTGTGTGAGCTCACCTCGGCCTGCTGCGAGGACCTGGCCTCGGCCCTCACCGTCTGCAAATCCCTGAGGGGCCTGAACCTGGAATGGAACAGCCTGGACCACGATGGGATGGTGGTGCTGTGTGAAGCCTTGGGCCACCAGGACTGTGCACTGCAGCTGCTCGGGTGAGTGGGCGCTTGTCTTGGTGGTGGGTGATCCCAGAGAGACGCTGGTCTCCGGGGCAGGCCTGCTGAGCCTCGGTGCAATGGACGTGGGGCTGCAGAGCTCTTGGCTGCATCGCAGCGTGTTGAGTAGCATCCCCGGTGTCTACCTGCGCGTCAGGTGCCCCTAGCACCTCTCTCCAGTCGTGATGATCAAGAACGGGAACTTCTTGCCAAAACCGGTGTGGCTCAGTGGATAGAGCATCGGCCTGTGGACTGAAAGGTCCCAGGTTTGATTCCGGTCAAGGGCACGTAACTTGGTTGCGGGCACATCCCCAGTAGGGGGTGTGCAAGAGGCAGCTGATCGATGTTTCTCTCTCATCGATGTTTCTAACTCTCTATCCCTCTTCCTTCCTCTCTGTAAAAAATCAATAAAATATATATTTAAAAAAAAAAAAGAACGGGAACTTCAGCCGGGCCAGCGTGGCTCAGTGGTTGAGGGTCAACCTATGAACCTAAAGGTCACAGTTCGATTCCCAGTCAGGGCACATGCCGGGTTGTGAGCTCGATCCCCAGTAAGGGGGCGTGCAGGAGGCAGCTGATCAATGATTCTCTCTCATCATGGATGTTCCTATCTCTCTCCCCCTCTCCCTTCCTCTCTGAAATCAATAAAAAATATATATATATATATATATATATATATATATATATATATATATATATACATATATATATATATATATATATATATATATACATATATATATATATATATATATATATATATATATATATATATATATATCTCCTATCTAATAAAAGAGTAATATGCAAACTGACCATCACTCCAACACACAAGATGGCTGCCCCCATGTGGACACAAGATGGCCACCACAAGACGGCCAGCAGGGGAAGGCAGTTGGGAGGGACCAGGCCTGCAAGGGAGGGCAGTTGGGGGCGATCAAGCCTGCAGGGGAGGGTAGTTGGGAGGGACCAGGCCTGCAGAGGAGGGAAGTTGGGGGTGACCAGGCCTGCAGGGGAGGGCAGTTAGGGGCAAACAGGATGGCAGGGGAGCAGTTAGGCATCAATCAGGCTGGCAGGGGAGTGTTAGGGGATGATCAGGCTGGCAGGCAGAAGCGGTTAGGGGCAATCAGGAAGGCAGGCAGGAGAGCAGTTGGGAGCCAGCAGTCCTGGATTGTGAGAGGGATCCCAGATTGGAGAAGGTGCAGGCTGGGCTGAGGGACACCCCCACCCCCTGTGCATGATATTCGTGCACCGGGCCTCTAGTGTGTGTGTGTGTGTATATATATATATATATATATATATATATATATATGAATTTCAAAGTTGCTAAGAGACTATATCTTTTTAAAAATATATTTTTATTGATTTCAAAGAGGAAGAAAGAGGGAGAGAGAGATAGGAACATCCATGATGAGAGAGAATCATTGATTGGCTGCCTCCTGCACACCCCCCCACCCCACCACTGGGGATCGAGCCCACATCCTGGGCATGTGCCCTGACCAGAATCGAACCTCAGACTCTTCAGTCCACAGGACGATGCTCTATCCACTGAGCCAAACCAGCTAGGGCAAGAGACTAGATCTTATTTGTTCTCACCAAGAAAAATTATAATTATATGATGTGATGGAGGTTATATTCCAATATACAGATATATTGAACCAACCCGTTACATACCTTAAACTTATACAATGTTATATGTCAATCCCATTTCAACAAAAATGAATTAATGTGAAAAAAGACTGGCTATATCCCATTCATTCCCTGAAGTTTAAAAAAATGTCTCCAGACATTGACAGATGTCACTTCAGAGGCAGAATTGCCCCAGGTGAGAAGCACTTTTTTGCTAGACACACCGTCTTCTACTTACGTTGCCCCAAAACATGCAATCCCAGCTCAGAGATGGGGGAGGGGTTCTCTAGACAGCTGAGCAGGGTCTTGACCCAGAAGTCTGTTCCTGAATCAAGAGTAGCACTTAGTAGTGTTCCAGACGTTGTACCTGCATTTAGAGTGGATGTAATGGACACCTGTAGAGGGAGTACCTGACTCCCTTCCAGATACTAGGCCCCTGGATGAACAAAATGGCTCATCTCGCTACTGTTCATATAGCTATTCTACAGGAAAGATTTGTGCTTTCTCCTTAAAAAAAAAAAAAAATTATGTTTTTTAAAATTTAATTTATTGGGGGGTGGCATTGGTTAATAAAATCATACAGGTTTCAGGCATACAATTCTACACGATGTCATTTTTATATTGTACTAGAGGCCCAGTGCAAGGGTTCGTGCACTGGTGGGGTCCCTCGGCCTGGCCTGCACCCTCTCGCAATTTGGGATGCCTTGGGGGATGTCGGACTGCCGGTTTCGGTCCGATCCCCGCAGGCTAGGCTAAGGGATGCCACCGGTGCACAAATCTGTGCACCAGGCCTCTAGTCTATAATAATAAAAGCATAATATGCTAATTAGACTGGACGTCCTTCTGGACGACCTTCTGGACAAAGCTGGGGCTGCGAGGAAAGCCTGGGTCCCGGGTGCCTGCTGGCGGCCAGAAGGAAGCCCAGGTCCCGGGTGCCGGAGGGAAACCTGGGACCCAGGTGTCAGAGGGAAGCCAGTACTGGCAGCCAGGGGAAGGAAGGCCTACTCTTGAATGAATTTTGTGCATCGGACCTCTAGTACGCATATAAGATCTTTGGTTAATCTCTCTCGCCCTCCCCGCTTCCCTCTGAGATTCATCAGTCTGTTCCATGTTTCCATGCCTGTGCATTGAGTGTCTGCCCCCCGGTGGTCAGTGCGTGTCATAGCTACCAGTCAAACGGTCGAATGATTGCTTAGGCTTTTATATATATAGATTGTGTGTTTACCACCCCAAGTCAAGTCTCCTTCCATCATCATTTATTCCCCCTTTTTCCTCCTTCCCTCTGGCAATCACCACACTGTTGTCTGTGTCCATGAGTCTTTCTCTTTTTTTTTTTACTTTGCTTAATCCCTTCACCCTTCTCCCTCAGCCCCCAACCCACTCCCTTCTGACAGTTGTCAGTCTATTCTCTGTATCCATGAGTCTGGCTTCCACTTCTCACCTTCCGTGCACGTCTCCCAGTCGTGTCTAGGTGAGAGTGGCATTGGGGTGCAGAGAGGGCAACGATGTCTATCTCCCCAGGCTGGACAAAGATGCATTTGAGGAGGAAACCCAGTATCTGCTGAAGGCTGTGGATGAGAAGAATCCCCAACTGACCATTTGCACTACACCTTGGGACAGAGATGAGCTGATGCTGAAAGGTGTGTTCGTCTGACAGGGAGCACCCTGGCGTCATCTCCTTCGGGCACATCCAGTCCTGCACACTGGCCATCATGAGTCAGTGGGAACCTGCTGTCTGTGCCCGAGACCTCAATCCCCCATCCCTGAAATTCCCACCCCACCTGGTAATGCTTAGAAGAACAAATACATTAAAGGGATACACACTTTGAAAAGCATGCCTTCACTGTCTTCATGGATGTCTTCGAATGTGGGAGCTTGGGTTTGAGGGGACCGCCATCCTCGGACACTTCTGACGGAGAAGTGATGCTACAATGGGTCCATGGGTTTTTAGATTTCATCGTTATCACGACAGCAAACATCCACCCAAACGTGGCGTTGTTAGTTCTCCGGTCTCAAGTTGGTTTTTCAAAAACATGTATTTGTATTGATTTCAGAGAGGAAGGGAGAGGGAGAGAGAGATAGAAGCATCAACGATGAGAGAGAATTGTTGATCAGCTGCCTCCTGCAGGCCCCCCCCCCCTCCTGGGGAGCGAGCCCGCAACCTGGGCATGTATGTGCCCTGACTGGGAATCGAACCATGACCTCCTGGTTCATAGCTTGATGCTCAACCACTGAGCCGCTCCAGCTGGGCTCAAGTTAGATTTTTTAAAAAATTCAATTTATTGAGGTAACGTTGGCTAATAACATGATATAACTTTCAGGTGCACAACATTACCGTTTGATACCTGTCCATCCCGGTGTGTGCTCAGTGCCTGGAGTCTAGTTTCCTTCTGTTACCACATACCCGGCTCCCTTTACCAAAGCTGCCCTCCCCATTCCCTTTCCCCACTGGTGACCACCATTCTGTGGTCTGTATCTATGGGTTTGTTTTGCTAGTTCCTTTTTGTTTTATATTCCACACTAGAGGCCCGGTGCATGAAATTCGTGCACTCAGGATGTTGGTCCCTCAGCCTGGCCTGTGCCCATGGGGAGCCCTTGGGGGATGTCTGCCTGCCCTCCGCAGAGGCGGGAGAGGCTTCTGCCACCGCCACTGACCTCGCCAGCCATGAGCCCAGCTCAGGGCTTCTGGCTGAGGGGCGCTCCCCCTGTGGGGCACACTGACCACCAGGGGGCAGCTCCTGCGTTGAGCGTCTGCCCCCTGGGTGGTCAGAGCGCGTCATAGCGACCGGTCGTTCTGCCGTTTGGTCGATTTGCTTACTAGGGTTTTATTATATAGGATAAGAGTGCAATAATATGTTTTTTGTTCTTTTTGATCTGACTTATTTTACTTAGCATAATATTCTCAAGATCCATCCGTGTTGCCATCAAACACAATATTTTATCTTTTTTATGTCTGAATGACACTTCATTGTGCGTGTATGCATAGACAATGCAATTGTATACACACACATATACATATACATATAGGGTGGGGCAGAAGTAGGTTTACAGTTGTTCATATGGAAAAATATAATAATTAATAAATAATAATATAAAAATAAACTGTGGCCCTGACCGGTTTGGCTCAGTGGATAGAGCATCGGACTGTGGACTAAAGGGTCCCAGGTTCGATTCCTGTCAAGGGCATGTACCTTGGTTGCCGGCACATCTCCAGTGGGGGGTGTGCAGGAGGCAGCTGATAGATGTTTCTCTCTCATCGATGTTTCTAACTCTCTGTCCCTCTCCCTTCCTCTCTGTAAAAAAAAATCAATAAAATATATTTTTAAAAAAGAATAAACTTTTGTGTACTCACAACTGTAAATCTACTTTTGCCCATCCTGTATACATATACATATATATACATACATATACATATATATATATATACCATGTCATCTTTATTCACCTGTCAATGGACGCTTAGGTTATTTCCATGTCTTGGCTATTGTAAATAGTGCTGTAATGAACATAGGGGTACATATCATTTTTAGGGGTACATATCTTCTTAAAAAACATTTAATTGACTATTGGGGTGACATTAATAAAATTATATACTAGTAGGTTTCAGGTGTACGTTCTATAATACATCATCTGCATATTGTATTGTGTGTTCACCACCCCAAGTCAAATCTCCCTCCATCTCCATTTATCCCCCCTTTACCCTCTCCTACCTCCCCCACCTCCCCTTTCCTTCTGGCAATCACCATACTGTTGTCCAGGTCTATGAGTTTCTTTTCTTTGCTTAATTCCTTCGCCGTTTTCACTCAGCCCCCAAGCCCCCTCACCTCTGACAGCTGTCAGTCTGTTCTCTTTATCTATGAGTCTGTTTCTATTTTGTTCATTAGATTCCACATACAAGTGAAATCTTACGGTACTTGTCTTTCTCTGACTGGCTTATTTCTTTCAGTTAGCATAATAATCCCTAGGCTCAGCCATGCTGTCACAAAAGGTAAGATTTCCTTCCTTTTTTTTTTTTTTTTTTTTTTTTTATATAGCTGAGTGGTATTCCATGGTGTAAATGGACCACAGCTTTTTTATCCACTCATCCACTGATGGACACTTGGGCTGCTTCTAAATCTTGCCTAGCTACACTAATAAAAGAGAAATATGCAAATTAACCATCACTCTGCTATGCCCACCAGCCACGCCCACCAGTCAATCAGGATCAAGTATGCAAATTAACCCAAC
Organism: Plecotus auritus; assembly: GCF_963455305.1. Classification (NCBI taxonomy): domain Eukaryota; kingdom Metazoa; phylum Chordata; class Mammalia; order Chiroptera; family Vespertilionidae; genus Plecotus; species Plecotus auritus. The sequence goes on along the minus strand of NC_137785.1, from coordinate 4,105,872 downwards.
CAAGATGGTGGCAGGCCATGGAGCTGGAGCAAGCAGGAGGCTTGGGTTGCCCCGGCGATGGAGGAAGCCAAGCTTCCCGCTTGCCCTGGCCTCCATTTGATGCTACAAAGTTTCAATTATAGAAGATAAATAAATCCTAGATACTTGCTTCTAGCTGGCCCTGGCCTCCACTCAAGGAGGTGCTGAAAAAAAAAAAAGAAAAAAAGGAGGGGCTGGGACCTTGGTTTGCCACGGGGTGATCAGGTCAGGATGGGAAGGCGGGGGCCATTGGGGGTCAGCAGACCAGCAGTGGGGCCAGTTGGGGGTGAGCAGGCCATCAGTGGGGGTCAGTTGGAGGTGATCAGGACAGCGGGGGGGGGCCAGTTTGGAGAGAGCAGGCCAGCAGTGGGGGCAGTTGGGGGTGAACAGGCCAATAGGGAGGAAAGGTGGGGGCAAGCAGGCCAGCAGGGGGGGCAGTTGGGGGTGAGCAGGCCAATGGGGAGGAAAAGTGGGGGCGAGAAGGCCAGCAGGGGGGCAGTTGGGAGTGAGCAGGCTGGTGGGGGGGGGCAGTTGGGGGCGAGCAGGCCGGCAGGCAGACAGGTGAGCAGCTGGAGCCAGCAGTCCCGGATTGTGAGAGGGATGGCTGACTGCCAGTTTAGGCCCGATCCCTGTAAATTGGCAGTAGGACATCCTTTGAGGGGTCCCAGATTGGAGAGGGTGCAGGCCAGGCTGAAGAACACCCCCCCCCCATGCACGAATTTCATGCACTGGGCCACTAGTCCTATATAATAAAACCCTAATATGCAAATCAACCGAATGGTGGAAAGATGGGTCGCTATGACACGCACTGATGACCAGAGGGCAGAAGCTCAACGCAGGAGCTGCCCCCTGGTGGTCAGTGCGCTCCCACAGGGGGAGTGCCACTCAGCCAGAAGCCGGGCTCATGGCTGGTGAATGCAGCAGCAGTGGTGGGAGCCTCTCCCGCCTCCGCTGTAGGTGGGCGGTAAGTGAAGGGTCCTGGACTGTGAGAGACCTGGACTGTGAGAGGGATGTCTGACTGCCGGCTTAGGCCCGATCCCCCCAGGGGGCCGACATCCCCTGAGGGGTTCCATACTGCGAGAGGGTGCAGGCTGGGCTGAGGGACACGCCCCCCCCCCCAGTGCATGCATTTTTGTGCACCGGGCCTCTAGTTATAAATAATGCTGCAATGAACACAAGGGCACATATATTCTTTCGAATTCGTGTTTCAGGTTTCTTTGGATATATTCCCAGAAGTGGAATCACTGGGTCAAAAGGCTGTTTCATTTTTAATTTTTTTAAAAAATTCTGTTAACATTTATTTGCTCTTCGGCCAGGCCCCATCCCCGCCCCTGGCCTCACCCCCCCACTCAATTGCCGGTCTCCCATCTCCACAGACAACTGGTCAACCCAATCACTCTGACCCACCGCTAGAGACAAAGTCAGGGCCGGCCATCTGGTTGACCCCATCTCTCACGGTCCACACCGCTGCTGAAGACTAAGTCCGAGCCCCGCCATCTGGTCGACATGGCAACCATCAGTCCCTGCCGCCACCCTGTGCCCGCCCTGTGCCTGTGGTTTTGGGAGTGCTGGTCGACCGGGCTCCTTGGAGGGGGAGGAAAAAAAGGGGGAGGAGGGAGCCGGCCTTCGGCCCCCCTGGGAAAGGAGTCGAGTCTGCCGCCACCCACCTCTCTTCCCCGTCCCAACCTGGGGGCCAGAAGGCCCCGGTGGGGTTCAGGAGAGGAGGCAACCATCACCGTTCTGGGCGCGAAGGAAAGTCATTTTTAATTTAAAAAATATATATTTTTTATTGATTTCAGAGATGAAGGGAAAGGGAGAGGCAGACAGAAACATCAACGATGAGAGAGAATCATGGGTCAGCTGCCTCCTGCACGCCCCCAACTGGGGATCGAGCCTGCAACCTAGGCATGTGCCCTTGGCCAGGAATCAAACCCAGACCCTTCAGTCTACAGGCCGACGCTCTATCCACCGAGCCAAATCAGCTGGGGCTCATATTTATTTATCTTTGTTTTGTTTGTAGCTAGGGCTCATTTTTAATTTTTGAGGAAAGGGCCTACTGTGTGGATCTCAGGGGAAACGGCTCAGTTATAGATGTCCCACTTTTAAATTTCAGGGTAGATATAAAAGGCCTGTCTGTCCGAAGTGAGACAGGCTGCTGTATCCCTCCAGTATTTAGATTTGACGAGTTTCTGGTCCAATAGAAATTACATTTCCAAATCTCCACCCCTCCTTTCGTGTAGGACACCCCAACTAGCTTTTTAAAAAATTAGTATTATCTGTCGAAACCGGTGTGGCTCGGTGGATAGAGCGTCGGCCTGTGGACTGAAAGGTCCCGGGTTAGATTCCGGTCAAGGGCATGTACCTTGGTTGTGGGCACATCCCCAGTAGGGGGTGTGCAGGAGGCAGCTGATCACGATGTTTCTAACTCTCTATCCCCCTCCCTTCCTCTCTGTAAAATATCAATAAAGTATATTTAAAAAAAAATTAGTATTATCTTTTTCAAATGTATCCACCCAGCTGAATTCAGTGTTTTCCTCTGCAAGCATACATACACACCTCACTGACGTAACGCCACATTGCCGGTTCCCCTTTGCCTGTACATATAACATTCATGCCTCTTGACCCTACATGGGATTTGATTTATGTTGAGTGTAATTTTTAAAAGCATATAATAAATTTTATTTTTAATAAGTATTCTTTTTTTTTTTTAGATTTTTGACATTGATTTTTAGAGAGAGAGTAAGAGAGAAGGAATATAGATATGAGAGAGGAGAGAGAGGAACATTGATTGGCTGCCTCCTGCACGCTCCCAATCCCGGACATGCGCCCTGACCAGTAACTAAATCAGCAACCATGTGGTGTATGCGCCAGAGCAACCACCTTTATTTTTCAGACCGGTTTGGGTCGACAGTGGAACTGAGAGGAAGGTACAGAGATGTCTCCCATATGAGAGACATAGTCGCCGCTACCACACGTGCTAGTTGAACTAAACCAGCCGTGGGCAAACTACAGCCCGTGGGCCGGATCCGGCCTGTTAGGCTGTTCTATCCGGCCCGCGGAGCTGAAAGAGCGGAGGGTTCTCTTGCTCTCCCCTCTGCTCCTTTACTTTGAATTTATATTAGTTCACACAAACAATCCATCCATGCTTTTGTTCCGGCCCTCCGGTCCAGTTTAAGAACCCATTGTGGCCCTCGAGTCAAAAAGTTTGCCCACCCCTGAACTAAACCAAGGGTGGGAACCTTTCTTCTGCCAGGGGCCGATCGGATGTTTATAACCTCATTCCCAGGCCACACCAAACTATCAGCTTAAAAACCAGCCTGCTAGTGCTACCCGGTGTGGCTCAGGGGATAGGCACAGTCGGCCTTCGGACGGAAGGGTCCTGGGTTCGATTCCGGGCAAGGGCACAGGCCCAAGTTGCAGGCTCCATCCCCAGCAAGGGGCACGCAGGAGGCAGCTGACCAATGATTCTCTCTCATCATGGATGTTTCCATCTCTCTCTCCCTCTCTCTTCCTCTCTGAAGTCAATAAAAATATATTTTAGCCCTGACCGGTTTGGCTCCGCGGATAGAGCGTCAGCTTGCTGAGTCAAGGGTCCCAGGTTCGATTCCGGTCAAGGGCATGTACCTTGGTGGCGTGCACATCCCCAGTGGGAGGTGTGCAGGAGGCAGCTGATCGATGTTTCTAACTCTATCCCTCTCCCTTCCTCTCTGTAAAAAATCAATAAAATATGTTTAAATATATATATATATATTAAAAAAAACACAAAAAACAGTACCATTAAGAAAAAATTAGCCTGCTATATTTGCTCAAACAACTGACTCAGCCCTACTCCCTTGGTAGGGCCAGACCAAATGATGACGCAGGTCTTAAATCGGGTCAAAGTCCCCACCCTTGATCTAAATGGTTGATAAATGGCAATAATGATCCCATCCTACTGGTATTGATGCTACTATCATCAATGGTGCCCTTGGAAACCTTATTCTAAAAAGAGTATGAAAAATGCACAATATATGGAATATCTTTAAACCAATCTTGATAGCTATCGAATCCAATGACCTGCCATGTTGAACATTTCCTATGACTCAGAGTCTTTTCTTTTTTTTTTTTAAATATATTTTATTGATATTTCACAGAGAGGAAGGGAGAGGGATAGAGAGCTAGAAACATCGATGAGAGAGAAACATCGATCAGCTGCCTCCTGCACACCTCCCACTGAGGATGTGCCCGCAACCAAGGTACATGCCCTTGACCGGAATCGAACCCGGGACCTTTCAGTCCGCAGGCCGATGCTCTAACCACTGAGCCAAACCGGTTTCGGCTCAGAGTCTTTTCATGTATACATTTTCTCTTTATTATTCTGCCCAATTTTCAATGTGTTCTTTTGCCTTTTCCTCAATGTTAAGAGTTCTGATGGTGTCCCTCTGTCTGTCCTGTGTACTACCTTCCCTGAATCCTGTCTGAATGTCAGAACGACATCTCCCCGGGGATAAGCCACACGAAAATAAAAGACACCATGTTCGTTGTCCATTGAGGAACAAGAAAACAGGGTTCAATGGATGACTATGTCTTGGTCTCCAGTGGAGTCATGTAGACATTGTGGGGGGGGGCCTCAGGGGAGGTGGTATGGGGGGCAGGGCTGGGCAAGCCCCCCAATCAGAGGTTCTTGAGTCAGGAAGTGGGAGCGTGAACACATCTTCCATCACTCAGTCCCCACAAGGCAGCCGCCTCACGCTGTGGAGGACAATCATCATGAGCAGATTCAGGGCAGTGGCTGTAACTGGTGACATTCTCAAAATTCACTTCATGCTCACAGTGTCCCACAGACTCCCCACCACCCAGGCCTCCCTCTGCCCACCCCTCCCCATGGCAGGTCTCTCCTTTAGAAGCCGAGAGAGACACATCAGAGCCCTGGGCGCTGTCACTTCCTGGGGGGACACACCAGGACGGGGTCAGAGCCCAGGACAGAAGACTAAGGAGGAACTAAGGGGGAAGGGTACCCCATGGCTCCCCTCTGCACAGTCTCAGGGTCTCAGAGGTCACCCCTCCATACTCACTGGCAGCCTGAGCGTAGCTCCCTCCTTTTCCACCTGCGGGAAGAAAACATCCCGTGAGAGACCGGGGAGGAGGCAGGGCCATGAGGTCCTAAAGGAAGCCCTAGTCCTGGGCCCAGAGAAGTTTCCAGAACCCTGTGTATAGACCCGGGACAGGACCAGGAAACCTGAGGGAAGTGCATGTGTGCGGACTGGACCCACCGCCCTCCTGGAGTCTGTGCTCAGCAGGGACCTGCCCTCTGACCTGGGGCTGCTGGGAACGGGGTCCCCACCACCAGCATCATCAGGTGGTAAGTGGTCCCTCATTTTCCCACGGACCCCACTAAGGAGTAAGTGTGAGCAGAGGCCCACACTGGCCATCACACGCGTGGGGACGGTGCTTCCCGTGAATGAGGCGGGACACACGTCTACCTGGGCTTGAACCCCCAGTGGGACAGACACTCAGACCCCACCCCTGCCCACCTGAGCGCCGCCTCCCCCACATCACAGCTCCAGCCACAGCTCCCAGCAGAACCAGGCCCCCAGCGATGCCCATGATGATGATGATGAAGGTGTGAGAAGGCGGCTCTGGGAGGAGAAGGAAGGGAGGGTGAGGACCCTGACCCCAGGCCTCAGCCCCGACCCCACTGAGGTCCCCCAGGGCCCTGCTGCCCTGAGAAGAGGCTCTGTGCCCACGGCCCTCCTCACCCCATCTCAGGGTCAGGGGCTCGGGCAGCCCCTCGTGCTGCACATGGCACGTGTATCTCTGCTCCTCTCCGGGGGGCACCCCCACGGCCGCCCACTTCTGGAAGGTGCCGTCCCCCGCAGGCCTGGTCTCCACCAGCTCCATGTCCTGGGTCTGGTCCTCCCCGTCACGCTGCCAGCTCAGGCTGATGTCCGCAGGATAGAAGCCCAGCGCCCAGCACCTCAGGGTGACCTCATGGGCAGACACGGGGTGGTGGGTCACGTGTGCCTTTGGAGGGTCTGAGGGGAGGGAGAAAATGCAGGACCTTTACATCTGCCATGGGACACTCCAGCAGCGCCCATGTGACCATCCTGAGAGTGGACAGACACCTGGGTGGGGGAGGGAGCACACAGCCCCCACACCAGCCTGGACAGAGGCACCTGGAAGGACCTCTTAGTCTTTAGAAAGTTCTAGACTCAGTGAGACACAGCCCAGGACAGGAGGCAGGTCTCTGATGGGAGAAAGGGATTTGTGGTCCTGACCTGGGTGGAGGCCACGTGACTCAGAAAAGCTGGGGTCAGGCCTCAGACACAGGGGTGTGGGCAGCGCACAAGGCCTGAGACAGAAGGTCCCCGTGGGTCCCAGAGCCCCTGCAGGGCCATGGGAACCGCTGATGGGTTATTTCAGGGGCGTCTCCCTGCACCCAGGAGAGCCTGCACCCCTACCTGTCCCTGAGAGGACGGGGAGTCCCTCAGGTACCTGACCTGGATATCCAGGGGACTCCCTCCCTGACCCAAGGAGGGGTGTGTGACACTGACCCCCTGTCCTGTCTCCTTGTAGGAGCCCCAGCCCCGGGGAGAGGGGGCGGCCCCAGGGCCCCTGGTACCTGCGCGCTGCAGGGTCTCCTTCCCTTTTTCCAGGTAAAGGCGGAGCCACTGAATGCACTCCCCCTCCAGGTAGTTACTCCTGCGCTCATGGAAACGGGTCGCCTCCCACTTGCGCTTTGTGATCTGAGCCGACATGTCGGCCGCGGTCCAGGAGGTCAGGTCCTCGTTCAGGGCGATGTAGTCGGCGCCATCGTAGGCCCACTGACTGTACCCGCGGAGGAGGCGCCCGTCCGGTCCCATGTCGCAGCCAAGCATGCACTGGAAGGTGTGAGACCCTGACCCCGCCCCGAGGTCAGCCCCGCCCCGCCCGCCCCGCGGGGCCTGAATCTGAACTGAAAGTGAAATCGGGTCAAAGTCCCCGCGGGCTCCTCCGGGTGGGGGCCGGGTGGGTCCCACATTCTCAGAGTGACGCTCGGACCCGGACCCTCGGGGCGACTCAGGCCCGTCTGTGGGGAGGGGGGTCGTGACAGGGCCTGGCGCGCGGCTCACCGTCCTCGCTCTGGTTGTAGTAGCCGCGGAGGATGTTCAGGTTCCGTCGGTAATTCTGTACGTTGGTCTTGCTGGTCTCCGTCTCCTCCTCCCAATACCCCGGGTACACCTGCTCCACCCACGGCTGCTGCATCCACGGCGCCCGCGGCTCCATCCTCGGATCCGGGGCGTCGCTGTCGAACCGCACGAACTGCGTGTCGTCCACGTAGCCGACGGCGAAGAAGCGGGGCTCCCCGCGGCCGGGCCGGGACACGGCGGTGCGGAAATACCTCAGGGAGTGGGGGCCTGGGGGGCGGACGGAGGGCAGGGCCGGGGCTGACACGCGCCTTCCCGGCCCCGCGCCCCCGCCGGGTCCCCTCGCTCCTCCCCGCACAGCCGCCCCCTCCGACCCCGCACTCACCGGCCCAGCTGGGGGTCAGGACCAGCGCCCCCGAGAGCAGCAGGAGGAGGGTGGGGGGCCTCAAGACCTGCATCCTCGGCGCCGGGGGGACCATCTGAGTCCCGGCTCTTCCACGGAGAGATTATAACCCGGAGCCGCAAGGACGCTGATTGGCTGCTCTGCAAACCGCTCAGCCAATGGGAGTGAGGAGTGGGTCCGCGTCACGAGTATCCAGGATGGAGGCGCAGACACAGGTTGGGAGAGGAGAAGTGAAACCACAGCGCTGGGGAGTCCCCACCACGGAGCTGCCCCCCCAGACTCTGTCCCCTGCTGAGACCCGCGCGCAGGCCTGGGCCCTGGACTCGGTCCTGACCCCCCTCCTGCGCGGAACGCCCGTCACACTGTCCCCCGAGGCCGGGCCCAGGCGCTGTGCTGTTCAGAGACGCCCAGACATTTTGGTGTCAGAATCTCCGTGCAGCCTCACACAGGAGGGAGAACCCCAAGATAATCTTGTTTACATGGGTTACGTCTGTCAATATTTACCACACGGGGAATCACGCAGGGTGAAAAAATTATCAAGTCATGTAGCATGTTAGTAACCTATGAGATGTTAACAGAAATAGTGTTTTTATGAAAAACTAGAGTCCCGGTGCATGAAATTCGTGCACGTGGGGGGTTGTCTCTCAACTCAGCCTGCACACTTTCCAATCTGGGACCCCTGATGGGATCGGGCCTAAACGGGCAGTCGGACATCCCTCTCACAATCCAGGACTGCTGGCTCCCAACCACTCACCTGCCTGCCTGATTGCCCCTAACTGCTTCTGCCTGCCAGCCTGATCACCCCCTAACCACTCCCCTGCCAGCCTGATCGATGCCTAACTGCTCCCCTGCTGGCCCAATTGCCCCTAACTGCCCTCCCCTGCTGGCCTGGTCACCCCTAACTTCCCTCCCTTGACAGCTGGTCGACCCTAACTACCCTCTTCTACTTGCCCTATTGCCCCTAACTGCCCTCCCCTGCCAGCTCGGTCACACCTAACTGCTCTCCTCTGTAGGCCTGATCGCCCACAACTGCCCTCCCCTGCTGGCCATCCTGTGGTGGCCATCTTGTGTGTTGGAGTGACCGTCAATTTGCATATTACCTCTTTATTAGATAGGATACCAATTTCCCAGATAAACGAGGCAGTGAGAGGAGGGGACTTCTCCCATTTTACGCCCTTGCACATCCCCTGGGTTTTCATATTTGCTTCTGCGTTTCATCTCTTCTTTAGCGGGCAATGCTTGGAAATATACGGCATTGCCCTAGCTCAGTGGCCGGCAAACTCATTAGTCAACAGAGCCAAATATCAACAGTACAACGACTGAAATTCCTTTGGAGAGCCGAAAACTGACTTCTGCGCATGGGCCACGAAGTTTCAATCGCACTGTACGTGCACGCCCGCACGTGGTATTTTGTGGAAGAGCCACACTCAAGGGGCCAAAGAGCCGCGTGTGGCTCGTGAGCCGCAGTTTGCAGACCACTGCCCTAGCTGATCTGGTTCAGTGGGTAGAGCATTAGCCGGCGGACTGAAAGGTCCCAGGTTCCATTCCAGTCAAGGGCACGTACCTGGGTTTCAGGCTTGATCCCCAATGGGGTGTGGTGTGTGCAGGAGGCAGCCGATCCATGATTCTCTCTCATCACCGATGTTTCCATCTCTCGCTCCCTGTCCCTTCCTCTCTGAAATCCATACAAATAGGGTGCGTGTTTAGAAAAAGAAAGATACGGCCTCACCGGAAATGCACAGGAGGGGTGCTTTCCATAACGTTCAGGTCAGTGTGAACACTCGCCTCTGACGGGTCACTCACACCACAGAAGCGGTGGTTTCTGAAGAGGGCTTTGCGGGGTGGAGCCCGACCCCGTGTGAACCCTTCCCGTCCTGTTGTGCCCCGATGTGCAGGCTGTGCTGCCGGCGGGCTCCTGTCCTCACGCGGGCTACTTGCATGGGACGCGTGTTCCTCTAAGCCAGGCGTCCTCAAACTACGGCCCGCGGGCCACATGCGGCCCGCCGAGGACATCGATCCGGCCCGCCGGGTGCCGCTGCCTGTCCTGCTTAGCAGCCGACGCGTCCCGGGCCCACAGTGCGCATAGGAATTTGTTCATAGTTTTTTTTTAAAAACTATAGTCCGGCCCTCCAACGGTCTGAGGGACAGGGAACTGGCCCCCTGTTTAAAAAGTTTGAGCCGAAACCGGTTTGGCTCAGTGGATAGAGCGTCGGCCTGCGGACTGAGGGGTCCCGGGTTCGATTCCGGTCAAGGGCATGTACCTTGGTTGCGGGCACATCCCCAGTGGGGGGTGTGCAGGAGGCAGCTGATCGATGTTTCTCTCTCATCGATGTTTCTAGCTCTTTATCCCTCTCCCTTCCTCTCTGTAAAATATCAATAAAATATATTTTTTAAAAAATAAAAAAATAAAAAGTTTGAGGACCCCTGCAAGTCCTGGAGACCTTCGCGGGGAAGCCCTGGGAAGCGGTCCAGCTTACACGGTGGGACACGAGTTTCCCAAAATTCCGGTTTGCCACAATTTTTGCTGAAAAATTTGAAAACCACCTCCCAACACCGTGGCCGGCACCCCTAAACAGTTCAGTATCCCCCCTGAAAGAATAGCCCTTTCCTTCCAACACTATGGTTACTATATGAATAAATGACTGCAGGGTCTCCTATAACAAAGTGTGCACGTGGGAGGGTGCGGGCCCAGGCGGGGCACGGAGGGCAGGGGGACCCCGCAGCTGCTGGGCACTCAGGTCCTGCCCGCCCCGGAGGAGGAAGAGGCGGAGGGAGGGGACAGGATGGCGAGGCCGTGACTGTGACGTGGACGCTGATTCCGCCTCAGAAGGCGGTTCAGGAGGAATTAGGACCCAGGGCAGCAGCTCCCCCTGAGGCGCCTGCACCCCCACAGCTGCCGCCTCTCAGCTCCGCGGACCCCCGTGGGAGGGCGCCCCCCCCCCCCCCCGCACAGACAGGAGGTTTCAGGGAAAGAGGGGGTGGCCCTGCGGACAAGGAAAGAGTTTGGGTGTTGGGAGTCTCCTCAGTTTAACGGGAGGATGGGGACGCAGTGTGCGGAGCACATTAAAGGGTTGGCTCTAGCCCTGGCCGGTGTGGCTCAGTGGATAGAGCGTCGGCCTGCCGTCTGAAGGGTCCCGGGTTCGATTCCGGTCAAGGGCACAGGCCTGGGTTGGGGGCTCGATCCCTAGTTGGGGGCGTGCCGGGGGCAGCGGATCCATGGTTCTCTCTCATCATTGGTGTTTCTCTCCCTCTTCCTCTCCTTTCCTCCTGAAATCAATAGAAATATATTTTAAAAAATTTATAAAAAGAGGGTTGGCTGGACTTGGCTGTGGGAAGTAGGGGGCGGGCGCTGTGAAGGCCCCCCAAGCCCTGCGCCCCCCACGGCCCCAGCGGTGACCTGATGGGAACACGCAGGCCCCACAGGGCGTGTCCGTGTGAAGAGGGCGCGGGGGCAGCCGAGCGCGGGGCGTGGGGGGGCGCTCCCCTGGGGGCTCTTCTACACGTGGCGTCTGGGACGCGGCCCCCCTTACTCTGACGCGGGGTCCCCATAAAAGGAGGCTCTCATCCGTGGGGGGCTTCCCTTCCCCTCAGGAGTTTATGGGTCGTGACGGGGGGGCCCCATCCCAGGGCTCAGCGCCAGGTCCCCCCAGGCCCCACCCCCCTCCCGGCGCTGGACCCGAGGGACCTGGGAAAGAGCGCGCTTCCCATGGGGAGCCCGCACCCCCCAGTGCATCCCTCCCTCCCGGGGGCGGGGCTCCCGCAGCCCCAACACTGCCCCGTCTCCGCTGCCTGGAGGGCAGCCCCCCTCCTGGCCCCCCCCCCCCCCCGCCCGCAGGTTGTGGGGACAGGGTCCTCCGGGCGGGAGCGGCCCCTCCTTCTGCTCAGACCCCGGGCGCAGGGCCGCGCTCAGCTGCTCGGCTGCGGCCTGTCCCGGGCGGTAGGGAAAGTGAGTCCCCGCTGGACGGAGCCCCGCCTGACCCCGCACCGGCCCCGCGGACCCGCAGGGAATGGAAACACACCCATTGGCTTCCTCCTGCACCACCCTGGCCAGGGCCTGGGCTGGGAGGATCCTGCAACCGAGGTCCGTGCCTTTGACCGGAATCGAACCCGGGACCCTTTGGTGCACAGCCTGATGCTGTGTCCCCTGAGCCACCCGGGCGGCGCCCGAGGCCTCCCCTTTAAAGGAGCCCCGGTGAGGCTGGTGCAGCCGGGCGGCCTCGGGTGGAGGCTCTGGCTACCCAGTGTGACCGGGACCAGCAGCATCAGCACCAGCCCGGCCACTCCTGCCGCAGCCCCTGCGTCTCAGCGCCCTGTCCAGGCGACCCCGCGCACAGGCCCCCGCTCGCTGGTCTCCGCGCCAGAACCGGCCGTGGGCGCTGGGTGCGGGCTGAGGACACTGCCTGGCACCGGCCAGCTCACTCCTCCTTCCTGTCCCTCCGCAGCCCCTGCTCCCTGGGGCCACGCTCCTGGCTGTGACTGTCCTGTCTGCTGCCCCCTCCCACCTCTTCCCCCAGCCTGCCCTTCCTCCTAACGGTCCCCACACTCAGCGTCCAGCGGCCCGACACCCCCCTTCACCTCCCTCCAGTGCAAGGCCTGGCAGGCCCAAGGCTCCCCACAGGCCCTGCTCCCCCACCCCCCTCTGCTGACCACAAGCCCCTCCTTCTACTTGCCTGGCTCACCTTTGGGGCTTCGTCCTCCACTCCTGCCCGCTCCCCAGACTTACTGGGAAATGCTGTGAACTCCATCTTCACAGGTGCTCAGTGTCCAACCACGTCCCACGGTCCCCACCCCTCACATCCCAGCCAAACCAGTCTCTCCCTGGGACACCGGGAGGTGTGGGCTCCATTCCCTGCAGCCCCACTGGCCCTTCCTCATGACACCGTTCCCGCACAACAGCCAGCCGGACCCTCTTATTTTAAAAAATATGTTTTTATTGATTTCAGAGAGAGGAAGGGAGAGGGAGAGCTGTAAACAGTGATGACAGAGAATCCTTGATCGGCTGCCTCCCGCAGGCCCCACACTGGGGATCCAGCCCGCAACCCAGGCCCGTGCCCTGACCGGGAATCAACTCAGCTACATAGGTCAACGCTCCACCCCTGAGCCACCGGCCCAGCCAGCCTGATCTTTTTATTTATTTATTTATTTATTTTTTTAAAAAAAATATATTTTATTGATATTTTATAGAGAGGAAGGGAGAAGGATAGAGAGTTAGAAACATCGATGAGAGAGAAACATGGATCAGCTGCCTCCTGCACACCTCCTACTGGGGATGTGCCCGCAACCAAGGTACATGCCCTTGACCGGAATCGAACCTGGGACCCCTCAGTCCGCAGGCCGACGCTCTATCCACTGAGCCAAACCGGTTTTGGCTCAGCCTGATCTTTTTAAAAGAAAGGACCAGACCATGTTGGTCTTTGCTCAAAACTCTCACAGTCACAGCTCCTCCTCGCCCCCAGCCCCCCCTGAGGGGCCATGTAGCTGACTCTTCCCACTGCACTCTGCCTCAGCCTCACCGGCCTCCGGCTGCTCCCAGCACACACTGCTCCCTGCCCAGTGCGTTTGCGCTGGAGGCCTCCCCGCGTGGCGAGAACTTGCCCCCCAACACTCATGGAGAAACGCTCAGCACCTTCTCATCTTTCCTCAAAGTCACCTTCCCAGCCCCACTGCCCTGGCTCAGCAGATGAGCATCAACCTGTGAACCAGGAGGTCATGGTTCCATTCCAGGTCCGGGCACACGCCCAGGTTGCAGCTCAATCCCCCATGGGTCCTGGAGATGCGCTGCATTAGGACACGGGTCAAAGCCTGGGGGGTGTGAGTCCCTGTGACCACAGGTCCTGATGGGACAGGGTCCCCTTAGGGACAAGGTCAGAGGAGCAGAGAGGTGACCCGGCCGAGGAGTGGCCACGTCAAAGCCCACGATGCACTGAGCCCTGACCAGACACAGGTCCCGACCACGCTTCATCCTCCCAGCCCCGCCCGTTCCACCTGCCACAGGCCCAGAATAGCAAACACACGGGACCCGGAAAGTTCTTGGTGCTTCTATTTATTTCCCCTCAGCATTTAGGATCTTCCCCTTTAATTAACCCCCCAAGCCTTCTTGGCAAGAAAGGAACAAACCAGGTCACATCCAGAATCTCATTTCAACATGGAGCAGGCAGTTGAGCTCAGAGCACCAGGGAGGAAAGTCAGGGATGGGGATGGGGATGGGGATGGGGAGGGCCCAGCTGCCTCTGGGGACAGGAGAGTGTGGAAAGCAGGGCGGGGCCAGCCCCCAATCAGAGGTTCTTGATCAGGAAGTGGGAGCGTGAACACATCTTCCATCACTCAGACCCACAAGGCAGCCGCCTCACGCTGTGGAGGACAATCATCATGAGCAGATTCAGGGCAGTGGCTGTAACTGGTGACATTCTCAAACCCACTTCATGCTCACAGTGTCCCACAGACTCCCCACCACCCAGGCCTCCCTCTGCCCTCCCCTCCCCACGGCAGGTCTCACCTTTAGAAGCCGAGAGAGACACATCAGAGCCCTGGGCGCTGTCACTGCCTGGGGGGGACACACCAGGATGGGGTCAGAGCCCAGGGCAGGAGAGTAAGGAGGAACTATGGGGGTGGCGTCTGCACTGTCCCAGGGACTCAGGGGTCACCCCTCCATACTCACTGGCAGCCTGAGCGTAGCTCCCTCCTTTTCCACCTGCGGGAAGAAAACATCCCGTGAGAGACCGGGGAGGAGGCAGGGCCATGAGGTCCTAAAGGAAGCCCTAGTCCTGGGCCCCAGAGAAGTTTCCAGAACCCTGTGTATAGACCCAGGGCAGGACCAGGAAACCTGAGGGAAGTGCATGTGTGGGGACTGGACCCACCGCCCTCCTGGAGTCTGTGCACAGCAGGGACCTGCCCTCTGACCTGGGGCTGCTGGGAACGGGGTCCCCACCACCAGCATCATCAGGTGATAAGTGGGTCCCTCATTTCCCACGGGCCTCACTAAAAAGTAAGTGTGAGCACAGAGCCCCACACTGGCCATCACACGCGTGGGGACAGTGCTTCCGGTGAATGAGGCGGGACACACGTCTACCTGGGCTTGAACCCCCGGAGGGACAGACACTCAGACCCCACCCTGCCCACCTGAGCGCCTCCTCCCCCACATCACAGCTCCAGCCACAGCTCCCAGCAGAACCAGGCCCCCAGCGATGCCCAGGATGATGATGAAGGTGTGAGAAGGCGGCTCTGGGGGGAGAAGGGAAGGCAGGGTGAGGGCCCTGACCCCAGGCTTCAGCCACGAACCCACTGAGGTCACCCAGGGCCCCTGCTGCCCTGAGAAGAGGCTCTGTGCCCTCGGCCCTCCTCACCCCATCTCAGGGTCAGGGGCTCGGGCAGCCCCTCGTGCTGCACATGGCACGTGTATCTCTGCTCCTCTCCGGGGGGCACCCCCACGGCCGCCCACTTCTGGAAGGTGCCGTCCCCTGCAGGCCTGGTCTCCACCAGCTCCATGTCCTGGGTCTGGTCCTCCCCATCACGCTGCCAGCTCAGGCTGATGTCCGCAGGGTAGAAGCCCAGCGCCCAGCACCTCAGGGTGACCTCATGGGCAGACACGGGGTGGTGGGTCACGTGTGCCTTTGGGGGGCCTGAACGGGGGGGGGGGGAGAAAATGCAGGACCTTTGCATCTGCCATGGGACACTCCAGCAGCGCCCATGTGACCATCCAGAGAGTGGACATACACCTGGGTCGGGGAGGGTGCACGCTGCCCCCACACAGGCCTGGGCAGAGGTACCTGACAGGACCTCCTAGTCTTTAGAAAGTTCTAGAATCAGAGAGACACAGCCCAGGGCAGCAGGCAGGTCTCTGAGGGGAGTGAAGGGATTTGTGGTCCTAACCAGGGTGGAGGCCAACGTGACTCAGAAAAGTTGGGGTCAGGTCTCAGACACGGGGGTGTGGGCAGCGCACAAGGCCTGAGAGAGAAGGTCCCCGTGGGTCCCAGAGCCCCTGCAGGGCCCATGGGAACCGCTGATGGGCTATTTCAGGGGGGCTCCCTGCACCCCAGGAGAGCCTCACCCCTAACTGTCCCTGAGAGGAGGGGAGTCCCTCTGGTATGTGACCTGGACATCCAGGGGACCCCCTCCCTGACCCAAGGAGGGGTGTGTGACACTGACCCCCTGTCCTGTCTCCTTGTAGGACCCCAGCCCCGGGGAGAGCGGGCGGCCCCAGGGCCCCTGGTACCTGCGCGATGCAGGGTCTCCTTCCCTTTGTCCAGGTACAAGCGCAGTGACTCCACACACAGGCCCTCCACGTAGCTCCTCCAATGCTCTGCCACACCCTCCGCCTCCCACTTGCGCTTTGTGATCTGAGCCGCCGTGTCGGCCGCGGTCCAGGAGGTCAGGTCCTCGTTCAGGGCGAGGTAGTCGGTGCCGTCGTAGGCGAATTGCCAGTACCCGCGGAGGAGGCGCCCGTCGGGTCCCACGTCGCAGCCAAACATGTTCTGGATGGTGTGAGACCCTGACCCCGCCCCGAGGTCAGCCCCGCCCCCAGGTCAGCCCCGCCCCGCCCGCCCCGCGGGGCCTGAATCTGAACTGAAAGTGAAATCGCGTCAAAGTCCCCGCGGGCTCCTCCCGGGTGGGGGCCGGGCGGATCCCGCCGCCTCGGGGTGACGCTCGGACCCGGACCCTAGGGGCGACCCCGGCCCGTCCGTGGGGAGGGGGGTCGTGACGGGCCCGGCGCGCGGCTCACCGTCCTCGCTCTGGTTGTAGTAGCCGAGGGCGGTCTTCAGGTCCACTCGGAAAGTCTGTGCGTGTCCCTTGGCCCTCAGCGTCTGCTCCTCCCAATACCCCGGGTACACCTGCTCCACCCACGGCTGCTGCATCCACGGCGCCCGCGGCTCCACCCTCGGACTCGCCGCGTCGGTGTCGAACCGCACGAACTGCGTGTCGTCCACGTAGCCGACGGCGAGGAAGCGGGGCTCCCCGCGGCCGGGCCGGGACACGATGGTGTAGAAATACCTCAGGGAGTGGGGGCCTGGGGGGCGGACGGAGGGCAGGGCCGGGGCTGACATGCGCCTTCCCGGCCCCGCGCCCCCGCCGGGTCCCCTCGCTCCTCCCCGCACAGCCGCCCCCTCCGACCCCGCACTCACCGGCCCAGCTGGGGGTCAGGACCAGCGCCCCCGAGAGCAGCAGGAGGAGGGTGGGGGGCCTCATGACCCGCATCTTCCGCGTAGGGGACCTTCTGAGTCCGGGCGCTTCCGCGGAGGAGTTATAACCAGAGCCGCGGGGACGCTGATTGGCTGCTCTGGAAACGCTCAGCCAATGGGAGTGAGGAGTGGGGTCGCGTCACGAGTATCCAGGAAGGAGGCGCCGACACAGGTTGGGAGAGGAGAAGTGAAACCAGGGCGCTGGGGAGTCCCCACCACGGAGCTGCCCCCCCAGACTCTGTCCCCTGCTGAGACCTGCGCCCAGGCCTGGGCCCTGGACTCGGTCCTGACCCCCCTCCTGCGCGGAGCGCCCGTCACACTGTCCCCCGAGGCCGGGCCCAGGCGCTGTGCTGTTCAGGGACTTTCCAAGGTTTGGGGTTCACCATCTCTGTGCACCTCACACAGGCGGGAGGGGCCAATAATCCTGTTTATGTGGTTCCGTCTGTCACAGTCACCACTCACGGAATCACACGGGAAACAAGTATTAATGCACGTCGCATGCTCACTGCCCGTGAGAGGGTAACAGAGGCATGTTTTTATGGAAAACACCCATTTCCCAGAGAACAAGGAGGAGAGAGGAGGGGCCTGCTCCCCTTTCACATCCTCCCGTCTCCCTGGGAGACGCTGGGTGTTCACATTTGCTTCTGCGTTTTATCTGTTATTGTGGCTGCAGCTTCTTAGGACACAGACGGCCTCACAGAAATGGGCAGGAGCAGCGTTTTCCTGACCTTTTCAGGTCAGTGTGGGTGCTCACCTGTGACAGTCACTGCAGCGACACAAGTGGTCGTTTCTGAAAGGGCTCTGCACAGTGAGACCTGAAACCATATTGACTGCATTCTTCTTGTTTTAGTTTTTTAAATATATATTCTTTTATTTCAAGTAGGGAGAGAGAGAGAAACATCAATGATGAGAAAGAATCATAGATCGATCCCCTCCCTCCTACACGCCCCACACTGGGGATCGAGCCTCTAACCCGGGCATGTGCTCTGACAAAAAGGTGAACTGTGACCTCCTGGTTCATAGGTCAATGTTCAACCCACAAGCCCCGCTGGCTGGGAATATTGAATATTTCCTGTTCTGTCATGTCACCGTCCCCAGAGCTGTCTTGCTGGGTGGCTCTGTCCTCATGCAGGTCAGTTAAAGTGATGCCTGTGTCTCTAAGTCCCAGAGCCCTTCCCGTGCTGGTGCATTAATCACTGTCATCAAAGCTCACATGTGTGTCTGTTCCCACAGAGCCCCTAGGAAAGTGTGTCCGCACTGGGGAGGGTCTAGCTGACGTGGTGGGACACCCCTTTTCCAACTTCTGGTTTTCTCTCGGGGGCTCACATTTCATCAAGACAACAGGCCTGTCCGTGGTCCCCTGCCAGGTGACATGTCCTGAAGTAAGAAGCTCATGTTTATTATTTTAAAATATTTTTTTTATTACCTAAACCGGTTTGGCTCAGTGGATAGAGCGTCGGCCTGTGGACTGAAAGGTCCTAGGTTCGATTTCAGTCAAGGGCACGTAACTTTTTTGCGGGCACATCTGCAGTAGGAGGTGTGCAAGAGGCAGCTGATAGATGTTTCTCTGTCATCGATGTTTCTAACTCTCTATCCCTCTTCCTTCCTCTTTGTAAAAAATCAATAAAATATATTTAAAAAATACATACATATATATATATATATATATATATATATATATATATATAGTTATTGATTTTAGAGCGGAGGGAGAGAGAGGGAAAGAGAGAGAGAGAAACATGAATGATGAGAGAGAATCTTTGCTTGGCCTCCTCCTGCTCACCCCATTAGTGATTAAGCCCACAACTCCGGCATGTGCTGTGGACTGGAATCAAAGTTGGGACCCTTCAATCCGAAGGCTGATGCTCTACCCACCGGGCCAAACCAGCTTGGGCACTCACGTTCCTGTTTGAGAAAGTGTGTGCCACTTCACCCAATCTCAGCAATCCTAGTGTCTGTGTCATTCATTCTTTTAAGTAAACAGGGCCAGGCCGGTGTGGCTCAGTGGCTGAGCATTGACCTCTGAACCAGGAGGTCAGGGTTCCATTCCTGGTGAGGGCACCTGCTGGGTTGCAGGCTCCATCCCCAGTGGGGGGGGGGGGGGGCGTGCAGGAGGCAGCCTACCCATGGTTCTCTCCCATCCTGGATGTTTCCATCTCTGTCTCCCTCTCAGTTCCTCTCTGATATCAAATTTTTTTTAATATATTTTTTATTGATTTTAGAGAGGAAGGGAGACGGAGATAGAAACATGCATAATGACAGAGAATCATGGACCTGCTGCCTCCTGCACGCCCCCTACTGGGAATTGAAACCACATCCAGGGCGTGTGCCCTTGAGCTGAATGAAAGCTGGGACCCTCCAGTCAGTACACCTATGCTCCATCCACTGAGACAAACCAGCCAGGGCTCAATTTTTTAAAAAGTAAACATGGATTCCATGAGAAAGAGGCTAGCCCCGCTCACACACATGATCTCCCGGGTACATGACACTTGGGATGTGGCAGAGGGTTTTCTGTGTACTTCCCGGGTCATCATATAAGGTTATTTTAATCCTCCATTTTTATTACAGACAGTTAAGAAATTAATCCATTTGTGTAATGAAGGCAAGATACATATATCTTCTTTTTGAGAATATTTTCATTTTCCAATTACAGTTGATGTACAATATTGTATTAGTTTAGGTGGACAAGTCTGCGATTAGACATTCATAGAACTTATACAGGGATCGCCCCATACATGTAAGACCATGTGACCTCACATGTAGCTGTTACAACATGATTGACTGTGTTCCCTGTGCTGTGCTTTCCTCCCCATGACCACACTGTAGGGACCGTGTTGTAGTTCCTCCTCCTCCACCTGCTCTGCCCAGTCCCCCCGCCCTCCGGCAGCCAGCAGTCTGCTCCCTGTGGCTCTGAGTCTGTGGCTGCTGTAGGTTCTGTTGGGCTGATCCCAGGGGCTCTGAGTGCCGGCTGTGGGGAGGGTGGTCATTGTTCTGTGGTTGTGGGCGGATGCAGGCACCGCGTTCACTTTTGGGGCATCTCCACCGGAGTCCACGATGTTTTAAAATGTGGATGGAAGGATGAGGCTTCAGTGAATGGAATAATTTCACCGCCTTCCACCGCATCGTTTAAAGGGAAACTGGTTCTGTTCTCTGTCTGTCTGTCTTCTCTCTGCGGGTCAGTGCTGGTGGGAGGAACGATGATGGAGGTCGGGTGTCAGCCCATTCGTGCTGAGCTTGGCATCAGCGCCCCTGTCAGCGGAGTGAAAAGGCCAGGATGTCCTTCATCTCCTGCCAACAGTGTTGACCCCACATCCCGGGAAAGGCTCTCAGAGACGTCAGGGTTCCACGGACCACACTTTGAGAAAGGTTGTTCTGGATAAAGCAGGGAGAGAATCCCAACTGTCACTGCCTCTGCCTCCTCTTCTCTTCCCAGAATCCCTCTCCGTGAGGCAGATCCTGCGTCCAAAACTGAGCTCACAGCATTGCCCCTGGGACCTTCTAGAAGAGAGCTCACCCTGGAAATCCGACAGGGAGAGCCCTCAGCCTGGGAGGTGGGGGGAGGGACAGGGGTGTCCCCTCTGGGACAGGGAGAGTTTGTGCCTGAAGACACCAGTCCCCCAGACCCCTCCTGTGGCGTCTACACCCCAGCTGAGTGAGCGCTCCCATCCCACACAGACACCTGATGTGTCTGTAGGAGCAGCCATCTTGGCAATTATTTTATTCCTTTTAATTAAAAATGTTATTGATTTAGAGAGAGAGGACGGGAGAGGGAGAGAGAGAGGAACGGGGATGGGAGAGAAGCACTGATGGTTGCCTCCCCCACACGCCTTGACCAGGGGTCACACCTGAGACCTTCCAGTGCCCAGGACAACACTCACCCTGAGCCCCCTGGCCAGGCCTGGCCCTTTTATGCAAATGGACCGCGTGCTCAGCCCTGAGGCCCCGCCCACAGTGGAGCAGTCTGTCCAGCAGCACATTCTGTGAGCCAGGACTCACTCTGCACCGCTTTCTCCCACGTGGCGGCCACCAGCTGCCGTGGCCACTGCGCCCCTGACACGTGGCTCCTGTGCGGAGCAGGGACTTCCCTTCAGGGACCTGTCATCCAGCCGCCGGGGGGCGTGTAGCCGCCCCATGAGACGGCGCCCGGCTGAATGCTCTCAGTGTCCAGTCTCTGCCCCGCAGGCCCCGTGGGCTCACAGACGGATGGAGGTGACCGTGTGTGCACGTGGAAGCCACGGGGCTGCATGTGTCACTGACGCCAGTTGTGTGTGTGGGTCTCGGTGATCCTCAATCCCAGCTGCCCAGGAGCGTGTAATGAACACGCATGTGACACCGAGCGCACAGGCGTGACCTCAGATGTGAGTTAGCGCCCTCAGGGTGTAGGGCCCACAGCGCCCCTCCCTGCAGCCTTCCTGTGTGCGTCCCCCGGACCTCGGTGCTGTGTTTGGTGACCCGGTGACAGGAGCAGGCACAGCAGGCTTTCCCGCAAGAGAAAGTGTCTGTTGAACCAGCAGGCGCAGCTCCCTGGAGGCCCCGCACGTACTTAGAGAACAGAACGCAGAGGAGGTCACTGTAGATTCCACCCTAGAACCCCTTACCTGCTGCTCCTCCCCTTAACTCCCCCCAACACTCTAACAGCCCCGTTTCCCTGCGCCCTGGAATGCTCTCCCACAGAGGACATTATATGTGAAGCGTTTGCAGTTGTGGATGAGAATTTCTCAAACCAACACCCAAAGGTGGAAACCAGGAAGGAAAACATAAAACTTGTCCATGTCAACCTCACACTCGAGAGAGACAACCTCAGGCCCAGAATCAAACTCAGAGACGCACCAAGATGTTGACAGAGAAAGGGCCCCGTGGACCAGTGATCCTCAGCCAAAGCCCAGGGGACCCCTGTGGGCAGGCGAGGTGGGTTAGTCATCATTGCTGGGGGAGATCCTGTCCCTCGGGGGCCATGAGGCATCCTAGCGGGAAGGGGGAGATGGGGCACATCTAGGAGGTGGGCTCTGGATGGCGACCTGGGGAGGGTCTGGGGAAGCAGGCTCATCGGATGGGTGGTGTCAGGGGGGCAGGGCTGTGGGTGGGCAGCTCAGTGACTGTCCAGGGACAAGGCCGCCTGCAGCGAGGATGGGGGGCAGCTGGAGGGAAGCAGCCTCGCTGCCATGAGCCCGCGCAGGGTGCTGTGTGGTCCTCTGTGAGCTGAGCGGGCCTGTGTGTGTCTGTGTGTAGACACAGGGAGGACGGTGTGGCTCTGTCTCCCTTGTCATGGCCTCGGGACGGCGTGTCTGAGGGTGACGCTCTGAGAGGTGACTCGTGTCCAATGGGAGAGGAACCGGCCCCGCTGTGAGCTCCGGGCCAGCTCCCGACAGCACTGAGGCCTCGCGGGTCAGACCAGGTCCCGTGGGGGCTGCGTGTCCTTCTCTCCGAAGCCCAATGTCTAAAAGCATCCACAGCCCAATCCGCCAGTGAAGCACGTGAGGGACAACGTGGGAAGAAGAAATGCGGATGTCAAACACCTGTCTGTGTGACAGACACATGGGGACAATAATGAGAAAGTGGAACAGGAGAAACAGGGATGAAATGGAAATCCATCGGTTTGGGAAAGATGGAGGAAAGGATGGGAGTGGGGGCAGAGGGAGGGAGACACCCTGTGGTGCCGGAGGAAGGAGGTGGATGCACACAGTTTCTAAGGAAGCTTTTCCCTAACGTCCCCGCCATTCAATGTGCTCACACTCCCCGGGGCTGGTGGCCTCAGGGGGCTGAGCATGGACCTATGAACCAGGAGGTGAACTTATGATGTAGGGTCAGGGCACAGGCCCTGGTGCCCCTCCCCATCCCCAGCAGGGGGCGTGCAGGAGGCTCATGACTGACTCTCATCACTGATGTTTCTGTCCCTCCCTCTCTCTTCCCTGAAATCAATGTAAATGTATTGAAAGACGCAGTAATAAATGTGCTCACATTATGCACAGAAATGTCTCTCTTGGGCATTTATCCTGAGAAAATAACCACCTGTGTCCTAAGAACATACCCATTGAGGGATTTTTTAAGCAGTTTTTATTGCACTCAGGGCACTGAGACAAGTACAAGTGACCTTGTAATGAAGACGCCGTGTGGGTCCCTCACAAAGGAGCAGGCACTGTGGCATGGAGAGACTCACAGATGACTGACATACAAGTTGGGACAGAATTAAGGGGCACCTTGCAGAGGGGCTGCGTTTTCCTTTGAGAAATGCCGAGTTTTCCTAAAACCAGTGAAACCCAGCGCTCTTACACACGTGCGCCCTGGACAGCGTTGGAAAGAAGCGTCTCCCCTTCCTGCTGTGAGAGCGACAGACGCCATCGCCTCCACTCAGCAGCCTGTGCCACCACTCGCCTGCCCCCTGGCCTGGCCCTCAGCGACTATTCCCCCAGAAATGCCAGCGCAGCCTGACCCGGAAGCAATGTTTTGTTCTTAAAGTTCCCGCCTGCGGAGAAAGGAGCCCTTGTCCATCTGGACCAGCCATGGCCTCCCTGCTTCCCACTCACCTCTGCCAGCCCCGCTCCCCTGGCTGGAGGGTGAGGGCCATGCTGTGGCCTTTCTCCCAGCACCAGCCTCTTTCTGGGACGGGCCTGCTGCCTCCCGCCCCGCCCCCATCCCAGCACTGGCCTCCCCTTCTCCCCAAAGTGCGGTTCCCAGTCCCGGACAGACAGCGGTGCTCATGGGGCGTCACCACCCACACTGTCCTTCCCATCGGAGAGGCAGACAGTGAGCTCCGCGCCTGGCTTTCTCCAGCTTCCCTGCCGGTCAGAGGATGCTCTGCAGAGCTGCGTGGGGCCTGCGTTCTGTGCCCATGTGGCCCCCTAAGATGCAAAAGGAGGGACCATCTCTACTCTCCCACCTGGGGGGGGGGAGGGGAGAGCAGCTGCTGGCCCAGCCGGGCGCAGGTCCCAGGCCTTCCCGGCTAGGCTCTCCCGTGGGAACCGGTGATGGTTCCTAATGACACGGTCCCAGTTATGTCCCCAGAGGCCGAGCCGGGTCACCGCACCTGCCGCAGCGCCTCTGCCCAGGGAACACAGCAGCCCGCTCCCCGGAGGGACAGCCTCCGCCTCAGGCACGGAAGCGCCCGGGGCTCAGAGGACGCCCGTGCGGGTGGCACCCGTTACAGGGCTGTGGGCCCCGCGTCCCCCACGGGTTCCCCTGCGAATAGGGAAGCCCCGGGGCCAGGGCCTGGGGGGACCCGCCGGCGGCCCCAGTTTGAGGTCAGCAGGAGCCAGCGGGTCCCAGTGCGCCCTGGGGCGGCGGCTGCCTCCTGCTGCCCAGGCCCGGCCCGCAGGGGGCGCTGCGCGGCTCTGCCTGCATCTCCGCTGCTGCCGCTGAGACCCGGGTTGGGGGTTGTGTCCCCGCTTTACTCTGGGCCTTCTGCTCCGTGACCCCTTCCCCGAACCCCCCGGGAGGAGCCCCTGCACTGGCTGCGAGGCCGAGTCCCGGGACCCGCCCCCCAAACGCGGGCAGGACGCGGCCGGGCAGGTCCAGGCTGCGGGCCTCCCCGCGGAGGGAACTGGTCGCCGCCCCAGGCGGGCCCCTGGGTCCTGAGCTGCAGCGGGGCGCGAAGGGGTCCCTGAGTCACCTTCCGGCCCGGAGGCCACAGAAGCAGCCTGTTCTCGGGGTGCCTCTCCTGGGGCCCCCCAGGCCGCACGGCTGCCCTCCGCCCCCCACGCAGCCCGGAGTCTCCACGCGCCCCAACGCCGCCGCCGCTCGCGGGTCCGCAGGGGCCTCAGGGCCGGGACTCCCTGTGGCCGGGCCCGCTTGGCCGCAGCCGCCCGCGGTCGCTAGCCGCTCAGCTGCAGGGGGGCCTTGGCCTTGAGCTCCAGGGGAGGCCTGGCGGGGGGACGGCGCCCCGGAGCCTCCTCTGCAGCTGCCGGGGCGGCCCAGGCGGGCACCTGGCTCCTGGGCTCAGCTCGCTCCTGTCTGGGTGCGTCCGCCCCAGCACCCCCTCCCCTCCCCTCGGGGCTGCGCGCTCCTGGCTGGGCCTGTGCGGGTCTCCCGCCGCTCGTCCTGCTTCCCCGCCGCCTCCCCCGCGCAGAGCGGCCCGTCCGCCGAGCCCTCACGGTCAGGCTCCGTCTGTGGATGGCCCGCGGCCCGGGTTCCCTCCGTGACGCCCGCGGCCCAGCCCGGCGTCCCCCCAAAGGCTCCCCCTGAGGATGGTCCCAGGAGGGGGCGGCCCTCAGACCCCCTGAGCTGAGCGCAGCAGAGGGGGTGGCGCTGTCGCCCCTTCAGGCCCCGGAGCGGGACCCGCAGCCCAGGAGCCCGGCCTGGTGCTGGGGCGGCTCCCTCCGGGGCCCCGACCGGCGGGGTCCCTCCCAGGAGTGAGGGGCGGGACCCCGCGGGGTGGGTGCTGCTGCGGGGCCTCAGCTCTGGCCTGCGGGCAGCGCAGGGGGCTCCTCTTCCCTTCGGGGTTCCGGTCCCCACACCTGGTTTCCTTCTCCCCCAGGGAGGCTGCGCGGGTGAGGAGGGGGCGCTGGGCCCCGTGGCCATGACACCCCGGGTTCGTGGGGCCTCTGAGCCCTCCCCCCTCTGCCTCCTGCGGCTCCTCGCCTGCTGGGCAGCCGGAGTGTGCGGAGCCCGTCAGCTGAGGGGGGCGCACCCCGCGCTCCTGGGCCTGTAAAGCGGCCCCTGAATCGCGGTCCTGTTGCGAGTCTCCTGTGCGGACGCCCCCGCGGGAGGGACGCGGCTCCTGCGCCCGCACCTCTGGGCGCCCCCAGGGGGCAGCACATGCACGGGGACCCCAAAGGCCACGCCCCCGGCCCAGCCCCAAGGCTGTAAAGTGGGGGTTGGTTCTCTCTCAGGTGCGTGTCTGTCCCCACAATGGAAATGCCTTCCTCCTGAGGGTGCGCACCAGGGGGCTCACTCCACACGCCCCCATTTCGCAGGACCCACGCGCTCCGGGCTGTGAGGGAGGCCCTGGCCTCCCCTGTCATCAGGACGGTTGGTACGTGCGGCTCCTTTGCTCACTGAACACTGTGCTCAGCCTGATGCAGCCCCCCCTCTCTCTCAGAAAGAGGGGTGCCCCCCCCGGGAGCCAGAGCGGACGGCCTTGCTGAGGGGCCAGGGGCGGGTTCCCAAGGGGACGGGGCGGAGCGGGAAGCGGGGGGCAGGGGTGTCCCCAGCCGCGTCCCCTCCCACAGGCCTCCAGCGGGGAGGCTGGGAGCTAGGGCAGCGCCCGTGCGCGGGGCGACTTGCTGAGGAGGTGACTGTGTTTGTGGGAGACACCCCCCCCACATGGAGGGGTCCGGCTCTCAGTCCCCAGACCGCTTCTCTGGGACTCCCAATCGTACCGCGCAGGCCCGTCCTCTGCGCATCCGTGGAGACGGCCCCGCATACGCAGCTTCCCGGATCCCCGCCTCTGGGGACACGACGCCCGGGACGCGAGGAGGCCCCGCGGGGCGCAGGGCGACCAGGAGGCCTTCGAGGAGCAGCCGGGGGGGACCAGCCCAGGACTCACCCACAGAGGTGCTGGGAGACGCGCAGCCTCCTTGGCGGGTCCCCGGCGCCCGAGTGTCCCTCCTGGACCCGCCTGTCCCTCTTCCGCGGCCGTGACGCAGCCCGCAGTCCCTCCTCGGCTCCTGGGCCACGGCCTGTCGGGGGGCTCGGGGTCCCCCCGCGGAGGTCACGCTGAGGTAGCCGTGGCCGCGGGGCGGGCAGGCGGGAAGGGAATCAGGAACAGGGCGAGGCTCCGCAGAGGCTCCGGTGCCCCGAGACCCGCAGCCCCAGACCCGGCGCCCAGCGAGCAGCGGGGGCGGCGGCCGCGGGGCCACGGCGGGAGCCCTTCTGGAGACGCGCCCCGGGCGCCACGGGTGGAGCTGGGACTGCGCCCTCCCCGCCGGCGGCTGAGGTTGGGTGGTGCCCCCCGCACTCTGGTGAGCGCTCCAATGCCAGCGCTGCGGCTCCTGCCCCTCGGCCGAGCCCACCGACGCCGGGGCGGCGCTGGCAGTGATGAGCCTGAGTCAGGGTGGGGGTCGGGGTCGGGGTCGAGTTGGGGCGGGGCTGAGGTGTCGGCAAGGGACCCCGGTTGCACAGCCCCTTCCTGGGCCCCGGGCAGCGACCGCTCATGCGGCAGCCCCGCCCCCCGCCCCGGGGGTCTGCAGCGGCCGGTCCTCGGGGTGGGCGGTGCCCCCGCGGGAGGACGGACAGCGAGGAGCGAGCGGTGTGGCCGCAGCCCGCCCTGCTCTGTCCTGTCTGTATTGGCGCTAAAGTGTGAGCACATCCAACATGCAAGTAAGTGAGACTCACATGAGATGACACACACACACATATAAACTTTTATGTATGAAGAGGTGGGGGAGGGGAGAGAGAGCGGGAGAGATAGGAGAGGTTAATTCTTACTGGGGGATATTTTTCCAGTGATTTTCTCTCTTTTAGAGAGAGCACAAGGGAGGGAGGAGGAGAGGGAGAGAGGGAGGGAGCACCCATGTTGAGAGACACGCCCATTGGCTGCCTTGCACGCGGGGAGGAGTCTGCAACCCAGGCACCTGGGTCCTTCCTGTCCCTCTGTGAGCACTAGGAGAGCGGGGTTTTCATTTGTTTATTTGCTTCAAAGACGTTTAGAGCGAGAGGAAGGGAGAGGGAGAGGCAGGTAGACACATGGATCTGTTGCCCCCTGCAGGCCCCATACTGAGCATCCAGTCTGACACCAGGGCAGGTGCCCTAATAGGGAATGGACCCTGGGGCCTCCTGGGGCCTGGGCCACCCTCACCCTGAGCCACACGGCCAGGCTGGTAAGCAGGTGTTCTGTCTCCATTACACATGCAGCAGGCCGACAGGAAGCCTGGAGCAGAGGCCTCACTACATATTACTGATGAGTGAATGGATGGATGGATGGATGGATGGATGGATTGACGAATGAATGGATGGACGAATGAATGGATGGATGGACGAATGAATGGATGGACAAATGAATGGATGGATGAATGAATGGATAGATGAATGAATGGATAGATGAATGAATGGATGGATAAATGAATGGATGGATGTATGAATGAATGGATGGAAGGATGGATGGATAGATGAATGTATGTATGTATGTATGTATGTATGAATGAATGGATGAATGAATAGATGGATGTATGTATGCTGGGACCAGGTTCCTTACAGCTAAAACCTGACACAGGAAGGAAGGTTGACTCTGTGCATGGAGAGTCAGGGACATCTCTGAAGAGAGCACCTTTCCCCCCAATCAAATCTCCACCGGCCACTGCGGGATTATTGGTAATTTGGCAATTAACAGATGGTCCTGAGGAGCAGCTGATCAACGGGCAGGAAAAGGTGTCTCTGTTCCCTGTGGACGGGTCTGAGTTCTGAGTCACAGCTGTTCTCTGGGGTGAGCTGACACCCACGGCTGCATCACATCCCTCCCCCTCCATTCATCATACAATCACACCCCATTCCCACGTGGGCACCGTCCTCAGGGCTCCCCTGCCCCCAACGTCAGGCTGACACCAGGATGGTGCAGGCTGAGCCTCTCCACTGGGTCAGGAAGCTGGTCTCTCCCCTGATGGAAACGCCACAGTTCTTCCTACGGGGCCCCAGGGATGTTAAGCCTGGAGACTGTCCCCTGTGAGCTGTGCTAACCCTGCTCAGAGTCCTGGGAGTCCCTAATGTCCACACGACCCCACAGGAGACCATGATGTGCTTCCTTAGCCACACACACCGTCCTGCTCTTTGGTGACTCACTATATAACCACTAGCTCTCCTCCTCGTCCCCATTCTCTTCCCCTTTCTTGTTCTTCTTCCTTCTCTTCCTCCACTTCTGTTTCTGCTTGTTCTTTTGAGGTTTTACCCTGGAAAGAATTATTCTTGACCTACAGACAGGATTTAGGGAAAGTAATAATTAGGACAGACAGAGAGATACCCTCAGAAACTAAAATTGGGATAGAACCAGAACAAATAGGAAATGGGGTGAAATTACAAAGATAAAATTTTACTAATAGATGAAAAGATGAAGGATCACATGCCGGGAGAGCCGTGGACAAATCCTATGCATACAGTGGATTTTCACAGGGTGAAGGTGCGATCAACAACACTCACAGAACATTCCAGTCCTCAGCGGACCCTCTTCAGTTTTATTTGATCACACAGGCCCCATCCCGACTCACCCCTACCTAGATTTCTACCTCACAGGTGAGTCCCGTCAGCTTTTGAGGGAAGGAATGTCACAGGGGCCAACTCCCTGCACCTGCTCTCTCTCCACATCATGTCCATCCCCGTCCCACTGGCTCTTGTGGTTGTAATGTATCCACTCTCAGGGCTACAGGGTTCTGTCCTATGAACACACCACACTCCTCTGCTACTGCTCACGTGCATTTGTCTTATACGCAGATTTTGCAAACTGTGCCGCTATGAGTAAGTTCTCCATATGTTCTGGCACACATATGTATGAGTGTCTTTGGGGATATAACCAGGAGGGGAATTGCTGGGGTATTGGGTGTGGTGAGTCCTGCCAAATGCTGGAGGTAGTCAGTGTTGCCAGAGCATTTTCACAGTATTTGAAACCACTTCCTCCCCCACCAGGAATATAGGAGAGAAACAGTGAGTCCAAATTCCTGCTAACAACTGACTTTGTCTGACTCTTTCATTTTTGCTCTCCTGGGAGGTGGGCACCAGTATCACATGGTGGCTGAACTTGAGTTTCCCCTCTGACTAAAACTGTTGGGCAATTTTCATCAATATGTGGACCATGTAACCATCCTCAATAGGACGATGGACTGGACTCTTGTTCATGAGTGAGTGGGACTCTAGTAAGGTGCCAGCGTCCTTAACTACTGGGACCCTTTGGCTATTAATGGATCTGTGGGCAGAGACCTGTGGGATGAGAGAAATGTCTGGTCTTTGCCCCTGGCTCCTGGCACTGAGCTCCTAACACCCTGGGCACCTCCTGAGTGACAAGTGTCTTTGGGATGCTGATGAGATGGCTCTTGGCTAAGGGGCCTGGAGAGCGTCAGGGTGGGGGCTGATCCCCAGAAAGACCAAGCTGATCAGTGGGTTGGAACGTTCAGGCCCTAGAAGGAGGCAGAGCAGGAGGAGCCTGAAAAGCCATCTCTCCACACCTCAGTCCTGTGTGCGGGGACCCTGGGCCTGCGGGACACAGACGGGGAACATGTACCCTGTTGCTTCAGACGGGGACACCCAGAGAATGAGACCATAACTCACACATGAAAGCACTAACAGGCATAATATCTACAAAATCAAAGAAACAACAAACACCCAGAAAATGGGTGCTGGAGCCCCATCCAGGCCTGAGCCCAGGCTGACCCGCCCCAGGAAGCCCTCGCTGTCCATGGTTCTGAAGATGCGCTGCATTAGGACACGTGACAAGGCCTCAGTGATGTCTGAGTTCCAGTGACCACAGGTCCTGGTGGGACAGGTTCTACTGAGGGACAAGGACAGAGGAGCACAGAGGTGACCCAGCCAGGGAGTGACCATGTCAAAGCCCACGATGCACTGAGCATGCCCTGGGCACAGGCCCCGACCACACTCGGTCCTCACCACCTCCCCTGTGCACACCTGGGACAGCTCAGCACAGCAAACACATGAGCTCTGGAAAGTTCTTGGTGTTTATATTTATTTCCCTCAAAATGTAGCATCTTCTCCTTTAATTTACCCACCCACCCTTCATGGGAAGAAATGAACAAAGTCACCCCCAGAACCTCAATTCAATGCGGAAGGAACAGCTTGCAGCTCAGAGCATGAGGAAGGTAAGACAGCGATAGTGAGGGCCCAGCCACCTCTGCTGGACCAGAAAGTGTGGGGAGCAGGGCTGGGCCAGCCCCCCGATCTGAGGTTCTTGAGTCAGGAAGTGGGAGCGTGAACACATCTTCCATCACTGAGTCCCCACAGGGCAGCCGCCTCACGCTGTGGATGACAATCATCATGAGCAGATTCAGATCATTGGCTGTAACTGGTGACATTCTCAAACCCACTTCATGATCACAGTGTTCCACAGACTCCCCACCACCCAGGCCTCCCTCTGCCCACCCCTCCCCACGACAGGTCTCACCTTTAGAAGCCGAGAGAGACACATCAGAGCCCTGGGGGCTGTCACTAGCTAGAGTGCACACTCAGACCCCACGCCTCCCCCACCTGAGCGCCTCCTCCCCCACATCACAGCTCCAGCCACAGCTCCCAGCAGAAGCAGGCCCCCAGCGATGCCCATGATGATGATGAAGGTGTGAGAAGGCGGCTCTGGGGGGAGAAGGGAAGGGAGGGTGAGGGCCCTGACCCCAGGCCTCAATCCCGACCTCACTGAGGTCCCCAGGGCCCCTGCTCCCCTGAGAAGTGGCTCTGTGCCCACGGCCCTCCTCACCCCATCTCAGGGTCAGGGGCTCGGGCAGCCCCTCGTGCTGCACATGGCACGTGTATCTCTGCTCCTCTCCGGGGGGCACGCCCACGGCCGCCCACTTCTGGAAGGTGCCGTCCCCCGCAGGCCTGGTCTCCACCAGCTCCATGTCCTGGGTCTGGTCCTCCCCGTCACGCTGCCAGCTCAGGCTGATGTCCGCAGGGTAGAAGCCCAGCGCCCAGCACCTCAGGGTGACCTCACGGACAGACACGGGGTGGTGGGTCACGTGTGCCTTTGGGGGGTCTGAGGGGAGGGGAGAAAATGCAGGAACTTTGCATCCGCCATGGGACACTCCAGCAGCGCCCATGTGACCATCCTGAGTGTGGACAGACACCTGGGTGGGGGAGGGAGCACACAGCACACACACCAGCCTGGTCAGAGATACCTGGAAGGCCCTCCTACTCTTTAGAAAGTTCTAGAATCAAAGAGACACAGCCCAGGGCAGGAGACAGGTCTCTGAGGGGAGAAAAGCGATTTGTGGTCCTGACCTGGGTGGAGGCCACGTGACTCTGAAAAGCTGGGGTCACGACTCAGACACGGGGGTGTGGGCAGGGCACAAGGCCTGAGAGAGAAGGTCCCCGTGGGTCCCAGAGCCCCTGCAGGTGATGAGTTATATCAGGTGGGTCTCCCTGCACCCAGGAGAGCCTGCACCCCTAACTGTCCCTGAGAGGAGGGGAGTTCCTCTGGAACCTGACCTGGACATCCAGGGGACCCCCTCCTTGACCCAAGGAGGGGTGTCTGACAGTGACCCCCTGTCCTGTCTCCTTGTAGGAGCCCCAGCTCCGGGAAGGGGGCGGCCCCAGGGGCCCTGGTACCTGAGCGCTGCAGGGTCTCCTTCCCTTTTTCCAGGTACATGTGCAGTGACTCCACACACAGGCCCTCCAGGTAGCTCCTCTGAAGCTCTGCCTCACCCTCCGCCTCCCACTTGCGCTTTGTGATCTCAGCAGCCGAGTCGGCCGCGGTCCA
The DNA here is from genome assembly GCF_963455305.1 of Plecotus auritus. Lineage (NCBI taxonomy): Eukaryota > Metazoa > Chordata > Mammalia > Chiroptera > Vespertilionidae > Plecotus > Plecotus auritus. The sequence goes on along the minus strand of NC_137785.1, from coordinate 4,073,832 downwards.
GGAGGTCAGGTCCTCGTTCAGGGCGATGTAGTCGGCGCCGTCGTAGGCGTATTGCATGTACCCGCGGAGGAGGCGCCCGTCGGGTCCCACGTCGCAGCCAGACATCCTCTGGAGGGTGTGAGACCCTGACCCAACCCCGAGGTCAGCCCCGCCCCGAGGTCAGCCCCGCCCCGAAGTCAGCCCCACCCCGAGGTCAGCCCCGCCCCGCCCGCCCCGCGGAGCCTGAATCGGAACTGAAAGTGAAATCCGGTCAAAGTCGCTGCGGGCTCCTACAGGGTGGGAGCCGGGCGGGTCCCTCCGCCTCGGGGTGACGCTCGGACCCGAATCCTCTGGGCGACCTCGGCCCGTCCGTGGGGAGGGGGGTCGTGACGGGCCCGGCGCGCGGCTCACCGTCCTCGCTCTGGTTGTAGTAGCCGAGGGCGGTCTTCAGGTTCCCTTGGAAAGTCTGTGCGGTTTCCTTGTAAATCTGGGTGTTCCGGTCCCAATACCCCGGGTACACCTGCTCCACCCACGGCTGCTGCATCCACGGCACTCGCGGCTCTTCCCTCGGATCCGGGGCGTCGCTGTCGAACCCAACGAACTGCGTGTCGTCCACGTAACCGACGGCGATGAAGCGGGGCTCCCCGCGGCCGGGCCGGGACACGATGGTGCTGAAATACCTCAGGGAGTGGAGGCCTGGGGGGCGGACGGAGGGCAGGGCCGGGGCTGACACGCGCCTTCCCGACCCGCGCCCCCATGGGTCCCCTCGCTCCTCCCCGCACAGCCGCCCCCTCCTACCCCGCACTCACGGGCCCAGCTGGGGGTCAGGACCAGCGCCCCCGAGAGCAGCAGGAGGAGGGTGGGGGGCCTCAGGACCTGCATCCTCGGTGTCCAGGGACCATCTGAGTCCAGGTGCTCCTGGAGATGTTCTAACCTGGGAGCAGACACCCAATGGGAGTGAGCAGTGAGGCTGCGTCATGCGTATCCGGGAAGGAGGACTCAGCAGGGATGTGAGATGGAGAAGGGAACCCCAGGGAGAAGGGGAGCCCCAACACTGAGCGGCCCTGCTCCAGACTCCTCCCTGGGCTGAGACCTGAGCGCCAGGCCTGGGCCTGGGACTGGGCCTGCCCCTCCTCCTGCAGGGGGAGCGCTCTGCCCACTTCTCCCTAAAGGAGCCTCAGGCTGGTGCTCTGAGCTCCACTTCACCCTGAACGTGCGAGGAGGCCTTCACAGCTCTGGAAGCTTCTATGAGTGAACAGCAAGGGTCCCTCAGGCACAGCCCACAGGGGCCATGGGCTGCTCAGTGAGTGACGTCAGTCAGAGGCACGGTTTTCCTGCCCCTAGAGACCCTGACACCATAACCGAGTACAAGCAGGGAGAGTCCAATATTTTAAAAAATTTTAGAACCCAGGCCGGTTTGCCTCGGTGGATAGAGTGTCAGCTGCGGACTGAAGGGTCCCAATGCCTCAAAAGGGCACATGCCTGGGTTGTGGGCTTGATCCCCAGTGGGGGGGGGGGGATTTAGGATTCAGCCGATTAATGATTCTCATCATTAATGTTTCTATCCCTCCCTCTCCCTTCCTTTATGAAATCAATAAAAATCTTTTGAAAAATCCCAGAGTCAGCAAACGCCCTTTCCCTCAGGAGCAGTGGGTGCAGCTGATGAAACTCTGTGCAGGCCGCACGGGAAGGGGCCAGTGAGCCCCATAACCCTCAGCTCCTGCACCTCCAGATCTGCTCCCCTCACTTCCCGACTCGCTGGCTCAGGGCACCGGGACCCCGGCATTGAGTTCTCAGGACCCCATTACCTCATCTGTCACACGGGATGGTGACAGGAGGGTGGGGAGGAGCCCAGGGCAGGGGTGGGAGCTCCGGCCTCTGACCCCACAGCTCCGACCTGGGGTCAAGGTCCCTCAGGAGTGAGCTTGGTGCCGCCTGGGGATGTAGCTTCCCACTCTGCGCCTCTGCCTCCTCCTGGGAGAGAGGAACGGGGACGTGAATGCAGAACAGAGGTCAGGGGGGTGCACACCATGTGCTCTCCATGCTCACTGTGCTCACACGGCTGGGACATGTGAGCTCTCACCCAGAGTTCACAGGAGGAGCAGAGGCCACGGGGATGGGAGACGGGACTGGGTTCCTTGTGGGATTGATGTGGCGACCTGGGATGAGAGGATAGAACATTAAAATGTCAAATGGGAAGGACAGAGCCGGCTTGTTGCGCCATCAAACCGCTTCTGAGCCCTGCCCAGTGGACATAGTCCCTGTAGGGATTTCTCTCCCTTTGCTGCCTCATGTACACAAAGCAACGCTCACACTCACACTACAGGGAACACAGAGAAGAGCCCCAACCTCCCAGGGAGACGGAGACTAGGGCATCCCCTGCAGGATTTCAGGAAGGAACACGCATGGTCCTCATATCATAACCAGAGGCCCGGTGTATGAAATTCGTGCACGGGGAGGGGCGTCCCTCAGCCCGACCTGCACCCTCTCCAATCTTGGACCCCTCGGGAGACTTCCCTCTCACAATCCGGGACTTCTGCCTCCTAACGGTTCACCTGCCTGCCTGCCTGATCACCCCAAACTACCTCTGCCTGCCGGCCTGATCACCCTTAACACCTCTGCTTGCTGGCCTGATTGCCCTCAGCTGCTCTCCCATGGGGGCCTGATTGCCCATAACTGCCCTCCCCTGATGGCCTGATGGCCCCTAACTGCCCTCCCCTGATGGCCTGATGGCCCCTAACTGCCCTCCCCTGATGGCCTGATGGCCCCTAACTGCCCTCCCCTGATGGCCTGATGGCCCCTAACTGCCCTCCCCTGCTGGACTGGTCAAGCCTAATTGTTCATTGCCGGCCTGATCGCCCTAACTACCTCTGCCTTGGCCCCCGCCACCATGGCTTTGTCCGGAAGAACGTCTAGAAGGTGTCTGGTCTAATTAGCATGTTACCCCTTTATTAGTGTAGATGCCATTACACCAAAGACTGAGATTCTCAGTAAGTATCTGTGTGTGTGCGTGTGTGTGTGTGTGTGTGTGTGTGTGTGTGTGTGTGAATGGATCTTATTTTATGCCAGAATTTTGAAGTTATAACCCAACGTCTGCCCATCAAATTCATCTATTCTCCAATTGTATCCACACCTAAGCCTACACCTCCCTCAGGCTGAGGAAGGAGCAGATCCTATGAACGTGGCTGAGCAGCTCACTGTCCCTGTCACCCCAGGCTTGGGTCAGATCCCAAAGGGAACCCCAGGCTCCGGTCCCTCATTTTCAGAGACTCTAGATCACAGAGAGGTGCAGGAAGGCCAGCATTGGTGGGAATCCCACCCTCGGACCCTCCCCAGCACAGTCCTCCCTCCCCCCCAGCCCAGCAGAGCCAGCAGAAGCAGCTCAGGTACAGGTGGGGCAGTGCCTGTCCTCCCTATGGGACGACCACCGCAGTTCCATGTCCTCTCCCAGAACCACCCTCCTCTCCTGATTTCTGCCCTGAGGTAAGAGACTGGGTCTGGCCTTTGCCCCTGGCTCCTGGCCCTGAGCTCCTGAAACCCTGGGCTTCTCCTGAGTGACCAGTGCCTGTGGGACACTGATGAGGTGGCTCTTGGCTGAGGATGTGGAGGCCTCAGGGTGGGGGTGGGTCCCCAGAAAGACCAAGCTGATCACAGGAGGGAACTCTCAGCCTCAGGGCCCAACCAGGGGGGACAGGGGCTAGAGTTCAAGTTCCATCACCAATGGCCCATGGTCCAGTCAATGGAGTCCACCTAGTGAAGCTTTTATAGAAAGCCCTTACCCATGGGGCTTAGAGAGCTGCTGCAGCAGTGGCCACACCCACATGCTGGAGGGGACAGGGTGACACCTGTCAACTCCCCGTGACAGAGGCCCCTGCACTGGGCACCTTCCCCACCTCGCCCCGTCCCCTCACCGGGCTGCTCACTGGGTCCCTGTGATAAACGGTGAGAGTGAGCCCGGCCTTCCCTGAGGGCCATGCGTTCATGCAGCAGATCATGACCTTGGTGGGAGCCCTCACTGTGCGGTCACACCGGTCAGTGGGGCAGGTCCCATGGGGATGGGAGCCTGAGCCCTGGGTGAGGATGGAGGGGGGTCCTATGGGACAGAGCCCTGCCCTGGGGGCGATGCTCCCTCCAGGGGGTCCCGTGGGAACGGAGCTGAATGGGAGGAACACAGATGGGGGCGGAGAAGCAGAGACCTGGGTGAGCGGAGGGACACCCCTCCCATCCCACAGACTCTCAGTGAGAGACGCCCCCTCCCGCCTGTCACTCATCCGTCACTGGTTCCCCAGCCCAACCTGAGCGCCCGCCCCGCAGTCAGAAGGTCCAGCCCCAGCTCTTGGCCCCCAGAACTGGAAACGGCCCTTCTTCCCACCCCTCAGCCCAGCCCCTGCTCGCTCTTCCCACACGAGGAGAATCCACGCGTGCAGAGTCTGGTGGGAGGCAGGGACCACGTCCCTCCATACAAGAGGGAACCCCACGTCCCCCCAACATTCCTGCATCTGGACCCGAATTGAGGCTCCCCCCTTAGGCAACCACATGCCAGGTTCTGACTCAGAGGAGGTGACCCCGAGGGGCTGGGCTGGCGGAGAGCACTGGGCGGGGGGGAGGGGCAGGAACAGTGTCTGGGGACCAGGGACAGCAGACACAGCAGTCCGCCCCCCGGGCCAGGGCCAGGGGACTCGGGGGTGGGCATCGGCCCCTCTGCCCGAAGCAGGCAGGGGTCCCTGTGGGCCCGACCTGGGCTGGGCTGGGCTCCGCCTGGCTGTGTGGCCTCAGCCTGACCTGTGGCTCCCCGATCCTGTCAGAGCCCATGGCGTGCCCACAGCTGTGAGGCAGGAGAAGTGGGGTCCATGGTCCCCAACAGGGAGCACAGCTGTGCCTTCCTGGGAGCAGGTTAGAGACACGCTGACCCGGACCCGCTCCCCCCGCCTCCCCCCACAGGCCACTCCCAGCCTCACATCCATCACTGACCACAGGGGCCCTCCTTTCCTTTCTGAGGAAAAACCCACAAAACCCTTCACTGTGGGTGGGAGGCCGCCCCCGCGGGAGCTCTGTCGCTGACCTCAGCGGCTCCCCGTCTGGCTGAGCCCCAGCACCCCTGGTGAGCTCCTCACACCCCCAGCCCCTCCCAGGCCCCGTTTCAGAAAACTGGGCGCCAGACCAGGGTCTCCAGCCCCGCAGGTGGGGGGGGGGGCGCGTGTAGCCCCGGGGTGTCCTGCGCGGGTTCCTGCTGCTCAACGTGTGACCGGAGACCCGCGGCCTCCGCACCAGCCTCGCTGGGGACCCCGACGCCCCCCTCAGCCAGGACCCCGGAGTCTCAGCGAGTGACCAGGGCCTTCTGCGCCCCGGAAAGCGGGGCCTTTTGACGCGGGGACAGGACTGCAGAGGGGGCGCGGGTGCGGGTGGGATGGGGCGCTCACACGGGGTCCTGGTGGGTCCCTCCCCCTTGCCTCCTGCAGCCTCGCTCCCTGGGGGCCGCGTCCCTGTTTAAGGCCCGAGATGGCCTTTCTGTGCGTCGCCGCCCAAGGCTGTTTCTCCAGCGACACCCCTCCGTCCTCCAGCTCCTGTCCACCTGCCAGTCCCCCGGCTCCTTGTTCCCAGCAGACAGCTCCCCCAACATCTCCTACAACCAACCTCTGTGATCCCCCCCCCATATATGCTGCTCCCTGGGCTCCCCATCTCCGCTGAGGGCAACTCTATCCTCCTCCTTCCATCCAATGATTTATGGTGACGGTGCCCGCTCTCTCCCAGACCCCGGATGGACCCAGAGGAGTGCTGTCAAGTCCTCCTCAGAAGGTTCCAGAATCCCAACTGTCCCACTATTCCCACAGCTCACCCCGCGGAGGGATCTCCTGCCTGCACCCCACAGGCCCTCCCGCTCACCTGCTGTCTCCCCGCCCCCCCCCCCCCCGGGTCTGCCCCCAGCACAGCAGCCACAGTGACCCTTTCAAGGGGGCGTCACCCCGCATCCCTCTCCTGCTCCAAACTGTCCTGGGACCCCACCTCCCTCAGCACAGTCCCCGCCCTTCCAACCCCCTCCCGCCATGTGGTCCCCCAGGCTCTGTCTCAGCTCCATCTCTCTCTGCTGCACCCACACCCGCCTCCTGGCTCTTCCCAGAGGCCAGACCCCTCCTGCCCCGGGGCATGCGCACTGCAGGTCCCCCCTGGGCAGACCTCCCTCCAGAGGGCCTCCTGGGCCATGACCTTCCAATCTCTCCTCAAGGTCACATCCCAGCAAGGCCCACACTGACCACCCATCAAACAGCCCCTGCCCTGTCCCACAGCCCACACCTGGGTCCCCTTCCCGTGTTGGCCCCAGAACCCTTCCCTCTCTCACCCTCCCCCCTCCCTGTTCCCTGGCTCTTACACACTCTGTGCCCCACACACCTGCCCACGGGCCAGCGGGTCTCCCATTCCCCCTCAGTGAGGCCCCAGAGGCAACCCCAGCGCTCACATCTGTCACTCAACCAGCCGCGGCTCCTGCAGGGGGAGCCCCTCCCTGTGCTGGACACAGTGACCTCATGGCTGTGGTCCCAGCTCAGCTGTCCTGGGGGGGCTGCAGCTCTGGGTGCCTCCCGGGGACATCACTGCACCTGCACTGCCCACAGCGCTGCTCCCCTAAACCTGCAGCTGCCTCCCCTCCCCACATCCTGGGGGCCCACCGGAGGCTGGAGAGAGGGCAGTGGGCAGAGCACAATCCCAGCAGGACCTGATCTCAGAGGAGGAATGGGGGCCCCTCCTCTGTGCGAACTCCACAACCTGGTTCCCCCGAGAGTTCAGGGCAAGAACATGAGGATGGGGAAGGAGGCAAGAGCAGCAGGAACCGGAAATCCATCTCTCCCCACCGTGGGCTCCTGTGTGCAGGGACCTGGGTCTGTGGGACAATGACGGGGAACATGTACCCTGAGTCAGACGGGGACACCCAGAGAATGAGACCAACATTCACACACACAGAATAACTGGCATAATAGCCACAAAAGCAAAGAAATAACAAACACCTGAAGGTGGGGGCTGAGGGCGGGACCCAGGCTGACTTGCCCCCGCAAAGCCCTGGCTGTCCAGGGTCCTGGAGATGCGCAGCATTAGGACAGGGGACAAGGCCTGGGGGTGTGAGGCCCTGTGAGCACAGGTCTTGGTGGGACAGGGTTCCTGAGGGACAAGGTCAGAGGAGCAGAGAGGTGACCCGGCCGAGGAGTGACCACGTCAAAGCCCACGATGCACTGAGCATGCTCCATCCTCACAGCCTCTCTTGTCTCCAGCTGTGACTGGCTCAGCAACAAAAACTCATGGGCTCCATGAAGGTTCAAGGTGCTTCCATTAACTTCCTCTCAGACTTTCAGCCATCCTTCAATGAACCCATCAACCCTTCATGGCAAGGAATGAACAGAGTCACATCCAGAATCTCATTTCAATACGTGAGCAAGAAGTTGCAGCTCAGAGCCCCAGGGAGGAAAGAAAGGGATGGGGAGGGCCCAGGCCTACCTCTGCTGGACAGGAAAGTGTGGGGAGCAGGGTCAGGCCAGCCCCCCAATCAGAGGTTCTTGAGACAGGAAGTGGGAGCGTGAACACATCTTCCATCACTCAGTCCCCACAGGGCAGCCGCCTCACGCTGTGGAGGACAATCATCATGAGCAGATTCAGGTCATTGACTGTAACTGGTGACATTCTCAAACCCACTTCATGCTCACAGTGTCCCACAGACTCCCCACCACCCAGTCCTCCCCCTGCCCACCCCTCCCCACAGCAGGTCTCACCTTTAGAAGCTGAGAGACACACCTCGGAGCCCTGGGTGCTGTCACTTCCTGGGGGGGTGGGGGGGACACACCAGGACAGGGTCAGAACCCAGGACAGGAAACTAAGGAGGAACTAAGTGGGGGGGGGGGGGTCCCCCATGGCTCCCATCTGCACTGTTGCAGGGACGCAGGGGTCACCCCTCCATACTCACTGGCAGCCTGAGCGTAGCTCCCTCCTCCACCTGCGGGAAGAAAACATCCCATGAGAGACCGGGGAGGAGGCAGGGCCAGGAGGTCCTAAAGGAAGCCCTAGTCCTGGACCCCAGAGAAGTTTCCAGAACCGAGTGTATAGACCCAGGGCAGGACCAGGAAACCTGAGGGAAGTGCATGTGTGGGGACTGGACCCACCGCCCTCCTGGAGTCTGTGGTCAGCAGGGACCTGCCCTCTGACCTGCGGCTGCTGGGAACGGGGTCCCCACCACCAGCACCATCAGGTGGTAAGTGAGTCCCTCATTTTCCCACGGGCCTCACTAAGGAGTAAGTGTGAGCACAGAGCCCCACACTGGCCATCACATGGGTGGGAACTGTGCTTCCCGTGAATGAGGCGGGACACACGTCTACCTGGGCTTGAACCCCCAGTGGGACAGACACTCAGACCCCACCCCTGCCCACCTGAGCGCCTCCTCCCCCACATCACAGCTCCAGCCACAGCTCCCAGCAGAACCAGGCCCCCAGCGATGCCCATGATGATGAAGATGAAGGTGTGAGAAGGCGGCTCTGGGGGGAGAAGGGAAGGGAGGGTGAGGGCCCTGACCCCAGGCCTCAGCCCTGACCCCACTGAGGTCCCCCTGGACCCTGCTGCCCTGATAAGAGGCTCTGTGCCCACGGCCCTCCTCACCCCATCTCAGGGCCAGGGGCTCGGGCAGCCCCTCGTGCTGCACATGGCACGTGTATCTCTGCTCCTCTCCGGGGGGCACCCCCACGGCCGCCCACTTCTGGAAGGTGCCGTCCCCCGCAGGCCTGGTCTCCATCAGCTCCATGTCCTGGGTCTGGTCCTCCCCGTCACGCTGCCAGCTCAGGCTGATGTCCACAGGGTAGAAGCCCAGCGCCCAGCACCTCAGGGTGACCTCATGGGCAGACACGGGGTGGTGGGTCACGTGTGCCTTTGGGGGTCTGATTGAAGGGAGAAAATACAGGACTTTTGCATCCGCCATGGGACACTCCAGCAGCGCCCATGTGACCATCCTGAGAGTGTACAGACACCTGGGTGGGGGAGGGAGCACACAGCCCCCACACCAGCCTGGACAGAGGCATATGGAAGGCCCCCTAGTCTTTAGAAAGTTCTAGAATCAGAGAGACACAGCCCAGGGCAGGAGGCAGGTGTCTGAGGGGAGAAAAGGGATTTGTGGTCCTGACCTGGGTGGAGGCCACGTGACTCAGAAAACCTGGGGTCAGGCCTCAGACACAGGGAGTGGGAGCAGCGCTCAAGGCCTGAGAGAGAAGGTCCCCATGGGTCCCAGACCCCCCGCAGGGCCCATGAGAACCGCTGATGGGTTATTTCAGGGGGTCTCCCTGCACCCCAGGAGAGCCTGCACCCCTACCTGTCCCTCAGAGGAGGGGGAGTCCCTCTGGTACCTGACCTGGACATCCAGGGGGACTCCCTCCCTGACCCCAAGGAGGGGTGCCTGACAGTGACCCTGGGTGGGGGCTGTGCCCCCGCTTTACTCTGGGCCTTCTGCTCCGTGACCCCGTCCCCGCACCCCCGGGAGGAGGCCGCTGCACTGGCTGCGAGGCCGAGTCCCGGGACACCACCCCCCCCCCCCCCCCCCCCCCGCAAACGCTGGGCAGATCTAGGCTGCGGGCCTCCCCGCGGAGGGAACTGGTCGCCGCCCCAGGCGGGCCCCTGGGTCCTGAGCTGCAGCGGGGCGCGGAGGGGTCCCTGAGTCACCTTCCGGCCCGGAGGCCACAGAAGCAGCCTGTTCTCGGGGTGCCTCCACCGGGAACCCCTCCTGACGGGCGGCGGCCCTCTGCCCCCCACGCAGCCCCGAGGCCTCACGCGCCCGAGTACCGCCGCCGCTCGAGGGTCCGCAGGGGCCTCAGGGGCCGGGACTCCCTGTGGCCGGGCCCGCTTGGCCGCAGCCGCCCGCGGTCGCTAGCCGCTCAGCTGCAGGGGGGCCTTGGCCTTGAGCTCCAGGGGAGGCCCGGCGGGGGGACGGCGCCCCGGAGCCTCCTCTGCAGCTGCCGGGGCGGCCCAGGGCGGGCACCTGGCTCCTGGGCTCAGCTCGCTCCTGTCTGGGTGCGTCCGCCCCCAGCACCCCCTCCCCTCCCCTCGGCGCTGCGCGCTCCTGGCTGGGCCTGTGCGGGTCTCCCGCCGATCGTCCGGCTTCCCCGCCGCCTCCCCCGCGCAGAGCGGCCCGTCCGCCGAGCCCTCACGGTCAGGCTCCGTCTGTGGATGGCCCGCGGCCCGGGTTCCCTCCGTGGCGCCCGCGGCCCAGCCCGGCGTCCCCCCAAAGGCCTCGCCCTGAGGACGGTCCCAGGAGGGGGCGGCCCTCAGACCCGCTGAGCTGAGCGCAGCAGAGGGGGTGGCGCTGTCGCCCCTTCAGGCTCCGGAGCGGGACCCGCCGCCCAGGAGCCCGGCCTGGTGCTGGGGCGGCTCCCTCCTGGACCCCGACCCGCGGGGGGCCCTCCCAGGAGTGAGGGGCGGGGCCCTGCGGGGTGGGTGCTGCTGCGGGGCCTCAGCTCTGGCCTGCGGGCAGCGCAGGGGGCTCCTCTTCCCTTTGGGGTTCCGGTCCCCACACCTGGTTTCCTTCTCCCCCAGGGAGGCTGCGCGGGAGCGGAGGGGGCTTTGGGCCCCGTGGCCATGACACCCCGGGGCCGTGGGGCCTCTGAGCCCTCCCCCCTCTGCCTCCTGCGGCTCCTCGCCTGCTGGGCAGCTGGAGTGCGCGGAGCCCGTCAGCTGAGGGGGGCGCACCCCGAGCTCCTGGGCCTGTAAAGCGGCCCCTGAATCGCGGTCCTGTTGCGAGTCTCCTGTGCGGACGCCCCCGCGGGAGGGACGCGGCTCCTGCGCCCGCACCTCTGGGCTCCCCCAGGGGGCAGCACGTGCACGTGGACCCCAAAGGCCACGCCCCCGGCCCAGCCCCAAGGCTGTAAAGTGGGGGTTTGTTGTTTCTCTCTCAGGTGCCTGTCTGTCCCCACAATTGAAATGCCTTCCTCCGGAGGGTGCGCACCAGGGGGCTCACTCCACACGCCCCCATTTCGCAGGACCCACGCGCTCCGGGCTGGGAGGGAGGCCCTAGGCTCCCCTCTGCCATCAGGACGGTTGGTACGTGCGGCTCCTTTGCTAACTGAACACTGTGCTCAGCCTGATGCAGCCCCCCCCTCTCTGTCAGAAAGAGGGGTGCTCCCCCGGGAGCCAGAGCGGACGGCCTTGTTGAGGGGCCAGGGGCGGGTTCCCAGGGGACGGGGCGGAGCGGGGAGGGGTGGGCAGGGGTGTCTCCAGCCTCGCCCCCTCCGACAGGCCTCCAGCGGGGAGGCTGGGAGCGAGGGCAGCGCCCGAGAGCGGGGCGACTTGCTGAGCAGGTGACTGTGTTTGTGGGAGACAGCCCCCCCCCACATGGAGGGGTCCTGCTCTCAGTCCCCTGACTGCGTCTCTGGGACTCGCGATCACACCGCGCAGGCCCGTCCCCTGAGCGTCCGTGGAGACGGCCCCGCGCACGCAGCTTCCCAGACCCCCCGCCTCTGGGGACACGGCGCCCCGGACGCGAGGAGGCCCCGCGGGGCGCAGGGCGACCAGGAGGCCTTCCCGGAGGGGGGGGCGCGAGGGACCAGCCCAGCAGTCACCCGCAGAGTGGCTGAGAGACGCGCAGCCTCCTTGGCGGGTCCCCGGTCGCCCGACTGTCCCTCCTGGACCTGCCAGTCCCTCCTCGGCTCCTGGGCCAAAGCCCTTCGGACTGACGGGGCCAGAGGTGCTTCCCCCCCCCCCCCCCGCCCCGGTGAGCGTCCTACGCCAGCGCTGCAGCTCCTGAGCCTCAGCAGAGCCCTCAGATGACGGGGCGGTCCTGGCAGTGATGAGCCTGAGTCAGGGTGGGGGTCGGGGTCGGGGTCGAGTTGGGGCGGGGCTGAGGCGACGGCAGGGGACCCCGGTTCCGCAGCCCCTTCCTGGGCCCCGGGCTTCCGGCGCCCACGAGGCAGCCCCGCCCCTCGACCCCGGAGTCTGCAGCGGCCGGTCCTCGGGGTGGGGGGTGCCCCCGCGGGAGGTTGGACAGCGAGGAGCGAGCGGGGTGGCTGCAGCCCGCCCTGCTCTGTCCTGTCTTTATTGGCGCTAAAGTGTGAGCACATCCAACATGCAAGTAAGTGAGACTCACATGAGATGACACACACACACACATAAACTTTTATGTATGAAGAGGTGGGGGAGGGGAGAGAGAGCAGGAGAGATAGGAGAGGTTAATTCTTACTGGGTGATATTTTTCCAGTGATTTTTCTCTCTTTTAGAGAGAGCACAAGGGAGGGAGGAGGAGAGGGAGAGAGGGAGGGAGCACCCATGTTGAGAGACACGCCCATTGGCTGCCTTGCACGCGGGGAGGAGTCTGCAACCCAGGCACCTGGGTCCTTCCTGTCCCACTGTGCGCACCAGGAGAGCGGGGTTTTCATTTGTTTATTTGCTTTAAAGACGTTTAGAGCGAGAGGACGGGAGAGGGAGAGGCAGGTGGAAACAAGGATCGGTTGCCCCCTGCAGGCCCCCTGCTGAGGATCCAGTCAGACACCAGGGCAGGTGCCCTAATAGGGAATAGAACCTGGGGCCTCCTGGGGCCTGGGCCACCCTCACCCTGAGCCACAGGGCCAGGCTGGAAAGCGGGTGTTCTGTCTCCATTACACAAGCAGCAGGCGGACAGGAAGCCTGGAGCAGAGGCCTCACTACATATTAGTGATGAGTGAATGGATGGATGGATGGCTGGATGGCTGGATGGCTGGATGGCTGGATGGCTGGATGGATGGACGAATGAATGGATGGATGGATGGATGAATGGATGGATGAATGAATGGATGGATGGATGAATGAATGGATGGATGGATGAATGAATGGATGGATGAATGACGGATGGATGGATGAATGAATGGATGGATGAATGAATGGAAGGATGGATGAATGAATGAATGGAAAGATGGATGGATGAATGAATGGATGTCTGGGTGAATGGATGGATGGATGAATGGATGGACGAATGAATGGATGGACGAATGAATGGATGGACGAATGAATGGATGTATGAATGAATGGATTCATGAATGGATGGATGAATGAATGGATGGATGGATGGATGGATGGATGAATGAATGAATGGATGGCTGAGTGAATGGATGGATGGATAAATGGATGGACGAATGAATGGATGGACGAATGAATGGATGGACGAATGAATGGATGTATGAATGAATGGATTCATGAATGGATGGATGGATGGATGGATGAATGGATGGCTGGGTGAATGGATGGCTGGGTGAATGGATGGCTGGATGAATGGATGGCTGGATGAATAGATGGATGGATGGGTGGATGAGTGAATGGATGGATGGATAAATGAATGGATGAATGAATGGATGGAAGGATGGATGGATGAATGAATGAATTAATGTATGTATGTATGTATGTATAAATGAATGAATGGATTAATGAATGGATGGATGGGTGGATGGATGGATGGATGTATGCTGGGACCAGGTTCCTTACAGCTAAAACCTGACACAGGAAGGAAGGTTGACTCTGTGCATGGAGAGTCAGGGACGTCTGTGAAGGGAGCAACTTACCCCCCAATCAAATCTCCACCAGCCGCTGTGGGATTATTGGTAATTTGGCATTTTACCAGATGGTCCTGAGGAGCAGCTGAACAATGGGCAGGAAAAGGTGACTGTGTTCCTTGTGGATGGGTCTGAGTTCCGACTCACAGCTGTTCTCTGGGGTGAACAGAAACCCACGGCTGCGGCACATCCCTCCCCCTCCATTCATTGTACAGTCACACCCCATTCCAACGTGGGCACCGTCCTCAGGGCTCCCCTGCCCCCAACTTCAGGCTGACACCAGGATGGTGCAGGCTGAGCATCTCCACTGGGTCAGGAAGCTGGTCTCTCCCCTGATGGAAACACCACGGTTCTTCCTACGGGGGCCCCAGGGATGGTAAGCCTGGAGACTGTCCCCTGTGAGTTGTGCTAACCCTGCTCAGAGTCCTGGGAGTCCCTAATGTCCACACGACGCCACAGGAGACCATGATGTGCTTCCTTAGCCACACAGAGTCCTGCTCTTTGGTGACTCACTGTATAACCACTAGCTCTCCCCCTCCTCCGCATTCTCTTCCCCTTTCTTCTCCTTCTTCCTCCTCTTCCTCCACTTCAGCATCTGCTTCTTTTTTGAGGTTTTACCCTGGAAAGAATTATTCTTGACATGCAGAAAGGATTTAGGGAAAGTAATAATTAGGACAGAGAGAGAGATACCCTCAGAATCTAAAATTGAGAAAGAACCAGAACAAATAGGAAATTGGGTGAAATTACAAAGATAAAATTCTAATCATAGATGAAGGATCACATGCCCAGAGAAACGTGGACAAATCCTATGTATACAGCGAAGTTGCACAGGGTGAGGGCTGGGATCAACAACACTCACAGAACATTCCAGTCCTCAGCGGACCCTCTTCAGTTTTATTTGGTCACACACTGGCCCCATCCGACTCACCCCTCCCTAGATTTCTATCCTACAGATGAGTCCCGTCAGCTTTTGAGGGAAGGGATGTCATAGGGGCCTCCTCTCTGCACCTGCTCTCTCTCCACATCATGTCCATCCTCGTCCCACTGGCTCTTGTGGTTGTAGCGTATCCACTCTCAGGGCTACAGGGTTCTGTCCTATGAACACACCACACTCCTCCGCTACTGCTCACGTGCATTTGTCTTATACGCAGATTTTGCAAACTGTGCCGCTATGAGTAAGTTCTCCATATGTTCTGGCACACATATGTATGAGTGTCTTTGGGGATATAACCAGGAGTGGAATTGCCGGGGCATTGGGTGTGGTGAGTCCTGCCAAATGCTGGAGGTGGGGAGTGCTGCCGGAGCATTTTCACAGTATTTGAAACAACTTACTCCCCAACCTGGAACATAGGAGAGAAACAGTGAGTCCAAATTCCTGCTAACAATTGACTTTGTCTGACTCTTTCATTTTTGCTCTCCTGGGAGGTGGGCACCAATATCACATGGTGGCTGAACTTGAGTTTCCCCTCTGACTAAAACTGTTGGGTTATTTTCATCAATGTGTGGACCATGTAACCATCCTCAACAGGAGGATGGGCTGGACTCTTGTTCATGAGTGAGTGGGACTCTAGTAAGGTGCCAGCGTCCTTAACTACTGGGACATGTTTGCTATTAATGGATCTGTGGGCAGAGACTGTGGGATGAGAGAAATATCTGGTCTTTGCATCTGACTCCTGGCACTGAGCTCCTAACACCCTGGGCACCTCCTGAGTGACAAGTGTCTTTGGGATGCTGATGAGATGGCTCTTAGCTGAGGGGCCTGGAGAGCATCAGGTTGGGGGCTGGTCCCCAGAAAGACCAAGCTGATCAGAGGGTGGGAACGTTCAGGCCCTAGAAGGAGGCAGAGCAGGAGGAGCCTGAAAAGCCATCTCTCCACACCACAGTCCTGTGTGCGGGGACCCTGGGCCTGCGGGACACGGACGGGGAACATGTACCCTGTTGCTGTCAGACGGGGACACCCAGAGAATGAGACCATAACTCATACATGAAAGCACTAACAGGCATAATATCTACAAAATCAAAGAAACAACAAACACTCAGAAAGCTGACCCGTCCCAGGAAGCCCTCGCTGTCCGGGGTCCTGAATATGCGCTGCATTAGGACACGTGACAAGGCCGCAGTGCTGTCTGAGTTCCACTGACCACAGGTCCTGGTGGGACAAGGTTCTACTGAGGGACAAGGTCAGAGGAGCAGAGAGGTGACCCAGCCGAGGAGTGACCACGTCAAAGCCCACGATGCAATGAGCACGCCCTGGGCACAGGCCCCGACCACACTCGGTCCTCACCACCTCCCCTGTACACACCTGGGACAGCTCAGCACAGCAAACACATGAGCTCTGGAAAGTTCTTGGTGTTTATATTTATTTCCCTCAAAATGTAGCATCTTCTCCTTTAATTTACCCACCCACCCTTCATGGCAAGAAATGAACAAAGTCACCCCCAGAACCTCATTTCAATGAGGAAGGAACAGCTTGCAGCTCAGAGCATGAGGGAGGTAAGACAGCGATAGTGAGGGCCCAGTCCGCCTCTGCTGGACCAGAAAGTGTGGGGAGCAGGGCGGGGCCAGCCCCCCCATCAGAGGTTCTTGAGTCAGGAAGTGGGAGT
Source organism: Plecotus auritus (assembly GCF_963455305.1). Classification (NCBI taxonomy): domain Eukaryota; kingdom Metazoa; phylum Chordata; class Mammalia; order Chiroptera; family Vespertilionidae; genus Plecotus; species Plecotus auritus. The sequence goes on along the minus strand of NC_137785.1, from coordinate 4,057,718 downwards.
GTGAACACATCTTCCATCACTCAGTCCCCACAGGGCAGCCGCCTCACGCTGCGGACAATCATGAGCAGATTCAGGTCATTGGCTGTAATTGGTGACATTCTCAAAGTTCACTTCATGCTCACAGTGTCCCACAGACTCCCCACCACCCAAGATTCCACTCCCACGGCAGGGTCTCACCTTTAGAAGCCAAGAGAGACACATCAGAGGCCTGGGCGCTGTCACTGCCTAGAGTGCACACTCAGACCCCACCCCTGCCCACCTGAGCGCCTCCTCCTCCACATCACAGCTCCAGCCACAGCTCCCAGCAGAACCAGGCCCCCAGCGATGCCCAGGATGATGAAGATGACGAAGGTGTGAGAAGGCGGCTCTGGGGGGAGAAGGGAAGGCAGGATGAGGGCCCTGACCCCAGGCCTCAGCCCCGACCCCACCGAGGTCCCCCAGGGCCCTCCTGCCCTGAGAAGAGGCTCTGTGCCCACGGCCCTCCTCACCCCATCTCAGGGCCAGGGGCTCGGGCAGCCCCTCGTGCTGCACATGGCACGTGTATCTCTGCTCCTCTCCGGGGGGCACCCCCACGGCCGCCCACTTCTGGAAGGTGCCGTCCCCCGCAGGCCTGGTCTCCACCAGCTCCATGTCCTGGGTCTGGTCCTCCCCGTCACGCTGCCAGCTCAGGCTGATGTCCGCAGGATAGAAGCCCAGCGCCCAGCACCTCAGGGTGACCTCACGGGCAGACACGGGGTGGTGGGTCACGTGTGTCTTTGGGGGGTCTGAGGGGAGGGGAGAAAATGCAGGACCTTTGCATCCGCCCTGGGACACTCCAGCAGCGCCCATGTGACCATCCTGAGAGTGGACAGACACCTGGGTGGGGGAGGGAGCACACAGCCCCCACACCAGCCTGGGCAGAGGCACCTGGAAGGCCCTCCTAGTCTTTAGAAAGTTCTAGAATCAAAGAGACACAGCCCAGGGCAGGAGGCAGGTCTGAGGGGAGAAAAGGGATTTGTGGTCCTGACCTGGGTGGAGGCCACGTGATTCAGAAAAGCTGGGGTCAGGCCTCAGATACAGGGGTGTGGGCAGCGCACAAGGCCTGAGAGAGAAGGTCCCCGTGGGTCCCAGAGCCCCTGCAGGGCCCATGGGAACCGCTGATGGGTTATTTCAGGGGGTCTCCCTGGACCCCAGGAGAGCCTGCACCCCTAACTGTCCCTGAGAGAAGGGGGAGTCCCTCTGGTACCTGACCTGGACATCCAGGGGACTCCCTCCCTGACCCAAGGAGGGGTGTGTGACACTGACCCCCTGTCCTGTCTCCTTGTAGGACCCCAGCCCCGGGGAGAGGGGGCGGCCCCAGGGCCACTGGTACCTGCGCGCTGCAGGGTCTCCTTCCCTTTTTCCAGGTACATGCGCAGTGACTCCACACACTCGCCCTCCAAGCAGCTCTTCTTTCTCTCTGCCTCACCCTCCGCCTCCCACTTGCGCTTTGTGATCTGAGCCGCTGTGTCGGCCGCGGTCCAGGAGGTCAGGTCCTCGTTCAGGGCGATGTAGTCGGTGCCGTCGTAGGCGTCCTGACTGTACCCGCGGAGGAGGCGCCCGTCGGGTCCCATGTCGCAGCCAACCTTGACTTGGATGGTGTGAGACCCTGACCCCGCCCCGAGGTCAGTCCCACCCCATGGTCATCCCCGCCGCGAGGTCAGTCCCGCCCCGAGGTTAGCCCCGCCGCGAGGTCAGCCCCGCCGCGAGGTCAGCCCCGCCGCGAGGTCAGCCCCGCCCCGAGGTCAGCCCCGCCCCGCCAGCCCCGCGGGGCCTGAATCAAAACTGAAAGTGAAATCGGGTCAAAGTCCCCGCGGGCTCCTCCCGGGTGGGGGCCGGGCGGGTCCCCCAGCCCCGGGGTGACTCTGGAACCCGGATCCTCGGGGCGACCCCGGCCCGTCCGTGGGGAGGGGGGTCGTGACGGGCCCGGCGCGCGGCTCACCGTCCTCGCTCTGGTTGTAGTAGCCGCGCAGGGTCTGCAGAAACACTCGGAAAGTCTGTGCGGTTTCCTTCATTTTCTGCGTGTAACGGTCCCAATACCCCGGGTCCTCAGGCTCCACCCACGGCTCCATCCTCGGAATCCCCTTGTCGCTGTCGAACCCCACGAACTGCGTGTCGTCCACGTAGCCGACAGAGAGGAAGCGGGGCTCCCCGCGGCCGGGCCGGGACCAGGCGGTGAGGAAATACCTCAGGGAGTGGGGGCCTGGGGGGCGGACGGAGGGCAGAGCCGGGGCTGGACACGCGCCTTCCCGGCCCCGCGCCCCCGCCGGTTCCCCTCGCTCCTCCCCGCACAGCCGCCCCCTCAGACCCCGCACTCACCGGCCCAGCTGGGGGTCAGGACCAGCGCCCCCGAGAGCAGCAGGAGGAGGGTGGGGGGCCTCAGGACCTGCATCCTCTGTGTCCGGGGACCATCTGAGTCCCGGGGGCTCCTGGAGATGTTATAACCTGGGAGCAGACACCCAATGGGAGTGAGCAGTGAGGCTGCGTCATGCGTCATGAGTATCCAGGAAGGAGGACTCAGCATGGATGTGAGATGGAGAAGGGAACCCCAGGGAGAAGGGGATCCCCAACACTGAGCCGCCCTGCTCCAGACTCCTCCCTGGGCTGAGACCTGAGCGCCAGGCCTGGGCCTGGGACTGGGCCTGCCCCTCCTCCTGCAGGGGGAGCGCTCTGCCCACTTCTCCCTAAAGGAGCCTCAGGCTGGTGCTCTGAGCTCCACTTTGCCCTGAACGTGCGAGGCGGCCCTCACAGCTCTGGAAGCTTCTATGAGTGAACAGCAAGGGTCCCTCAGGCACAGCCCACAGGGGCCATGGGCGGCTCAGTGAGTGACGTCAGTCAGAGGCACGGTCTTCCTGCCCCTAGAGACCCTGACACCATAACCGAGTACAAGCAGGGAGAGTCCAATATTTTAAAAAATTGTAGAACCCAGGCCGGTTTGCCTCGGTGGGTAGTGTCAGCCTGCGGACTGAGGGGTCCCGATGCCAGGCAAGGGCACATGCCCCGGTTGTGGGCTTGATCCCCAGTAGGGGGGCATTTAGGAGGCAGCGATCAATGATTCTCATCATTAATGTTTCTATCACTCCCTCTCCCTTCCTTTATGAAATCAATAAAAATCTTTAAAAAATCCCAGAGTCAGCGAACGCCCTTTCCCTCAGGAGCAGTGGGTGCAGCTTATGAAACTCTGTGCAGGCCCCACGGGAAGAGGCCAGTGAGCCCCATAACCCTCAGCTCCTGCACCTCCAGATCTGCTCCCCTCTCCCCTCCCCACTCGCTGGCTCAGGGCATCGGGACCCGGACATTGAGTTCTCAGGACCCCGTTCCCTCATCTGTGACTCGGGATGGTGACAGGACCATGGGGAGGAGCCAAGCGCAGGGGGTGGGAGCTCTGGCCTCTGGCCTCTGACCTCACAGCTCCGACCTGGTGTCAGGGTCCCTCAGGAGTGAGCTTGGTGCCGCCTGGGGATGTAGCTTCCCACTCTGCGCCTCTGCCTCCTCCTGGGAGAGAGGAACGGGGACGTGAATGCGGAACAGAGGTCAGGGGGGTGCACACCATGTGCTCTCCATGCTCACTGTGCTCACACGGCTGGGACATGTGAGCTCTCACCCAGAGTTCACAGGAGGAGCAGCAGCCACGGGGATGAGAGACGGGACTGGGTTCCTTGTTGGGTTGATGTGGCGACCTGGGATGAGAGGATAGAACATTCAAATGTCAAATGGGAAGGACAGAGCCGGCACGTTGCGCCCATCAAACCGCTTCTGAGCCCTGCCCAGTGGACATAGTCCCTCTAGGGATTTCTCTCCCTTTGTTGCCTCATGTACACAAAGCAACGTTCACACTCACACTCCAGGGAACACACAGAGAAGAGCCCCAAACTCCCAGGCAGACGGAGACAAGGGTTTCAGGAAGGAGCACACATGGTCCTCATATCATAACTAGAGGCCCGGTGTATGAAATTCGTGCACGGGGGTAACGGGGTGAGGTGGGGAGGGGGCTCAGCCTAGCCTGCACCCTCTCTTATCTGGGACCCCTTGGGAGACATCCCTCTCACAATCCGGGACTTCTGGCTCCTAACCACTCACCTGCCTGCCTGCCTGATCACCCCTAACTTCTCTGCCTGCCTGCTTGATACTCCTAACTGCTCTCCAGCCTGCCTGCCTGACTGCCCCAAAACACCTCTGCCTGCCTGCCTGATCACCCCAAACTACCTCTGCCTGCCGGCCTGATTGCCCCCAGCTGCTCTCACATGCCGGCCTGGTCACCCCCAACTGCCCTCCCCTGATGGCCTGATTGCCCCTAAATGCCCTCCCCTGCTGGACTGGTCAAGCCTAACTGCTCTACATTGCTGGCCTGATCTCCCTAACCGCCTCTACCTTGGCCCCCGCCACCATGGCTTTGTCCAGAAGAACATCTGGAAGGTGTCTGGTCTAATTACCATCTTACCTCTTTATTAGTATAGATGCCATTACACCACAGACTAAGATTCTCAGTAAGTATCTCTGGGTGTGTGTGCGTGTGCGTGTGTGTGTGTGTGTGTGTGTGTGTGTGTGAACAGATCTTACTTTATGCCAGAATTTTGAAGTTATAACCCAATGTCTGCTCATAAATTTCATCCATTGTCCAATTGCATACACACCTAAGCCTACACCTCCCTCAGGCTGAGGAAGGAGCAGACCCCACGCACGTGGCTGAGCAGCTCACTGGCCCCGTCCCCCCAGGCTTGGCTCAGATCCCAAAGGGAACCCCAGGCTCGGGTCCCTCACTATCGGGACTCTAGGACACAGAGAGGTGCAGGAAGGCCAGCATTGGTGGGAACCCCACCCTGGGACACTCCCCAGCACAGTCCTCCCTCACCCCCAGCTCAGCAGAGCCAGCAGAAGCAGCTCAGGTACAGGTGGGGCAGCGCTTGTCCTCCCCATGGGACGACCACCCCAGTTCCATGTCCTCTCCTGGGACCACCCTCCTCTCCTGATTTCTGCCCTGAGGTAAGAGACAGGGTCTGGCCTTTTCCCCTGGCTCCTAGCCCTGAGCTCCTGAAACCCTGGGCTTCTCCTGAGTGACAGGTGCCTGTGGGACGCTGATGAGGTGGCTCTTGGCTGAGGATCTGGAGGCCTCAGGGTGGGGGCTGGTCCCCAGAAAGACCAAGCTGATCACAGGCTGGAACTCTCAGCCTCAGGGCCCAACCAGGGGGGACAGGAGCTAGAGTTCAAGTTCCATCACCAATGGCCCATGATCCAGTCAATGGTGTCCACCTAGTGAAGCTTTTATAGAAAGCCCTTAACCATGGGGCTCAGAGAGCTGCTGCAGCAGTGGCCACACCCACATGCTGGAGGGGATGGGGGTGGGGGACACATGCCAACTCCCCGTGACAGAGGCCCCTGCACTGGGCACCTTCCCCACCTCGCCCCGTCCCCTCACCGGGCTGCTCACTGGGTCCCTGTGATAAACGGTGAGAGTGAGCCCGCCCTTCCCTGAGGGCCATGCGTTCATGCAGCAGATCATGACCTTGGTGGGAGCCCTCACTGTGTGGTCGCACCGGTCAGCGGGGCAGGTCCCATGGGGATGGGAGCCTGAGCCCTGGGTGAGGACGGAGGGGGGTCCTGTGGGACAGAGCCCTGCCCTGGGGGCGATGCTCCCTCCAGGGGGTCCCGTGGGAACGGAGCTGAATGGGAGGAACACAGATGGGGGCGGAGAAGCAGAGACCTGGGTGCGCGGAGGGACACCCCTCCCATCGCACAGACTCTCAGTGAGAGGCGCCCCCTCCCGCCTGTCACTCATCCGTCACTGGTTCCCCAGTCCAACCTGAGCGCCCGCCCCGCACTCAGAAGGTCCAGCCCCAGCTCTTGGCCCCCAGAACTGGAAACGGCCCTTCTTCCCACCCCTCAGCCCAGCCCCTGCTCGCTCTTCCCACACGAGGAGAATCCACGCGTGCAGAGTCTGGTGGGAGGCAGGGACCACTTCCCTCCATACAAGAGGGAACCCCACGTCCCCCCAACATTCCTGCATCTGCACCCGAATTGAGGCTCCCCCCTTAGGCAACTACATGCCAGGCTCTGACTCAGAGGAGGTGACCTGGAGGGGCTGGGCTGGTGGAGAGCACTGGGCAGCGGGGGAGTGGCAGGAACAGTGTCTGTAGCTGTCAGCTTGAACCTGTGGTCTAAACACGTGACCCCACGTTCCTGAGTGATGTGGGCTTGATAGAGTTCAGGTGCATGTAGTTGAGTCGGATCGAAACCCATGAGAATGTTGAACCTCTTGACCACGCCCTTCCTTTGCCCCGTGGCATCGGCTGTGAAATAAAGACAAGGCTTGTAATCCTTGGCGCTGTCCCTGGCTCTCCATCAGCGAGGACAGCGTCCCACCGAGACCCAGCTTTCTTCTCCTGTCTGTCTTTTCTCCATCCTTCACCGCCCCCTCTCAGGCTCACCCTTGGCCGTGCTGGCGCGGCACACCCCTGGGGGGAGTGGGCAGTGGCCCCTCTGCCCACAGCAGGCAGGGGTCCCTGTGGGCCCGACCTGGGCTGGGCTGGGCTCCGCCTGGCTGTGTGGCCTCAGCCTGACCTGTGGCTCCCCAATCCTGTCAGAGCTCATGGCGTTCGCACGGCTGTGTGGGAGGCTGGAGAAGTGGGGTCTATGGTCCCCAACAGGGAGCACAGCTGTGCCTTCCTGGGAGCCGGTTAGAGACACGCTGACCCGGACCCGCTCCCCGAGTTCCCCCCTGACACCAACCCGGGTCAGAGACAACACAGGCCACTCCCAGCCTCACATCCATCATTGACCAGAGGGGCCCCTCATTCCTTTCTGAGGAAAAACCCACAAAACCTTTCACTGTGGGTGTGAGGCCCGTTCCAGCGGGAGCTCTGTCGCTGACCTCCGCGGCTCCCCATCTGGCTGAGCCCCAGCACCCCTGGTGGGCTCCTCACACCCCCAGCCCCTCCCAGGCCCCGTCTCAGGGAACTGGGCACCAGACCAGGGTCTCCAGCCCCGCAGGGGAGGTGCGTGCGGCCCCGGGGCGTCCTGCTCGGGTTCCTGCTGCTCAACCTGTGACCCCAGACCCGCGGCCTCGGCACCAGCCTCGCTGGGGACCCCGACGCCCCCCTCGGCCCGGATCCCGGAGACTCAGCGAGTGACCAGGGCCTCCTGCGCCCCGGAAAGCGGGGACTCGGGACGCGGGGACAGGACTGCAGAGGGGGCGCGGGTGCGGGTGGGATGGGGCGCTCACACGGGGTCCTGGTGGGTCCCTCCCCCTGGTCTCCTGCAGCCTCGCTCCCTGGGGGCCGCGTCCCTGTTTAAGGCCCGAGATGGCCTTTCTGTGTGTCGCCGCCCAAGGCTTTTTCTCCAGCGACACCCCTTCGTCCTCCAGCTCCTGTCCACCTGCCAGTCCCCCGGCTCCTTGTTCCCAGCAGACAGCTCCCCCCAACATCTCTTACAACCAACCTCTGTGATGTCCCCCCCCCCCATATATGATGCTCCCTGGGCTCCCCATCTCAGCTGAGGGCAACTCTATCCTCCTCCTTCCATCCAATCACATTTCTGATGACGGTGCCCGCTCTCTCCCAGACCCCAAATGGACCCAGAGGAGTGCTGTCAAGTCCTCCTCAGAAGGTTCCAGAATCCCACCCGGCCCACTATTCCCACAGCTCACCCCGCGGAGGGATCTCCTGCCTGCACCCCGCAGGTCCTCCCGCTCCCCCGCTGCTGCCTCCCTCGCCCCCAGGTCTGTCCCCAACACAACAGCCACAGCAACCCTTTCAAGGGGGCGTCACCCCACGTCCCTCTCCTGCTCCAAACTGTCCTGGGACCCCACCTCCCTCAGCACAGCCCCCGCCCTCCCAACCCCCTCCCGCCATGTGGTCCCCCAGGCTCTGTCTCAGCTCCATCTCTCTCTGCTGCACCCACACCCGCCTCCTGGCTCTTCCCAGAGACCAGACCCCTCCTGCCCCGGGGCATGCGCACTGCAGGTTCCCCCTGGGCAGACCTCCCTCCAGAGGGCCTCCTGAGCCATGACCTTCCAATCTCTCCTCAAGGTCACCTCCAAGGGAGCCCAACACCAACCACCCCATCAAACAGCCGCCTGCCCTGTCCCACAGCCCACACCTGGGTCCCCTTCCAGTGGTGGCCCCATAACCCTTCCCTCTCTTACCCTCACCCCTCCCTGTTCCCTGGCTCTTACACACTCTGTGCCCCACACACCTGCCCATGGGCCAGCGGGTCTCCCATTCCCCCTCAGTGAGGCCCCAGAGGCAACCCCAGCGCTCACACCTGTCACTCAACCAGCCCCGGCTCCTGCAGGGGGAGCCCCTCTCTGTGCTGGACACAGTGTCCTCATGGCTGTGGTCCCAGCTCAGCTGTCCTGGGGGAGCTGCAGCTCCGGGTGCCTCCCGGGGACATCACTGCACCTGCCCTTCCCACAGCGCTGCGTCCCTAAACCTGCAGCTGCCTCCCCTCCCCACATCCTGGGGGCCACCGGAGGCTGGAGAGAGGGCAGCGGGCAGAGCACAATCCCAGCAGGACCTGATCTCAGAGGAGGAATGGGGGACCCTCCTCTGTGCTAACTCCACAACCTGGTTCCCCGAGAGTTCAGGGCAAGAACATGAGGCTGGGGAAGGAGGCAAGAGCAGCAGGAACCGGAAATCCATCTCTCCTCACCGCGGGCTCCTGTGTGCAGGGACCTGGGCCTGTGGGACAATGACGGGGAACATGTACCCTGAGTCAGACAGGGACACCCAGAGAATGAGACCAACATTCACACACAGAATAACCTGTATAATAGCCACAAAAGCAAAGAAATAACAAACACCTGAAGGTGGGGGCTGAGGGCAGGACCCAGGCTGACTTGAGGGCCCCCCAAAGCACTCGCTGTCCAGGGTCCTGGAGATGCGCTGCATTAGGACAGGGGACCAGGCCTGGGGGTGTGAGGCCCTGTGAGCACAGGTCCTGGTGGGACAGGGCTCCCCTGGGGGACAAGGTCAGAGGAGCAACAACATGACTCAGCCGAGGAGAGACCACGTCACACCCAGGATGCAACGGGCACCGAGTGGGCACAGGCCCCACCACACCCGCTGCTCACAGCCTCTCCTGCCCCTCCAGAAACAGGCTCCCCAGGCAGATTCTGGAAGCTTCTCAGGTTGCCTCCCTACATTTTAGGAATCTTCTCCTCCATTTAACCCATCAACCCTTCAGGGCAAGAATTTGGAAAAAAAACTAATTCACATGCAGATTCTTATTCTCAACAGGGAATCAAGACATTAAAACTCAGTGCCACAGGAAGTGAGGACCCTGATGGAGGTGGCCTCACCCCAACTCTGCCAGAGCAGGAGAGTCCCCCGGAGGGGAGCACAGGAGGGAGGGGGCGTGGGGACCAGCGCCAGCATCGTGCTGCGAGGAGACACACTCAGATGCCAGCTGCAGACACAGCAGTCAGGGATTCGGAAGGTCCCCAAGGGGAGGCCTGAGTCAGTGTTTGATCACTGGTCTGCACACTGCATTGTGCTCACCCCAATCAAGTCCCCTTCTGACACCATTTGTCCCCGCTGCACCCTCTTCTTCCTCCCGTCTCCCTCCTCTCTAGCGATCACCACACCGTTGTCTGTGTCCATGAGGTTTTGGTTCTGTCTGGTGGTCTTTGCTTAATCCCTTCACCTTTCCACCCACCTCCACCCCCTCCAAGCCTCCCGTCAGCTGTTATTCTGTTCTCTTTTTTAAAAAAATATATTTTATTGATTTTTTTTTTACAGAGAGGAAGGGAGAAGGATAGAGAGTTAGAAACATCAATCAGCTGCCTCCTGTACGCCCCCCACTGGGGTTGTGCCTGCAACCAAGGTACATGCCCTTGACCGGAATGGAACCGGGACCCTTCAGTCCGAAGGCCGAAGCTCTATCCACTGAGCCACATCGGTCAGGGCTGTCAGTCTGTTCTCAATCTATGGGCTTGTTCCTATTTTGTTTCTTGGTGTATTTTGTTCACTGGGTTCCCCTATGGTTGAAACCACAGGGTGCTTGTCTTTCTCTGACTGGGTTAGGTCACTTAGCATAGTGCTCCCAGACCCACCCATGCTGTTGCAAAGGGTAAGAGTTCCTTCTTTTCTATGACCGAGTAGTATTCCATCATGTAAATGCACCACAGCTTTTTTATCCACTCATGTGCTCTAAAAATAGTAATAATAGCAGTTAGCATTGATTGAGAAATTCAGTTTCACTTTCCAAACATAAATTACGGAATTATGCAACGGAGGGCGTCTGGCTGAACCATAGTTTGTGTACAAACGCTTGAGGGAGACACAGTCATCAGGCATTTGGGAGGCACCTCCTTTGTGGTTGTGGTCAATGCTCACCCGGGGACAGTGTCCATTGATGCTGAGGAGAGGAGAAGGAGTGGGGACAGAGAGAGGAAATACCAACGTGAGAAAGAAAGGTCCATTGGTTGCCTCCTGCACAACCCGCCCAGGGCCAGAGATGCAGCCTGAACCGAGGTACGTGCCCTGGACCACACTGAACCTTGGACCCTGCGTTCCCAGGCTGACACTCTACCCACTGTCACAGCGGCTGGGGCTGCAGTTACTGGTTCCCGCCCATCCTTCACCCATGGGGCTGTGGGCCTTGGGTACTCTGGAAGCCCCTGAGGGGGACACCCCCCCACCTCCCTCAGTGATGGGCAAGCTGGAGCCCCCATGAGGGGCGTGGAGCACAGCTTTAACAGCCAGCCGTGAAGGCAAGGCTGGCCCTCAGCCCAGGCCTCCAGCAAACCCACCAAGCCCTGCATGAGGCTGGCACACTCCCCCTCCTGCCACCCCCCCATCTGGGTCACCAGCTCCTGTCTGTCCCACCCCTGACACCAGTCCGAATGGGCTGGGAGAGGCTGGCAGTGGTGCGAGCTCTGCGTGGCGCTCTCTCTCTCTCTCTCTCTCTCTCTCTCTCTCTCTCTCTCTCACACTGAAGCACACACACTCTCACACACACTCACACACACACACACTCTCACACACACTCACACACACACACACTCACACACACACACTCACACACACTCACACAAACACTCACACACACACACTCACACACACACACACTCACACACACACACACTCACACTCACACACACACTCTCACACACACACTCACACACACACACACACACACACACTCACACACACACACACTCACACACACTCTCACACACACACTCACACACACACTCACACACACACACACTCACACACACACTCACACACACACTCACACACACACTCACACACACACTCACACACACACACTCACACACACACACACACTCACACACACACACTCACACACACACTCACACACACACTCACACACACACTCACACACACACACACACACACACTCACACACACACACTCACACACACTCACACACACTCACACACACTCACACACACACACTCACACACACACACACTCACACACACACTCACACACACACTCACACACACACTCACACACACACACTCACACACACACACACTCACACACACACACACACTCACACACACACACTCTCACACACACACTCACACACACACTCACACACACACACTCACACACACACACACTCACACACACTCTCACACACACACTCACACACACACTCACACACACACACACTCACACACACTCACACACACACTCACACACACACTCACACACACACTCACACACACACACACACACTCACACACACACACTCACACACACACACTCACACACACTCACACACACACTCACACACACACACTCACACACACTCACACACACACTCACACACACACACTCACACACACACACTCACACACACACACACACTCACACACACACACTCACACACACACACACTCACACACACACACACACACTCACACACACACACACTCACACACACACACACACTCACACTCACACACACACTCACACACACACTCACACACACACACACACTCACACTCACACACACACACACTCACACGCACACACACACACACTCACACACACTCTCGTGCACAGTCAGGGAGTACTCGCTCCCCCTCTCCTAACCCCCAGCCATTGTGTTCCCATTCCACTCACCAGGCTGGCAGGGGAGGGGCAGGCTAGGGGCCGTCCTCTGCGCCACCCTTCACGCAGCCCCATGGGACTCACAGGCCCCCCGGGGTGCTGGGACCCCTCCTGCCACCACCTCCCGGTGCTCCCACGTGTCCAAAAGCGCCTTCCTGTCTCCTTTGTCCGTCCCTGCCCCTGCGGCTGGGGTGGGCCAGGCTGTGGGGCCTGCTCCTGTGACAGCTGAGGAACCTGGGCCGCATCCAGGGAGTGACTTTCTGAGTTTTCCATGTGACCCAGAGGGTTCTTTTTGTCCTATTTGCTCCCACCCCCCTGTGCTGCCGGGGGTCATGTGACAAATTCTGTCTCCTTTTCCTGGCCTTGCGCCTCACCTCTCTTCTCACCTCTGGTCCCCTCCCCAGTCTGACAGCCCATGGCTCCCAGAGGCAGCAGCTTGTAGAGGTGGGTGGGGCTCTCCCCATGGACCCTTGGAATCTGACGTGGAGGCCCAACCCCCACCCTGTAGCCCCCACCAGCCTGTGGGAAGGGGTCCCTCCAAAACCTGTTTGTGGAGGGGGAGGTGCCTGGTCCGACTGTGATCCTGGCCCTCCTCTTTCTGGCCCGAGTGGGAGTGAGTGTGTGTGTGTGAGTGTGAGTGTGAGTGTGGGGGGGGGGTGGAGGCAAGGGTATGAGGGAGAGTTGACCCCCAGCTACAGCACAAGCACCTTAGTCGCACCTCCCCTGCCCCTCATCCTGGCCTTGACTCTATCCCAGGGTCACCCCAAAGCACCATATCCCAGTCACTTGGTGGGCTCCAGGTGCACAGGGGGAGGGCTCCAGGTGCACAAAGGGTGGGCTCCAGGGGCACAGGGGGTGGGCTCCAGGGGCACAGAGGGTGGGCTCCAGGGGCCACAGAGGGTGGGCTCCAGGGGCACAGAGGGTGGGCTCCAGGGGCACAGGGGGTGGGCTCCAGGGGCACAGAGGGTGGGCTCCAGGGGCACAGAGGGTGGGCTCCAGGGGCACAGAGGGTGAACTCCAGGGGCACAGAGGGAGGGCTCCAGGGGCACAGAGGGTGAACTCCAGGGGCACAGAGGGTGGGCTCCAGGGGCACAGAAGGTGGGCTCCAGGGGCCACAGAGGGAGGGCTCCAGGGGCCACAGAGGGTGGGCTCCAGGGGCCCCAGAGGGTGGGCTCCAGGGGCACAGAGGGTGGGCTCCAGGGGCACAGAGGGTGGGCTCCAGGGTCCCCAGAGGGTGGGTTCCAGGGGCACAGAGGGTGGGATCCAGGGGCACAGAGGGTGGGTTCCAGGGGCACAGAGGGTGGGCTCCAGGGGCACAGAGGGTGGGCTCCAGGGGCCACAGAGGGTGGAGTGTCCTGGGGTTCCAGGCCGCCCCCAAGGAAGCAGGAGGCTCCAGGTCCTCCCCCTCCAGGCCACAGCGGGGCAGCTCCTGGGACTGGTGTCCCTCCCTCCCCAGCCTTTTCTCTGGGCACATCCTGCCGGCCCCTCCAGGCCTTGTCCTCAGGCAGGCCTGCCCCGTCCTTCCTCCTTAGCCTGCAGCGCTGGGCTGGGTGGCAGAACCCCTTGTTTCAGGGACCCCAGGAGGTGCCCCCGGCTCCAGGGGACTGTGTGGTGGGCGGGGGGGGGGGGGGGAAGGAGGGTTGAGGGGCAGGGGGCGGGCATTCCTCACCAAGAGAGCCAAAGACAGGGCTGAGCCTCACCCCAGGGGCTGCCCCAGGGCCCATCCACCCTGCCTCCCGGTGGCCTCTGCTCTGCCCCCCCTCCCGCCCGCCCCCAGCCCTGCTCTGAGCTGCAGGGTTCCCACCCCACCTGGGCAGCCAGGAGGGAGCAGGAATGGAGAGTCACCCACGCAGAGAGGACTGGAGGCCTCTGGCCACCCCTGTCCCCGTGGGACAGGCCAGCTGCGGTGTCCACGTGGAGGGCCCACACCTGCCCTTCCCTGGCTGAGCGCCCCCGCCCCCCCCAGCCTGTGAGGGAGCCGCACGTCCACGCCTGTGAGGGGAGGAGCCACGGGGAAAGGAGCACATGAGGACGATGTCAGTGACACTGATGAGAGTGAGCTGAACGCCTTTGTTTTTTTGTTTTTTTCAAGTTTTTATTTAAAAGTTACTGTAATGGGATCCACGCCAAGAGGAGGGGGTGCAGGGTAGGGAACATGCAGGGGACCCAGGAACACGACGACATGGCCAGGGCCACAGCTTCTGTCTTGGGGGAGAGGGATAGAAAGGCCAGGGCTGGAGCTGGGGGGGGGGGAGAGGAAAGGGGGAGACCCTGCAGCTGCTCCTCCACCCCCAGGCAGCACCTCTAGCCCCTGGATCCCCCGTGTACCCTGGCCTCCCCAAGTTCCATTTCTTGTCCTGCCTCTGGCCCACGTGGCTCCTTTTGCTCCCCTTGACTGGTTTTCCCTGACAGAGTCTGAGGAGGAGTATGCTTAGGGCCTGACCCCACAGCCCCGCCTCATGGAGGTACACACCTTTGCCTTCCCTGCTTCTGCCCCTTCTCACACCTCACCTTTCCCCCTCTCTGCGACAGAATCCTGATTCCCCTCCTTTCTGTCGTCCCTCCCCCTGGAAAGAAAAGCACCAATGCCCCAGGGAGGGGCAGCAGACGGGAGGGGGGACTGGAAGGAGAGCAGAAGGACCCTCCAGGGAGGAGGCTCACAGATCCCTGGAGGGCGGGGCAGGGGGTGCAGAGAGGAGAGGGGTGAAGGAAGTGGCCACTCCTGTCCTCCGCCATCCCTGCCCACTGTCCAGGGGGCTTGAACCCAACCGAGGGGACGGGTGTGTGGGGTGAGGTCTGATAGGGCGCGGAGGAGCGGGAGAAAGGAATGGGTAAACCTAGGGAGTTCCCCTGAGGAAAACTCTCTTCCTCCTTCCCCTCAGGAGGCTCCTGGGGGCGGGGGGGGGGGGGGGAGCAGTGAGTTGATGGGAAGAGAGGAGGGGGAACGGATGCCAGGGGACTTTCCTCCATTCTCCGCTCTCCCCTCACCAACTGGGAGCTCACCCAGGCTGGGGGGCAGTGGCTGAGAGCTCACAGGCGCCCCCTCCGCCCAGAGAGGGAGCCCACAGCTGGGGGAGGGGCTGCCCCTGATGCCGCTGCCGCCGCCGCCAGCGGACAGCCCTCAGCGGCGCCCGTGCTGCGGGGCTCACGGCCTTGGTGCGGGCCCCGCTGTGCGCCGCCCTGGGGTCCCCAACGTAAGCCGAGCTCAGCATCCTGGCACATACGTGACATGGCACCTTCTCTTCACGCCGCACCGCGTGCGCCCTCCGTCGATCCTCCGTCGCACAAGCTGCCCCCCGTGTGTCACCCTGGAAGGGCCGTTGTGCTGAGGGCGCTTGTCCGACGTGACTGTGGAGGGGCCGGGCCGGGAGGAGCTGTCGCCGCAGCGGGAGCAGCTGCGGGGCTTGTGCGCGGCGCCGTCCTGTGAGCGCACGTGGCAGCTCGGGCGGTGCTGGCGCTTGGAGCGCTGCTGGACCCGGGGCCCCGGTGGGGCTTCTGGGCGCAGTGCGACGGCCGCTGGCGGGGCGGCTGCTCACGTCGCGGGGCCCTGCCCCGCATCTCCCAGGCCTGCTTCTTGCGGACGCGCTTTCCCAGGCGCTCGCGGTCCCTCCGCCGCCGGCCGCACCGCCTCTCCCCGCCTCCGCCGGCGCCGCGCAGGTGGGGCCCGCTCAGGAGGCTGGGGCGCCGGAGTGGGCGTCTCCGCAGCTCCCGGAGGGACCGGCCGGCCTCGCTCCCGGGCGGATGGCCCCGCGCCCCGGAGGCTGTCGCCGATCCTGGACTCCGGGGCGCACAGGGCGCGGAGGGCGGGCCCGGGCTCTTGGTCTTCTTCCCCCACGCACAGGCCGCCGAGGCCGCGGCGACCGTCCAGGTTGGGGATACGACGGCGGGGGCTGCGGCTGCGGCGATGGTGGCGGCAGAAACAGGGGCGCAGCCTCGGCAGCGGTCGCACACACCGGTGGGGCCGGCGGAGGGGGTGCGGGCGGCGGCTTCAGAGCCGCTGTGTCCCCCGTGGAAGCGGGGCCCGCGCTGGAGGCGCTGCAGCAACGGCAGAGGCGGCGGCGGACTCCTGGGCGACAGGAGGGAGGGGAGGAGGGCGCTGGGGGGCCAGGACGCAGCAGTGAAGGTGGGGGCGGGAGGGAGGGGAGGAGGGCGCTGGGGGGCCACGGACGCAGCAGTGAAGGTGGGGGCGGGAGGGAGGGGAGGAGGGCGCTGGGGGCCACGGACGCAGCAGTGAAGGTGGGGGTGGGGGGGAGGGGAGGAGGGCGCTGGGGGGCCACGGACGCAGCAGTGAAGGTGGGGGCGGGAGGGAGGGGAGGAGGGCGCTGGGGGCCACGGACGCAGCAGTGAAGGTGGGGGCGGGGGGAGGGGAGGAGGGCGCTGGGGGGCCACGGACGCAGCAGTGAAGGTGCGGGCGGGAGGCCCCGCGGGGCCAGGGACGGGGGCGGGGGCCCAGGCGGCAGCAGCGGCGGTTGGAGCGGAGCTGAACCCTTTGTAACAGAACAAACAAACAAATGAGATGCGGCTCAGGACCTCCTGTCACCACGTGGCTTTGCGGGGCCCCGCGTGTGTCCCTGGGCCTGGGGGTGGGCGGTGAGTGGCTGGGGGGGCAGCCCCCACCCTCAGGAAGGAAAAGGGCTCCAGGGAGGCCTCAGCCCTGGGACACGTGGGGGCGGGGCCTCCCGGCCTGAGGGAGTCAGCTGCCCCCCCAAACCCCACCCAGGACCCGCTGAGGGCGGGAGAGAACGTCCTCTAAGCTTCCGGAGAAACACCACAAAACAGGAGGGGGAGCTCTTTCCAGAAAGAGAAACATTGAAAACCTCTGAAACCACGGCGTCACCCCTCCCTGCAGTCGGAACCATTGGGTCTGAGGGTGATTCCGAGGCCCGTTACCCCAATCTCACTGCCAGGACCCCAGCTGGTCAGTGCTGGGACTTCCACCTGCAGGCGCCGCCTTTCCTGTGTCTCTGTGCTCAGGGGCTCAGAGCTCCCTGCAGCGTGTGCTCTTTGGGGTCTAGTGTCCCCCTAACCCCTGTCCTCAGCAGGTCAGGCGGACAGTCCCAATTCCAGGTAAAAGCCTTCTTTCTAGGCTTCTAACCGGTTGACCACGTCTTGCTTTTCAGGAAGCAAATCCATCCACCGGCTTTAAAAACACTCAAGTAAGAAAGTCCCCGTTCACCCCACATGGCCTCACACCGTGGGCAGCTGGGATGATCCGTGGCCTTTTCTAAGGATCCGGGTCCGAGGAGAACTTACAGTTTACAGACTTATGGACGGGGAGCCCTCCCACGCTCAGCCAACACCACAATGACCTGCCCTCCCTCCCCCGAAGGTTATAGTCTCGCGTTTCACTAGAACCTCAAAGGCCTGGGCCACACTCAGGGCTTTTCCCTGTTATTGTGACGACGTTTCTTCCCCGAATAACATTTTAAAAACCACCACTGGGGGGAGAGCAGAGTGAATAAAGCGCTAAAATAGAGTTTAGGAAGCGTCAGAGGGACGGGAAAGTCCCCATATTGTCCTGCAAAGGCCCTTCCTTTGGAGAAGAGGAGCCCCCAGGAGCCCCGGTTCCCTCTGAGGGTCCCCTCCCCTCCCGGCACCCCCTCTCCATCCCCTTGGGGGAAGCACCCCCCAAAACTGCGATGTAGGAACACTTTCTCCTCCACCCTCTTTCTGCTGTAATTATTATTGTTATTATGTTATTGCTGTTGTTGTCAGTCCTCACCTGAGGCTATTTTCCCATAGATTTTTAGAGAGAGTGAAGAGAGAGGGAGAGACAGACATCCATGTGAGGGAAACACTCCCATTGGCTGCCTCCTGCAGGAGCCCTGGCCAGGGCCTGGGCTGGGAGGAGCCTGCAACTGAGGTCAGTGCCTTTGACCGGATTCAAACCCGGGCCCCTTCGATCAGCAGGCCGACGCTCAGCCCACTGAGCAACCCAACAAGGGCCAAGATATCACCTTTGTTTGTTTGTTTATTTATTTATTTATTTATTTATTTATTTATTCATTTAAATTTTCCATCTGACTTTATTTCCAATACACGTTCTTTTCTTAAAACCCAGTTCACTGTCTGTGCGGATGACAGACATCGGATTAGGAACCCAATGGTACAGCCCAGACTGCATCTGCCGGGCGATGGGTTAGGTGTTGGTGGCACACATCAGGGGCACCCATGGCCCAGTGACCATGAGGCCACGACCAGGAACCACAGAGCTGGGACTCGGCCACAGCCGCGACCTGGGCCCCCGGCTGAGCGCAGTGTGGGACCTGGGTGCCCCCTCCTGAGGCGCCACAGGAGATCCGCTCAGGAGTCCCGCCCTCAGGGGAGCTCAGCAGAGCCCCTTGAGCTGCCACATGACCGGCAAGCACGGGAGTTAGGACGTGGGCACAGCCTCGCCCCAAAGCTGCCATTCCTCCTTCTAGAAGGCAGCGGGAAGGGGAGGGATGCCATGAATGGGCAACTGGCGTGGCTGGTGGGGGCGCAGAGGAGGCTGGGAGGGCGGTGGCAGGGGGCGGGAGGGGGGGGCAGGCGGCGGGACCTTCACACCCTGGCTGGCTGCTACATGCTGGCAGCAAGGTGGCCTCTGACGTGTCACCTCGGGGGAGTCGCAGATGAATGGAAAAGGCCCGGACTCACACACGAAGATGCCTGAGCAGCCAGCCCTTCCCAACTGCTCGCCCAGGCTCCCCACACAGGGCGCCCCACTTCTCCTTCCCACGTCTGGCCGGCCCAGCAGCTCTGGGGCCATTTCCAAACCCGCCTTCCCTCCCTCGTTGGTCTTTGCTGGGCACCCGGGTCCCCAGAGCGCCCTCCTGGGTGCCACCTGCCGCCTTCTCCCGCTCTCCCGGCTCCTGCTGCGTCCTGGCTGGCTCCCCCGGGGGCACACCCTTTCCAGATCCTTCTGGCTCCCTGCAGGACAGTGGGCACCTGGGGACGGAACGCTTGCTGTGCGGAGGCCCTTTCTGGAATGTTCTCTAACCTCCCAGGGCCATCAGAGGAGACGCACATCCGGGGAGCATCCGTGTCCGGGCAGGACGGGGGCCTCAGCCACCACAGCGTAAGCAGAGCGTTTATGTCCAGGAAGAAACCCACGCATCTGAGCCCGGTGTGTGCCGATGTTAGAATTCCTGAGGGGTCAGGACCCGGCCTGAGGTCCCTCCAAGGTCCGTGTGCGCTCCAGAGGGGACAGCAGCTGTCACACGGTCACCAAGTCCTGGCTGAGGGGCCACCATCACAGAACCCGTCCCCGTTCCAGACACAGTGACCTCATGGCTGTGGCCCCTGCACAGCTGTCCTGGGGCGGCTGCAGCTCAGGGTGCCTCCCGGGGCCGTCACCCCACCTGCACGTCCACAGCGCTGCTCCCCCAAACCTACAGCAGCCTCTCCCCCCACATCCGGGTCCCACTGGGGTCAGCACTAGAGGGAAGGACGGAGAGAGGGCGGCGGGCAGAGCACAGTCCCAGCAGGAACTGAGCTCAGAGGAGGAACCCGCTCCTGCTAAGTCCTCGGAGAGCTCAGGGACAGACGGAGAGCAGTGAGGCCCAGGAGGAGGGAGAACAGGGGACTGAACACCCATCTCCACACGAGGGGCTCCTGTGCCGGGGACCCCGGGCCTGTGGGACAGTGACAGGCAAATGCCTGCTGCTGCTGTCAGAGGGGGACACCCAGAGAAGGCGACCAGAACTCCCAGCCAAGAACAGGAACAGGCCTCACACCCACCAAACAAAGAAACAAACACCCAGGACAGGAGGGCGGAGGGCGGGCCCAGGCCTGAGCCCAGGCTGACCTCCCCAGGAAGGCCTCGCTGTCCAGGGTCCTGGAGAGGCGCTGCATTAGGACACGTGACAAGGCCTGGGGATGGGAGTCCCTGTGACCACAGGTCCTGGTGGGACAGGGTTCCACTGAGGGACAAGGTCAGAGGAGCAGAAAGGTGACCCGGCCGAGGAGTGACCACGTCAAAGCCCACGATGCACTGAGCATGCTCCATCCTCACAGCCTCTCTTGTCTCCAGCTGTGACTGGCTCAGCAACAAAAACTCATGGGCTCCATGAAGGTTCAAGGTGCTTCCATTAATTTCCTCTCAGACTTTCAGCCATCCTTCAATGAACCCATCAACGCTTCATGGCAAGGAATGAACAGAGTCACATCCAGAATCTCATTTCAATACGTGAGCAGGAAGTTGCAGCTCAGAGACCCAGGGAGGAAAGAAAGGGATGAGGAGGGCCCAGCCCTACCTCTGCTGGACAGGAAAGTGTGGGGAGCAAGGCCAGGCCAGCCCCCCATCAGAGGTTCTTGAGTCAGGAAGTGGGAGCGTGGACACCTCTTCCATCACTCAGTCCCCACAGGGCAGCCGCCTCACGCTGTGGAGGACAATCATCATGAGCAGATTCAGGGCAGTGGCTGTAACTGGTGACATTCTCAAACCCACTTCATGCTCACAGTGTCCCACAGACTCCCCACCACCCAGGCCTCCCTCTGCCCACCCCTCCCCACGGCAGGTCTCACCTTTAGAAGCTGAGAGAGACACATCACAGCCCTGCGGACACACCAGAATGGGGTCAGAGTCACAGAGCAGAAGGCTAAGGAGAAACTATGGGGGTGGGGTCCCCCATGGCTCCCCTCTGCACTGTCTCAGGGTCTCAGGGGTCACCCCTCCATACTCACTGGCAGCCTGAGCGTAGCTCCCTCCTTATCCACCTGCTGGAAGAAAACATCCCGTGAGAGACCAGGGGGGAGGCAGGGCCATGAGGTCCTAAAGGAAGCCCTAGTCCTGGGCCCAGAGAAGTTTCCAGAACCCTGCGTATACACCCAGGGCAGGACCAGGAAACCTGAGGGAAGTGCATGTGTGGGACTGGATCCACCGCCCTCCTGGAGGTCTGTGCTCAGCAGGGACCTGCCCTCTGACCTGGGGCTGCTGGGAACGGGGTCCCCAACACCAGCATCATCAGGTGGTAAGTGGGTCCCTCATTTTCCCACGGGTCTCACTAAGGAGTAAGTGTGAGCACAGAGCCCCACACTGGCCATCACACGCGTGAATGGTGCTTCCCGTGAATGAGGCGGGACACACGTCTACCTGGGCTTGAACCCCCAGTGGGACAGACACTCAGACCCCACCCCTGCCCACCTGAGCGCCGCCTCCCCCACATCACAGCTCCAGCCACAGCTCCCAGCAGAACCACGCCCCCAGTGATGCCCATGATGATGATGAAGATGAAGGTGTGAGAAGGCGGCTCTGGGGGGAGAAGGGAAGGCAGGGTGAGGGCCCTGACCCCAGGCCTCAGCCCCGACCCCACTGAGTCCCCCAAGACTCCGCTGCCCTGAGAAGAGGCTCTGTGCCCACGGCCCTCCTCACCCCATCTCAGGGTCAGGGGCTCGGGCAGCCCCTCGTGCTGCACATGGCACGTGTATCTCTGCTCCTCTCCGGGGGGCACCCCCACGGCCGCCCACTTCTGGAAGGTGCCGTCCCCCGCATGCCTGGTCTCCACCAGCTACATGTCCTGGGTCTGGTCCTCCCCGTCACGCTGCCAGCTCAGGCTGATGTCTGCAGGGTAGAAGCCCAGCGCCCAGCACCTCAGGGTGACCTCATGGGCAGACACGGGGTGGTGGGTCACGTGTGCCATTGGAGGTTCTGAGCAGAGGGGAGAAAATGCAGGACCTTTGCATCCGCCATGGGACATACAGAAAGGGCACAAGGAAATGAATGTTCCTCCCAACCCCCCTCCTCTTTTTAAAAAAATTGAATCAAATGCTATGATCATGGCGCTGGAGTAAGTGCTCCCCCATTCTCTAATCATGTAAACGTACATAGTTTTTATTTTTCTTTTTTATTTATTTATTTTTAAATATATTTTATTGTTTTTTTCCAGAGAGCAAGGGAGAGGGATAGAGAGTTAGAAACACCGATGAGAGAGAAACATCCATCAGCTGCCTCCTGCACACTCCCTACTGTGGATGTGCCCGCCACCAAGGTACATGCCCTTGGCAGGAATCACACCTGGGACCCTTGAGTCTGCAGGCCGACGCTCTATCCACTGAGCCAAACCGGTCGGGGCTAGTTTTTATTTGTCAATTACAGTTCAAGATTATATTGGTTTCCGGTGTACATCATAGTGGTTAGACCTTTGTATAATTCATCAAGTGACCCCCCGAGAAGTCCAGTCCCCACCTGGCACCACCCGTAGTAATTAACCATCTTATTGACTATTTCCCCTCGGCATGGAATCATATTTTAGTTACAAAACTGTGACCCTCCATGTCGTAGTGAATAAATTATGGACCGTATCATTTGTGGTGACCATGTAAAGCTACCTGCATGGGGAGTATTGATTATTGATTTCCACAGTGTCAGTGCTTAGTATTAAACTCTTCTTCCAATGGAATTCTTGCCTTGTGATCCATGCTTAATGGAGACCACTCTGTCTCCCGCTAGAACGAGAGTTTTTCATCTGGAGAGCGGTCTCCTTTTCCCTCAGAGTCCACATGGAAGGCTCCCGAGAATGCCCGAAGGATGACGCATGGGGAAAAGGGTCCCTGAGGCCACCAAGCCAGACTAGGGCAGAGAGGAGGAACAGAGTCCCCCTCGGTATTTTCTCAGGCTCCACATGAGGATCTGAACGCAGAAAGCATGACGGTGTTCACGACTGTAACAAACAGAAACTCCCACCTGCACGTCACGGACCAATCCTGGGCCCAGAAGGAAGGCAGGGAGGTCAGTGGTAACCTGGGGGACGTAAGTCTTTCTCGGTCCATCCTGCGGCTCCCGACCTTCCCTGGCAGTTACTCTCCTCAGACTCCAGAAGAAATCAGCCACCGCTCTGAGCACC
Organism: Plecotus auritus; assembly: GCF_963455305.1. NCBI lineage: Eukaryota > Metazoa > Chordata > Mammalia > Chiroptera > Vespertilionidae > Plecotus > Plecotus auritus. The sequence goes on along the minus strand of NC_137785.1, from coordinate 4,034,791 downwards.
TGCCTCCATCCTGCCCTCCCTGCACTGTGTGGGGCATGAATTCCCATCGCAGCTGGGATGCAGGAGAATGGGTTACCGTTTCTTGTCCATATTTGTTTGGGGACTTGAGGAGTCAACCACTTTCTCTGTAACATCCCTACACTGTCCACAGGAGCAGTAAAAGCATGCTGGGAAGTAATAAAAGGTCACAATGCATCGGGAAAAAGTTCCCTTCTATCAAGGGCCGTGTGGAGTCCCTGATTGGATTGGAGACCCGTGGTCCCGTCACTCCTGTCCAGGTAGAGATGCCAACAGGTGCCCCTCAGCGTCCCCTGAGAAGAAACTCGGGTTCCATTCCCACCTTTGTGCTTCCACATCGACTGCTTCATCCCGATTTCCTCACGCCTCCAATGGAATTGGTTCCCCTTTTCTCCCCGTCTCTGCTCACGATGTACAGGTGTCCCATGGGGCAGAGAGCGACTTCCCCTAAATTCCAAGATATGTGAGATCCTGTGACCTCATTAAATCCTCTCCCTTTATTATTTCTTTCAGAGGAGGGGGTGGGACAGCTGCCATCCTGACTAACTTTCCCGGCTGTGACAGCACATGTGTGGAACCCCATTGGGAAGATTGGGGGACACGGTAGGAGTGCCCAACCCGTGAAAGGGAGCCATCATTGAAGGAGGGCAGTTGGAGGAACGTAAGGACTGAACGTCTGGTTCTGGAGTACAAGGACGTTCTCACCAACAGGGGGAGGGCTTCTCTTTTCTCCACACGTTTGCCAACAGGCGTCTCTCCCTTCGGTCCATCTGTCCTTCTGAGCCTTTCACTCTCTCCCTCGTCCCATTTGTGATCTCCCGTCCTCCCGTGGGTGACGCTCAGCCTCTGACTCCCCGACATCCATCCTGCTCTCAGTCTCCAGGTGCAGGGAGTCGGCCAAAGCATTTCCACCAGGTTTGACACAACTCACTTTCCCACCAGGAATACATGAGAGAGGAGTCCACATTCCTGTGAAGAGTTGGTTTTGTCTGACTCTGTCATTTTCACCATGCGGGGAGGTGAGCCCCAACATCACATGGTGGCTGAACTTGAATTTCTCCTCTGGCACTGAGCTCCTAACACCCTAGGCACCTCCTGAGTAACAAGTGTCTTTGGGATGCTGATGAGATGCCTCTTGGCTCAGGGGCCTGGAGAGCGTCAGGGTGGGGGCTGGTCCCCACAAAGACCAAGCTGATCAGAGGGTGGGAACGTTCAGGCCCTAGAAGGAGGCAGAGAAGGAGGAGCCTGAAAAGCCATCTCTCCACACCACAGAGTCCTGTGTGCAAGGACCCTAGGTCTGCGAGACACTGACGGGGAACATGTACCCTGTTGCTGTCAGACAGGGACACCCAGATAATGAGACCATAACTCATACACAAACACAGCAACAGGCATAATGTCCCCAAGAGCAAAGACACCACAAACACCCAGGGGAGGAGGGCGGAGGGTGGGCCCAGGCCTGAGCCCAGGCTGACCTCCCCAGGAAGGCCTCGCTGTCCAGGGTCCAGGAGAGGCGCTGCATTAGGATACGTGACAAGGCCTGGGGATGGGAGTCCCTGTGACCACAGGTCCTGATGGGACAGGGTCCCCTGAGGGAGAAGGTCAGAGGAGCAAGAGGTGACCCGGCCGGGGAGTGAACACGTCAAAGCCCACGATGCACTGAGCCCTGACCAGGCACAGGCCCCGACCACGCTCCGTCCTCCCACCCCTCCTGTCCCGCCTGCAAAGAGCTCAGAATACATGGGAATCTGCAAAATTCTTGGTGTTTTCGTTTATTTCCTCTCAGATGACATTTATTTAGAGGGTCTCCTTTAATTACCGTCACCAGTCAGGACAAGAATTGAAGAACCAGGTCAATCCACAGTCTCCTTTCAATATGGAGCAGGAAGTTGAGCTCAGAGCACCAGGGAGGGAAAGCAGGGATGGGGATGGGGATGGGAAGGCCCAGCTGCCTCTGCGGACAGGAAAGTGTGGGGAGCAGGGCGGGGCCAGCCCCCCAATCAGAGGTTCCTGAGTCAGGAAGTGGGAGCGTGAACACATCTTCCATCACTCAGACCCACAAGGCAGCCGCCTCACGCTGTGGAGGACAATCATCATGAGCAGATTCAGGGCAGTGGCTGTAACTGGTGACATTCTCAAACCCACTTCATGCTCACAGTGTCCCACAGACTCCCCACCACCCAGGCCTCCCTCTGCCCACCCCTCCCACGGCAGGTCTCACCTTTAGAAGCCGAGAGAGACACATCAGAGCCCTGGGCGCTGTCACTGCCTGGGGGGGGGGGGGGCACACCAGGACGGGGTCAGAGCCCCAGGACAGGAAACTAAGGAGGAACTAAGGGGGGGCGGTCTCCTATGGATCCCATCTGCACTGTCCTAGGGTCTCAGGGGTCACCCCTCCATACTCACTGGCAGCCTGAGTGTAGCTCCCTCCTTTTCCACCTGCGGGAAGAAAACATCCCGTGAGAGACCAGGGAGGAGGCAGGGCCATGAGGTCCTAAAGGAAGCCCTAGTCCTGGGCCCAGAGAAGGTTCCAGAACCGAGTGTATAGACCCAGGGCAGGACCAGGAAACCTGAGGGAAGTGCATGTGTGGGGACTGGACCCACCGCCCTCCTGGAGGTCTGTGCCCAGCAGGGACCTGCCCTCTGACCTGGGGCTGCTGGGAACGGGGTCCCACCACCAGCACCATCAGGTGGTAAGTGGGTCCCTCATTTTCCCACGGGCCTCACTAAGGAGTAAGGGTGAGCACAGAGCCCCACACTGGCCATCACACGCGTAGGGACGGTGCTTCCCGTGAATGAGGCGGGACAGACGTCTACCTGGGCTTGAACCCCCAGTGGGACAAGACACTCAGACCCCACCCCTGCCCACCTGAGTGCCTCCTCCTCCACATCACAGCTCCAGCCACAGCGCCCAGCAGAACCAGGCCCCCAGCGATGCCCAGGATGATGATGAAGGTGTGAGAAGGCGGCTCTGGGAGGAGAAGGGAACGGAGGGTGAGGGCCCTGACCCCAGGCCTCAGCCCCGGCCCCACTGAGGTCCCCCAGGGCCCTGCTGCCCTGAGAAGAGGCTCTGTGCCCATGGCCCTCCTCACCCCATCTCAGGGTCAGGGGCTCGGGCAGCCCCTCGTGCTGCACATGGCACGTGTATCTCTGCTCCTCTCCGGGGGGCACCCCCACGGCCGCCCACTTCTGGAAGGTGCCGTCCCCCGCCGGCCTGGTCTCCACCAGCTCCATGTCCTGCGTCTGGTCCTCCCCGTCACGCTGCCAACTCAGGCTGATGTCCGCAGGGTAGAAGCCCAGCGCCCAGCACCTCAGGGTGACCTCACGGGCAGACACGGGGTGGTGGGTCACGTGTGCCTTTGGAGGGTCTGAGGGGAGGGGAGAAAATGCAGGACCTTTGCATCCGCCATAGGACACTCCAGCAGCGCCCGTGTGACCATCCTGAGAGTGGACAGACACCTGGGTAGGGGAGGGAGCACACAGACCACACACCAGCCTGGACAGAGGCAACTGGAAGGACTACCTAGTCTTTAGAAAGTTCTAGAATCAGAGAGACACAGCCCAGGGCAGGAGGCACGTCTCAGAGGGCAGAAAGGGATTTGTGGTCCTGACCTGGGTGGAGGCCAATGACTCAGAAAAGCTGGGGTCAGGCCTCAGACACAGGGGTGTGGGCAGCGCACAAGGCCTGAGAGAGAAGGTCCCCGTGGGTCCCAGAGCCCCTGCAGGGCCCATGGGAACCGCTGATGGGCTATTTCAGGGGGTCTCCCTGCACCCCAGGAGAGCCTGCACCCCTAACTGTCCCTGAGAGGAGGGGGAGTCCCTCTGGTACCTGACCTGGACATCCAGGGGACCCCCTATACGACTCCAAGGAGGCGTGTCTGACACTGACCCCCTGTCCTGTCTCCTTGTAGGAGCCCCAGCCCCGGGGAGAGGGGGCGGCCCCAGGGCCCCAGGGCCCCTGGTACCTGCGCGCTGCAGGGTCTCCTTCCCTTTTTCCAGGTACATGCGCAGTGACTCCACACACTCGCCCTCCAGGTAGCTCCTCTTTCTCTCTGCCGCACCCTCCGCCTCGAACCTGCGCTTTGTGATCTGAGCCGCCGCATCGGACGCGGTCCAGGAGGTCAGGTTCTTGTTCAGGGCGATGTAGTCGGCGCCGTCGTAGGCGAACTGTATGTACCCGCGGAGGAGGCGCCCGTCTGGTCCCAAGTCACAGCCTCTAATCCTCTGGAAGGTGTGAGACACTGCCCAGCCCCGAGGTCAGCCCGCCCCGCCCCGAGGTCAGCCCCGCCCCGAGGTCAGCACGCCCCGCCCCGAGGTCAGCCCCGCCCCGAGGTCAGCACGCCCCGCCCCGAGGTCAGCCCGCCCCGTGCCGAGGTCAGCCGCGCTCTGCCCGCCAAGCGGGGCCTGAATCTGAACTGAAAGTAAAATCCGGTCAAAGTTCCCTCGGGCTCCTCCGGGTGGGGGCCTGGCGGGTACCGCCACCTCGGGTTGAGGCTCGGACCCGGACCCTCGGGGCGACCCCGGCCCGTCCGTGGGGAGGAGGGTCGTGACGGGCTCGGCGCGCGGCTCACCGTCCTCGCTCTGGTTGTAGTAGCCGCGCAGGATCTTCAGGCCCACTCGGAAAATCTGTGCGTGGCGCTTTTCCCTCTGCGTGTTCCGGTCCCAATACCCCGGGTCCTCCTGCTCCACCCACGGCTGCTGCATCCACGGCGCCCGCGGCTCCATCCTCGGATTGGCCGCGTCGCTGTCGAACCGCACGAACTGCGTGTCGTCCACGTAGCCGACGGAGAGGAAGCGGGGCTCCCCGCGGCCGGGCGTGGACACCGCGGTGGTGAAATACCTCAGGGAGTGGGGGCCTGGGGGGCGGACGGAGGGCAGGGCCGGGGCTGACACGCGCCTTCCCGCCCCCGCGCCCCCTCCGGTTCCCCTCGCTCCTCCCCGCACAGCCGCCCCCTCCGACCCCGCACTCACCGGCCCAGCTGGGGGTCAGGACCAGCCCCCTCAGACCCCGCACTAACCGGCCCAGCTGGCGGTCAGGACCAGCCCCCTCAGACCCCGCACTAACCGGCCCAGCTGGCGGTCAGGACCAGCGCCCCCGAGAGCAGCAGGAGGAGGGTGGGGGGCCTCAGGACCGGCATCCTCGGTGTCCAGGGACCATCTGAGTCCAGGGTGCTCCTGGAGATGTTCTAACCTGGGAGCAGACACCCAATGGGAGTGAGCAGTGAGGCTGCGTCATGCGTATCCGGGAAGGAGGACTCAGCAGGGATGTGAGATGGAGAAGGGAACCCCAGGGAGAAGGGGATCCCCAACACTGAGCCGCCCTGCTCCAGACTCCTCCCTGGGCTGAGACCTGAGCGCCAGGCCTGGGCCTGGGACTGGGCCTGCCCCTCCTCCTGCAGGGGGAGCGCTCTGCCCCCTTCTCCCTAAAGGAGCCTCAGGCTGGTGCTCTGAGCTCCACTTCACCCTGAACGTGCGAGGTGGCCCGTCAGATCTCTGGAAGCTTCTATGAGTGAACAGCAAGGGTCCCTCAGGCACAGCCCACAGGGGCCATGGCCGGCTCAGTGAGTGACGTCAGTCAGAGGCACGGTCTTCATGCCCCTAGAGACCCTGACGCCATTACCGAGTGCAAGCAGAGTCCAGTTTTGAAAAATCCCAGAGTCAGCAGACGCCCTTTCCCTCAGGAGCAGTGGGTGCAGCTTATGAAACTCTGTGCAGGCCGCACGGGAAGGGGCCAGTGAGCCCCATAACCCTCAGCTCCTGCACCTCCAGATCTGCTCCCCTCACCTCCCTACTCGCTGGCTCAGGGCACCGGGACCCGGGCATTGAGTTCTCAGGACCCCGTTCCCTCATCTGTCACAGGGGATGGTGACAGGACCGTGGGGAGGAGCCCAGGGCAGGGGGTGGGAGCTCCGGCCTCTGAACCCACAGCTCCGACCTGGTGTCAGGGTCCCTCAGGAGTGAGCTCGGTGCCGCCTGGGGATGTAGCTTCCCACTCTGTGCCTCTGCCTCCTCCTGGGAGAGAGGAACGGGGACGTGAATGCAGAACAGAGGTCAGGGGGGTGCACACCATGTGCTCTCCATGCTCACTGTGCTCACACGGCTGGGACATGTGAGCTCTCACCCAGAGTTCACAGGAGGAGCAGCAGCCACGGGGATGGGAGACGGGACTGGGTTCCTTGTTGGATTGATGTGGCGACCTGGGATGAGAGGATAGAACATTAAAATGTCAAATGGGAAGGACAGACTCGGCACGTTGCTCCCATCAAACCGCTTCTGAGCCCTGCCCCGTGGACATAGTCCCTCTAGGGATTTCTCTCCCTTTGCTGCCTCATGTACACAAAGCAACGCTCACACTCACACTACAGGGAACACACAGAGAAGAGCCCCAACCTCCCAGGGAGACGGAGACTAGGGCATCTTCTGCAGGATTTCAGGAAGGAACACGCATGGTCCTTATATCATAACCAGAGGCCCGGTGTATGAAATTCGTGCACAGGGAGGGCCGTCCCTCAGCCCGGCCTGCACCCTCTCCAATCTTGGACCCCTCGGGAGACCTCCCTCTCACAATCCGGGACTGCTGCCTCCTAACGGTTCACCTGCCTGCCTGCCTGATCACCCCAAACTACCTCTGCCTGCCGATCTGATCACCCTTAAACACCTTTGCTTGCCGGCCTGATTGCCCTCAGCTGCTCTCCCATGGGGCCTGGTCACCCCAACTGCTCTCCTAAGGGGCCTAGTCACCCCCTAGTGCCCTCCCCTGGTGGCCTGATTCCCCATAACTGCCCTCCCCTGATGGCCTGATAGCCCCTAACAGCCCTCCCCTGATAGCCTGATGGCCCCTAACTGCCCTCCCCTGATGGCCTGATGGCCCCTAACTGCCCTCCCCTGATGGCCTAATGGCCCCTAACTGCCCTCCCCTGGTGGCCTGATTGCCGATAACTGCCCTCCCCTGCTGGACTGGTCAAGCCTAACTGCTCTCCACTGCCGGCCTGATCGCCCCTAAACGCCTGTGCCTTGGCCCCCGCCACCATGGCTTTGTCCGGAAGAACGTCTGGAAGGTGTCTGGTCTAATTAGCATATTACTCCTTTATTAGTCTAGATGCCATTACACCACAGACTGAGATTCTCAGTAAGTATCTGTGTGTGTGTGCGTGTGTGTGTTTGTGTGTGTGTGTGAATGGATCTTATTTTATGCCAGAATTTTGAAGTTATAACCCAATGTCGGCCCATAAATTTCACCAATTGTCCAATTGCATACACACCTAAGCCTACACCTCCCTCAGGCTGAGGAAATGAGCAGACCTTACGCATGTGGCTGAGCAGCTCACTGTCCCTGTCACCCCAGGCTTGGCTCAGATCCCAAAGGGAACCCCAGGCTCGGGTCCCTCATTTTCGGAGACTCTAGATCACAGAGAGGTGCAGGAAGCCCAGCATTGGTGGGAATCCCACCCTGGGACCCTCCCCAGCACAGTCCTCCCTCACCCCCAGCCCAGCAGAGCCAGCAGAAGCAGCTCAGGTAAAGGTGGGGCAGCGCCTGTCCTCCCAAATGGGACAACCACCCCCAGTTCCATGTCCTCTCCTGGGACCACCCTCCTCTCCTGATTTCTACCCTGAGGTAAGAGACTGGGTCTGGCCTTTGCCCCTGGCTCCTGCCCCTGAGCTCCTGAAACCCTGGGCTTCTCCTGAGTGACAGGTGCCTGTGGGACGCTGATGAGGTGGCTCTTGGCTGAGGATGTGGAGGCCTCATGGTGGGGGCTGGTCCCCAGAAAGACCAAGCTGATCACAGGAGGGAACTCTCAGCCTCAGGGCCCAACCAGGGGGGACAGGAGCTAGAGTTCAAGTTCCATCACCAATGGCCCATGATCCAGTCAATGGTGTCCACCTAGTGAAGCTTTTATAGAAAGCCCTTACCCATGGGGCTCAGAGAGCTTCTGCAGCAGTGGCCACACCCACTTGCAGGAGGGGACGGGAGGGCGGGGGACACATGCCAACTCCCCGTGACAGAGGCCCCTGCACTGGGCACCTTCCCCACCTCGCCCCGTCCCCTCACCTGGCTGCTCACTGGGTCCCTGTGATAAACGGTGAGAGTGAGCCCGCCCTTCCCTGAGGGCCATGCGTTCAGGCAGCAGATCATGACCTTGGTGGGAGCCCTCACTGTGTGGTTGCACCGGTCAGCGGGGCAGGTCCCATGGGGACGGGAGCCTGAGCCCTGGGTGAGGACGGAGGGGGGTGCTGTGGGACAGAGCCCTGCCCTGGGGGTGATCCTCCCTCCAGGGGGTCCCGTGGGAAAGGAGCTGAATGGGAGGAACACAGATGGGGGCGGAGAAGCAGAGACCTGGGTGAGCGGAGGGACACCCCTCCCATCCCACAGACTCTCAGTGAGAGGCGCCCCCTCCCGCCTGTCACTCATCCGTCACTGGTTCCCCAGCCCAACCTGAGCGCCCGCCCCGCACTCAGAAGGTCCAGCCCCAGCTCTTGGCCCCCAGAACTGGAAACGGCCCTTCTTCCCACCCCTCAGCCCAGCCCCTGCTCGCTCTTCCCACACGAGGAGAATCCACGCGTGCAGAGTCTGGTGGGAGGCAGGGACCACGTCCCTCCATACAAGAGGGAACCCCACGTCCCCCCAACATTCCTGCATTGCACCCGAATTGAGGCTCCCCCGTTAGGCAACTACATGCCAGGCTCTGACTCAGAGGAGGTGACCTGCAGGGGCTGGGCTGGCGGAGAGCACTGGGCAGGGGCGGGAGTGGCAGGAACAGTGTCTGTAGCTGTCAGCTTGAACCTGTGGTCCGAACACGTGACCCCACGTTCCTGAGTGATGTGGGCTTGATAGCGTTCAGGTGCATGTAGTTGAGTCGGATTGAAATCCATGAGAATGTTGTCAACATCTTGACCACGCCCTTACTTTGCACCGTGGCATCGGCTGTGAAATAAAGACACGGCTTGTAATCCGCGGCGCTGTCCCTGGCTCTCCATCAGAGAGGACAGCGTCCCACCGAGACCCAGCTTTCTTCTCCTGTCTGTCTTTTCTCCGTCCTTCACCGCCCCCTCTCAGGCTCACCCTTGGCCGTGCTGGCACGGCACACCCCTGGGGGGAGTGGGCAGTGGGCCCTCTGCCCGCAGCAGGCAGGGGTCCCTGTGGGCCCGACCTGGGCTGGGATGGGCTCCGCCTGGCTGTGTGGCCTCAGCCTGACCTGGGGCTCCCCGATCCTGTCAGAGCCCATGGCGTGCGCACGGCTGTGTGGGAGGCAGGAGAAGTGGGGTCCATGGTCCCCAACAGGGAGCACAGCTGTGCCTTCCTGGGAGCAGGTTAGAGACACGCTGACCGGGATCCGCTCCCCGAGTCCCCCCCTGACAGGCCACTCCCAGCCTCACATCCATCATTGACCACACGGGGCCCCCCCTTTCCTTTCTGAGTAAAAACACACAAAACCCTTCAATGTGGGTGTGAGGCCTGTCCCTGCGCGAGCTGTCGCTGACCTCCCTGGCTCCCAGTCTGGCGGAGCCCCAGCACCCCTGGTGGGCTCCTCACACCCCCAGCCCCGCCCACACCCCCGTCTCATGGCGCCAGACCAGGGTCTCCAGCCCCGCAGGGGAGGTGCGTGCGGCCCGGGTTCCTGCTGCTCAACGTGTGACCCCAGACCCGAGGCCTCGGCACCAGCCTCGCTGGGGACCCCGACGCACCCCTCGGCCCGGGCCCCGGAGTCTCAGCGAGTGACCAGGGCATCCTGCGCCCCGGAAAGCGGGGACTCGGAACGCGGGGACAGGACTGCAGAGGGGGCGCGGGTGCGGGTGGGATAGGGACCCTCAGCACGGGGTCCTGGTGGGTCCCCCCCTTGCCTCCTGCAGCCTCGCTCCCTGGGGGCCGCGTCCCTGTTTAAGGCCCGAGATGGCCTTTCTGTGCATCGCCGCCCAAGGCTGTTTCTCCAGCGACACCCCTCCTTCCTCCAGCTCCTGTCCACCTGCCAGCCCCCCGGCTCCTTGTTCCCAGCAGACAGCTCCCCCAACATCTCCTACAACCAACCTCTGTGATGCCCGCCCCCCCCCCCCCATATATGCTGCTTCCTCCTCTCCATCTCCGCTGAGGGCAACTCTATCCTCCTCCTTCCATCCAATCACATTTCTGATGACGGTGCCCGCTCTCTCCCAGACCCCGGATGGACCCAGAGGAGTGCTGTCAAGTCCTCCTCAGAAGGTTCCAGAATCCCACCCGGCCCACTATCCCCACTGATCACCCCGCGGAGGGATCTCCTGCCTGCACCCCGCAGGCCCTCCTGCTCCTCCGCTGCCTCCCTCCCCCCAGGTCTGCACCCAGCACAGCAGCCACAGCGACCCTTTCAAGGGGGCGTCACCCCACGTCCCTCTCCTGCTCCAAACTGTCCTGGGACCCCACCGCCCTCAGCACAGCCCCCGCCCTTCCAACCCCCTTCCGCCATGTGGTCCCCCAGGCTCTGTCTCAGCTCCATCTCTCTCTGCTGCACCCACACCCGCCTCCTGGCTCTTCCCAGAGACCAGACCCCTCCTGCTCCGGGGCATGCACACTGCAGGTTCCCGCCTGGACAGACCTCCCTCCAGAGGGCTTCCTGGGCCATGACCTTCCAATCTCTTCTCAAGGTCACCTCCGAGGGAGCCCAACACCAAGCACCCCAGCAAACAGCCCCTGCCCTGTCCCACAGCCCACACCTGGGTCCCCTTCCCGTGGTGGCCCCAGAACCCTTCCCTCTCTCACCCTCTCCCCTCCCTGTTCCCTGGCTCTTACACACTCTGTGCCCCACACACCTGCCCATGGCCAGCGGGTCTCCCATTCCCCCTCAGTGAGGCCCCAGAGGCAACCCCAGCGCTCACACCTGTCACTCAACCAGCCGCGGCTCCTGCAGGGGGAGCCCCTCCCTGTGCTGGACACAGTGACCTCATGGCTGTGGTCCCATCTCAGCTGTCCTGGGGGGGGCTGCAGCTCAGGGTACCCGTGGGGCCCTCACTGCACCTGCCCTTCCCACAGCGCTGCTCCCCTAAACCTGCAGCTGCCTCCCCTCCCCACATCCTGGGGGCCCACCGGAGGCTGGAGAGAGGGCAGCGGGCAGAGCACAATCCCAGCAGGACCTGATCTCAGAGGAGGAATGGGGGACCCTCCTCTGTGCGAACTCCACAACCTGGTTCCCCCGAGAGTTCAGGGCAAGAACATGAGGCTGGGGAAGGAGGCAAGAGCAGGAGGAACCGGAAATCCATCTCTCCTCACCGCGGGCTCCTGTGTGCAGGGACCTGGGTCTGTGGGACAATGACGGGGACATGTACCCTGAGTCAGACGGGGACACCCAGAGAATGAGACCAACATTCACACACACACACACAATAACTGGGATAATATCCACAAAAGCAAAGAAATAACAAACACCTGAAGGTGGGGGCTGAGGGCAGGACCCAGGCTGACTTGAGGGCCCCCCAAAGCCTTCGCTGTCCAGGCTCCTGGAGATGCGCTGCATTAGGACAGGGGACCAGGCCTGGGGGTGTGAGGCCCTGTGAGCACAGGTCCTGGTGGGACAGGGCTCCCCTGGGGGACAAGGTCAGAGGAGCAACAACATGACTCAGCCGAGGAGAGACCACGTCACACCCAGGATGAAACGGGCACCGAGTGGGCACAGGCCCCACCACACCCGCTGCTCACAGCCTCTCCTGCCCCTCCCGAAACAGGCTCCGCAGGCAGATTCTGGAAGCTTCTCAGGTTTTCTCCCTACATTTTAGGAATCTTCTCCTCCATTTAACCCATCAACCCTTCAGGGCAAGAATTTGGGGAAAAAAAACTAATTCACATGCAGATTCTTATTCTCAACAGGGAATCAAGACATTAAAACTCGGTGCCACAGGAAGTGAGGACCCTGATGGAGGTGGCCTCACCCCAACTCTGCCAGAGCAGGAGAGTCCCCCGGAGGGGAGCACAGGAGGGAGGGGGCGTGGGGACCAGTGCCTGCATCGTGCTGCGAGGAGACACACTCCGATGCCAGCTGCAGACACAGCAGTCAGGGATTCGGAAGGTCCCCAAGTGGAGGCCTGAGTCAGTGTTTGATCACTGGTCTGCACACTGCATTGTGCTCACCCCAATCATGTCCCCTTCCGACACCATTTGTCTCCGCTGTACCCTCTTCTTCCCCCCTCTCCCTCCTCTCTAGCAATCACCACACCGTTGTCTGTGTCCATGAGGTTTTTGTTCTGTCTGGTGGTCTTGGCTTAATCCCTTCACCTTTCCACCCACCCCCACCCCCTCCAAGTCTCCCGTCAGCTGTCAGTCTGTTCTCTCTCTCTTTTTTTTTTTTATTAAATATATTTTATTGATTTTTTTTTTACAGAGAGGAAGGGAGAAGGATAGAGAGTTAGAAACAGCAATCAGCTGCCTCCTGTACGCCCCACACTGGGGATGTGCCCGAAACCAAGGTACATGCCCTTGACCGGAATCGAACCGGGGACCCTTCAGTCCGCAGCCCGACGCTCTATCCACTGAGCCTCACCGGTCAGGGCTGTCAGTCTGTTCTCAGTCTATGGGCTTGTTCCTATTTTGTTTCTTGGTGTATTTTGTTCACTGGGTTCCCCTATGGTTGAAACCACAGGGTGCTTGTCTTTCTCTGACTGGGTTAGGTCACTTAGCATAGTGCTCCCAGACCCACCCATGCTGTTGCAATGGGTAAGAGTTCCTTCTTTTCTATGACCGAGTAGTATTCCACCATGTAAATGCACCACAGCTTTTTTATCCACTCATGTGCTCTAAAAATAATAATAATAGCAGTGAGCATTGATTGAGAAATTCAGTTTCACTTTCCAAACATAAATTACGGAATTATGTAACGGAGGGCGTCTGGCTGAACCATAGTTTGTGTACAAACGCTTGAGGGAGACACAGTCATCAGGCATTTGGGAGGCACCTCCTTTGTGGTTGTCGTCAATGCTCACCCGGGGACAGTGTCCACTGATGCTGAGGAGAGGAGAAGGAGGGGGGACAGAGAGAGGAAATACCAACGTGAGAAAGAAAGGCCCATTGGTTGCCTGCTACACAATCCGCCCAGGGCCAGAGATGCAGCCTGAACCGAGGTATGTGCCCTGGACCAGACTGAACCTTGGACCCTGCGTTCCCAGGCGGACGCTCTACCCACTGTCACAGCGGCTGGGGCTGCAGGTACTGGTTCCCGTCCATCCTTCACCCCCGGGGCTTTGGGCCCTGGGCACTCTGGAAGCCCCAGCTATCATGGCCACTGTCTAGGCCAGAAGCAGAAGGAAGGGAAAGAGAGAAAGGGGGGACACCTGACAGCCTCAGAAACTGCTTTGATGGAACCTTTCCACAGCTTTTTAAAAAAAATTTATCGACTGTTACAAAGAAAGAGGAAGAGAGAGGACAATAAAAACACTAATTTGGCTCTAACCAGTTTCACTCAGTGGATAGAGTGCCAGCCTGCGGACTGAAGGGTCCCAGGTTCAATTCCAGTCAAGGGCATGTACTTTAGTTTTGGCCACATCCCCAGTGGGAGGTGTGCAGGAGGCAGCTGATCGATGTTTCTCTCTCATCGATGTTTCTGACTTTCTCCATCTCCCTTTCTCTCTGTAAAAAATCAATAAAATATGTCAAAAAAACACAAAAACGAAAACACTGATTGGTTGTTCCACTTATTTATGTATTCATCGGCTGATTCTTATTTGTTGTTGTCACTCCTCAACCAAGGATATCTTTCTGTTGATTGATTAGACAGAGCGGGGTGGGGGGAGGAGACAAGAGAGAGAGGAACATCTACAAACACAAACCACAAACACCCATAGGCCTAGGGCTGAGGGCCAGACCCAGGCCTGAGCCCAGGCTGACTCCAACCCAAAGCCCTCGCTGTCCAGGGTCCTGGAGATGTGCTGCATTAGGACAGGGAACAAGGCCTGGGGGATGGGAGTCCCTGTGACCACAGGTCCTGGTGGGACAGGGTTCCCCTGAGGGACAAGGTCAGAGGAGCAGAGAGGTGACCCGGCCAAGGAGTGACCACGTCACACCCCACGATGTACTGAGCATGCTCCATCCTCACAGCCTCTATTGTCTCCAGCTGTGACTGGCTCAGCAACAAAAACTCATGGGCTCCATGAAGGTTCAAGGTGCTTCCATTAATTTCCTCTCAGATGTTCAGCCATCCTTCAATGAACCCATCAACCCTTCATGGCAAGAAATGAACAGAGTCACATCCAGAATCTCATTTCAATACGTGAGCAGGAAGTTGCAGCTCAGAGCCCCAGGGAGGAAAGGCAGGGATGGGGATGAGGAGGGCCCAGCCCTACCTCTGCTGGACAGGAAAGTGTGGGGAGCAGGGCCGGGCCAGCGCTCCAATCAGAGTTTCTTGAGTCAGGAAGTGGGAGCGTGAACACATCTTCCATCACTCAGTCCCCACAGGGCAGCCGCCTCACGCTGTGGAGGACAATCATCATGAGCAGATTCAGGGCAGTGGCTGTAACTGGTGACATTCTCAAACCCACTTCATGCTCACAGGGTCCCACAGACTCCCCACCACCCAGGCCTCCCGTCTGCCCACCCCTCCCCACAGCAGGTCTCATCTTGAGAAGCCGAGAGAGACTCATCAGAGCCCTGGGCGCTGTCACTTCCTGGGGGGACACACCAGATCGGGGTCAGAGACCCAGGACAGGAGACTAAGGAGGAACTAAGGGGGAAGGGTACCCCATGGCTCCCCTCTGCACAGTCTCAGGGTCTCAGGGGTCACCCCTCCATACTCACTGGCAGCCTGAACGTAGCTCCCTCCTTTTCCACCTGTGGGAAGAAAACATCCCGTGAGAGACCAGGGAGGAGGCAGGGCCATGAGGTCCTAAAGAAGCCCTAGTCCTGGGCCCAGAGAAGTTTCCAGAACCCTGTGTATAGACCCGGGACAGGACCAGGAAACATGAGGGAAGTGAATGTGTGCGGACTGGACCCACCGCCCTCCTGGAGTCTGTGCTCAGCAGGGACCTGCCCTCTGACCTGGGGCTGCTGGGAACGGGGTCCCCACCACCAGCATCATCAGGTGGTAAGTGGTCCCTCATTTCCCACGGGCCTCACTAAGGAGCAAGTGTGAGCACAGAGCCCCACACTGGCCATCACACGCATGGGGACGGTGCTTCCCGTGAATGAGGCGGGACACACGTCTACCTGGGCTTGAACCCCCAGTGGGACAGACACTCAGACCCCACCCCTGCCCACCTGAGCGCCTCCTCCCCCACATCACAGCTCCAGCCACAGCTACCAGCAGAACCAGGACCCCAGCGATGCCCAGGATGATGATGAAGGTGTGAGAAGGAGGCTCTGGGGGGAGAAGGGAAGGGAGGGTGAGGGCCCTGACCCCAGGCCTCAGCCCCAACCCCACTGAGTCCCCCAGGACCCCGCTGCCCTGAGAAGAGGCTCTGTGCCCACTGCCCTCCTCACCCCATCTCAGGGTCAGGGGCTCGGGCAGCCCCTCGTGCTGCACATGGCATGTGTATCTCTGCTCCTCTCCAGGGGGCACCCCCACAGCCGCCCACTTCTGGAAGGTGCCATCCCCCGCAGGCCTGGTCTCCACCAGCTCCATGTCCTGGGTCTGGTCCTCCCCGTCACGCTGCCAGCTCAGGCTGATGTCCGCAGGGTAGAAGCCCAGCGCCCAGCGCCCAGCACCTCAGGGTGACCTCACGGGCAGACACGGGGTGGTGGGTCACGTGTGCCTTTGGGGGGTCTGAGGGGAGGGGAGAAAATGCAGTACCTTTGCATCCGCCATGGGACACTCCAGCAGCACCCATGTGACCATCCTGAAGGTGGACAGACACCTGGGTCGGGGAGGGAGCACACAGCCCCCACACAGGCCTGGGCAGAGGCACCTGGAAGGACCTCCTTGTCTTTAGAATGTTCTAGAATCAGAGAGACACAGCCCAGGGCAGGAGGCAGGTCTCTGAGGGGAGAAAAGAGATTTGTGGTCCTGACCTAGGGGGAGGCCACGTGACTCAGAAAAGCTGGGGTCAGGCCTCAGACACAGGGGTGTGGGCAGCGCACAAGGCCTGAGAGAGAAGGTCCCCGTGGGTCCCAGAGCCCCTGCAGGGCCCATGGGAACCGCTGATGGGTCATTTCAGGGGGGTCTCCCTGCACCGAGGGGAGCCTGCACCCCTAACTGTCCCTGAGAGGAGGGGAGTCCCTCTGGTACCTGACCTGGACATCCAAAGGGGCGCCATCCCCGACCCTAGGAGGGGTGTCTGACACTGACCCCCTGTCCTGTCTCCTTGTAGGACCACAGCCCCGGGGAGAGGGGGCGGCCCCAGGGCCCCTGGTACCTGCGCGCTGCAGGGTCTCCTTCCCTTTTTCCAGGTAAAGGCGGAGCCACTCCCTGCACTCCCCCTCCACGTAGCTCCTCTCACGCTCTGCCACACCCTCCGCCTCCCACTTGCGCTTTGTGATCTGAGCCGACGTGTGGGCCGCGGTCCAGGAGGTCAGGTCCTCGTTCAGGGCAATGTAGTCGGTGCCGTCGTAGGCGAACTGACTGTACCCGCGGAGGAGGCGCCCATCCGGTCCCACGTCGCAGCCGTACGTGTTCCGGAGGGTGTGAGACCCTGACCCCGCCCCGAGGTCAGCCCCGCCCCGAGGTCAGCCCCGCCCCGCCCGCCCCGCGGGGACTGAATCTGAACTGAAAGTGAAATCGGGTCAAAGTCCCCGCGGGCTCCTCCCGGGTGGGGGCCGGGCGGGTCCCTCCGCCTCGGGGTGACGCTCCGACCCCGACCTTTAGGGCGACCCCGGCCCGTCCGTGGGGAGGGGGGTCGTGACGGGCCCGGCGCGTGGCTCACCGTCCTCGCTCTGGTTGTAGTAGCCGCGCAGGTTCTTCAGGTCCACTCGGTAAGTCTGTGCGTGTCCCTTGGCCCCCAGTGTCTGCCCCTCCCAATACCCCGGCCTCTCCCGCTCCACCCACGGCTGCTGCATCCACGGCGCCCGCGGCTCCACCCTCGGACTCGCCGCGTCGGTGTCGAACCGCACGAACTGCGTGTCGTCCACGTAGCCGACGGCGAGGAAGCGGGGCTCCCCGCGGCCGGGCCGGGACACGATGGTGTAGAAATACCTCAGGGAGTGGGGGTCTGGGGGGCGGACGGAGGGCAGGGCCGGAGCTGACACGCGCCTTCCGGCCCCGCGCCCCCGCCGGGTCCCCTCGCTCCTCCCCGCACAGCCGCCCCCTCCGACCCCGCACTCACCGGCCCAGCTGGGGGTCAGGACCAGCGCCCCCGAGAGCAGCAGGAGGAGGGTGGGGGGCTTCATGACCCGCATCTTCCGCGTTGTGTGGACCTTCTGAGTCCGGGTGCTTCCGCGGAGGAGTTATAACCGGGAGCCGCGGGGACGCTGATTGGCTGCTCTGGAAACCGCTCAGCCAATGGGAGTGAGGAATGTGGCCGCGTCACGAGTATCCAGGATGGAGGCGCCGACATAGGTTGGGAGAGGAGAAGTGAAACCCGGCGCTGGGGAGTCCCCACCACGGAGCTGCCCCCCCAGACTCTGTCCCCTGCTGAGACCCGCGCGCAGGCCTGGGCCCTGGACTCGGTCCTGACCCCCCTCCTGCGCGGAGCGCCCGTCACACTGTCCCCGAGGCCGGGCACAGGCGCTGTGCTGTTCAGGGACTTTCCAAGGTTTGGGGTTCACCATCTCTGTGCACCTCACACAGGAGGGAGGCCCCCAATAATCCTGTTTATGTGGTTCCATCTGTCACAGTCACCACTCCCGGAATCACATGGGAAACAAGTATTAATGCACGTCGCATGCTCACTGCCCGTGAGAGGGTAACAGAGGCATGTTTTTATGGAAAACACCCATTTCCCAGAGAACAAGGAGGAGAGAGGAGGGGCCTGCTCCCCTTTCACATCCTCCCCTCTCCCTGGGAGACGCTGGGTGTTCACATTTGCTTCTGCGTTTTCTCTGTTATTGTGGCTGCAGCTTCTTAGGACACAGACGGCCTCACAGAAATGGGCAGGAGCAGCGTTTTCCTGACCTTTTCAGGTCAGTGTGGGTGCTCACCTGTGACAGTCACTGCAGCGACACAAGTGGTCGTTTCTGAAAGGGCTCTGCACAGTGAGACCTGAAACCGTATTGACTGTGTTCTTCTTGTTTTAGTTTTTTAAATATATATTTTTTATTTCAGAGAGGGAGAGAGAGAGAGAAACATCAATGATGAGAAAGAATCATAGATCAGCTGCCTCCCACACGCCCCACAATGGGGATCGAGACTCTAACCCGGGCATGTGCTCTGAAAAAAAGGTGAAGTGTGACCTCCTGGTTCATAGGTCAATGTTCAACCCCCGAGACCCGCTGGCTGGGGAATATTGAATATTTCCTGTTCTGTCATGTCACCGTCCCCAGGGCTGTCTTGCTGGGTGGCTCTGTCCTCATGCAGGTTAGTTAAAGTGATGCCTGTGTCTCTAAGTCCCAGAGCCCTTCCCGTGCTGGTGCATTAATCACCGTCATCAAAGCTCACATGTGAGTCTGTTCCCACAGAGCCCCTAGGAAAGTGTGTCCGCACTGGGGAGGGTCTAGCTGACGTGGTGGGACACCCCTGTTCCAACTTCTAGTTTTCTCTCGGGGGCTCACATTTCATCAAGACTACAGGCCTGTCCGTGGTCCCCTGCCAGGTGACATTTCCTGAAGGGAGAAGCTCATGTTCCTGTTTGAGAAAGTGTGTGCCAGTTCACCCAATCTCAGCAATCCTAGTGTCTGTGTCATTCATTCTTTCAAGTAAACAGGGCCAGGCCGGTGTGGCTCAGTGGCTGAGCATTGACCTCTGAACCAGTAGGTCAGGGTTCCATTCCCGGTGAGGGCACCCGCTGGGTTGCACGCTCCATCCCCAGTGGGGGGTGAGGGGGGCATGCAGGAGGCAGCCTACCCATGGTTCTCTCCCATCCTGGATGTTTCCATCTCTGTCTCCCTCTCAGTTCCTCTCTGATATCAAATTTTTTAAAATATAATTTTTAATGATTTCAGAGAGGAAGGGAGACGGAGATAGAAACATCCATAATGAGAGAGAATCATGGACCTGCTGCCTCCTGCATGCCCCCCACTGGGAATTGAGAACACATCCAGGGCGTGTGCCCTTGACCTGAATGAAACCTGGGACCCTCCAGTCCGCACACCTATGCTCCATCCACTGAGACAAACCAGCCAGGGCTCAACTTTTTAAAAAGTAAACATGGATCCCATGAGAAGGAGGGTAGCCCCGCTCACACACATGATCTCCCTGGTACATGACACCAGGGAATGTGGCAGAGGATTTTCTGTGTACTTCCCAGGTTGTCATATAAGGTTATTTTAATCCTCCATTTTTATTAAAGACAGTTAAGAAATTAATCCATTTGTGTAATGAAGGCAAGATACATATATCTTCTTTTTAAAAACAATTTTTATTTTTCAATTACACTTGATGTACAATATTGTATTAGTTTAGGTGGACAATTCTGTAGTTAGACATTCATAGAACTTATACAGGGATCGCCCCATACATGTAGGACCATGTGACCTCACATGCAGCTGTTACAACATGAGTGACTGTGTTCCCTGTGCTGTGCTTTCCTCCCCATGGCCACACTATAGGGACCGTGTTGTAGTCCCTCCTCCTCCACCTGCTCTGCCCAGTCCCCCCGCTCTCTGGCAGCCAGCAGTCTGCTCCCTGTGGCTCTGAGTCTGTGGCTGCTGTAGGTTCTGTTGGGCTGATCCCAGGGGCTCTGAGTGCCGGCTGTGGGGAGGGTGGTCATTGTTCTGTGGTTGTGGGCGGATGCAGGCACCGCGTTCACCTTTGGGGTATCTTTACTGGAGACCACGGTGTTTTAAAATGTGGATGGAAGGATGAGGCTTCAGTGAAGAGAATAATTTCACCTCCTTCCACCGCGTCGTTTAACGGGAAACTGGTTCTGTTCTCTGTCTGTCTGTCTTCTGTCTGCAGGTCAGTGCTGGTGGGAGGAACGACGATGGAGGTCGGGTGTCAGCCCATTCGTGCTGAGCTTGGCCTCAGCGCCCCTGTCAGCGGAGTGAAAAGGCCAGGATGTCCTTCATCTCCTGCCAACAGTGTTGACCCCACATCCCGGGAAAGGCTCTCAGAGACGTTAGGGTTCCACGGACCGCACTTAGAGAAAGGTTGTTCTGGATAAACCAGAGGGGGTCTCCCAACTGTACCTGCCTCTCCCTCCTCTTCTCTTCCCAGAATCCCTCTCCATGAGGTAGATCCTGGGCCCAAAACTGAGCTCACAGCATTGCCCCTGGGACCTTCTAGAAGAGAGCTCACCCTGGAAATCCTACAGGGAGAGCCCTCAGCCTGGGAGGTGGGGAAGGGACAGGGGTGTCCCCTCTGGCACAGGGAGCAGTTTGTGCCTGAAGACACCATCCCCCAGACCCCTCCTGTGGCGTCTACACCCCAGCTGAGTGAGCGCTCCCGTCCCACACAGACACCTGACGTGTCTGTAGGGGCAGCCATCTTGGCCCTTTATTTTATTCCTTTTAATTAAAAAATGTTGTTATTGATTCAGAGAGAGAGGACCGGAGAGGGAGAGAGAGAGGAACGGGGATGGGGAGAGAAGCACTGATGGTTGCCTCCCCCACACGCCCTGACCAGGGGTCACACCTGAGACCTTCCAGTGCCCAGGACAGCACTCACCCTGAGCCCCCCACACGCGCCAGGCCTGGCCCTTTTATGCAAATGAAACCGGTGCTCTGTCCTGAGGCCCCGTCCACAGCGGAGCAGTCTGTCCAGCAGCACATTCTGTGAGCCAGGACTCGCTCTGCACCGCTTTCTCCCACGTAGCGGCCACCAGCTGCCGTGGCCACTGCGCCCCTGACACGTGGCTCCTGTGCGGAGAAGGGACTTCCCTTCAGGGACCTGTCATCCAGCCGCCGAGGGTCGTGTAGCCGCCCCATGAGACGGCGCCCGGCTGAATGCTCTCAGTGTCCAGTCTCTGCCCCGCAGGCCCCGTGGGCTCACAGACGGATGGAGGTGACCGTGTCTGCACGTGGAAGCCACGGGGCTGCGTGTGTCACTGACGCCAGTTGTGTGTGTGGGTCTCGGTGATCCTCAATCCCAGCTGCCCAGGAGCGTGTAATTAACACGCATGTAACACCGAGCGCACAGGCGTGACCTTAGAAGAGAGTTAGAGCCCTCAGGGTGTAAGGGCTCACAACGCCCCTCCCTGCAGCCTTCCTGTGTGCATCCCCCGGACCTCGGTGCTGTGTTTGGTGACCCGGTGACAGGAGCAGGCACAGCAGGCTTTCCCGCAAGAGAAAGTGTCTGTTGAACCAACAGGCCCAGCTCCCTGGAGGCCCCGCACGTACTTAGAGAACAGAAAGCAGAGCAGGTCGCTGTAGATTCCACCCTAGAACCCCTTACCTGCTGCTCCTCCCCTTAACTCCCCCCAACACTCTAACAGCCCCGTTTCCCTTCGCCCTGGAATGCTCTCCCACAGAGGACATTATATGTGAAGCGTTTGCAGTTGTGGATGAGAATTTCTCAAACCAACACCCAAAGGTGGAAACCAGGAAGGAAAACATAAAACTTGTCCATGTCAACCTCACACTCGAGAGAGACAACCTCAGGCCCAGAATCAAACTCAGAGACGCACAAAGATGTTGACAGAGAAAGGGCCCCGTGGACCAGTGTTCCTCAGCCAAAGCCCAGGGGACCCCTGTGGGCAGGCGAGGTGGGTTAGTCATCATTGCTGGGGGAGATCCTGTCCCTCGGGGGCATGGGGCATCCTAGCGGGAAGGGGGAGATGGGGCACATCTAGGAGGTGGGCTCTGGATGGCGACCTCGGGAGGGTCTGGGGAAGCAGGCTCATCGGATGGGTGGTGTCGGGGGGCAGGGCTGTGGGTGGGCAGCTCAGTGACTGTCCAGGGACAAGGCCGCCTGCAGCGAGGATGGGGCGCAGCTGGAGAGAAGCGGCCTCGCTGCCATGAGCCCGCGCAGGGGGCTGTGTGGTCCTCTGTGAGCTGCGCGGGCCTGTGTGTGTCTGTGTGTAGACGCAGGGAGGGTGGTGTGGCTCTGTCTCCCTTGTCAGGGCCTCGGGACGGCGTGTCTGAGGGTGACGCTCTGAGAGGTGCCTCGTGTCCAACGGGAGAGGAACCGGCCCCGCTGTGAGCTCCGGGCCAGCTCCCGACAGCACTGAGGCCTCGCGGGTCAGACCGGGTCCCGTGGGGGCTGCGTGTCCTTCTCTCCGAAGCCCAGTGTCTAAAAGCATCCACAGCCCAATCCGCCAGTGAAGCACGTGAGGGTCAACGTGGGAAGAAGAAATGCGGATGTCAAACACCTGTCTGTGTGACAGACACATGGGGACAATAATGAGAACGTGGAACAGGAGAAACAGGGATGAAATGGAAATCCATCGGTTTGGGAAAGATGGAGGAAAGGATGGGAGTGGGGGCAGAGGGAGGGAGACACCCTGTGGTGCCGGCAGAAGGAGGTGGATGCACACAGTTTCTAAGGAAGCTTTTCCCTAAAGTCCCCGCCATTCAATGTGCTCACATTCCCCGGGGCTGGAGGCCTCAGGGGGCTGAGCATCGACCTATGAACCAGGAGGTGAACTTATGAAGCAGGGTCAGGGCACAGGCCCTGGTGACCCTCCCCATCCCTAGCAGGGGGCGTGCAGGGGGCTCATGACTGACTCTCATCACTGATGTTTCTGTCCTTCCCTCTCTTCTTCCCTGAAATCAATGCAAATGTATTGAAAGACGCAGTAATAAGTGTGCTCACATTATGCACAGAAATGTCTCTCTGGGCATTTATCCTGAGAAAATAATCCCCTGTGTCCTAAGAACACACCCATGGAGGGATTTTTAAGCAGTTTTTATTGCACTCAGGGCACTGAGACAAGTACAAGTGACCTTGTAATGAAGACGCCGTGGGGGTCCCTCACAAAGGAGCAGGCACTGCGGCATGGAGAGACTCACAGGTGACTGACATACAAGTCGGGACAGAATTAAGGAGCAACTTGCAGAGGGGCTGCGTTTTCCTTTGAGAAATGCCGAGTTTTCCTGAAACCAGTGAAACCCAGCGCTCTTACACACGTGCGCCCTGGACAGCGTTGGAGAGAAGCGTCTCCCCTTCCTGCTGTGAGAGCGACAGACGCCATCGCCTCCACTCAGCAGCCTGTGCCACCACTCGCCTGCCCCCTGGCCTGGCCCTTAGCGACCATTCCCCCAGAAATGCCAGCGCAGCCTGACCTGGAAGCAATGTTTTGTTCTTCAAGTTCCCGCCTGCGGAGAAAGGAGCCCTTGTCCATCTGGACCAGCCATGGCCTCCCTGCTCCCCACGCACCTCTGCCAGCCCCGCCCCCCTGGCTGGTGGGTGAGGGCCATGCTGTGGCCTTTCTCCCAGCACCAGCCTCTTTCTGGGACGGGCCCTGCTGCCTCCCGCCCCGCCCCGCCCCCATCCCAGCACTGGCCTCCCCCTTCCCCACAAAGTGCGGTTCCCAGTCCCCGACAGACAGCGGTGCTCATGGGGCGTCACCACCCACACTGTCCTTCCCCATCGGAGATGCAGACAGTGAGCTCCGCGCCTGGCTTTCTCCAGCTTCCCTGCCGGTCAGAGGATGCTCTGCAGAGCTGCGTGGGGCCTGCGTTCTGTGTCCATGTGGCCCCCTAAGATGCAAAAGGAGGGACCATCTCTACTCTCCCAACTGGGTGTGGGGGGGGGGGGGGAGCAGCTGCTGGCCCAGCGGGGCGCAGCTCCCAGGCCTTCCCGGCTCGGGCTCTCCCGTGGGAACCGGTGCTGGTTCCTAATGACACGGTCCCAGTTATGTCCCCAGAGGCCGAGCCCGGTCACCGCACCTGCCGCAGCGCCTCTGCCCCGGGAACACAGCAGCCCGCTCCCCGGAGGGACAGCCTCCGCCTCAGGCCCGGAAGCGCCCGGGGCTCAGAGGACGCCCGTGCGGGTGGCACCCGTTACAGGGCTATGGGCCCCGCGTCCCCCACGGGTTCCCCTGCGAATAGGCACGCCCTGGGGCCAGGGCCTGGGGGGACCCGCCGGCGGCCCCAGTTTGAGGTCAGCAACGAGCCAGCGGGTCCCTGTGCGCCCTGGGGCGGCGGCTGCCTCCTGCTGCCCAGGCCCGGCCCGCAGGGGGCGCTGCGCGGCTCTGCCTGCATCTCTGCTGCTGCCGCTGAGACCCGGGGTGGGGGCTGTGTCCCCGCTTTATTCTGGGCCTTCTGCTCCGTGACCCCGTCCCCGCACCCCCGGAGGAGGCCCTGCACTGGCTGCGAGGCCGAGTCCCGGGACCCGCCCCCCAAACGCGGGCAGGACGCGGCCGGGCAGGTCCAGGCTGCGGGCCTCCCAGCGGAGGGAACTGGTCGGCGCCCCAGGCGGGCCCCTGGGTCCTAAGCTGCAGCGGGGCGCCGAGGGGTCCCCGAGTCACCTTCCGGCCCGGAGGCCACAGAAGCAGCCTGTTTTCGGGGTGCCTCTGCTCGGGCCCCCCTGCCGCGCGGCGGCCCTCCGCCCCCAACGCAGCCCCGAGGCCCCACGCGCCCGTGCGCCGTCGCCGCTCGCGGGTCCGCAGGGGCCTCAGGGGCCGGGACTCCCTGTGGCCGGGCCCGCTTGGCCGCAGCCGCCCGCGGTCGCTAGCCGCTCAGCTGCAGGGGGGCCTTGGCCTTGAGCTCCAGGGGAGGCCCGGCGGGGGGACGGCGCCCCGGAGCCTCCTCTGCAGCTGCCGGGGCGGCCCAGGGCGGGCACCTGGCTCCTGGGCTCAGCTCGCTCCTGTGTGGGTGCGTCCGCCCCCAGCACCCCCTCCCCTCCCCTCGGGGCTGCGCGCTCCTGGCTGGGCCTGTGCGGGTCTCCCGCCGCTGGTCCAGCTTCCCCGCCGCCTCCCCCGCGCAGAGCGGCCCGTCTGCCGAGCTCTCATGGTCAGGCTCCGTCTGTGGATGTCACCCGTGGGTGCATTCACTTCTCCCTTCTCCCTGGACCCGGGCCATCTCTCCTTCCTCCTCCTCCTCCTCCTCCTGCTCCTCCTCCTCGCGCTCCTCCTCCTCCTCCTCCTCCTGAAAAGCCCGGGTAGACAGGGGAGCTCAGCTGGCGCCCCCAGAGGCCCCGCTTCCGTGCCTGGTCCCCGCGGGCAGCCCGCACACACACCTGGCAGCGGGCTTGGGCGAATCCGCTGCCGCCGCCACAGGGCTCCCCGCAGCCCCTGCGGGAGGCTGTTCTCCTCCTGGCTTAGGAGGCACAGAACGGGATGCGGGGAAGCCTCTGACCCCTGTCACCATGGTAACTGGGAGAGGGGCGCGCTTACTGACCTCAGGCCTCCCCCCCTGTGACCCACGTGGAGGGTCAAACTGACTCCGCAGCGCAAACCCACGAGGCGCCCGGAGGGGACGCTGTCGGGTGGACGGGGAGGGGCGGCAGAGAGGCGCAGCGGGGCTGGAGCGGGGGAGGGCCCGGGGGTTTGCTCAGGGCCCTGCTGGTCCCCTCTCACTGGCTCCCTGTCCATCCGGGGCAGCCAGGGCTCTGCCCTCCAGGCAGGGGAGCGGCTGCTACGTTCCAGAATGTTCTGTGACGGGAGGCTGCTGGGCCCGGAGCGCAGGAGGACAGCCAGGGCCAGGTCCCTTCACCCCCCAAACCACAGCAGGGTCCCTCCAGGCGGCCAGGTCCCCGCAGGAGGGAGAGTCTGGAGCGCCACCAGCGGGCGGGACTCAGACACCCTCAGGGCCCTGCCGGCTCCCAGGCCCCATCTTGTGGGCGCTGAGCAGGGCCTGTGGGTGGAGCGTCAGGAAGGGGTGAGGCGTCCCCCCCAAACGCTCCCCCTGAGGACGGTCCCAGGAGGGGGCGGCCCTCAGACCCGCTGAGCTGAGCGCAGCAGAGGGGGTGGCGCTGTCGCCCCTTCAGGCCCCGGAGCGGGACCCGCCGCCCAGGAGCCCGGCCTGGTGCTGGGGCGGCTCCCTCCTGGGCCCCGACCCGCGGGGGGCCCTCCCAGGAGTGAGGGGCGGGGCCCCGCGGGGTGGGTGCTGCTGCGGGGCCTCAGCTCTGGCCTGCGGGCAGCGCAGGGGGCTCCTCTGCCCTTTGGGGTTCCGGTCCCCACACCTGGTTTCCTTCTCCCCCAGGGAGGCTGCGCGGGTGAGGAGGGGGCGCTGGGGCCCGTGGCCAGGATACCCCGGGGACGTGGGGCCTCTGAGCCCTCCCCCCTCTGCCTCCTGCGGCTCCTCGCCTGCTGGGCAGCCGGAGGGTGCGGACCCCGTCAGCTGCGGGGGGCGCACCCCGAGCTCCTGGGCCTGTAAAGCGGCCCCTGAATCGCGGTCCTGTTGCGAGTCTCCTGTGCGGACGCCCCCGCGGGAGGGACGCGGCTCCTGCGCCCGCACCTCTGGGCGCCCCCAGGGGGCAGCACGTGCACGTGGACCCCAAAGGCCACGCCCCCGGGCCAGCCCCAAGGCTGTAAAGTGGGGGTTTGTTGTTTTTCTCTCAGGTGCGTGTCTGTCCCCACAATTGAAATGCCTTCCTCCTGGGGGTGCGCACTAGGGGGCTCAGCCACACGCCCCCATTTCGCAGGACCCACGCGCTCCGGGCTGTGAGGGAGGCCCTGGCCTCCCCTCTGTCATCAGGACGGTTGGTACGTGCGGCTCCTTTGCTCACTGAACACTGTGCTCAGCCTGATGCAGCCCCCCCTCTCTCTCAGAAAGAGGGGTGCCCCCCCCCGGGAGCCAGAGCGGACGGCCTTGTTGAGGGGCCAGGGGCGGGTTCCCAGGGGACGGGGCGGAGCGGGGAGGGGGGGGGAGCGGGGGCGTCTCCTGCCGCGTCCCCTCGACAGGCCTCCAGCTGGGAGGCTGGGAGCGAGGGCAGCGCCCGGGCGCGGGGCGACTTGCTGAGGAGGTGACTGAGTTTGTGGGAGACACCCCCCCACATGGAGGGGTCCCGCTCTCAGTCCCCTGATCGCGTCTTTGGGACTCGCGATCGCACCGCGCAGATCCGTCCCCTGCGCGTCCGTGGAGACGGCCCCGCGCACGCAGCTTCCCGGACCCCGCCTCTGGGGACACGTCGCCCAGGGGGCGAGGAGGCCCCGCGGGGCACAGGGCGACCAGGAGGCCTTCCCGGAGGGGGCGGCGGGAGGGACCAGCCCAGGACTCACCCACAGAGATGCTGGGAGACGCGCAGCCTCCTTGGAGGGTCCCCGGCGCCCGACTGTCCCTCCTGGACCCGCCAGTCCCTCCTCCGTGGCCGTGACGCGGCCCGCAGTCCCTCCTCGGCTCCTCGGCTCCTCGGCCCTTCGGACTGACGGGGCCCGAGGTCCTCCGCCCCGGTGAGCGCCCCGACGCCAGCGCTGCCGCTCCTGCGCCTCAGCAGAGCCCTCAGATGACGGGGCGCCCCTGGCAGCGAGGAGCCTGAGTGGGGCCGGGGTCATGGTCAAGGTCGGAGTTGGGGGCGGGGCTGAGGGGAAGGAAGGGGCTCCCGGGGCGGTGGGGTGGGGGGGACCCCGGTTCCGCTGCCCCTTCCGGGGCCCCGGGCGGGAGCCGCTCACTCGGCAGCCCCGCCCCCCGCCCCAGCCTCTGCAGCGGCGGGTCCTCGGGGTGGGCGGTGCCGCCGCGGGAGGATGGACGGCGAGGAGCGAGCGGTGTGGCCGCAGCCCGCCCTTCTCTGTCCTGTCTTTATTGGCGCTAAAGTGTGAGCACATCCAACATGCAAGTAAGTGCCACTCACATGAGATCACACACACACACACATATAAACTTTTATGTATGAAGAGGTGGGGAGGGGAGAGAGAGGGAGAGATAGGAGAGGTTAATTCTTACTGGGGGATATTTTTCCAGTGATTTTCCTCTCTTTTAGAGAGAGCGTAAGGGAGGGAGGAGGAGAGGGAGAGAGGGAGGGAGCACCCATGTTGAGAGACACGCCCATTGGCTGCCTTGCACGCGGGGAGGAGTCTGCAACCCAGGCACCTGGGTCCTTCCTGTCCCACTGTGCACACCAGGAGAGCGGGGTTTTCATTTGTTTATTTGCTTTAAAGACGTTTAGAGCGAGAGGAAGGGAGAGGGAGAGGCAGGTAGACACATGGATCTGTTGCCCCCTGCAGGCCCCCTACTGAGGATCCAGTCAGACACCAGGGCAGGTGCCCTAATAGGGAATGGAACCTGGGGCCTCCTGGGGCCTGGGCCACCCTCACCCTGAGCCACACGGCCAGGCTGGAAAGTGGGTGTTCTGTCTCCATTACACAAGGAGCAGGCGGACAGGAAGCCTGGAGCAGAGGCCTCACTACATATTATTGATGAGTGGATGGATGGATGGATGGATGGATGGATGGATGAATGGATGGATGAATGAATGGATGGACAAGTGAATGGATGGACAAGTGAATGGATGGACGAATGAATGGATGGACGAATGAATGGATGGACGAATGGATGGATGCATGAATGGATGGATGGATGCATGAATGGATGGCTGTATGAATGAATGGATGGATGAATTAATGGAAGGATGGATGTATGAATGAATGGAAGGATGGATGGATGAATGAATGGAAGGATGGATGGATGGATGAATGGATGGCTGGGTGAATGGATGGATGGATGGATGGATGGACGAATGAATGGATGGACGAATGAATGGATGGACGAATGAATGGATGGATGAATGGATGGATTCATGAATGGATGGATGGATTCATGAATGCATGGATGTATGAATGAATGGATGGATGAATGAATGGATGGATGGATGGATGGATGGATGAATGAATGGATGGCTGGGTGAATGAATGGCTGGATGAATGGATGGCTGGATGAATAGATGGATGGATGGATGGATGAGTGAATGATTGGATGAATAAATGAATGGATGGAAGGATGGATGGATGGATGAATGTATGTATGTATGTATGTATGTATGAATGGATGAATGAATAGATGGATGTATGCTGGGACCAGGTTCCTTACAGCTAAAACCTGACACAGGAAGGAAGGTTGACTCTGTGCATGGAGAGTCAGGGACGTCTCTGAAGGGAGCAACTTTCCCCCCAATCAAATCTCCACCAGCCGCTGAGGGATTATTGGTAATTTGGCATTTTACCAGATGGTCCTCACCAGCAGCTGAACAATGGGCAGGAACAGGTGTCTCTCTTCCCTGTGGATGGGTCTGAGTTCCGACTCACAGCTGTTCTCTGGGGTGAACTGAAACCCACGGCTGCGTCACATCCCTCCCCCTCCATTCATGGTACAATCACACCCCATTCCCACGTGGGCACCGTCCTCAGGGCTCCCCTGCTCCCAACGTCAGGCTGACACCAGGATGGTGCAGGCTGAGCCTCTCCACTGGGTCAGGAAGCTGGTCTCTCCCCTGATGGAAACGCCACGGTTCTTCCTACGGGGGCCCCAGGGATGGTAAGCCTGGAGACTGTCCCCTGTGAGCTGTGCTAACCCTGCTCAGAGTCCTGGGAGTCCCTAATGTCACACGACCCCACAGGAGACCATGATGTGCTTCCTTAGCCACACAGAGTCCTGCTCTTTGGTGACTCACTGTATGACCACTAGCTATCCTCCTCCTCCGCATTCTCTTCCCCTTTCTTCTTCTTCTTCTTCCTCCTCTTCCTCCACTTCTGCTCCTGCTTCTTTTTTTGAGGTTTTACCATGGAAAGAATTATTCTTGACATACAGACAGGATTTAGGGAAAGTAATAATTAGGACAGACAGAGAGATACCCTCAGATTCTAAAATTGGGAAAGAACCAGAACAAATAGGAAATGGGGTGAAATTACAAACATGAAATTTTAATAATAGTTAAAAAGATGAAGGATCACATTCCCAGAGAGATGTGGACAAATCCTATGTATACAGTGAATTTCACAGGGTGAAGGTGCGATCAAATACACTCACAGAACATTCCAGTCCTCAGCGGACCCTCTTCAGTTTTATTTGGTCACACACTGGCCCCATCCCGACTCATCCCTACCTAGATTTCTACCCCACAGGTGAGTCCCATCAGCTTTTGAGGGAAGGGATGTCACAGGGGCCTCCTCCCTGCACCTGCTCTCTCTCCACATCATGTCCATCCTCGTCCCACTGGCTCTTGTGGTTGCAGCGTATCCACTCTCAGGGCTACAGGGTTCTGTCCTATGAACACACCACACTCCTCCGCTACTGCTCATGTGCATTTGTCTTATACGCAGATTTTGCAAACTGTGCCGCTATGAGTAAGTTCTCCATATGTTCTGGCACACATATGTATGAGTGTCTTTGGGGATATAACCAGGAGGGGAATTGCTGGGGCATTGGGTGTGGTGAGTCCTGCCAAATGCTGGAGGTAGTGAGTGTTGCCAGAGCATTTTCACAGTATTTGAAACCACTTACTCCCCCACCAGGAATATAGGAGAGAAACAGTGAGTCCAAATTCCTGCTAACAATTGACTTTGTCTGACTCTTTCATTTTTGCTCTCCTGGGAGGTGGGCACCAATATCACATGGTGGCTGAACTTGAGTTTCCCCTCTGACTAAAACTGTTGGGAAATTTTCATCAATATGTGGACCATGTAACCATCCTCAACAGGAGGATGGACTGGACTCTTGTTCATGAGTGAGTGGGATTCTAATAAGGTGCCAGCGTCCTTAACTACTGGGACCCTTTGGCTATTAATGGATCTGTGGGCAGAGACCTGTGGGATGAGAGAAATGTCTGGTCTTTGCCCCTGACTCCTGGCACTGAGCTCCTAACACCCTGGGCACCTCCTGAGTGACAAGTGCCTTTGGGATGCTGATGAGATGGCTGTTGGATGAGGGGCCTGTAGGCTTCAGGGTGGGGGCTTGTCCCCAGAAAGACCAAGCTGATCAGAGGGTGGGAACGTTCAGGCCCTAGAAGGAGGCAGAGCAGGAGGAGCCTGAAAAGCCATCTCTCCACACCACAGTCCGGTGTGCGGGGACCCTGGGCCTGTGGGACACTGACGGGGAACAGGTACCCTCTTGCTGTCAGACGGGGACACCCAGATAATGAGACCATAACTCACACATGAAAGAACTAACAGGCATAATATCTACAAAAACAAAGAAACAACGACCACCCAGAAAATGGGTGCTGGGGCCCCATCCAGGCCTGAGCCCATGCTGACCCGCCCCAGGAAGCCCTCGCTGTCCAGGGTCCTGAAGATGCGCTGCATTAGGACACATTTCAAGGCCTCAGTGATGTCTGAGTTCCAGTGACCACAGGTCCTGGTGGGACAGGGTACCCTGAGGGACAAGGTCAGAGGAGCAGAGAAGTGACCCAGCCAGGGAGTGACCATGTCCAAGCCCACGATGCACTGAGCACGCCCTGGGCACAGGCCCTGACCACACTCGGTCCTCACCACCTCCCCTGTGCACACCTGGGACAGCTCAGCACAGCAAACACATGAGCTCTGGAATGTTCTTGGTGTTTATATTTATTTCCCTCAAAATGTAGCATCTTTTCCTTTAATTTACCCAGCCACCCTTCATGGGAAGAAACGAACAAAGTCACCCCCAGAACCTCATTTCAATGCGGAAGGAACAGCTTGCAGCTCAGAGCGCGAGGAAGGTAAGACAGCGATAGTGAGGGCCCAGCCGCCTCTGCTGGACCAGAAAGTGTGGGGAGCAGGGCAGGGACAGCCCCCCCATCAGAGGTTCTTCAGTCAGGAAGTGGGAGCGTGAACACATCTTCCATCACTCAGTCCCCACAGGGCAGCCGCCTCGCGCTGTGGAGGACAATCATCATGAGCAGATTCAGGTCATTGGCTGTAACTGGTGACATTCTCAAAGTTCACTTCATGCTCACAATTTCCCACAGACTTCCCACCACCCAGGATTCCCCTCCCACGGCAGGGTCTCACCTTTAGAAGCCAAGAGAGACACATCAGAGGCCTGGGCGCTGTCACTGCCTAGAGTGCACACTCAGACCCCACCCCTGACCACCTGAGCGCCTCCTCCCCCACATCACAGCTCCAGCTACAGCTCCCAGCAGAACCAGGCCCCCAGCGATGCCCGTGATGATGATGAAGGTGTGAGAAGGCGGCTCTGGGAGGAGAAGGAAAGGCAAGGTGAGGGCCCTGACCCCAGGCCTCAGCCTCGACCCCACTGAGGTCCGCCAGGGCCCTGCTGCCCTGAGAAGAGGCTCTGTGCCCACGGCCCTCCTCACCCCATCTCAGGGTCAGGGGCTCGGGCAGCCCCTCGTGCTGCACATGGCACATGTATCTCTGCTCCTCTCCGGGGGGCACCCCCACGGCCGCCCACTTCTGGAAGGTGCCGTCCCCCGCAGGCCTGGTCTCCACCACCTCCATGTCCTGGGTCTGGTCCTCCCCGTCACGCTGCCAGCTCAGGCTGATGTCCGCAGGGTAGAAGCCCAGCGCCCAGCACCTCAGGGTGACCTCACGGGCAGACACGGGGTGGTGGGTCACGTGTGCCTTTGGGGGGTCTGAGGGGAGGGGAGAAAATGCAGGATATTTGCATCCGCCATGGGACACTCCAGCAGCACCCATGTGACCATCCTGAGAGTGGACAGACACCTGGGTGGGGGAGGGAACACACAGCCCCCACACCAGCCTGGACAGAGGCACCTGGAAGGACCTCCTAGTCTTTAGAAAGTTCTAGACTCAGAGAGACACAGCCCAGGGCAGGAGGCAGGTCTCTGAGGGGAGAAAGGAATTTGTGGTCCTGACCTGGGTGGAGGCCACGTGACTCAGAAAAGCTGGGGTCAGGCCTCAGACACAGGGGTGTGGGCAGCGCACAAGGTCTGAGAGAGAAGGTTCCCGGGGTCCCAGAGCCCCTGCAGGGCCCATGGGAACCGCTGATGGGTTATTGCAGGGGGGTCTCCCTGCACCCCAGGCGATCCTGCACCCCTAACTGTCCCTGAGAGGAGGGGGAGACCCTCTGGTACCTGACCTGGACATCCAGGCCCCCCCCCCCCTCCCTGACCCAAGGAGGGGTGTCTGACACTGACCCCCTGTCCTGTCTCCTTGTAGGACCCCAGCCCCGGGGAGAGGGGGAGGCCCCGGGGCCCCTGGTACCTGCGCGCTGCAGGGTCTCCTTCCCTTTTTCCAGGAAAAGGCGCAGTGACTCCACACACTCCCCCTCCAGGTAGTTCCTCCAACACTCTGCTGCACCCTCCGCCTCCCACTTGCGCTTTGTGATCTGAGCCGCCATGTCGGCCGCGGTCCAGGAGGTCAGGTCCTCGTTCAGGGCGATATAGTCGGTGCCGTCGTAGGCGTATTGATCGTACCCGCGGAGGAGGCGCCCGTGGGGTCCCACGTCGCAGCCAGAAATCATCTGGATGGTGTGAGACCCTGACCCCGCCCCGAGGTCAGCCCCGCCCCGAGGTCAGCCCCGCACCGCCCGTTCCGCAGGGCCTGAATCTGAACTGAAAGTGAAATCGGGTCAAAGTCCCCGCCAACTCCTCCCGGTGGGGGCCGGGCGGGTCCCGCCGCCTCGGGGTGACGCTCGGACCCGGACCCTCGGGGCTCCCCGGCCCGTCCGTGGGGAGGGGGGGCGTGACGGGCCCGGCGCGCGGCTCACCGTCCTCGCTCTGGTTGTAGTGGCCGCGCAGGGTCTGCAGAAACACTCGGAAATCATGTGCGTATCCCTTGGCCCTCTGCGTCTGCTGCTCCCAATACCCCGGGTACACCTGCTCCACCCACGGCTGCTGTACCCACGGCGCCCGCGGCTCCGCCCTCGGATTGGCTGCGTCGCTGTCGAACACCGCGAACTGCGTATCGTCCACGTAGCCGACGGCGAGGAAGTGGGGCTCCCCGCGGCCGGGCCGTGACACGGCGGTGGTGAAATACCTCAGGGAGTGGGGGCCTGGGGGGCGGACGGAGGGCAGGGCCGGGTCTGACATGCGCCTTCCCGGCCCCGCGCCCCCGCCGGGTCTCCTCGCTCGTCCCCGCACAGCCGCCCCCTCCAACCCCGCACTCACCGGCCCACCTGGGGGTCAGGACCAGCGCCCCCGAGAGCAGCAGGAGGAGGGTGGGGGGCCTCAGGACCTGCATCCTCGGTGTCCAGGGACCATATGAGTCCAGGGTGCTCCTGGAGATGTTCTAACCTGGGAGCAGACACCCAATGGGAGTGAGCAGTGAGGCTGCGTCATGCGTATCCGGGAAGGAGGACTCAGCAGGGATGTGAGATGGAGAAGGGAACCCCAGGGAGAAGGGGATCCCCAACACTGAGCTGCCCTGCTCCAGACTCCTCCCTGGGCTGAGACCTGAGCGCCAGGCCTGGGCCTGGGACTGGGCCTGCCCCTCCTCCTGCAGGGGGAGCGCTCTGCCCACTTCTCCCTAAAGGAGCCTCAGGCTGGTGCTCTGAGCTCCACTTCACCCAGAAAGTGGGAGGCGGCCCTCACAGCTCTGGAAGCTTCTATGAGTGAACAGCAAGGGTCCCTCAGGCACAGCCCACAGGGGCCATGGGCGGCTCAGTGAGTGACGTCAGTCAGAGGCACGGTCTTCACGCCCCTAGAGACCTTGATGCCATTACCGAGTGCAAGCAAGGAGTCCTCAGTTTTTTAAAATCCCAGAGTCAGCAAACGCCCTTTCCCTCAGGAGCAGTGGGTGCAGCTGATGAAACTCTGTGCAGGCCGCACGGGAAGGGGCCAGTGAGCCCCATAACCCTCAGCTCCTGCACCTCCAGATCTGCTCCCCTCTCCCTTCCCCACTCGCTGGCTCAGGGCACCGGGACCCCGGCATTGAGTTCTCAGGACCCCGTTCCCTCATCTGTCACACGGGATGGTGACAGGAC
The DNA here is from genome assembly GCF_963455305.1 of Plecotus auritus. NCBI lineage: Eukaryota > Metazoa > Chordata > Mammalia > Chiroptera > Vespertilionidae > Plecotus > Plecotus auritus. Next base: position 4,000,101 of record NC_137785.1, on the reverse strand, counting down.
TGTGGGGAGGAGCCCAGGCAGGGGGTGGGAGCTCGGGCCTCTGACCCCACAGCTCCGACCTGGTGTCAGGGTCCCTCAGGAGTGAGGTCAGTGCCACCTGGGGATGTAGCTTCCCACTCTGCGCCTCTGCCTCCTCCTGGGAGAGAGGAACGGGGACGTGAATGCAGAACAGAGGTCAGGGGGGTGCACACCATGTGCTCTCCATGCTCACTGTGCTCACACGGCTGGGACATGTGAGCTCTCACCCAGAGTTCACAGGAGGAGCAGAAGCCACGGGGATGGGAGACAGGACTGGGTTCCTTGTTGGGTTGGTGTGGCGACCTGGGATGAGAGGATAGAACATTAAAATGACAAATGGGAAGGACAGACCCGGCCTGTTGCACCCGTCAAACTATTTGACAAATGAGATGATCTCTCCAGCCATTTCTCTCTCTGTCCCTTTGCTGCCTCCCATGCACAGAGCATCTCTCCCTCACACCACAGAGAAGGCACAGAGAGAAACGAGCCCCACCTCCCAGGGAGCCGGAGACCATTGCAGCCCAAGGCAGCATTTCAGGAGGAAACACATGGGGTCCTGATGTCACCGGGCCAGCGTGGCTCAGCGGTTGGGCACCCCCCCCCCCCCCTGCACCAAGGGACGGCCGGTTCCGGTCCCAGTCGGGCTCCTGCCTGGGTTGCAGCTCAGTCCCCAGTGGGGAGCGTTACAGAGGCAGCAGATGTTTCTCATCAACGTTTCTCTCTCCCTCTCCCTCTCCTTCCCGCTCTCCTTAAAAATCACTGAGACATACATTGTTCAGTGGTCTGTATATCATGTTGTTACACCACAGACTAGGATTCTGGGTGAACATCTCTCTATGTGTGTGTGTGTGTGTGTGTGTGTGTGTGTGTGTGTGTGTGTGTGAAGGGACCTTATTTTATGTCAGAATTTTAATGTTATCACCCAAATTCTACACACCAATTTCATCCATTTTACAATGGCTTTCACACCCACGCCTCAAGCTCGGTCAGGCCTGCGAAGAGAAGCAGACCCTTCTGCACACGGCTGAGCAGCTCAGTGGCCCTGGCCACCCTACCTTTGGCTCAGATCCCAAAGGCAGCCCCATGCTTGGGTCCCTCATTGTCAGGGACTTGAGGACACAGAGAGGTGCGGGAAGCCCAGCATTGGCGGGAACCCCACCCTGGGACCCTCCCCAGCACATGCCTTCCCCTCCTCCCAGCCCAGCAGCGCCAGCAGAAGCAGCTCAGATACAGGTGGGGCAGCGCCTGTCCTGCCCCATGGGACGACCACCCCAGTTCCCTGTCCCCTCCTGGGACCACCCTCCTCACCTGATGTCTGCCCTGAAGTGGCACATGAGGGAGCCCTCACCTGGCTGGTCTTTGCTCTCGAGCTGTGGGCAGGGACGTGTCATTGAGGACAAGCCGGGGTCCCTGAGCCCATAGTTACAGGGACAGGGTTCCTGGACCTTATCTTCCCACAGAGATGCCGTTATCATGTCACCTGAGGCACAGGTGACACTGTCTGCGTGGAGTCTGGGACGTCTCCAAAGAGGAGCGACTTTATTCCCACTCAAATCTCTACCCGCCCCTGCAGCGATTATTGGTAATTTGGCCATTAATGTGACAAATAAAGAAGGGAACCCCAGGGAGAAGGGGAGTTCCCAACACTCCTGAGGTGGGCCTGAGCGTGAGTCACTGAGTAAGCTGGCGACGCCTCCCTGTCCTGACGGGGAGAGGGCGTTCTGACAGGGACCCCATTTAGTGAGAAGCCAACCCCATGGATTCCTGCATCCCCACCGGGTTTGTGGGAAGCCAACCCCAAGCCTGTGACATCATCTCCCACGTCTTGGACATCTAGACCTTCCTTCCGGAAGGGCTGTCCTCATGGTCCTCACCAGCAGCTGAACAACGGGCAGGAACAGGTGTCTCTGTTCCCTGTGGATCGGTCTGAGTTCCCAGTCACAGCTGTTCTCTGGGGTGAGCTGAAACCCACGGCTGCGTCACATCCCTCCCCCTCCATTCATGGTACAATCACACCCCATTCCCACGTGGGCACCGTCCTCAGGGCTCCCCTGCTCCCAACGTCAGGCTGACACCACGATGGTGCAGGCTGAGCCTCTCCACTGGGTCAGGAAGCTGGTCTCTCCCCTGATGGAAACGCCACGGTTCTTCCTACGGGGGCCCCAGGGATGGTAAGCCTGGAGACTGTCCCCTGTGAGCTGTGCTAACCCTGCTCAGAGTCTGGGAGTCCCTAATGTCCACACGACCCCACAGGAGACCATGATGTGCTTCCTTAGCCACCCACACCGTCCTGCTCTTTGGTGACTCACTGTATAACCACTAGCTCTCCTCCTCCTCCGCATTCTCTTCCCCTTTCTTCTTCTTCTTCCTCCTCTTCCTCCACTTCTGCTTCTTCTTTTGAGGTTTTACCCTGGAAAGAATTATTCTTGACATACAGACAGGATTTAGGGAAAGTAATAATTAGGACAGACAGAGAGATACCCTCAGAACCTAAAATTGAGAAAGAACCAGAACAAATAGGAAATTGGGTGAAATGACAAAGATAAAATTTTAATAATAGATGAAAAGATGAAGGATCACATGCCCAGAGAGACGTGGACAAATCCTATGTATACAGTGGATTTTCACAGAGTGAAGGTGCGATCAACAACACTCACAGAACATTCCAGTCCTCAGCGGACCCTCTTCAGTTTTATTTGGTCACACACTGGCCCCATCCCGACTCACCCCTACCTAGATTTCTACCCACAGGTGAGTCCCGTCAGCTTTTGAGGGAAGGGATGTCACAGGGGCCTCCTCCCTGCACCTGCTCTCTCTCCACATCATGTCCATCCTCGTCCCACTGGCTCTTGTGGTTGTAGCGTATCCACTCTCAGGGCTACAGGGTTCCGTCCTATGAACACACCACACTCCTCCGCTACTGCTCACGTGCATTTGTCTTATACGCAGATTTTGCAAACTGTGCAGCTTTGAGTAAGTTCTCCATATGTTCTGGCACACATATGTATGAGTGTCTTTGGGGATATAACCAGGAGGGGAATTGCTGGGGCATTGGGTGTGGTGAGTCCTGCCAAATGCTGGAGGTAGTGAGTGCTGCCAGAGCATTTTCACAGTATTTGAAACAACTTCCTCCCCAACCAGGAATATAGGAGAGAAACAGTGAGTCCAAATTCCTGCTAACAACTGACTTTGTCTGACTCTTTCATTTTTGCTCTCCTGGGAGGTGGGCACCAATATCACATGGTGGCTGAACTTGAGTTTCCCCTCTGACTAAAACTGTTGGGTTATTTTCATCAATGTGTAAACCATGTAACCATCCTCAATAGGAGGATGGACTGGACTCTTGTTCATGAGTGAGTGGGACTCTAGTAAGATGCCAGCGTCCTTAACTACTGGGACATGTTTGCTATTAATGGATCTGTGGGCAGAAACTGTGGGATGAGAGAAAGTGTCTTTGGGATGCTGATGAGATGGCTCTTGGCTGAGGGGCCTGGAGGCTTCAGGGTGGGGGCTGGTCCCCAGAAAGACCAAGCTGATCAGAGGGTGGGAACGTTCAGGCCCTAGAAGCAGGCAGAGCAGGAGGAGCCTGAAAAGCCATCTCTTCACACCACAGATCCTGTGTGCAGGGACCCTAGGTCTGCGGGACACTGAAGGGGAACATGTACCCTGTTGCTGTCAGACAGGGACACCCAGAGAATGAGACCATAACTCACACATGAAAGCACTAACAGGCATAATATCTACAAAATCAAAGAAACAACAAACACCCAGAAAATGGGTGCTGGGGCCCCATCCAGGTCTGAGCCCAGGCTGACCCGTCCCAGGAAGCCCTCGCTGTCCAGGGTCCTGAAGATGCGCTGCATTAGGACACGTGACAAGGCCTCAGTGATGTCTGAGTTCCAGTGACCACAGGTCCTGGTGGGACAGGTTCTACTGAAGGACAAGGACAGAGGAGCAGAGAGGTGACCCAGCCGAGGAGTGACCATGTCCAAGCCCACGATGCACTGAGCACGCCCTGGGCACAGGCCCCGACCACACTCGGTCCTCACCACCTCCCCAGTCCACACCTGGGACAGCTCAGCACAGCAAACACATGAGTTCTGGAAAGTTCTTGGTGTTTATATTTATTTCCCTCAAAATGTAGCATCTTCTCCTTTAATTTACCCACCCACCCTTCATGGCAAGAAATGAACAGTCACCCCTAGAACCTCATTTCAATGAGGAAGGAACAGCTTGCAGCTCAGAGCATGAGGAAGGTAAGACAGCGATAGTGAGGGCCCAGCCGCCTCTGCTGGACCAGAAAGTGTGGGGAGCAGGGCGGGGCCAGCCCCCCATCAGAGGTTCTAGAGTCAGGAAGTGGGAGCGTGAACACATCTTCCATCACTCAGTCCCCACAGGGCAGCCGCCTCACGCTGTGGAGGACAATCATCATGAGCAGATTCAGGGCAGTGGCTGTAACTGGTGACATTCTCAAACCCACTTCATGCTCATAGTGTCCCACAGACTCCCCACCACCCAGGCCTCCCTCTGCCCACCCCTCCCCACGGCAGGTCTCACCTTTAGAAGCCAAGAGAGACACATCAGAGCCCTGGGCGCTGTCACTGCCTAGAATGCACACTCAGATCCCACGACTCCCCCACCTGAGCGCCTCCTCCCCCACATCACAGCTCCAGCCACAGCTCCCAGCAGATCCAGGCCCCCAGTGATGCCCAGGATGATGATGAAGGTGTGAGAAGGCGGCTCTGGGAGGAGAAGGGAAGGGAAGGTGAGGGCCCTGACCCCAGGCCTCATTCCCGACCCCACTGAGGTCCCCCAGGGCCCCTGCTGCCCTGAGAAGAGGCTCTGTGCCCTCGGCCCTCCTCACCCCATCTCAGGGTCAGGGGCTCGGGCAGCCCCTCGTGCTGCACATGGCACGTGTATCTCTGCTCCTCTCCAGGGGGCACCCCCACGGCCGCCCACTTCTGGAAGGTGCCGTCCCCCGCAGGCCTGGTCTCCACCAGCTCCATGTCCTGGGTCTGGTCCTCCCCGTCACGCTGCCAGCTCAGGCTGAAGTCCGCAGGGTAGAAGCCCAGCGCCCAGCACCTCAGGGTGACCTCACGGGCAGACACGGGGTGGTGGGTCACGTGTGCCTTTGGGGGGTCTGAGGGGAGGGGAGAAAATGTAGGAAATTTGCATCCGCCATGGGACACTCCAGCAGCACCCATGTGACAGTCCTGAGAGTGGACAGACATCTGGGTGGGGGAGAGAGCACACAGCACCCACTCCAGCTTGTACAGAGGCACCTGGAAGGACCTCCTAGTCTTCAGAAAGTTCTAGACTCAGAGAGACACAGCCCAGGGCAGGAGGCAGGTCTCTGAGGGGAGAAAGGGATTTGTGGTCCTGACCTGGGTGGAGGCCACGTGACTCCGAAAAGCTGGGGTCAGGCCTCAGACACAGGGGGTGTGGGCAGTGCACAAGGTCTGAGAGATAAGGTCCCCGTGGGTCCCAGAGCCCCTGCAGGGCCCATGGGAACCGCTGATGGGTTTTTTCAAGGGGTCTCCCTGCACCCAGGAGAGCCTGCACCCCTATTTGTCCCTGAGAGGAGGGGAGTCCCTCTGGTACCTGACCTGGACATCCAGGGGGACTCCCTCCCTGACCCCAAGGAGGGGTGTCTGACACTGACCCCCTGTCCTGTCTCCTTGTAGGAGCCCCAGCCCCGGGGAGAGGGGGCGGCCCCAGGGCCCCTGGTACCTGAGCGCTGCAGGGTCTCCTTCCCTTTTTCCAGGTACATGCGCAGTGACTCCACACACTCGCCCTCCAGGTAGCTCCTCACAAGCTCTGCCACACCCTCCGCCTCCAACTTGCGCTTTGTGATCTGAGCCGCTGTGTCGGCCGCGGTCCAGGAGGTCAGGTCCTCGTTCAGGGCGATGTAGTCGGCGCCATCGTAGGCGAACTGACTGTACCCGCGGAGGAGGCGCCCGTCGGGTCCCACGTCGCAGCCAGACATCCACTGGACGGTGTGAGACCCTGACCCCGCCCCGAGGTCAGCCCCGCCCCGAGGTCAGCCCCGCCCCGTCCGCCCCATGGCGACTGAATCTGAACTGAAAGTGAAATCGGGTCAACGTCCCCGCGGGCTCCTCCCGGGTGGGGTCCGGGCGGGTCCTGCCTCCTCGGGGTGACGCTCGGACCCGGACCCTCGGGGCGACCCTGGCCCGTCCGTGGGGAGGGGGGTTGTGAAGGGCCCGGCGCGCGGCTCACCGTCCTCGCTCTGGTTGCAGTGGCTGCGCCGGGTCTGCAGGTTCCCTCGGAGAGTCTGTGCGGTTTCCTTGGCCCTCAGCGACACCGCCTCCCAATACCCCGGCCTCTCCCGCTCCACCCACGGCTGCTGCATCCACGCCGCCCGCGGCTCCATCCTCGCACTCGCCGCGTCGCTGTCGAACCCCACGAACTGCGTGTCGTCCACGTAGCCGACGACGATGAAGCGGGGCTCCCCGCGGCCGGGGCGGGACACGGCGGTGAGGAAATACCTCAGGGAGTGGGGGCCTGGGGGGCGGACGGAGGGCAGGGCCGGGGCTGACACGCGCCTTCCCGGCCCCGCGCCCCCGCCGGGTTCCCTCGCTCCACCCGCACAGCCGCCCCCTCCGACCCCGCACTCACCGGCCCAGCTGGGGGTCAGGACCAGAGCCCCCGAGAGCAGCAGGAGGAGGGTGGGGGGCCTCATGACCTGCATCCTCGGGATCACCGGACCATCAGATTCTGGGTGCTCCCGCAGAGGAGTAATAACCGGAGCCGCGGTGACGCTGATTGGCTGATATGGAAACGGCTCAACCAATGGGAGTGAGAAGTGGAGCGGCGTCACGAGTATCCGGGAAGGAGGACTCAGCAGGGATGTGAGATGGAGAAGGGAACCCCAGGGAGAAGGGGAGCCCCAACACTGAGCGGCCCTGCTCCAGACTCCTCCCTGGGCTGAGACCTGAGCGCCAGGCCTGGGCCTGGGACTGGGCCTGCCCCTCCTCCTGCAGGGGGAGCGCTCTGCCCACTTCTCCCTAAAGGAGCCTCAGGCTGGTGCTCTGAGCTCCACTTCACCCTTAACATGCGAGGCGGCCCTCACAGCTGTGGAAGCTTCTATGAGTGAACAGCAGGGTCCCTCAGGCACAGCCCACAGGGGCCATGGGCGGCTCAGTGAGTGACGTCAGTCAGAGGCACGGTCTTCACGCCCCTAGAGACCCTGATGCCATAACCGAGTGCAAGCAGGGAGAGTCCAATATTTTATAAAATTGTAGAACCCAGGCCGGTTTGCCTCGGTGGACAGAGTGTCAGCCTGCGGACTGAGGGGTCCCGATGCCAGGCAAGGGCACATGCCCCGGTTGTGGGCTTGATCCCCAGTAGGGGGGGCATTTAGGAGGCAGCCGATCAATGATCCTCATCATTAATGTTTCTATCACTCCCTCTCCCTTCCTTTATGAAATCAATAAAAATCTTTAAAAAATCCCAGAGTCACCAAACGCCCTTTCCCTCAGGAGCAGTGGGTGCAGCTTATGAAACTCTGTGCAGGCCGCACGGGAAGGGGCCAGTGAACCCCATAACCCTCAGCTCCTGCACCTCCAGATCTGCTCCCCTCTCCCCGCCCCACTCGCTGGCTCAGGGCACCGGACTCCCGGCATTGAGTTCTCAGGACCCCGTTCCCTCATCTGTCACATGGGATGGTGACAGGACCGTGGGGAGGAGCCCAGCGCAGGGGGTGGGAGCTCCGGCCTCCGGACCCTACAGCTCCAACCTGGTGTCAGGGTCCCTCAGGAGTGAGCTTAGTGCCGCCTGGGGATGCAGCTTCCCACTCTGCGCCTCTGCCTCCTCCTGGGAGAGAGGAACGGGGACGTTAATACAGAACAGAGGTCAAGGGGGGTGCACACCATGTGCTCTCCATGCTCACTGTGCTCACACGGCTGGGACATGTGAGCTCTCACCCAGAGTTCACAGGAGGAGCAGCAGCCACGGGGATGGGAGACGGGACTGGGTTCCTTGTGGGATTGATGTGGCGACCTGGGATGAGAGGATAGAACATTAAAATGTCAAATGGGAAGGACAGACCGGCATGTTGCGCCCATCAAACCGCTTCTGAGCCCTGCCCAGTGGACATAGTCCCTCTAGGGATTTCTCTCCCTTTGCTGCCTCATGTACACAAAGCAACGCTCACACTCACACTCCAGGGAACACACAGAGAAGAGCCCCAACCTCCCAGGGAGACGGAGACTAGGGCATCCCCTGCAGGATTTCAGGAAGGAACACGCATGGTCCTTATATCATAATACAGGCCCGGTGAATGAAATTTGTGCACGCGGGGGCGGGGGGGCTGGTCCCCTCAGGCCGGTCTGCACCCTCTCCAATCTGGGACCCCATTGGGAGACATCCCTCTCACAATCCGGGAATGCTGGCTCCTAACCGCTCACCTGCCTGCCTGCCTGATCACCCTTAAACACCTCTGCCTGCCTGCCTGCCTGATTGCCCCTAACTTCTCTGCCTGCTGGCCTGATTGCCCCCAGCTGCTCTCCCATGCCGTCCTGGTCACTCCCAACTGCCCTCCCCTGATGGCCTGATTGCCCCTAACTGCCCTTCCCTATGGACTGGTCAAGCCTAACTGCTCTTTATTGCCTGCCTGATCGCCCTAAAAGCCTCTGCCTTGGCCTCCGCCACCATGGCTTTGTCCGGAAGAACGTCTGGAAGGTCTCTGGTCTAATTAGCATATTACCCCTTTATTAGTGTAGATGCCATTACACCACAGACTGAGATTCTCAGTAAGTATCTCTGTGTGTGTGTGTGTGTGTGTGTGTGTGTGTGTGTGTGTGTGTGAATGGATCTTATTTTATGCCAGAATTTTGAAGTTATAACCCAACGTCTGCCCATCCAATTCATCTATTCTCCAATTGTATCCACACCTAAGCCTACACCTCCCTCAGGCTGAGGAAGGAGCAGACCCTATGCACGTGGCTGAGCAGCTTGCTGTCCCTGTCACCCCAGGCTTGGGTCTGATCCCAAAGGGAACCCCGAGCTTCAGTCCCTCATTGTTGGGGACTCTAGGACACAGAGAGGTGTGGGAAGTCCAGCATTGGCAGAAACCCCACCGTGGGACACTCCCCAGCGCATGCCCCCTTCCCAGCCCAGCCCAGCAGAGCCAGCAGAAGCAGCTCAGGAACAGGTGGGGCAGCCCCTGTCCTCCCCATGGGATGACCACCCCCAGTTCCATGTCCTCTCCCGGGACCACCCTCCTCTCCTGATTTCTGCCCTGAGGTAAGAGACAGGGTCTGGCCTTTGCCCCTGGCTCCTGGCCCTGAGCTCCTGAAACCCTGGGCTTCTCCTGAGTGACAGGTGCCTGTGGGACGCTGATGAGGTGGCTCTTGGCTGAGGATCTGGAGGCCTCAGGGTGGGGGCTGGTCCCCAGAAAGACCAAGCTGATCACAGGCTGGAACTCTCAGCCTCAGGGCCCAACCAGGGGGGACAGGGGCTAGAGTTCAAGTTCCATCACCAATGGTCCATGATCCAGTCAATGGTGTACACCTAGTGAAGCTTTTATAGAAAGCCCTTAACCATGGGGCTCAGAGAGCTGCTGCAGCAGTGGCCACACCCACTTGCTGGAGGGGACGGGGGGAGGGGACACATGCCAACTCCCCGTGACAGAGGCCCCTGCACTGGGCACCTTCCCCACCTCGCCCCATCCCCTCACCTGGCTGCTCACTGGGTCCCTGTGATAAACGGTGAGAGTGAGCCCGCCCTTCCCTGAGGGCCATGCGTTCAGGCAGCAGATCATGACCTTGGTGGGAGCCCTCACTGTGTGGTCGCACCGGTCAGCCGGGCAGGTCCCATGGGGATGGGAGCCTGAGCCCTGGGTGAGGACGGAGGGGGTCCTGTGGGACAGAGCCCTGCCCTGGGGGCGATGCTCCCTCCAGGGGGTCCCGTGGGAATGGAGCTGAATGGGAGGAACACAGATGGGGGCGGAGAAGCAGAGACCTGGGTGAGCGGAGGGACACCCCTCCCATGGCACAGACTCTCAGTGAGAGGCACCCCTCCCGCCTGTCACTCATCAGTCACTGGTTCCCCAGCCCAACCTGAGCACCCACCCCGCACTCAGAAGGTCCAGCCCCAGCTCTTGGCCCCCAGAACTGGAAACGGCCCTTCTTCCCACCCCTCAGCCCAGCCCCTGCTCCCTCTTCCTACACGAGGAGAATCCATGCGTGCAGAGTCTGGTGGGAGGCAGGGACCACGTCCCTCCATACAAGAGGGAACCCCACGTCCCCCAATATTCCTGCATCTGGACCCGAATTGAGGCTCCCCCCTCAGGCAACCTCATGCCAGGTTCTGAGTCAGAGGAGGTGACCTGGAGGGGCTGGGGCTGGCGGAGAGCACTGGGCAGGGGGGAGTGGCAGGAACAGTGTCTGGGGACCAGGGGCAGCAGACACAGTGGTCGGCCCCCGGGCCAGGGCCAGGGGACTCGGGGGTGGGCAGTGGCCCCTCTGCCTGCAGCAGGCAGGGGTCCCTGTGGGCCCGACCTGGGCTGGGCTGGGCTCCGCCTGGCTGTGTGGCCTCAGCCTGACCTGGGGCTACCCGATCCTGTCAGAGCCCATGGCGTGCCCACGGCTGTGTGTGAGGCAGGAAAAGTGGGGTCCATGGTCCCCAACAGGGAGCACAGCTGTGCCTTCCTGGGAGCAGGTTAGAGACACGCTGACCCGGACCCGCTCCCAGAGTCCCCCACTGACAGGCCACTCCCAGCCTCACTTCCGTCATTGACCTCACGGGCCCCCTTTCCTTTCTGAGGAAAAACCCACAGAACCCTTCACTGTGGGTGTGAGGCCGCCCCCACGAGAGCTCTGTCGCTGACCTCAGCTGAACTCATTTGGCTGAGCCCCAGCACCCCTGGTGGGCTCCTCACACCCCCAGCCCCGCCCAGGGCCCCTCTAAGGGAACTGGACGCCAGACCAGGGTCTCCAGCCCCGCAGGGGGGGCGCGTGCGGCCCCGGGGCGTCCTGCGCGGGTTCCTGCTGCTCAACGTGTGACCCCAGACCCGCGGCCTCCCCACCAGCCTCGCTGGGGACCCCGACGCCCACCTTGGCCCGGACTCCAGAGTCTCAGCGAGTGACCAGGCCTCCTGCGCCCCGGAAAACGGGGCCTCGGGACGCAGGGACAGGACTGCAGAGGGATCGCGGGTGCCGGTGGAATGGGGCGCTCAGCACGGGGTCCTGGTGGGTCCCTCCCCCTTGTGTCCTGCAGCCTCACTCCCTGGGGGCCGCGTCCCTGTTTAAGGCCCGAGATGGCCTTTCTGTGCGTCGCCGCCCAAGGCTGTTTCTCCAGCGACACCCCTCCTTCCTCCAGCTCCTGTCCACCTGCCAGCCCCCCGGCTCCTTGTTCCCAGCAGACAGCTCCCCCAACATCTCCTACAACCAACCTCTGTGATCCCCCCCATATATGCTGCTCCCTGGGCTCCCCATCTCCGCTGAGGGCAACTCTATCCTCCTCCTTCCATCCAATCACATTTCTGATGACGGTGCCCGCTCTCTCCCAGACCCCGGATGGACCCAGAGGAGTGCTGTCAAGTCCTCCTCAGAAGGTTCCAGAATCCCATCTGGCCCACTATTCCCACAGCTCACCCCGCGGAGGGTTCTCCCGCCTGCACCCCGCAGGCCCTCCCGCTCCCCCGCTGCTGCCTCCCTCCCCCCAGGTCTGTCCCCAGCACAACAGCCACAGCAACCCTTTCAGGGGGCGACACCCCACGTCCCTCTCCTGCTCCAAACTGTCCTGGGACCCCACCTCCCTCAGCACAGCCCCCGCCTTCCAACTCCCTCCCGCCACGTGGTCCCCCAGGCTCTGTCTCAGCTCCATCTCTCTCTGCTGCACCCACACCCGCCTCCTGGCTCTTCCCAGAGACCAGACCCCTCCTGCCCCGGGGCATGCGCACTGCAGGTTCTCGCCTGGGCTGACCTCCCTCCAGAGGGCCTCCTGGGCCATGACCTTCTAATCTCTCCTCAAGGTCACCTCCCAGCAAGGCCCACACTGACCACCCATCAAACAGCCCCTGCCCTGTCCCACAGCCCACACCTGGGTCCCCTTCCGTGGTGGCCCCAGAACCCTTCCCTCTCTCCCCCTCCCCCCTCCCTGTTCCCTGGCTCTTACACACTCTGTGCCCCACACACCTGCCCACGGGCCAGCGGGTCTCCCATTCCCCCTCAGTGAGGCCCCAGAGGCAACCCCAGCGCTCACACCTGTCACTCAACCAGCCGCGGCTCCTGCAGGGGGAGCCCCTCCCTGTGCTGGACACAGTGACCTCATGGCTGTGGCCCCAGCTCAGCTGTCCTGGGGGGGCTGCAGCTCCGGGTGCCTCCCGGGGACATCACTGCACCTGCAATACCCACAGCGCTGCTCCCCTAAACCTGCAGCTGCCTCCCCTCCCCACATCCTGGGGGCCCACCGGAGGCTGGAGAGAGGGCAGCGGGCAGAGCACAATCCCAGCAGGACCTGATCTCAGAGGAGGAATGGGGGACCCTCCTCTGTGCTAACTCCACAACCTGGTTCCCCCGAGAGTTCAGGGCAAGAACTTGAGGCTGGGGAAGGAGGCAAGAGCAGCAGGAACCGGGAATCCATCTCTCCCCACCACGGGCTCCTGTGTGCAGGGACCTGGGTCTGTGGGACAATGACAGGAACATGTACCCTGAGTCAGACGGGGACACCCAGAGAATGAGACCAACATTCACACACACAATAACTGGGATAATATCCACAGAAGCAACAAAACAACAAACACCTGAAGGTGGGGGCTGAGGGCCAGACTCAGGCCTGATTCCAGGCTGACTTGAGTCCCGCCCCCCCCCCCCACCCCGCTCCTCGCAAAGGCCCTCGCTGTCCAGCGTCCTGGAGTTGTGCTCCATTAGGACAGGGGACTAGGCCTGGGGGATGTGAGTCCCTGTGACCACAGGTCCTGGTGGGACAGGGTTCCCCTGAGGGACAAGGTCAGAGGAGCAGAGAGGTGACCCAGCCGAGGAGTGACCACGTCAAAGCCCACGATGCACTGAGCATGCTCCATCCTCACAGCCCCACTTGTCTCCACCTGTGACTGGCTCAGCAACAAAATCACATGGGCTCCATGAAAGGTCAAGGTGCTTCCATTAATTTCCTCTCAGATGTTCAGCCATCCTTTAATCCATCAACCTTTCATGACAAGAAATGAAAAGTCACATCCAGAATCTCCTTTCAATACGGGAGCAGGAAGTTGCAGGTCAGAGCACTAGGCAGTAAAGGGAGGGATGGGGAGGGCCCAGCCCACTTCTGCTGGACAGGAAAGTGTGGGCACAGGCCTGGACCAGTGTGTGAGCCACATCCTGAGTGGTTCAGGGTTCGGGATCTGGAGAAGGGCCGTGCGCAAATGACAGAGACCGGACCAGAAATAATTTGGAAATATTGGGGACCTGGCCGGAAGCCCAACGCAAGGGGAAGGATTTTCTCTGGTGCCCAGGCCCTGCCAACCTTGTATTCAATTTTGGATACACATACAGCCCTTAGTCAGGCAGGCAATTTCAGTAACAGACAGACTATCTTAAGGGTCAGTAAATATTAGAAAGATTTACTCTGAGACTATTTGGTCAGGAAATTGTTTGAGCCATCACTGTCTGAACTAAACAATTGGTGGATAGCTCGGGCCCTTGCCAGGGCTCAAGGTTCACCAGCATTCTGGGCTCCTTGTTTACACTTCTCTGATAGTGAAGACAATGGGTGGCTTCCTATATCTCCCCCCATTTCCTTAGTAAACCTTGAAAAGGGAATGCCACCTGAAGGGTTCGAGTCCCTTCAAGACTCTTCATTCCATATCTGCAGACTAGAAATAAACATATGAGAACAAAAATGAGACAAGCAATAGTGGTTATTCGGAGGCAAATGTAAGGAGATCCACCTGAAGGGGTTGAATTCTTTCATGTCCTTTTTACATTGCTGCCAGGCATCTAAGGAATTGGTTTGTAAGTTTGCCTGGGATAACTACACAATATGCTGTTGTAATTCTAAAATATCAAGGGTTGTGTTACCTTTACCCCAAGCACCAAGAAGGTGAGTTTTTATTGATTCCCAAGGGTGCAAGGTGCTATTATAGCAAACGGGGGTAACAGAAATCTGGAAAAAATTACTGGAAGGATAGTCTTTGCTCTAGGCCAGGGGTGGGCAAACTTTTTTACTCGTGGGCCACAATGGGTTCTTACACTGGACCGGAGGGCCGGAACAAAAGCATGGATGGAGTGTTTGTGTGAACTAATATAAATTCAAAGTAAAGGAGTGGAGTGGAGACCAAGAGAACCGGATAGAACAGCTGGATCTGGCCCGTGGGCCGTTTTTTGCCCACGGCTGCTCTAGGCTGTGGATTTTATCACCCATCCACAAGACTGTAGACTTTAGGGCCCACAATTCAATCTCAAATTGGCTGTCAATTCTTTTTTGTATAGACAAGGTCTTAGTTACATTTTCCTTAACCTGTTGTACAAACTGAGAAGTGTGAACAGTTTGTACCATGGGTGAAGCAGCAACGCCCACAGACGTTAACATTAAGAGGGCAAAGATTCCTGCAATTAACATTCCAAGAAATCCTTGTTGTGTTTTTAAGATTTTTACCAGATCCTGGGACAGGTGGTAGGTGTGAGGAGATTCCCAAGGCTCGGCTAGGTTGGTAGGAACCCAAGCGAAAGCCGGTTGTGTTTAAAATCATGAGGGAATCCCTTGGGAATGTAGAAATGATACAATGGGATGGTGTGCAGCCTGCCTGCGGCTGGGGTGGTCGAATGTCTGCAGCTGTAAGGCATGGCTCCAGGTGCAAGGTCCTCATTAACCTGGCCCGTTCTTCCCTGGGATCCATGCTGAGGTTTAATATTTCTTGCGGGAATCCACACGGGCTTGGAGAAATTTTCTGGAAATATACCGAATGTGAAGAGGGGATCGGGGCCCTTCCAGAACCCAGACTCGGGATCTTTCCATTTAACCAGACCATTTTCCTTTGCCTTGTTCTGACACCAGTGTACTTCCATGGGTGTCTTGCCATGGGCATCACAGGTGAAAAAATGTAAGGTAATTAAGGCTTGGTGAAGTCTACTCTGAACAGAAGGCGGCAGTGACCACGAAGTCTCTTAGGCAAAGATGTTGGTGATGAAATCCAGGAATCGCTGAGCATACTGCTCAGGATCTCTGCCCCAGCCCCATGCTTGGCAGTTTTGGCTGCAGGAGCTGCATTCTTCTTGGCATCACACTGCATCAGGGTGGCAGTGAGGCCCATGAAATACACCGCCTTCGGGGGGGCCCCTTCAGCACCCCGGATGGCGTAGACATCAATGAAGGATTCAAACTCTCCAGGGCCCAGGGGCCGATGAGAAAGCATGTAGCTGCCAATGCCCTCAGGGGAGGTGCCACAGCAGGCCACCAGAGCAGGTCCCCTCAGGCCACCGTCCCCATCCCCCTCGGACTCCACCTCCCCCACAGGCCCCTCCTCCTCTGGTTCGGAGCCACCAACTATGTCACGGATGCCCAACAGAAGGCTGTGGTCCATGATCTTCAGCCGCACTAGGAACTCCACACCTCTCTTTAGCTTCTCTAGAAATATTTTCTTCTCCTCTTCACCACTATAAACTTTCTGGCTCTTGTTGAGAAAGTCCATATCCTTAAGGGTTGGTAATTCCTTAACCTTTTCTTTATCGCTGGCTTCCCGGGACACTAGGGAGCCCCTGAGGTCACACTTCCTGTGCACAGGAAGACGGTGGCTAAACATGTTGCGCATCACAAGCATGTAGCTGTCTTCATTGTCCCGCTAACTCGGTACATCCCCGGGAACTGGGGCAGCAGCGTGTTGCCATGGCACTTCACAATGTACTGCTGGGAGCTGGAGAGGTTGCAGTGCATGTCAGCAATGTCCTCCCCGGATACTTCTGTGATGACCAGCGTCCGATCACAGGAGATAAGGAAGCGACCGTCACTGCCTTCCCTTCCACTCGGGGGACGTCGGGTAAGAGATACCAAGCATTCCTGGTCATCAATGCCCAATCGATCACGGAGGTTCCTGAAGACCTGGGGACAATACTCCTTGAACTTGAAGTGACTGGGCAGATTTTCCCTGTGGAAAAGGTGACTGTTGACCTTGATCTCGGAGCTGGCCTTACAACCATCTGGCAGCAGCATCACAGGGGGAGGCACCTGGCTGAGCTCAATGATCGAGTGGGCTACGCCCCCCGGGAACACGCCCACCGGTGGGTCAGCCGCCCGAAACACCTTCACCTTCTGCTGCACGAAATGCTTCTGCCTGGTTTTGGAGGCGAAGCCGAAACCCTGGCCGGGGGCCCCTGTGCTCGCCTGTATGGAGGCCGGTGGGGCCGAGGAGGACGCCATGGCCTCCCGCGTACCCGACCCCAGGGAAGCCGGAGCCGGCCGCGATCGGGATCCCGACCCCGGAAGCCCACAAATTCTTTATTTTAGTTATTTTTATTATTTGTGTTCTAACAACTTTAAGATTTCAAAGCCAATTAACAAGGCCGTTTTCTTTGGCAAATTTTATAACAGAGCTAACTTTTAGTGCCTTCAATGCTAAAGTGTTATTTTATTTTTATTTTGTGGAAAAACAGGAGTGCCCCAAATTTTGGGAGGCAACCTTGGAATGTGCTACATTATTATTCAAAGATTACCATTATTATGGAAACATTAATCCTATTGTCCAAATATAGCCTGTATATTTTGTGTCATTTTTGCCATTTGTTAAAGAAAAAACAGTCTTAGTCCTTTCTGTAGCATCCGAGAAGAGATTGGGGCTCAAGAAGTCACCCAAAATCGGGCAGAGGGCACTTTTCTCTTAAGCTAGCCTTTCTTCTCACGGGTACAGAAATCCCAGATGCATCCCTCAATTCTGGGAAATGTTCCATTTGTGTAAATTTTAAATGATGGATTGTGAAATAAAAACATGGCAAAAATGAGACTTTTAATAACATTCTCCAGTGGGCGTCCATTGTCCAGGATCGCCAAAAGACCTAGTAATTTTTTCATTACTTCCCTCTGTCCAGGGAATTTTCTAGAACCTGTATTATTGGCCACGGGTACCACTCATATTCTCTCTCCCCATTCCCGCATTCTGTTTGTTCTGGGGAAACTCAGCAATCGCCTGGCCATCTATCATTTGTTTCTCATTAAATTAAATTAAATTCGTGGTTAATAAACTAACCATAAACAATAACTAATACACAAGTATCTAATAATTTCCTGTTTAATATCTAGGACATAAAAGAGGTTGAATCTGCATTGACTGAATCTGGAGGCAGAATGCTCACGCCTTTCCCTGGAGCGCCCCCTTGTGTCCTTCTTGGCTGCGTACATTCCCTTTTAAAATGTCCTGTTCTACCACAATTATAGCACCTTATATTCCCCACTGTTACAGAGGCAGCGAGTAAGTTTGCTTGAAAAGTGCCTGACCCCACGTTCTGACAAGCTTGAATTATTTCTGTAATGGTACTATTTTTTCTCAGAGGCGTCAGGCATTTCTTACAATCAGCACTGGCATTTTCATAAGCTAATTGCTGAATTAAAATGTCTCTTACTGCTGAGCTTTTTTCAAGTTTTGACCCAGTCTTTCCCAACAATCAAGATCCAATGTACCTTCTTCAGGAAACCAAGGGTTATGTTCTATAACATCATATAAAAACTATAGGAGAATACCTCCTGACACTTTAATTTCTTTATTCTTAAGCATGCAAACCAAAAGTCTACAATAAAGTTTCTTACTTTTTAACCGAATTCTGCCCCACTAGCCTGGCTTAAAAAAAGGACGTTCCCACCCTTACAGATAGCAACTTCTGCAGCTGGCTGTGGGCTTTGCACGTGGTGAATTTCCCCACCTATCCAGTGAATTCTTCCCCACCTATCCGGTCAAATCTTCTCTACCTTGCCGCCGAAGCTTCATTTTTCCGATCTAGACGAAATCTTCTCCTCCAGATGTCCCCTGTTGTGCACCAGATGTGTGAGCCACGTCCTGTGTGGTTCAGGGTTCGGAATCTGGAGGAGGGCCGCGCGCAAATGACAGAGAGGAGACAAGAAATAATAATTTGGAAATACTGGGGGCCAGGCGGGAAGCCCAACACAACGGGAAGGACTTCCCCAGGTGCCCAGGCCTTGCCAACCTTTTATTCAACTTTGGACATACAAATAGCCCTTAGTCAGGCAGGCAATTCCGGTAACAGACAGACTCTCTTAAGGGTCAGTAAATGTTAGAAAGATTCACTCTGAGACTATTTGGTCAGGAAATTGCTTGAGCCATCACTGTCCGGACTCAACAATCGATGCATAGCTCTGGCCCTTGCCAGGGCTCAAGGTTCACCAGCGTTCCGAGCTCCTGTTTACACTTCTCTGACAGTGAAGACAATCGGGGGCTTCCTACAGCCAGCGCCCCAATCAGACGTTCTTGAGTCAGGATGTGGGAGGGTGAACACATCTTCCATCACTCAGTCCCCACAAGGCAGCTGCCTCACGCTGTGGAGGACAATCATCATGAACAGATTGAGGGGAGTTTCTGAAACTGGTGACGTTCTCAAAGACCACTTCATGCTCACAATGTCCCACAGAATCCCCATGATCCAGTCCTCCCCTCTACCCACCCCATCCGCAGATCAGGTATCCCCTTTAGAAGCCGAGAGAGACACATCAGAACCCTGGGCGCTGTCATTGCTGGGGGGGGGGGGGGGGCACACCGGGATGGGGTCAGAGCCCCAGGTCAAGAGACTAAGGAGGAAATATGGGGTGAAGTCCTGCATGCCTCCCATCGGTACTGTCCCAGAAACCCAGGGGTCACCCCTCCATACTCACTGGCAGCCTGAGCGTAGCTCCAGCCTTTTCCACGTACGGGAAGAAAACATCCCGTGAGAGACCAGGGAGGGGGCAGGGCCATGAGGTCCTAAAGGAAGCCCTAGTCCTGGGCCCAGAGAGGTTCTGGAAGTGTATAGACCCAGGGCAGGGTCAGGAAACCTGAGGGAAGTGCCTGTGTGGGGACTGGACCCACCGCCCTCCTGGAGATCTGTGCTCAGCAGGGACCTGCCCTCTGACCTGGGACTGCTAGGAACGGGGTCCCCACCACCACCATCATCAGGTGATAACTGGGTCCCTCATTTACCACGGGCCTCACTACAGAGTAAGTGTGAGCACAGAGCCCCACACTGGCCATCACATACGTGGGGACTGTGCTTCCGGTAAATGAGGCGGGACACTAGTCTACCTGGGCTTGAATCCCCAGTGGGACAGACACTCAGACCTCACCCCTGCCCACCTGAGCGCCGCCTCCCCCACATCACAGCTCCAGCCACAGCTCCCAGCAGAACCAGGCCCCCAGCGATGCCCATGATGATGATGAAGGTGTGAGAAGGAGGCTCTGGGAGGAGAAGGGAAGGGAGGGTGAGGGCCCTTACCCCAGGCTTCAGCCCCAACCCCACTGAGGTCCCCCAGGACCCCGCTACCCTGAGAAGAGGCTCTGTGCCCACGGCCTCCTCACCCCATCTCAGGGCAAGGGGCTCGGGCAGCCCCTCGTGCTGCACATGGCACGTGTATCTCTGCTCCTCTCCAGGGGGCACCCCCACGGCCGCCCACTTCTGGAAGGTGCCGTCCCCCGCAGGCCTGGTCTCCACCAGCTCCATGTCCTGGGTCTGGTCCTCCCCGTCACGCTGCCAGCTCAGGCTGATGTCTGCAGGGTAGAAGCCCAGCGCCCAGCACCTCAGGGTGACCTCACGGGCAGACACGGGGTGGTGGGTCACGTGTGCCTTTGGAGGGTCTGAGGGGAGGGAGAAAATGCAGGAACTTTGCATCCTCCATGGGACACTCCAGCAGCACCCATTTGACCATCCTGAGAGTGGACAGACACCTGGGTCGGGGAGGGAGCACGCAGCCCCCACACCAGCCTGGACAGAAGCACCTGGAAGGACCTCCTGGTCTTTAGAAAGTTCTAGACTCAGAGAGACACAGTCCAGGGAAGGAGGCAGGTCTCTGAGAGGAGAAAGAAATTTGTGGTCCTGACCTGGGTGGAGGCCACGTGACTCAGAATAGCTGGGGTCAGGCCTCAGATACGGGGTGTGGGCAGCGCACAAGGCCTGAGAGAGAAGGTCCCCGTGGGTCCCAGAGCCCCTGCAGGGCTCAGGGGAACCGCTGAGGGGTTATGTCAGGGGGTCTCTCTGCACCCCAGGAGAGCCTGCACCCCTACCTGTCCCTGAGAGGAGGGGGAGTCCCTCTGATACCTGACCTGGACATCCATGGGACCCCCTATACGACTCCAAGGAGGGGTGTGTGACACTGACCCCCTGTCCTGTCTCCTTGTAGGACCCCAGCCCCAGGGAGAGGGGAACCCCAGGTACCTGCTCGCTGCAGGGTCTCCTTCCCTTTGTCCAGGTACATGCGCAGTGACTCCACACACTCCCCTTCCAGGTAGCTCCTCTTTCTCTCTGCCTCACCCTCCGCCTCCCACTTGCGCTTTGTGATCTGAGCCGCCGCATCGGCCGCGGTCCAGGAGGTCAGGTCCTCGTTCAGGGCGAGGTAGTCAGTGCCGTCGTAGGCACATTGCTCATACCCGCGGAGGAAGCGCCCATCGGGTCCCATGTCGCAGCCATACATCCACTGGATGGTGTGAGACCCTGACCCCGCCCCGAGGTCAGCCCCGCCCCGAGGTAACCGCCCCGCTGTCAGCCCCGCCCATCCCGAGGTCAGCCCCGCCCCGCCCGCCCCGCCCGCCCCGCCTGCCAAGTGGGGCCTGAATCTGAACTGAAAGTAAAATCCGGTCAAAGTCCCCGCGGGCTGCTCCGGGTGGGGGCTGGGGGGGTCCCGCCGCCTCGGGTTGAGGCTTGGACCAGGACCAACGGGGCGACCCCAGCCCGTCCGTGGGGAGGGGGGTCGTGACGGGGCCGGCGCGCGGCTCACCGTCCTCGCTCTGGTTGTAGTAGCCGCGCAGGGTCTGCAGTTTCACTCGGAAAAGCTGTTCGTGGCGCTTTTCCCTCTGCGTGTTCCGGTCCCAAAACCCCGGGTCCTCCCGCTCCACCCACGGCTGCTGCATCCACGGCGCCCGCGGCTCCATCCTCGGACTCGCCGCGTCGCTGTCGAACCGCATGAACTGCCTGTCGTCCACGTAGCCGACGGAGAGGAAGCGGGGCTCCCCGCGGCCGGGCCGGGACACGATGGTGGTGAAATACCTCAGGGAGTGGGGGCCTGGGGGGCGGACGGAGGGCAGGGACGGGGCTGACACGTGCCTTCCCGGCCCCGCGCCCCCGCCGGGTCCCCTCGCTCCTCCCCGCACAGCCGCCCCCTCCGACCCCGCACTCACGGGTCCAGCTGCGGGTCAGGACCAGCGCCCCTGAGAGCAGCAGGAGGAGGGTGGGGGGCCTCAGGACCGGCATCCTCGGGGTCACCGGACCATCAGATTATGGGTGCTCCCGCAGAGGAGTCATAACCCAGAGCCGCGGTGACGCTGATTGGCTGCTCTGGAAAGAGCTCAACCAATGAGAGTGAGAAGTAGGGACGCGTCACGAGTATCCGGGAAGGTGGACTCAGCAGGGATGTGAGATGGAGAAGGGAACCCCAGCGAGAAGGCGAGCCCCAACACTCCTTGGCCCTGCTCCAGACTCCTCCCTGGGCTGAGACCTGAGCGCCAGGCCTAGGCCTGGGACTGGGCCTGCCCCTCCTCCTGCAGGGGGAGCGCTCTGCCCACTTCTCCCTAAAGGAGCCTCAGGCTGGTGCTCTGATCTCCAGTTCACCCAGAACGTGCGAGGCGGCCCTCAAAGCTCTGGAAGCTTCTACAAGTGAACAGCAAGGGTCCTTCAGGCACAGCCCACAGGGGCCATGGGCTGCTCAGTGAGTGACGTCAGTCAGAGGCACGGTCTTCACGCCCCTAGAGACCCTGATGCCATTACCGAGTGCAAGGAAGGAGTCCTCAGTTTTTTAAAATCCCAGAGTCAGCAAACGCCCTTTCCCTCAGGAGCAGTGGGTGCAGCTGATGAAACTCTGTGCAGGCCGCACGGGAAGGGGCCAGTGAGCCCCATAACCCTCAGCTCCTGCACCTCCAGATCTGCTCCCCTCTCCCGTCCCCACTCGCTGGCTCAGGGCACCGGGACCCCGGCATTGAGTTCTCAGGACCCCATTCCCTCATCTGTCACACGGGATGGTGACAGGAGGGTGGGGAGGAGCCCAGCGCAGGGGTTTGGAGCTCTGGCCTCTGACCCCACAGCTCCGACCTGGTGTCAGGGTCCCTCAGGAGTGAGCTTATTGCCGCCTGGGGATGTAGCTTCCCACTCTGTGCCTCTGCCTCCTCCTGGGAGAGCGGAACGGGGACATGAATGCAGAACAGAGGTCAGGGGGGTGCACACCATGTGCTCTCCATGCTCACTGTGCTCACACGGCTGGGACATGTGAGCTCTCACCCAGAGTTCATAGGAGGAGCAGAAGCCACGGGGATGGGAGACGGGACTGGGTTCCTTGTTGGATTGATGTGGCGACCTGGGATGAGAGGATAGAACATTAAAATGTCAAATGGGAAGGACAGACCCGGCATGTTGCGCCATCAAACCGCTTCTGAGCCCTGCCCAGTGGACATAGTCCCTGTAGGGATTTCTCTCCCTTTGCTGCCTCATGTACACAAAGCAACGCTCACACTCACACTCCAGGGAACACACAGAGAAGCGCCCCAACCTCCCAGGGAGACGGAGACTAGGGCATCCCCTCAGGATTTCAGGAAGGAACACGCATGGTCCTCATATCATAACCAGAGGCCCGGTGTATGAAATTTGTGCACGGGGAGGGGCGTCCCTCAGCCGGGCCTGCACCCTCTCCAATCTTGGACCCCTCGAGAGACTTCCCTCTCACAATCCGGGACTGTTGCCTCTTAACAGTTCACCTGCCTGCCTGCCTGATCACCCCAAACTACCTCTGCCTGCCTGACTGATGCCCCTAATTGCTCCCCAGCCTGCCTGCCTGATCACCCCAAACTATCTCTGCTTGCCAGCCTGATTGCCCCCAGCTGCTCTCCCATGCCAGCCTGGTCACCCCCAGCTGCCCTCCCCTGATGGCCTGATGGCCCCTAACTCCCCTCCCCTGCCGGGCTGGTCAAGCCTAACTACTCTCCATTGCCGGCCTGATCGCCCTAACTGCCTCTGCCTTGGTCTCCGCCACCATGGTTTTGTCCGGAAGAACGTCTGGAAGATGTCTGGTCTAATTAGGATGTTACTCTTTTATTAGTCTAGATGCAATTACACCACAGACTGAGATTCTCAGTAAGTACGTGTGTGTGTGTGTGTGTGTGTGTGTGTGTGTGTGTGAACGGATCTTACTTTATTTCAGAATTTTGAAGTTATAACACAACATGTGCCCATCAATTTCATCCATTGTCCAATTGCATACACACCTAAGCCTACACCTCCCTCAGGCTGAGGAAGGAGCAGACCCTATGCACCTGGGTGAGCAGCTCACTGTCCCTGTCACCCCAGACTTGGCTCAGATCCCAAAGGGAACCCCAGGCTCGGGTCCCTCATTTTCGGAGACTCTAGATCACAGAGAGGTGCAGGAAGCCCAGCATTGGTGGGAATCCCACCCTGGGACACTCCCCAGCACAGTCCTCCCTCACCCCCAGCCCAGCAGAGCCAGCAGAAGCAGCTCAGGTACAGGTGGGGCAGCGCCTGTCCTCCCCATGGGACGACCACCCCCAGTTCCATGTCCTCTCCCGGGACCACCCTCCTCTCCTGATTTCTGCCCTGAGGGAAGAGACTGGGTCTGGCCTTTGCCCCTGGCTCCTGGCCCTGAGCTCCTGAAACCCTGGGCTTCTCCTGAGTAACAGGTGCCTGTGGGACGCTGATGAGGTGGCTCTTGGCTGGGGATCTGGAGGCCTCAGGGTGGGGGCTGGTCCCCAGAAAAACCAAGCTGATCACAGGCTGGAACTCTCAGCCTCAGAGCCCATCCAGGGGGGACAGGGGCTAGAGTTCAAGTTGCATCACCAATGGCCCATGATCCAGTCAATGGTGTCCACCTAGTGAAGCTTTTATAGAAAGCCCTTAACCATGGGGCTCAGAGAGCTTCTGCAGCAGTGGCCACACCCACATGCTGGAGGGGACGGGGGGAGGGGACGTGGGGGGGACACATGCCAACTCCCCGTGACAGAGGCCCCTGCACTGGGCACCTTCCCCACCTCGCCCCGTCCCCTCACCGGGCTGCTCCCTGGGTCCCTGTGATAAACGGTGAGAGTGAGCCCGCCCTTCCCTGAGGGCCATGCGTTCATGCAGCAGATCATGACCTTGGTGGGAGCCCTCACTGTGTGGTCGCACCGGTCAGCGGGGCAGGTCCCATGGGGACTTGGGCCTGAGCCCTGGGTGAGGACGGAGGGGGGTCCTGTGGGACAGAGCCCTGCCCTGGGGGCGATGCTCCCTCCAGGGGGTCCCGTGGGAACGGAGCTGAATGGGAGGAACACAGATGGGGGCGGAGAAGCAGAGACCTGGGTGAGCGGAGGGACACCCCTCCCATCGCACAGACTCTCAGTGAGAGGCTCCCCCTCCCGCCTGTCAGTCATCTGTCACTGGTTCCCCAGCCCAACCTGAGTGCCCGCCCCGCACTCAGAAGGTCCAGCCCCAGCTCTTGGCCCCCAGAACTGGAAACGGCCCTTCTTCCCACCCCTCAGCCCAGCCCCTGCTCGCTCTTCCCACACGAGGAGAATCCACGCGTGCAGAGTCTGGTGGGAGGCAGGGACCATGTCCCTCCATACAAGAGGGAACCCCACGTCCCCCCAACATTCCTGCATCTGGACCCGAATTGAGGCTCCCCCCTCAGGCAACCGCATGCCACCTTCTGACTCAGAGGAGGTGACCCGGAGGGGCTGGGGCTGGCGGAGAGCACTGGGCAGGGCGGGAGGGGCAGGAACAGTGTCTGGGGACCAGGGGCAGCAGACACAGCAGTCCGCCCCCTGGGCCAGGGCCAGGGGACTCGGGGGTGGGCAGTGGCCTCTCTGCCCGCAGCAGGCAGGGGTCCCTGTGGGCCCGACCTGGGCTGGGCTGGGCTCCCCCTGGCTGTGTGGCCTCAGCCTGACCTGGGGCTCCTCGATCCTGTCAGAGCCCATGGCATGGGCACCGCTGTGTGTGAGGCAGGAGAAGTGGGGTCCATGGTCCCCACCAGGGAGCACAGCTGTGCCTTCCTGGGAGCAGGTTAGAGACACGCTGATCCGGACCTGCTCCCCGAGTCCCCCCCAGACAGGCCACTCCCAGCCTCACATCCATCATTGACCACACGCCCCCCCCCTTTCCTTTCTGAGGAAAAACCCACAAAACCCTTCACTGTGGGTGGGAGGCCCGTCCCCAAGGGAGCTGTCGCTGACCTCCGTGGCTCCCAGTCGGGCTGAGCCCCAGCACCCCTGGTGGGCTCCTCACACCCCCAGCCACGCTCAGGCCGTCTCAGGGAACTGGGCGCCAGACCAGGGTCTCCAGCCCCGCAGGGGAGGTGCGTGCGGCCCCGGGGCGTCCTGCGCGGGTTCCTGCTGCTCAACGTGTGACCCCAGACTCGCGGCCTCCGCACCAGCCTCGCTGGGGACCGACACGCCCCCCTCGGCCCGGACCCCGGAGTCTCAGCGAGTGACCAGGCCTCCTGCGCCCCGGAAAGCGGGGTCTCGAGATGCGAGGACAGGACTGCAGAGGGGGCGCGGGTGCGGGTGGGATGGGGCGCTCAGCACTGGGTCCTGGTGGGTCCCTCCCCCTTGTCTCCTGCAGCCTCGCCCCCTGGGGGCCGCGTCCCTGTTTAAGGCCCGAGATGGCCTTTCTGTGCGTCGCCGCCCAAGGCTGTTTCTCCAGCGACACCCCTCCTTCCTCCAGCTCCTGTCCACCTGCCAGCCCCCCGGTTCCCTTGTTCCCAGCAGACAGCTCCCCCCAACATCTCCTACAACCATCCTCTGTTATCCCCCTCCCCCCCATATATGCTGCTCCCTGGGCTCCCCATCCCCGCTGAGGGCAACTCTATCCTCCTCCTTCCATCCAATCACATTTCTGATGACGGTGCCCGCTCTCTCCCAGACCCCGGATGGACCCAGAGGAGTGCTGTCAAGTCCTCCTCAGAAGGTTCCAGAACCCCACCCGGCCCACTATTCCCACAGCTCACCCCGCGGAGGGATCTCCTGCCTGCACCCCGCAGGCCCTCCAGCTCCCCCGCTGCTGCCTCCCTCTCCCCCAGGTCTGTCCTCAGCACAACAGCCACAGCGACCCTTTCAAGGGGGCGACACCCCACGTCCCTCTCCTGCTCCAAACTGTCCTGGGACCCCACCGCCCTCAGCACAGCCCCCGCCCTTCCAACCCCCTCCCGCCATGTGGTCCCCCAGGCTCTGTCTCAGCTCCATCTCTCTCTGCTGCACCCACACCCGCCTCCTGGCTCTTCCCAGAGACCACACCCCTCCTGCCTCAGGGCATGCGCACTGCAGGTTCCAGCCTGGGCAGGCCTCCCTCCAGAGGGCCTACTGGGTCATGACCTTCCAATCTCTCAAGGTCACCTCCCAGCAAGGCCCACACTGACCACCCATCAAACAGCCGCCTGCCCTGTCCCACGGCCCACACCTGGGTCCCCTTCCCATGGTGGCCCCAGAACCCTTCCCTCTCTCACCCTCCCCCCTCCCTGTTCCCTGGCTCTTACACACTCTGTGCCCCACACACCTGCCCACGGACCAGCGGGTCTCCCATTCCCCCGCAGTGAGGCCCCAGAGGCAACCCCAGCGCTCACACCTGTCACTCAACCAGCCGCGGCTCCTGCAGGGGGAGCCCCTTCCTGTGCTGGACACAGTGACCTCAGGGCTGTGGTCCCAGCTCAGCTGTCCTGGGGGGGCTGCAGCTCAGAGTGCCTCCCGGGGACATCACTGCACCTGCCCTTCCCACAGTGCTGCGTCCCTAATTCTGCAGCTGCCTCCCCTCCCCACATCCGGGGGCCCCACCGGAGGCTGGAGAGAGGGCAGCGGGCAGAGCACAATCCCAGCAGGACGTGATCTCAGAGGAGGAATGGGGTGCTAACTCCACAACCTGTTTCCCCCGAAAGTGCAGTGAGAACAAGAGGCCCAAGAAGGAGGCAAGAGTGGCAGTAGCCTGAAATCCATCTCTCCTCACCGCGGGCTCCTGTGTGCAGGGACCTGGGCCTGTGGGACAATGACGGGGAACATGTACCCTGAGTCAGACGGGGACACCCAGAGAATGAGACCAACGTTCACACACACAATAACTGGGATAATATCCACAAAGGCAATGAAACAACAAACACCTGACAGTGGGGGCTGAGGGCCAGACTCAGGCCTGATTCCAAACTGACTTGAGTCCCCTGCCCCGTCCCCGCCCCTTGCTGTCCAGGGTCCTGGAGATGTGCTGCATTAGGACAGGGGACAAGGCCTGGGGGATGTGAGTCCCTGTGACCACAGGTCCTGGTGGGACAGGGTTCCACTGAAGGGACAGGTCAGAGGAGCAGAGAGGTGACCCGGCCGAGGAGTGACCACGTCAAAGCCCACGATGCACTGAGCATGTTCCATCCTCACAGCCTCTCTTGTCTCCACCTGTGACTGGCTCAGCAACAAAATCACATGGGCTCCATGAAAGGTCAAGGTGCTTCCATTAATTTCCTCTCAGATGCTCAGCCACCTTTAATCCATCAACCTTTCATGACAGGAAATGAAGAGTCACATCCAGAATCTCCTTTCAATACGGGAGCAGGAAGTTGCAGCTCAGAGCACTAGGCAGTAAAGGGAGGGGTGGGGAGGGCCCAGCCCACTTCTGCTGGACAGGGAAGTGTGGGGAGCAGGGCTGGACCAGTGTGCGAGCCACATCCTGAGTGGTTCAGCGTTCGGGATCTGGAGAAGGGCCGTGCGCAAATGACAGAGACCGGACCAGAAATAATTTGGAAATATTGGGGGCCTGGCAGGAAGCCCAACACAAGGGGAAGGACTTTCCCTGGTGCCCAGGCCTTGCCAGCCTTGTATTCAATTTTGGATACACATACAGCCCTTAGTCAGGCAGGCAATTTCAGTAACAGACAGACTATCTTAAAGGTCAGTAAATATTAGAAAGATTTGCTCTGAGACTATTTGGTCAGGAAATTGCTTGAGCCATCACTGTCTGAACTAAACAATTGGTGGATAGCTCTGGCCCTTGCCAGGGCTCAAGGTTCACCAGCGTTCCGAGCTCCTTGTTTACACGTCTCTGATAGTGAAGGCAACTGGTGGCTTCCTATATCTCCCCCCATTTCTTTTCCTTAGTAAATCTTGAAAAGTGAATGCCGCCTGAAGGGTTCGAGTCCGTTTGAGACTCTTCATTCCGTATCTGCAGACTAGAAATAAACATATGAGAACAAAAATGAGACAAGCAATAGTGGTTATGCTGAGGCACATGTAAGGAGATCCGGTTGAAGGGGTTGAATTCTTTCATGTCCTTTTTAAATTGTTGCCAGGCATCTAAGGATTTAGTTTTAAGTTTGCCTGGGATAACTACACAATATGCTGTTGTAATTCTAAAATATCAAGGGTTGTGTTATCTTTACCCCAAGCACCAAGAAGGTGAGTTTTTATTGATTCCCAAGGGTGCAAGGTGCTATTATAGCAAACAGGGGTAACAGAAATCTGGAAAAAATTACTGGAAGGATAGTCTTTGCTCTAGGCCAGGGGTGGGCAAACTTTTTGACTCGAGGGCCACAATGGGTCCTTAAACTGGACCGGAGGGCCGGAACAAAAGCATGGATGGAGTGTTTGTGTGAACTAATATAAATTCAAAGTAAAGGAGCGGAGGGGAGAGCAAGAGAGCTGGATAGAACAGCCGGATCCGGCCCGCGGGCCGTAGTTAGCCCACGGCTGCTAGGCTGTGGATTTTACCACCCATCCGTAAGAGTATAGACTTTAGGGCTGACAATTCAATCTCAAATCGGCTGTCAATTCTTTTTTGTATAGACAAGGTCTTAGTTACATTTTCCTTTACCTGTTGTACAAACTGAGAAGTCTGAACACTTTGTGCCATGGATGAAGCAGCAACGCCCACAGACGTTAACATTAAGAGGGCAGCCAAAACCGGTTTGGCTCAGTGGATAGAGCGTCGGCCTGCGGACTGAAGGGTCCCAGGTTCGATTCCGGTAAAGGGCATGTACTTTGGTTGCGGGCACATCCCCGGTGGGAGGTGTGCAGGAGGCAGCTGATCGATGTTTCTCTCTCATCGATGTTTCTAGCTCTCTATCCCTCTCCCGTCCTCTCTGTAGAAATATCAATAAAATATTAAAAAAAAAAAACATTAAGAGGGCAAAGATTCCTGCAATTAACATTCCAAGAAATCCTTTCTGTGTTTTTAAGATTTTTACCAGATCCTGGGACAGGTGGTAGGTGTGAGGAGATTCCCAAGGCTCGGATAGGTTGGTAGGAACCCAATCGAAAGCCGGTTGTGTTTAAAATCATGAGGGAATCCCTTGGGAATGTAGAAATGATACAATGGGATGGTGTGCAGCCTGCCTGCGGCTGGGGTGGTCGAATGTCTGCAGCTGTAAGGCATGGCTCCAGGTGCAAGGTCCTCATTAACCTGGCCCGTTCTTCCCTGGGATCCATGCTGAGGTTTAATATTTCTTGCGGGAATCCACACGGGCTTGGAGAAATTTTCTGGAAATATACCGAATGTGAAGAGGGGATCGGGGCCCTTCCAGAACCCAGACTCGGGATCTTCCCATTTAACCAGACCATTTTCCTTTGCCTTGTTCTGACACCAGTGTACTTCCATGGGTGTCTTGCCATGGGCCTCACAGGTGGAAAAATGTAAGGGAATTAAGGCTTGGTGAAGTCTACTCTGAACATAAGGCAGCAGTGACCACGAAGTCTCTTAGGCAAAGATGTTGGTGATGAAATCCAGGAATCGCTGAGCATACTGCTCAGGATCTCTGCCCCGGCCCCATGCTTGGCAGTTTTGGCTGCAGGAGCTGCTTTCTTCTTGGCATCACACTGCGTCAGGATGGCAGTGAGGCCCATGAAATACACCTCCTTCGGGGGGGCCCCTTCAGCACCCCGGATGGCGTGGACATCAATGAAGGATTCAAACTCTCCAGGGCCCAGGGGCCGATGGGAAAGCATGTAGCTGCCAATGCCCTCAGGGGAGGTGCCACAGCAGCCCACCAGAGCAGGTCCCCTCAGGCCACAGTCCCCATCCCCCTCGGACTCCTCCTCCCCCACAGGCCCCTCCTCCTCTGGTTCGGAGCCACCAACTACATCACGGACGCCCAACAGAAGGCTGTGGTCCATGATCTTCAGCTGCACTAGGAACTCCACACCTCTCTTTAGCTTCTCTAGAAATATTTTCTTCTCCTCTGCACCACTATAAACTTTCTGGCTCTTGTTGAGAGAGTCCATATCCTTAAGGGTTGGTAATTCCTTAACCTTTTCTTTATCGCTGGCTTCCCGGGACACTAGGGAGCCCCTGAGGTCACACTTCCTGTGCACAGGAAGACGGTGGCTAAACATGTTGCGCATCACAAGCATGTAGCTGTCTTCATTGTCCCGCTAACTCGGTACATCCCCGGGGACTGGGGCAGCAGCGTGTTGCCATGGCACTTCACAATGTACTGCTGGGAGCTGGAGAGGTTGCTGTGCAGGTCAGCAATGTCCTCCCCGGATACTTCTGTGATGACCAGCGTCCGATCACAGGAGATAAGGAAGCGACCGTCACTGCCTTCCCTTCCACTCGGGGGACTTCAGGTAAGAGATACCAAGTATTCCTGGTCATCAATGCCCAATCGATCACGGCGGTTCCTGAAGACCTGGGGACGATACTCCTTGAACTTGAAATGACTGGGCAGATTTTCCCTGTGGAAAAGGTGACTGTTGGCCTTGACCTCGGAGCTGGCCTTAAAACCATCTGGCAGCAGCATCACAGGGGGAGGCACCTGGCTGAGCTCAATGATCCAGTGGGCTACGCCCCCCAGGAACACGCCCACCGGTGGGTCAGCCGCCCCAAACACCTTCACCTTCTGCTGCACCAAATGCTTCTGCCTGGTTTTGGAGGCGAAGCCAAAACCCTGGCCGGGGGCCGCTGTGCTCGCCGCTATGGAGGCCGGCGGGGCCGAGGAGGACGCCATGGCCTCCCGTGTACCCGACCCAGGGGAAGCCGGAGCCGGCCGCGATGGGGATCCCGACCCCGGAAGCCCACAAATTCTTTATTTTAGTTATTTTTATTATTTCTGTTCTAACAACTTTAAGATTTCAAAGCCAATTAACAAGGCCATTTTCTCTTGGCAAATTTTATAACAGAGCTAACTTTTAGTGCCTTCAATGCTAAAGTATTATTTTATTTTTATTTTGTGGAGAAACAGGAGTGCCCCCAAGATTTGGGAGGCAACCTTGGAATGCGCTACATTATTATTCAAAGATTACCATTATTATGGAAACTTTAATCCTATTGTCCAAATATAGCCTGTATATTTTGTGTCATTTTTGCCATTTTTTAAAGAAAGAACAGTCTTAGTTCTTTCTGTAGCATCCGTGAAGAGATTGGGGCTCAAGAAGTCACCCAAAATCGGGCAGAGCGAGCTTTTCTCTTAAGCTAGCATTTCTTCTCACGGGTACAGAAATCCCAGATGCATCCCTCAATTCTGGGAAACGTTTCATTTGTCTAAATGTTAAATGATGGATTGCGAAATAAAAACATGGCAAAAATGAGACTTTTTAATAACATTCTCCAGTGGGCGTCCATTCTCCAGGATCGCCAAAAGACCTAGTAATTTTTTCATTACTTCCCTCTGTCCAGGGAATTTTCCTAGAACCTGTATTATTGGCCACGAGTACCACTCATATTCTCTCTCCCCCCATTCCCGCATTCTGTTTGTTCTGGGGAAACTCAGCAATCTCCTGGCCATCTATCATTTCTTTCTCATTAAATTAAATTAAAGTAATGCTTAATAAACTAACAATAAACAATAACTAATGCACAAGTATCTAATAATTTCCTGTTTAATATCTAGGACATAAAAGAGGTTGAATCTGCATTGACTGAATCTGGAGGCAGAAGGCTCACGCCTTTCCCTGGAGCGCCACCTTGTGTCCTTCTTGGCTGCGTACACTCCCTTTTAAAATGTCCTGTTCTCCCACAATTATAGCACCTTATATTCCCCACTGTTACAGCGGCAGCGAGTAAGTTTGCTTGAAAAGTGCCTGACCCCACGTTCTGACAAGCCTGAATTATTTCTGTAATGGTACTTTTTTTTCTCAGAGGCGTCAGGCATTTCTTACAATCAGCACTGGCATTTTCATAAGCTAAATGCTGAATTAAAATGTCTCTTACTGCTGAGCTTTTTTCCAGTTTTGACCCAATCTTTCCCCACATTCAAGATCCAATGTACCTTCTTCAGGAAACCAAAGGTTATGTTCTATAACATCATGCAAAAACTATAGGAGAATACCTCCTGACACTTTAATTTCTTTATTCTTAAGCATGCAAACCAAAAGTCTACAATAAAGTTTCTTACTTTTTTTAAAAATATATATTTTTATTGATATTTTACAGAGAGGAAGGGAGAGGGATAGAGAGCTAGAGACATTGATGAGAGAGAAGCATTGATCAGCTGCCTCCTGCACACCTCCCACCGGGGATGTGCCCGCAACCAAGGTACGTGCCCTTGACCGAAATTGAACCCGGGACCCTTCAGTCCGCAGGCCGACGCTCCACCACTGAGCCAAAAACGGTTTCGGCTTCTTGCTTTTTAACCGAATTCTGCCCCACTAGCCTGGCTTAAAAAAAGGATGTTCCCACCCTACTTACAGATCCCAACTTCTGCAGCTGGCTGTGGGCTTTGCACGTGGTGAATTTCCCCACCTATCCAGTGAATTCTTCCCCACCTATCTGGTGAAATCTTTTCTACCTTGCCGCCGAAGCTTCATTTTTCCGATCTAGACGAAATCTTCTCCTCCAGATGTCCCCTGTTGTGGCACCAGATGTGTGAGCCACGTCCTGTGTGGTTCAGGGTTCGGAATCTGGAGGAGGGCCGCGCGCAAATGACAGAGAGGAGACAAGAAATAATAATTTGGAAATACTGGGGGCCAGGCGGGAAGCCCAACACAACCAGAAGGACTTCCCCTGGTGCCCAGGCCTTGCCAACCTTTTATTCAACTTTGGACATACAAATAGCCCTTAGTCAGGCAGGCAATTCCGGTAACAGACAGAGTCTCTTAAGGGTCAGTAAATGTTAGAAAGATTTACTCTGAGACTGTTTGGTCAGGAAATTGCTTGAGCCATCACTGTCTGGACTCAACAATCGGTGCATAGCTCTGGCCCTTGCCAGGGCTCAAGGTTCACCAGCGTTCCGAGTTCCTTGTTTACACTTCTCTGACAGTGAAGACAATCGAAGGCTTCCTACAGCCAGCGCCCCAATCAGACGTTCCTGAGTCAGGATGTGGGAGGGTGAACACATCTTCCATCACTCAGTCCCCACAAGGCAGCTGCCTCACGCTGTGGAGGACAATCATCATGAACAGATTGAGGGGAGTTTCTGAAACTGGTGACATTCTCAAAGACCACTTCATGCTCACAATGTCCCACAGAATCCCTATGATCCAGTCCTCCCCTCTGCCCACCCCATCCGCAGATCAGGTATCCCCTTTAGAAGCCGAGAGAGACACATCAGAACCCTGGGCGCCGTCCTTGCCTGGGGTGGGCACACCGGGATGGGGTCAGAGCCCCAGGACAAGAGACTAAGGAGGCACTATGGGGTGAGGTCCTGCATGCCTCCCATAGGCACTGTCCCAGAAACTCAGGGGTCACCCCTCCATACTCACTGGCAGCCTGAGCGTAGCTCCCTCCTTTTCCACCTGCGGGAAGAAAACATCCCGTGAGAGACCAGGGAGGAGGCAGGGCCAGGAGGTCCTAAAGGAAGCCCTAGTGCTGGGCCCAGAGAAGTTTCCAGAACCCTGTGTATAGACCCAGGGCAGGACCAGGAAACCTGAGGAAAGTGCATGTGTGGGGACTGGACCCACCGCCCTCCTGGAGTCTGTGCTCAGCAGGGAACTGCCCTCTGACCTGGGGATGCTGGGAACGGGGTCCCCAACACCACCATCATCAGGTGGTAAGTGGGTCCCTCATTTTCCTATGGGCCTCACTAAGGAGTAAGTGTGAGCACAGAGCCCCACACTGGCCATCACACGCGTGGGGACGGTGCTTCCCGTGAATGAGGCGGGACACACGTCTACCAAGACTTGAACCCCCAGAGGGACAAGACACTCAGACCCCACCCCTGCCCACCTGAGCGCCTCCTCCCCCACATCACAGCTCCAGCCACAGCTCCCAGCAGAACCAGGCCCCCAGCGATGCCCATGATGATGAAGATGAAGGTGTGAGAAGGCGGCTCTGGGGGGAGAAGGGAAGGGAGGGTGAGGGACCTGACCCCAGGCCTCAGCCATTACCCCACTGAGGTCCCCCAGGGCCCCTGCTGCCCTGAGAAGAGGCTCTGTGCCCACAGCCCTCCTCACCCCATCTCAGGGTCAGGGGCTCCGGCAGCCCCTCGTGCTGCACATGGCACGTGTATCTCTGCTCCTCTCCGGGGGGCACCCCCACGGCCGCCCACTTCTGGAAGGTGCCGTCCCCCGCAGGCCTGGTCTCCACCAGCTCCATGTCCTGGGTCTGGTCCTCCCCGTCACGCTGCCAGCTCAGGCTGATGTCCGCAGGGTAGAAGCCCAGCGCCCAGCACCTCAGGGTGACCTCACGGGCAGACACGGAGTGGTGGGTCACATGTGCCTTTGGGGGGTCTGAGGGGAGGGGAGAAAATGCAGGACCTTTGCATCCGCCATGGAACACTCCAGCAGCGCCCATGTGACCATCCTGAGAGTGGACAGACACCTGGTTGGGGGAGGAGGCACACAGCCCACACACCAGCCTGGACAGAGGCACCTGGAAGGACCACCTAGTCTTTAGAAAGTTCTAGAATCAGAGAGACACAGCCCAGGGCAGGAGGCAGGTCTCTGAGGGGAGAAAAGGGATTTGTGGTCCTGACCTTGGTGGAGGCCACGTGACTCAGAAAGCTGGGGTCAGGCCTCAGACACAGGGGTGTGGGCAGCGCACAAGGCCTGAGAGAGAAGGTCCCCGTGGGTCCCAGAGCCCCTGCAGGGCCCATGGGAACCGCTGATGGGTCATTTCAGGGGGGTCTCCCTGCACCGCAGGAGAGCCTGCACCCCTACCTGTCCCTGAGAGGAGGGGGAGTCCCTCTGGTACCTGACCTGGACATCCAGGGGGACTCCCTTCCTGACCCAAGGAGGGGTGTGTGACACTGACCCCCTGTCCTGTCTCCTTGTAGGACCCCAGCCCGGGGGAGAGGAGGCGGCCCCAGGGCCCCTGGTACCTGCGCGCTGCAGGGTCTCCTTCCCTTTTTCCAGGTACATGCGCAGTGACTCCACACACAGGCCCTCCAGGTAGCTCCTCTCACGCTCTGCCTCACCCTCCACCTCCCACTTGCGCTTTGTGATCTGAGCCGCCGTGTCGGCCGCGGTCCAGGAGGTCAGGTCCTCGTTCAGGGCGAGGTAGTCGGCGCCGTCGTAGGCCCACTGACTGTACCCACGGAGGAGGCGCCCGTCGGGTCCCATGTCGCAGCCAAACGTGCACTGGTAGGTGTGAGACCCTGACCCCGCCCCGAGGTCAGCCCCGCCAGCCCCGAGGTCAGCCCCGCCAGCCCCGAGGTCAGCCCCGCCCCGCCCCGAGGTCAGGCCCGCCCCTCCGGACCCCCGGGGACTGAATCAAAACTGAAAGTGAAATCGGGTCCAAGCCCCCGCCAGCTCCTCCTGGGTCGGGGCCGGGTGTGTCCCTCCGCCTCGGGGTGACTCTGGGACCCAGACCCTCGGGGCGACCCCGGCCCGTCCGTGGGGAGGGGGGTCGTGACGGGCCAGGCGCGCGGCTCACCGTCCTCGCTCTGGTTGTAGTGGCCGCGCAGGGCCTCCAGGTTCCCTCGGTAAGTCTGTGCGGCTGCCTTGAAGATCTGGGTCTGCTCCTCCCAATACCCCAGGTACACCTGCTCCACCCACGGCTGCTGCATCCACGCCGCCCGCGGCTCCGCCTTCGGACTCGCCGCGTCGGTGTCGAACCGCACGAACTGCGTGTCGTCCACGTAGCCGACGACGATGAAGTGGGGCTCCCCGCGGCCGGGCCGGGACACGATGGTGTAGAAATACCTCAGGGAGTGGGGGCCTGGGGGGCGGACGGAGGGCAGGGCCGGGGCTGGACACGCGCCTTCCCGGCCCCGCGCCCCCGCCGGGTCCCCTCGCTCCTCCCCGCACAGCCGCCACCTCCGACCCCGCACTCACGGGCCCAGCATGGGGTCAGGACCAGCGCCCCCGAGAGCAGCAGGAGGAGGGTGGGGGGCCTCATAACCCGCATCCTCTGCGCCGGGGGGGACCTTCTGAGTCCTGGCGCTTCCGCGGAGGAGTTATAACCTGAGCCGCGGGGACGCTGATTGGCTGCTCTGGAAACGGCTCAGCCAATGGGAGTGAGGAGTGGGGCCGCGTCACGAGTATCCAGGAAAAAGGCGCGGACACAGATTGGGAGAAGAGAAGTGAAACCAGGGCGCTGGGGAGTCCCCACCACGGAGCTGCCCCCCCCAGACTCCGTCCCCTGCTGAGACCTGAGCGCAGGCCTGGGCCCTTGACTCGGTCCTGACCTCCCTCCTGCGCGGAGCGCCCGTCACACTGACCCCGAGGCCTGGCCAGGCGCTGTGCTGTTCAGGGACTTTCCAAGGTTTGGGGTTCACCATCTCTGTGCAGAGGGAAGCGCCCCAATAATCCCGCTTATGTGGTTCCGTCTGTCACAGTCACCACTCACGGAATCACACAGGTTAAACAATTACTATTTTTTTATAATATAGTTTTATTGATTTTAGATAGGAAGGAAGTGAGAGATAGAAACATCAATGATGAGAATCAGGGATCCGCTGCCTCCTGCATGCCTCCTACTGGGAATTGGGACCACATCCCGGGCATGTGCCCTTGACCTGAATCAAACCTGGGACCCTACAGTCAGCAGACCTATGCTCCATCCATCCAGACAAACTAGCTAGGGCTCAATTTTTTAAAAATATATATTTTATTGATTTTTTTTACAAAGCGAATGGAGAGGTATAGAGAGTTAGAAACATCTATGAGAGAGAAACAGCTATCAGCTGCCTCCTGCACACCTCGTACTGGGGATGTGCCCGCAACCAAGGTACATGCCCTTGAGGGGAATTGAACCTGGGACCCTTCGTTCCACAGGCCAATGCTCTATCCACTGAGACAAACCAGCCAGGGCTCAATTTTTTTTAAAAACTAAACATGGGATCCCATGAGAAAGAGGCTAGCCCCGCTCACACACATGATCTCCCTGGTACATGACACTTGGGATGTGGCAGAGGGTTTTCTGTGTACTTCCCAGGTCATCACATAAGGTTATTTTAATCCTCCATTTTTATTAAAGACAGTTAAGAAATTAATCTATTTGTGTAATGAAGGCAAGATACATTTATCTTCCTTTGAATAATATTTTTAATTTTTTAAATATAGTTGATGTACAATATTGTATTACTTTAGGTGGACAAATCTGTGGTTAGACATTAATAGAACTTATACAGGGATTGCCCCATACATGTAGGACCATGTGACCTCACATGTAGCTGTTACAACATGAGTGACTGTGTTCCCTGTGCTGTGCTTTCCTCCCCATGACCACACTGTAGGGACCGTGTTGTAGTTCCTCCTTCTCCACCTGCTCTGCCCAGTCCCCCGCCCTCCGGCAGCCAGCAGTCTGCTCCCTGTGGCTCTGAGTCTGTGGCTGCTGTAGGTTCTGTTGGGCTGATCCCAGGGGCTCTGAGTGCCGGCTGTGGGGAGGGGGGTCATTGTTCTGTGGTTGTGGGCGGATGCAGGCACCGCGTTCACCTTTGGGGCATCTCCACCAGAGACCACGATGTTTTAAAATGTAGATGGAAGGATGAGGCTTCAGTGAACAGAGTAATTTCACCTCTTTCCACCGCGTTGTTTAAAGGGAAACTGGTTCTGTTCTCTGTCTGTCTGTCTTCTCTCTGCAGGGCAGTGCTGGTGGGAGGAACGACGATGGAGGTCGGGTGTCAGCCCATTCGTGCTGAGCTTGGCCTCAGCGCCCCTGTCAGCGGAGTGAAAAGGCCAGGATGTCCTTCATCTCCTGCCAACAGTGTTGACCCCACATCCCGGGAAAGGCTCTCAGAGACTGCAGGGTTCCACGGACCACACTTTGAGAAAGGTTGTTCTGGATAAACCAGGGAGAGAATCCCAACCATCCCTGCCTCTGCCCCTGCCTTCCCTTCCCAGAATCCCTCTCCCTGCGGGGTGTTCCCTGCACCCCACACTGAGC
Source organism: Plecotus auritus (assembly GCF_963455305.1). NCBI lineage: Eukaryota > Metazoa > Chordata > Mammalia > Chiroptera > Vespertilionidae > Plecotus > Plecotus auritus. The sequence goes on along the minus strand of NC_137785.1, from coordinate 3,961,738 downwards.
TTAAAGCACTCTGCCTGGGACCTTCCAGAAGAGAGCTCACCCCTGGATCGGGGAGAGAGAGAGAACCATCAATGGGAGAGGGACCCCGACTGGCTGCCTTCTGCAGGGGATGGAACCTGCCCCCCAGGCCTGGGCCCTTGTTCAGGAATCCCACCTGCGACCCCACAGTGGCCGGCAGCCGCGCTATCCACTAAGCCACACCCGCGGGGGCCACAGCGTATTTTCCAGGGAACCATTTCTAAGGCTTTTTAAATATAACTTCCCTTCAACATTTTCAGCGGCAGCCCTGACCGGGTGGCTCAGTTGCCTGAGCGTTGTCTCCTACACCCGAAGTTTGATTCCCACACGGGGCACATACCTAGGTTGGGGGATCGATCCCCCAGCCGGGGCTATGGGAGGTAAGGGATAACTATTTGTCTCTCACCTCCATGTTTCTCTCTCTCCTGTCCTCTCTCTAAAGAGCCAGCCCCTCCCTTCCCGCCCAGCTCAGTGCCCCCCCTCAGAGCCTGGCTGTGTGCACAGGGCGACCCTGGGAGGCGCTGCCCTCACACCCCTGCCTGGCTCAGCGCCTCCCCTCCTCAGGCCTGGCCCCTGCCCTCAGGGGGCCCCTCACCTTCTGCTTATGATGCGCCTCTTGCTCACTTTGCGTTCATTCGTTTAAAATGTTAAAGTAACGCCCTGGCCCGTGTGGCTCCGTGGACTGATGGCAGAAGGGTCCCAGGTTCCATTCAGGTCAAGGGCACAGGCCTGGGCGGCAGGCTCGGTCCCCAGTGGGGGGCGTGCAGGGGGCAGCCGATCCATGGTTCTCTCTCATCATTGGTGTTTCTCTCCCTCTCCATCTCCTTTCCTCCTGAAATCAATAAAAATATATTTAAAAAAATTTATAAAAAGAGGGTTGGCTGGACGCGACTGTTGGAAGGAGGAGGAGGGCGAGGGGGAGCTGGGGACCAGCGGTGAAGGCCCCCCAGACCTGTGAGGTTCTGCGCGGTCGCTGTGCCCGGGCCCCCGCGGCCCCAGCGGTGACCTGATGGGAACAAGCGGGCCCCACGGGGCGTGTCCGTGTGAAGAGGGCGCGGGGGCAGCGGAGCGCGGGGTGTGGGGGGGGCTCCCCTGGGGGCTTCTCTGCACGGGGTGTCTGGGACGCGGCCCCCTGACTCTGACGCGGGGTCCCCATAAAAGGAGGCTCCCGTCCGTGGGGGGTCCCCCTTCCCCTCAGAGTTTATAGGACGTGACGAGGGGCCCCCATCCCAGGGCTCAGCGCCAGGTCCCCCCAGGCCTGACACCCCCCTCCAGGCGCTGGACCCGAGGGACCCGGGAAAGATCGCGCTTCCCAGGGAGAGGCCGCACCCCCCAGCGCTTCCCTCCCTCCCGGGGGCGGGGCTCCCGCAGCCGCTCCCGCAGCCCCAGCGCCCCCCCTTCTCTGCTGCCCACAGAGGGGAGGCCACGTGCAGCGCCAGGACCTGACAGGGTTCTGGGGGCGGGGGGGAAGCGGCCCCTCCTCCTGCTCCAACCAGGGCGCAGGGCCTTGCTCAGCCGCTTGGCTGCAGCCTGTCCCTGGCGGTTGGGAAAGTGAGTCCCCGCTGGACGGAGCCCCCGCCTGACCCCGCACTGGCCCGGGACCCGCAGGGAGGGGAGCCCCGGGAGAGGGAGGGGGCTCCTTGCGGGGCCTTGTCCTTGCAAAGCGGGCTGGGCCCCGGAAGGGGAGACACGGGGGTATGAGCTGAGCGCCCCCTTAGCACCGACCGCAAAAAGGTCTATTATTACTATTATTACTATTATTATCATTATTATTATCTTTAAGTTAAGAAATCCTCTCGTTTAAAGGAGACCATTTTTATTTTATTTTATTTTCCTTTTAAAATATATTTTTATTGATCCCAGAGAGGAAGGGAGAGGGAGAGAGAAACATCCATGATGAGAGAGAATCCCTGATCAGCTGCCTCCTGCACGCCCCCCACTGGGGAGGAGCCCACACCCCGGGCCTGTGCCCTGGACCCTTCAGTCCGCAGGCCGGCGCTCTATCCACTGAGCCACACCGGCCGGGCGGGAGCCCACCTGCAAAGCCCCACGGGGCACCTGCGTGGCCGGTTCACAAAGCCCAGGAGGGAGGGAGGAGCCACCACCTCCCCCTCGGAGGCCCCGCAGCCCCCCTAAGGGCTCCGCCGTCTCATCCACCAGGAACCCAGGGGCTCTGTGGGGACCCCAGGCCTGGAGCCCCACATGTCAGATCCAGGGGCAGCGGGAGACCACGTGTCACTGAAGGAAGGAGGGACCGTCCTGCGGAAGGACAGACCTGCCCGAGGCTCAGCCCCTGCGCCGGGAAGGGCCGCTGCCCAGTGGCCGCGGGTGGAACGGCCGCCCTGAGGCCGGAAGCAGCCCTCCCTCACCCAGGGGGACCGAAGGGCACTCACGTCCAAGAACAAACCCTGAGATGCGGCTCAGGGCGCGGCCTGCCTGGTTCGGCGCTCGGCGGACGGCCTGGCCCACAGTGACTGGCCAGCGCGGTGGCTGCTGCTGCTGAGGCGGAGGCCGCGGAGGAGGTGGAGGCCGCGGAGGAGGGGGAGGCGGAGGCCCCTGCGCAGGGGGTGGGGGGGGGGCGCCCTGAGCTGAGGTCCATCCCCAGCTGCCCCTGCGGAGCCCCCAGGAGCCCCGGAGCGCGGCCTCGAGCAGTGGCCACCAGGCCCAGACCTGCAGGTGGAGGTGGGACCTCGGGCAGCGCTGTCGGGGCCCTGAGTGCGCAGAGCTTCGGGCCTGAGCTGCGATGTGTCCTGGGGTCACAGGCCTCGCCTCCGGCCGCGGGGCGCATCCTCAGCTGCTGCTGCCCGGCCCCCCTGGCCCTTCCTCAGGACACCGTCCCGCACAACAGCCAGCCGGACCCTCTTATTTTAAAAAATATGTTTTTATTGATTTCAGAGAGAGGAAGGGAGAGGGAAAGCTGGAAACATCAGTGATGACAGAGAATCCTTGATCGGCTGCCTCCCGCAGGCCCCACACTGGGGACCCAGCCCGCAACCCAGGCCCGTGCCCTGACCTGGAATCAACTCAACTACATAGGTCAACGCTCCACCCCTGAGCCACCGGCCCAGCCAGCCTGATCTTTTTAAAAGAAAGGACCAGACCATGTTGGTCTTTGCTCAAAACTCTCACAGTCACAGCTCCTCCTCGTCCCCAGCCCCCCTGAGGGGCCATGTAGCTGACTCTTCCCACTGCACTCTGCCTCGGCCTCACCGGCCTCCGGCTGCTCCCAGCACACACTGCTCCCTGCCCAGTGCGTTTGCGCTGGAGGCCTCCCCGCCTGGGGAGAACTTGCCCCCCAACACTCACGGAGAAACGCTCAGCACCTTCTCATCTTTCCTCAGTCACCTTCCCAGCCCCACTGCCCTGGCTCAGCCGATGAGCATCAACCTGTGAGCTAGGAGGTCATGGTTCCATTGCAGGTCCGGGCACACGCCCAGGTTTCAGCTCAATCCCCCATGGGGGGGGGGGGGGCGTGTGGGAAGCAGCCAATCATTGATTCTCTCTCATCATTGAAGCTCCTCTCTCCCTCTCCCTCTCCCTTCATCTCTGAAATCAATGAAAATATTTTGTAAGAAGTCCCCTTCCGAACGAGGCCCCTGCTGACCACCCACATGGCAATATCCCCCTCTCCCAGCCACTTCTGCTCAGTGGAGAGAGTGCAGCCCTCGGACTGAAGGTCGCAGGTTGTAAGCCGGTCAACGGCATGTACCTCGGTGCAGGCTCCATGCCATCCCCGTGCCGGAGGTGACAAATAGATGGGTCTCTTACATGGATGTGACTCTCCCTCTGCCTCTCCCCTCCCCCTCCTCTCTCCTTAAAAGTCCATGGAACCATATCCTGGGGTGAGGACCACAAACAAACAAAAAGCCATCTTCCCTCCCCCACACCCCAGTGGATCCCTCTCCCAGTGCTCCCCTCATTCCAGCAGACGCCTCACTGGCTCTGGGGGAACATGCAGCTGGTCTCTTTGCCAGAGAGCATGCGCGCTGTGAGGCCGCAGCGGGGCCTGCGCTCAGCGCCCTGAGGTGCAGCTGCCTCACTTCCTGAGCCTCCCAGACCTTGTGGGGTCCAATGGAAGGTGAGACCTTCCACCAGCAAGTGGCTGGTGACACGGGTGACAGTGAGCATTTCCACAGTGAAGCGCATGGTAATTAAGGGGGACACAGTACTGTTTAGACGGGAAACTCTTGGACACTCAGTAGAGGACGGTCCAGCGTAAGCAGAGCGTTTATGTCCAGGAAGAAACCCACGCATCTGAGCCCGGTGTGTGCCGATGTTAGAATTGCTGTGGGGGCAGGACCCGGCCTGAGGTCCCTCCAAGGTCCGTGTGCGCTCCAGAGGGGACAGCAGCTGTCACACGGTCACCAAGTCCTGGCTGAGGGGCCACCATCACAGAACCCGTCCCCGTTCCGGACACAGTGACCTCATGGCTGTAGCCCCTGCACAGCTGTCCGGGGGCGGCTGCAGCTCAGGGTGCCTCCCGGGGCCGTCACCCCACCTGCACGTCCACAGCGCTGCTCCCCCAAACCTACAGCAGCCTCTCCCCCCACATCCGGGTCCCACTGGGCTCAGCACTAGAGGGAAGGACGGAGAGAGGGCGGCGGGCAGAGCACAGTCCCAGCAGGAACTGAGCTCAGAGGGGGAACCCGCTCCTGCTAAGTCCTCGGAGAGCTCAGGGACAGACGGAGAGCAGTGAGGCCCAGGAGGAGGTGAGAACAGGGGACTGAACAGCCATCTCCACACGAGGGGCTCCTGTGCACGGGGACCCCGGGCCTGTGGGACAGTGACAGGCAAATGCCTGCTGCTGCTGTCAGAGGGGGACACCCAGAGAAGGCGACCAGAACTCACAGCCAAGAACAGGAACAGGCCTCACACCCACCAAACAAAGAAACAAACACCCAGGACAGGAGGGCGGAGGGCGGACCCAGGCCTGAGCCCAGGCTGACCTGCCCCAGGAAGGCCTCGCTGTCCAGGGTCCTGGAGATTCGCTGCATTAGGACACGTGACAAGGCCTGGGGATGTGAGTCCCTGTAACCACAGGTCCTGGAGGGACAGGGTTCCACTGAGGGACAAGGTCAGAGGAGCAGAAAGGTGACCCGGCCGAGGAGTAACCACGTCAAAGCCCACGATGCACTGAGCATGCTCCATCCTCACAGCCTCTCTTGTCTCCAGCTGTGACTGGCTTGGCAACAAAAACTCGTGGGCTCCATGAAGGTTCAAGGTGCTTCCATTAACTTCCTCTCAGACTTTCAGCCATCCTTCAATGAACCCATCAACCCTTCATGGCAAGGAATGAACAGAGTCACATCCAGAATCTCATTTCAACCCAGAGCAGGAAGTTGCAGCTCAGAGCCCCAGGGAGGAAAGTCAGGGATGGGGATGAGGAGGGCCCAGCCTTCCGCTGAGGACATGACAGTGTGGGCAGCAGGGCCGGGCCAGCACTGCAATCAGAGGTTCCTGAGTTAGGAAGTGAGAGCGTGAACACACCTTCCATCACTCAGACCCACAAGGCAGCTGCCTCACGCTGTGGAGGACAATCATCATGAGCAGATTCAGGGCAGTGGCTGTAACTGGTGACATTCCCAAACCCACTTCATGCTCACAGTGTCCAACAGACTCCCCACCACCCAGTCCTCCCCTCTTCCCTCACCTCCCCACGGCAGGTCTCACCTTTAGAAGCCGAGAGAGACACATCAGAGCCCTGGGGACACACCAGGATGGGGTCAGAGTCCCAGAGCAGAAGGCTAAGGAGGAACTATGGGGGAGGGGCCCCCCATTGCTCCTGTCTGCACTGTCCCAGCGTATCAGGGGTCACCCCTCTATACTCACTGGCAGCTTGAGCGTAGCTCCCTCCTTTTCCACCTGCGGGAAGAAAACATCCCGTGAGAGACCAGGGAGGAGGCCGGGCCAGGAGGTCCTAAAGGAAGCCCTAGTCCTGGGCCCAGAGAAGTTTCCAGAACCCTGTGTATAGACCCAGGGCAGGACCAGGAAACCTGAGGGAAGTGCATGTGTAGGGACTGGACGCAACGCCCTCCTGGAGGTCTGTGCTCAGCAGGGACCTGCCCTCTGACCTGGGGCTGCTGGGAACGGGGTCCCCACCCACCACCAGCATCATCAGGTGGTAAGTGGGTCCCTCATTTTCCACGGGCCTCACTAAGGAGTGTGAGCACAGAGCCCCACACTGGCCATCACACGCGTGGGGACGGTGCTGCCCATGAATGAGGGGGGACACACGTCTACCTGGGCTTGAACCCCCAGTGGGACAGACACTCAGACCCCACCCCTGCCCACCTGAGCGCTGCCTCCCCCACATCACAGCTCCAGCCACAGCTCCCAGCAGAACCAGGCCCCCAGCGATGCCCAGGATGATGAAGATGAAGGTGTGAGAAGGCGGCTCTGGGGGGAGAAGGGAAGGGAGGGTGAGGGCCCTGACCCCAGGCCTCAGCCCTGACCCCACTGAGGTCCCCCAGGGCCCTCCAGCCCTGTGAGGAGGCTCTGTGCCCACAGCCCTTCTCACCCCATCTCAGGGTCAGGGTCTCGGGCAGCCCCTCGTGCTGCACATGGCACGTGTATCTCTGCTCCTCTCCGGGGGGCACCCCCACGGCCGCCCACTTCTGGAAGGTGCCGTCCCCCGCAGGCCTGGTCTCCACAAGCTCCATGTCCTGGTTCTGGTCCTCCCCATCACGCTGCCAGCTCAGGCTGATGTCCCCAGGGTAGAAGCCCAGCGCCCAGCACCTCAGGGTGACCTCACGGGCAGACACGGGGTGGTGGGTCACGTGTGCCTTTGGGGGATCTGAGGGGAGGGGAGAAAATGCAGGAACTTTGCATCCGCCATGGGACACTCCAGCAGCGCTCGTGTGACCATCCTGAGAGTGGACAGGCACCTGGGTCGGGGAGGGAGCACGCTGCCCCCACACCAGCCTGGGCAGAGGCAACTGGAAGGACCTCCTAGTCTTTAGAATGTTCTAGAATCAGTGAGACACAGCCCAAGGCAGGAGGCAGGTCTCTGAGGGGAGAAAGGAATTTGTGGTCCTGACTTGGGTGGAGGCCACGTGACTCAGAAAAGCTGGGGTCAGGCCTCAGACACAGGGGTGTGGGCAGCGCACAAGGCCTGAGAGAGAAGGTCCCCATGGGTCCCAGAACCCCTGAAGGGCCCATGGGAACCGCTGATGGGTTATTGCAGGGGGTCTCCCTGCACCCCAGGAGAGCCTGCACCCTTAACTGTCCCTGAGAGAAGGGGGATTCCCTCTGGTACCTGACCTGGATATCCAGGGGGTCTCCCTCCACGACCCCAAGGAGGGGTGTCTGACACTGACCCTCTGTCCTGTCTCCTTGTAGGAGCCCCAGCCCCAGGGAGAGAGGGCGGCCCGAGGGCCCCAGGTACCTGTGCGCTGAAGGGTCTCCTTCCCTTTTTCCAGGAAAAGGCGGAGCCACTTCACACACTCCCCCTCCAGGTAGCTCCTCACACGCTCTGCCGCACCCTCCGCCTCCCACTTGCGCTTTGTGATCTGAGCCGCCATGTCGGCCGCGGTCCAGGAGGTCAGGTCCTCGTTCAGGGCGAGGTGGTCAGCGCCGTCGTAGGCGTATTGACTGTACCCGCGTAGGAGGCGCCCGTCGGGTCCCATGTTGCAGCCAGACATCTCCTGGAAGGTGTGAGACCCTGACCCCGCCCCGAGGTCAGCCCCGCCCCGCCCTGAGGTCAGCCCAGCCCCGCCCGCCTTGCGGGGCCTGAATCTAAAGTTAAAGTGAAATCGGGTCCAAGTCCCCGCGGGCTCCTCCCGAGTGGGGACCGGCGGGTCCCGCCGCCTCGGGGTGACGCTCGGACCCGGACCCTCGGGGCGACCCCGGCCCGTCCGTGGGGATGGGGGTCGTGACGGGCCCGCGCGCGGCTCACCGTCCTCGCTCTGGTTGTAGTAGCCGCGCAGGGTCTTCAGGTTCACTCGGAAAAGCTGTGCGTGTCCCTTCATGTTCTGCGTCTCCCGGTCCCAATACCCCGGGTCCTCCCGCTCCACCCACGGCTGCTGCATCCACGGCGCCCGCGGCTCCACCCTCGCACTCGCCGCGTCGCTGTCGAACCGCACGAACTGCGTGTCGTCCACGTAGCCGACGGAGAGGAAGCGGGGCGCCCCGCGGCCGGGCCGGGACACGATGGTGTAGAAATACCTCAGGGAGTGGGGGCCTCGGGGGCGGACGGAGGGCAGGCCCGGGGCTGACACGCGCCTTCCCGGCCCCGAGCCCCCCCGGGTCCCCTCGCTCCTCCCCGCACAGCCGCCCCCTCCGACCCCGCACTCACCGGCCCAGCTGGGGGTCAGGACCAGCGCCCCCGAGAGCAGCAGGAGGAGGGTGGGGGGCCTCAGGACTGCCATCCTGGGCGTCGGGGGAACCATCTGAGTCCCGGCGCTGCCGCGGAGGAGTTATAAACGGATCCGCGGTGACGCTGATTGGCTGCTTTGGAAACGGATCAGCCAATGGGAGTGAGGAGTGGGACGCGTCACGAGTATCCAGGAAGGATAAGCCGACACAGGTTGGGAGAGGAGAAGTGAAACCAGGGCGCTGGGGAGTCCCCACCACGGAGCTGTCCCCCAGACTCTGTCCCCTGCTGAGACCTGAGCGCAGGCCTGGGCCCTGGACTCGGTCCTGACCCCCCTCCTGCGCGGAGCGCCCGTCACACTGTCCCCCGAGGCCTGGCCCAGGCGCTGTGCTGTTCAGGGACTTTCCAAGGTTTGGGGTTCACCATCTCTGTGCACCTCACACAGGAGGGAGGCTCCCAATAACCCTGTTTATGTGGTTCCGTCTGTCACAGTCACCACTCACGGAATCACACGGGAAACAAGTATTAATGCACGTCGCATGCTCACTGCCCGTGAGAGGGGAACAGAGGCATGTTTTTATGGAAAACACCCATTTCCCAGAGAACAAGGAGGAGAGAGGAGGGACCTGCTCCCCTTTCACATCCTCCCGTCTCCCTGGGAGACGCTGGGTGTTCGCATTTGCTTCTGCGTTTTATCTGTTATTGTGGCTGCAGCTTCTTAGGACACAGACGGCCTCACAGAAATGGGCAGGAGCAGCGTTTTCCTGACCTTTTCAGGTCAGTGTGGGTGCTCACCTGTGACAGTCACTGCAGCTACACAAGTGGTCGTTGCTGAAAGGTCTCAGCACAGTGAGACCTGAAACCATATTGACTGTATTCTTCTTGTTTTAGTTTTTTAAATATATATTTTTTATTTCAAGTAGGGAGAGAGAGAGAAACATCAATGATGAGAAAGAATCATAGATCGATCCCCTCCCTCCTACACGCCCCACACTGGGGATCGAGCCTCTAACCCCGGAATATGCTCTGACAAAAAGGTGAAGTGTGACCTCCTGGTTCATAGGTCAATGTTCAACCCCCGAGCCCCGCTGGCTGGGGAATATTGAATATTTCCTGTTCTGTCATCACCGTCCCCAGGGCTGTCTTGCTGGGTGGCTCTGTCCTCATGCAGGTCAGTTAAAGTGATGTCTGTGTCTCTAAGTCCCAGAGCCCTTCCCGTGCTGGTGCATTAATCACCGTCATCAAAGCTCACATGTGAGTCTGTTCCCACAGAGCCCCTAGGAAAGTGTGTCCGCACTGGGGAGGGTCTAGCTGATGTGGTGGGACACCCCTGTTCCAACTTCTGGTTTTCTCTCGGGGGCTCACATTTCATCAAGACAACAGGCCTGTCCGTGGTCCCCTGCCAGGTGACATTTCCTGAAGGGAGAAGCTCATGTTCATTTTTAAAAAATACATTTTTATTGATTTCAGAGCAGAAGGAGAGGGCGGGAGAGAGAGAGAGAGAGAGAAACATGATTGATGAGAGAGAATCTTTGATTGGCCCCCTCCTGCTCACCCCATTGGGGATTAGGCCCACAAGTCGGGCATGTGCCCTGGACTGGAATCAAAGTTGGGGCCCTTCAGTCCGAAGGCTGATGCTCTACCCGACGTGCAAACCAGCCTGGGCACTCACGTTCCTGTTTGAGAAAGTGTGTGCCAGTTCACCCAATCTCAGCAATCCTATTGTCTGTGTCATTCATTCTTTCAAGTAAACAGGGCCAGGCCGGTGTGGCTCAGTGGCTTAGCATTGACCTCTGAACCAGGTGGTCAGGGTTCCATTCCCAGTGAGGGCACCTGCTGGGTTGCAGGCTCCATCCCCAGTGGGGGGTGTGCAGGAGGCAGCCTACCCACGGTTCTCTCCCATCCTGGATGTTTCCATCTCTGTCTCCCTCTCCGTTCCTCTCTGATATCAAATTTTTTAAAATATATTTTTATTGATTTCAGAGAGGAAGGGAGTTGGACATAGAAACATCCATAATGACAAAGAATCAAGGACCTGCTGCCTCCTGCACGCCCTCTATTGGGAATTGAGAACACATCCAGGGCCTGTGCCCTTGACCTGAATGAAACCTGGGACCCTCCAGTCCGCACACCTATGCGCCACCCACTGAGACACTCCAGCTAGGACTCAACTTTTAAAAAGTAAACATGGGATCCCATGAGAAAGAGGCTAGTCCCGCTCACACACATGATCTCCCTGGTACATGACACTTGGGATGTGGCAGAGGGTTTTCTGTGTACTTCCCAGGCCATCATGTAAGGTTATTTTAATCCTCCATTTTTATTAAAGACAGTTAAGACATTAAACCATTTGTGTAATGAAGGCAAGATATATGTATATATCTTCTTTTTAAGAATATTTTTTTATTTTTCAATTACAGTTGATGTACAATATTGTATTAGTTTAGGTCGACAAGTCTGCGATTAGACATTCATAGAACTTATACAGGGATCGCCCCATACATGTAGTACCATGGGACCTCACATGCAGCTGTTACAACATGAGTGACTGTGTTCCCTGTGCTGTGCTTTCCTCCCCATGACCACACTGTAGGGACCATGTTGTAGTTCCTCCTCCTCCACCTGCTCTGCCCAGTCCCCCGCCCTCCGGCAGCCAGCAGTCTGCTCCCTGTGGCTCTGAGTCTGTGGCTGCTGTAGGTTCTGTTGGGCTGATCCCAGGGGCTCTGAGTGCGGGCTGTGGGGAGGGGGGTCATTGTTCTGTGGTTGTGGGCGGATGCAGGCACCGCGTTCACCTTTGGGGCATGTCCACCGGAGGCCACGGTGTTTTAAAATGTGGATGGAAGGATGAGGCTTCAGTGAAGAGAGTAATTTCACCTCCTTCCACTGCGTCGTTTAAAGGGAAACTGGTTCTCAGAAAACTATGGTACATCTACACAATGGAATACTATGCTGCCGTAAAAAAGAAGGAATTATTACCATTTGTAGGCACTTGGATGGAATTAGAGAACATTATGCTAAGTGAAATAAGCCAGTCAATGAAAGAAAAATACCACATGATCCCACTCATTTGGGGATAATGAAAAACATTATAAACTGATGAACAAAAAGATAGTTACAGAGGCAGTAAAGCATCAAACAGACTGTCAAATTACAGTGGTAAGGTCAGGGAGAGGTGGGGGAAATAAGAGATCAACTGAAGGACTTGTATGCATGCATATAAGAGTAACCAACGGATGCAAAACATTGGGGGGTGAGGGCATGTATGGGAGTGGGGTGGGGGTGGGGGGCAATGGTAAGATATGTACACATATAATACCTTAATAAAAATTTGAAAAAAAAAAAAAAAAGGGAAACTGGTTCTGTTCTCTGTCTGTCTGTCTTCTCTCTGCAGGTCAGTGCTGGTGGGAGGAATGAGGATGGAGGTTGGGTGTCAGCCCATTCGTGCTGAGCTTGGCCTCAGCGCCCCTGTCAGAGGAGTGAAAAGGCCAGGATGCCCTTCATCTCCTGCCAACAGTGTTGACCCCACATCCCGGGAAAGGCTCTCAGAGACGTCAGGGTTCCACGGACCACACATTGAGAAAGGTTGTTCTGTATAAACCAGAGGGGGTCTCCCAACTGTCCCTGCCTCTCCCTCCTCTTCTCTTCCCAGAATCCCTCTCCATAAGGCGGATCTTGCGCCCCAAAACTGAGCTCACAGCATTGACCCTGGGACCTTCTACAAGAGAGCTCACCCTGGAAATCCACAGGGAGAGCCCTCAGCCTGGGAGGTGGGGGGGGGGGGGACAGGGGTGTCCCCTCTGGGACAGGGAGCAGTTTATGCCTGAAGACACCAGTCCCACAGACCCCTCCTGTGGCGTCTACACCCCAGCTGAGTGAGCGCTCCCATCCCACACAGACACCTGACGTGTCTGTAGGAGCAGCCATCTTGGCCCTTTATTTTATTCCTTTTAATTAAAAATTGTTGTTATTGATTCAGAGAGAGAGGACGGGAGAGGGAGAAAGAGAGGAACGGGGATGGGGAGAGAAGCACTGATGGTTGCCTCCCCCACACGCCCTGACCAGGGGTCACACCTGAGACCTTCCAGTGCCCAGGACAGCACTCACCCTGAGCCCCCTGGCCAGTCCGGGCCCTTTTATGCAAATGAACCCCGTGCTCAGCCCTGAGGCCCCGCCCACAGCGGAGCAGTCTGTCCAGCAGCACATTCTGTGAGCCAGGACTCGCTCTGCACCGCTTTCTCCCACGTGGCGGCCACCAGCTGCCGTGGCCACTGCGCCCCTGACACGTGGCTCCTGTGCGGAGCAGGGACTTCCCTTCAGGGACCTGTCATCCAGCCGCCGGGGGTCGTGTAGCCGCCCCATGAGACGGCGCCCGGCTGAATGCTCTCAGTGTCCAGTCTCTGCCCCGCAGGCCCCGTGGGCTCACAGACGGATGAAGGTGACCGTGTCTGCACGTGGAAGCCACGGGGCTGCATGTGTCACTGACGCCAGTTGTGTGTGTGGGTCTCAGTGATCCTCAATCCCAGCTGCCCAGGAGCGTGTAATTAACACGCATGTAACACCGAGCACACAGGCGTGACCTCAGATGAGAGTTAGCGCCCTCAGGGTGTAAGGGCTCACAGCGCCCCTCCCTGCAGCCTTCCTGTGTGCGTCCCCCGGACCTCGGTGCTGTGTTTGGTGACCCGGTGACAGGAGCAGGCACAGCAGGCTTTCCCGCAAGAGAAAGTGTCTGTTGAACCAGCAGGCGCAGCTCCCTGGAGGCCCCGCACATACTTAGAGAACAGAAATCGGAGAAGGTCACTGTAGATTCCACCCTAGAACCCCTTACCTGGTGCTCCTCCCCTTAACTGCCCCCAACACTCTAACAGCCCCGTTTCCCTTCGCCCTGGAATGCTCTCCCACAGAGGACATTATATGTGAAGCGTTTACAGTTGTGGAAAGAGAATTTCTCAAACCAACACCCAAAGATGGAAACCAGGAAGGAAAACATAAAACTTGTCCGTGTCAACTTCACACTCGAGAGAGACAACCTCAGGCCCAGAATCAAACTCAGAGGCACCAAGATGTTGACAGAGAAAGGGCCCCGTGGACCAGTGATCCTCAGCCAAAGCCCAGGGGGACCCCGGTGGGCAGGCGAGGTGGGTTAGTCATCATTGCTGGGGGAGATCGCGTCCCTCGGGGGCCATGGGGCATCCTAGCGGGAAGGGGGAGATGGGGCACATCTAGGAGGTGGGCTCTGGATGGCGACCTGGGGAGGGTCTGGGGAAGCAGGCTCATCGGATGGGTGGTGTCAGGGGGGCAGTGCTGTGGGTGGGCAGCTCAGTGACTGTCCAGGGACAAGGCCGCCAGCAGCAAGGATGGGGGGCAGCTGGAGAGAAGCAGCCTTGCTGCCGTGAGCCCGCGCAGGGGGCTGTGTGGTCCTCTGTGAGCTGTGCGGGCCTGTGTGTGTCTGTGTGTAGACGCAGGGAGGGTGGTATGGCTCTGTCTCCCTTGTCATGGCCTCGGGACGGCGTGTCTGAGGGTGACACTCTGAGAGGTGACTCGTGTCCAAAGGGAGAGGAACCCGGTCCCGCTGTGAGCTCCGGGCCAGCTCCCCACAGCACTGAGGCCTCGCGGGTCAGGCCAGGTCCCGTGGGGGCTGCGTGTCCTTCTCTCCGAAGCCCAATGTCTAAAAGCATCCACAGCCCAATCCGCCAGTGAAGCACGTGAGGGACAACGTGGGGAGAAGAAATGCGGATGTCAAACACCTGTCTGTGTGACAGACACATGGGGACAATAATGAGAACGTGGAACAAGAGAAACAGGGATGAAATGGAAATCCATCGGTTTGGGGAAGGTGGAGGAAAGGATGGGAGTGGGGGCAGAGGGAAGGGAGACACCCTGTGGTGCAGGCGGAAGGAGGTGGATGCACACAGTTTCTAAGGAAGCTTTTCCCTCAAGTCCCCGCCATTCAATGTGCTCACACTCCCCGGGGCTGGTGGCCTCAGGGGGCTGAGCATCGACCTATGAACCAGGAGGTGAACTTATGAAGCAGGGTCAGGGCACAGGCCCTGGTGACCCTCCCCATCCCCAGCAGGGGGCGTGCAGGAGGCTCATGACTGACTCTCATCACTGATGTTTCTGTCCCTCCCTCTCTTCTTCCCTGAAATCAATGCAAATGTATTGAAAGACGCAGTAATAAATGTGCTCACATTATGCATAGAAATGTCTCTCTTGGGCATTTATCCTGAGAAAATAACCACCTGTGTCCTAAGAACACACCCATTGAGGGGTTTTTAAGCAGTTTTTACTGCACTCAGGGCACTGAGACAAGTACAAGTAACCTTGTAATGAAGACGCCGTGTGGGTCCCTCACAAAGGAGCAGGCACTGTGGCATGGAGAGACTCACAGGTGACTGACATACAAGTCGGGACAGAATTAAGGAGCACCTTGCAGAGGGGCTGCGTTTTCCTGTGAGAAATGCCGAGTTTTCCCAAAACCAGTGAAACCCAGCGCTCTCACACACGTGCGCCCTGGACAGCGTTGGAGAGAAGCGTCTTCCCTTCCTGCTGTGAGAGGGACAGACGCCATCGCCTCCACTCAGCAGCCTGTGCCACCACTCGCCTGCCCCCAGGCCTGGCCCTCAGCGACCATTCCCCCAGAAATGCCAGCGCAGCCTGACCCTGAAGCAATGTTTTGTTCTTAAAGTTCCCGCCTGCGGAGAAAGGAGCCCTTGTCCATCTGACCAGCCATGGCCTCCCTGCTCCCCACGCACCTCTGCCAGCCCCGCTGCCCTGGCTGGTGGGTGAGGGCCATGCTGTGGCCTTTCTCCCAGCACCAGCCTCTTTCTGGGACGGGCCCTGCTGCCTCCCGCCCCGCCCCGCCCCCATCCCAGCACTGGCCTCCCCCTTCCCCCCAAAGTGCGGTTCCCAGTCCCGGACAGACAGCGGTGCTCATGGTGCGTCACCACCCACACTGTCCTTCCCCATCGGAGATGCAGACAGTGAGCTCCGCGCCTGGCTTTCTCCAGCTTCCCTGCCGGTCAGAGGATGCTCTGCAGAGCTGCGTGGGGCCTGCGTTCTGTGTCCATGTGGCCCCCTAAGATGCACAAGGAGGGACCATCTCTACTCTCCCAGCTGGTGGGGGGGGGGGAGCAGCTGCTGGCCCAGCGGGGCGCAGCTCCCAGGCCTTCCCGGCTCGGCTCTCCCGTGGGAACCGGTGATGGTTCCTAATGACACGGTCCCAGTTATGTCCCCAGAGGCCGAGCCCGGTCACCGCACCTGCCGCAGCGCCTCTGCCCCGGGAACACAGCAGCCCGCTCCCCGGAGGGACAGCCTCCGCCTCAGGCCCGGAAGCGCCCGGGGCTCAGAGGACGCCCGTGCGGGTGGCACCCGTTACAGGGCTATGGTCCCCGCGTCCCCCACCGGTTCCCCTGCGAATAGGGACGCCCCGGGGCCAGGGCCTGGGGGGACCCGCCGGCGGCCCCAGTTTGAGGTCAGCAGGAGCCAGCGGGTCCCAGTGCGCCCTGGGGCGGCGGCTGCCTCCTGCTGCCCAGGCTCGGCCCGCAGGGGTCGCTGCGCGGCTCTGCCTTCATCTCCGCTGCTGCCGCTGAGACCCGGGGTGCGGGCTGTGTCCCCGCTTTATTCTGGGCCTTCTGCTCGTGACCCCGTCCCCGCACCCCCCGGGAGGAGCCCCTGCACTGGCTGCTGGCCCGAGTCCCGGGACCCGCCCCCCAAACGCGGACAGGACGCGGCCGGGCAGGTCCAGGCTGCGGGCCTCCCCGCGGAGGGAACTGGTCGCCGCCCCAGGCGGGTCCCTGGGTCCTGAGCTGCAGCGGGGCGCGGAGGGGTCCCCGAGTCACCTTCCGGCCCCAGGGCCACAGAAGCAGCCTGTTCTCGGGGTGCCTCCACCGGGAACCCCTCCTGCCGGGCGGCGGCCCTCAGCCCCCCACTCAGCCCCGAGGCCCCACGCGCTCCAGCGCCGCCGCCGCTCGCGGGTCCGCAGGGGCCTCAGGGGCCGGGACTCCCTGTGGCCGGGCCCGCTTGGCCGCAGCCGCCCGCGGTCGCTAGCCGCTCAGCTGCAGGGGGGCCTTGGCCTTGGGCTCCAGGGGAGGCCCGGCGGGGGGACGGCGCCCCGGAGCCTCCTCTGCAGCTGCCGGGGCGGCCCAGGCGGGCACCTGGCTCCTGGGCTCAGCTCGCTCCTGTCTGGGTGCGTCCGCCCCCAGCACCCCCTCCCCTCCCCTCGGGGCTGCGCGCTCCTGGCTGGGCCTGTGCGGGTCTCCCGCCGCTCGTCCGGCTTCCCCGCCGCCTCCCCCGCGCAGAGCGGCCCGTCCGCCGATCCCTCACGGTCAGGCTCTGTCTGTGGATGGCCCGCGGCCGGGGTCCCCTCCGTGGCGTCAGCGGCTCAGCCCGGCGTCCCCCCAAAGGCTCCCCCTGAGCACGGTCCCAGGAGGGGGCGGCCCTCAGACCCGCTGAGCTGAGCGCAGCAGAGGGGGTGGCGCTGTCGCCCCTTCAGGCCCCGGAGCGGGACCCGCCGCCCAGGAGCCCGGCCTGGTGCTGGGGCGGCTCCCTCCTGAGCCCCGACCCGCGGGGGCCCTCCCAGGAGTGAGGGGCGGGGACCCGCGGGGTGGGTGCTGCTGCGGGGCCTCAGCTCTGGCCTGCGGGCAGCGCAGGAGGCTCCTCTGCCCTTTGGGGTTCCGGTCCCCACACCTGGTTTCCTTCTCCCCCAGGGAGGCTGCGCGGGTGAGGAGGGGGAGCTGTGCCCCCGTGGCCATGACACCCCGGGGCCGTGGGGCCTCTGAGCCCTCCCCCTCTGCCTCCTGCGGCTCCTCGCCTGCTGGGCAGCCGGAGTGTGGGGAGCCCGTCAGCTGAGGGGGGCGCACCCCGAGCTCCTGGGCCTGTAAAGCGGCCCCTGAGTCGCGGTCCTGTTGCGAGTCTCCTGTGCGGACGCCCCCGCGGGAGGGACGCGGCTCCTGCGCCCGCACCTCTGGGCGCCCCCAGGGGGCAGCACGTGCACGTGGACCCCAAAGGCCACGCCCCCGGGACAGTCCCAAGGCTGTAAAGTGGGGGTTTGTTGTTTCTCTCTCAGGTGCGTGTCTGTCCCCACAATTGAAATGCCTTCCTCCTGGGGGTGCGCACCACGGGGCTCACTCCACACGCCCCCATTTCGCAGGACCCACGCGCTCCGGGCTGTGAGGGAGGCCCTGGCCTCCCCTCTGTCATCAGGACGGTTGGTACGTGCGGCTCCTTTGCTCACTGAACACTGTGCTCAGCCTGATGCAGCCCCCCCTCTCTCTCAGAAAGAGGGGTGCCCCCCCTCCGGGAGCCAGAGCGGACGGCCTTGCTGAGGGGCCAGGGGCGGGTTCCCAGGGGACGTGGCGGAGCGGGGAGGGGTGGGCAGGGGTGTCTCCAGCAGCGTCGCTTCCGACAGGCCTTCAGCGGGGAGACTGGGAGTAAGGGCAGCGCCCGGGCGCGGGGCGACTTGCTGAGCAGGTGACTGTGTTTGTGGGAGACACCCCCCCACACATGGAGGGGTCCCGCTCTCAGTTCCCTGACCGCGTCTCTGGGACTCGCGATCGCACCGCGCAGGCCCGTCCCCTGCGCGTCCGTGGAGACGGCCCCGCGCACGCAGCTTCCCGGACCCCCCGACTCTGGGGACACGGCGCCCGGGACGCGAGGAGGCCCCGCGGGGCGCAGGGCGACCAGGAGGCCTTCCAGGAGGGGGCGGCGGGAGGGACCAGCCCAGGACTCACCCACAGAGTGGCTGGGAGACGCGCAGCCTCCTTGGAGGGTCCCCGGCGCCCGACTGTCCCTCCTGGACCCGCCAGTCCCTCCTCCGCGGCCGTGACGCGGCCCGCAGTCCCTCCTCGGCTCCTGGGCCATGGCCCGTCGGACTGACGGGGCTAGAGGTCCTCCCCCCCGACCCCCCCCCCCCCCCCCGGTGAGCGCCCCTACGCCAGAGCTGCGGCTCCTGAGCCTCAGCAGAGCCCTCAGATGACGGGGCTGCCCTGGCAGTGATGAGTCTGAGTCAGGGTGGGGGTCGAGATCCGGGTCGAGTTGGGGCGGGGCTGATGCGACTGCAGGGGACCCCGGTTCCGCAGCCCCTTCCTGGGCCCCGGGCTGCCGTCGCTCACGCGGCAGCCCCGCCCCCCGCCCCAGGCGTCAGCAGCGGCGGGTCCTCGGGGTGGGCGGTGCCGCCGCGGGAGGTTGGACGGCGAGGAGCGAGCGGTGTGGCCGCAGCCCGCCCTGCTCAATCCTGTCTTTATTGGCGCTAAAGTGTGAGCACATCCAACATGCAAGTAAGTGAGACTCACATGAGATGACACACACACACACATATAAACTTTTATGTATGAAGAGGTGGGGGAGGGGAGAGAGAGCGGGAGAGATAGGAGAGGTTAATTCTTACTGGGGGATATTTTTCCAGTGATTTTTCTCTCTTTTAGAGAGAGCACAAGGGAGGTAGGAGGAGAGGGAGAGAGGGAGGGAATACCCTTGTAGAGAGACACGCCCATTGGCTGCCTTGCACGCGGGGAGGAGTCTGCAACCCAGGCACCTGGGTCCTTCCTGTCCCACTGTGCGCACCAGGAGAGCGGGGTTTTCATTTGTTTATTTGCTTCAAACACGTTTAGAGCAAGAGTAAGGGAGAGGGAGAGGCAGGTAGAAACATGGATTGGTTGCCCCCTGCAGGCCCCCTACTGAGGATCCAGTCAGACACCAGGGCAGGTGCCCTAATAGGGAATGGAACCTGGGGCCTTCTGGTGCCTGGGCCACCCTCACCCTGAGCCACACGGCCAGGCTGGAAAGCGGGTGTTCTGTCTCCATTACACAAGCAGCAGGCGGACAGGAAGCCTGGAGCAGAGGCCTCCCTACATATTAGTGATGAGTGGATGGATGGATGGATGGATGAATGGATGGATGGATGGATGGATGGATGGATGGATAAGTGAATCAATGGCTGGATGGACGAATGAATGGATGTGTGAATGAATGGATGGATGGACAAATGAATGGATGTGTGAATGAATGGATGGATGGACGAATGAATGGATGGACGAATGAATGGATGGCTGGGTGAATGGATGGATGGATGGATGAATGGATGGATGGATGAATGAATGGATGGATGGGTGAATGGATGGATGGATGAAAAATGGATGGATGGATAATGAATGGATGGCTGGATGGATGGATGGATGGATGAATGACGGATGGATGGATGAATGGATGGCTGGATGAATGGATGGATGGATGAATGAAGGATGAATAAGTGAATGGATGGCTGGATGAATAGATGGATGGATGGGTGGATGAGTGGATGGATGGATGGATGGATGGATGGATGAATGAATGAATGGATGGATGGGCGAATGAATGGATGGATGGATGAATGGATGGATGGATGGATGAATGAATGGATGGATGGACAAATGAATGGATGGATGGACAAATGAATGGATGGACAAATGAATGGATGGATGGATGAATGAATGGATGGCTGGGTGAATGGATGGATGGATGAATGAATGGATGGATGGATGAATGAATGGATGGCTGGGTGAATGGATGGATGGATGAAAATGGATGGATGGATAATGAATGGATGGCTGGATGGATGGATGGATGGATGAATGACGGATGAATGGATGAATGAATGGATGGCTGGATGAATGGATGGATGGATGAATGAAGGATGGATAAGTAAATGGATGGCTGGATGAATAGATGGATGGATGGGTGGATGAGTGGATGGATGGATGAATGAATGAATGGATGGATGCATGAATGGATGGATGGATGGATGGATGAATGGATGGATGGATGAATAAATAAATGGATGGATGGATGAATGAATGGATGGCTGGGTGAATGGATGGATGGATGAATGAAGGATGGATAAGTGAATGAATGGCTGGATGAATAGGTGGATGGAGGGTGGATGAGTGAATGAATGGATGGATAAATGAATGGATGAATGAGTGGATGTAAGGATGGATGGATGGATGAATGTATGTATGTATGTATGTATGTATGAATGAATGGATGAATGAATAGATGGATGGATGTATGGATGTATGCTGGGACCAGGTTCCTTACAGCTGACCTGACACAGGAAGGAAGGTTGACTCTGTGCATGGAGAGTCAGGGACGTCTCTGAAGAGAGCACCTTTCTCCCCAATCAAATCTCCACCAGCCGCTTCGGGATTATTGGTAATTTGGCAATTAACCAGATGGTCCTGAGGAGCAGCTGAACACAGGCAGGAAAAGGTGACTGTGTTCCCTGTGGATCGGTCTGAGTTCCAAGTCACAGCTGTTCTCTGGGGTGAGCTGAAACCCACGGCTGCGTCACATCCTTCCCCCTCCATTCATTGTACAATCACACCCCATTCCCACGTGGGCACCGTCCTCAGGCCTCCCCTGCTCCCAATGTCAGGCTGACACCAGGATGGTGCAGGCTGAGCCTCTCCACTGGGTCAGGAAGCTGGTCTCTCCCCTGATGGAAACACCACGGTTCTTCCTACGGGGGCCCCAGGGATGGTAAGCCTGGAGACTGTCCCCTGTGAGCTGTGCTAACCCTGCTCAGAGTCCTGGGAGTCCCTAATGTCCACACGACCCCACAGGAGACCATGATGTGCTTCCTTAGCCACACAGAGTCCTGCTCTTTGGTGACTCACTGTATAACCACTAGCTCTCCTCTTCCTCCATATTCTCTTCCCCTTTCTTCTTCTTCTTCCTCCACTTCCTCCACTTCTGCTTCTGCTTCTACTTTTGAGGTTTTACCTGGAAAGAATTATTGGTGACATACAGACAGGACTTAGGGAAAGTAATAATTAGGACAGACAGAGAGATACCCTCAGAATCTATAATTGGGAAAGAACCAGAACAAATAGGAAATAGGGTGAAATTACAAAGATAAAATTTTAATAATAGATGAAAAGATGAAGGATCACATGCCCAGAGAGACGTGGACAAATCCTATGTATACAGTGGATTTTCTCAGGGTGAAGGTGCGATCAACAACACTCACAGAACATTCCAGTCCTCAGCGGACCCTCTTCAGTTTTATTTGGTCACACACTGGCCCCATCCCGACTCACCCCTACCTAGATTCCTACCCCACAGCTGAGTCCCGTCAGCTTTTGAGGGAAGGGATGTCACAGGGGCCTCCTCCCTGCACCTGCTCTCTCTCCACATCATGTCCATCCTCGTCCCACTGGCTCTTGTGGTTGTAACGTATCCACTCTCAGGGCTACAGGGTTCTGTCCTATGAACACACCACACTCCTCTGCTACTGCTCACGTGCATTTGTCTTATATGCAGATTTTGCAAACTGTGCCACTATGAGTAAGTTCTCCATATGTTCTGGCACACATATGTATGAGTGTCTTTGGGGATATAACCAGGAGGGGAATTGCTGGGGCATTGGGTGTGGTGAGTCCTGCCAAATGCTGGAGGTAGTGAGTGCTGCCAGAGCATTTTCACAGCATTTGAAACAACTTACTCCCCAACAAGGAATATAGGAGAGAAACAGTGAGTCCAAATTCCTGCTAACAATTGACTTTGTCTGATTCTTTCATTTTTGCTCTCCTGGGAGGTGGGCACCAATATCACATGGTGGCTGAACTTGAGTTTCCCCTCTGACTAAAACTTTTGGGTAATTTTCATCAATGTGTAAACCATGTAACCATCCTCAATAGGAGGATGGACTGGACTCTTGTTCATGAGTGAGTGGGACTCTAGTAAGATTCCTGGGTCCTTAACTACTGGGACAGGTTTTCTATTAATGGACCTGTGGGCAGAGACCTGTGGGATGAGAGAAATGTCTGGTCTTTGCCCCTGACTCCTGGCAGTGAGCTCCTAACACCCTGGGCACCTCCTGAGTGACAAGTGTCTTTGGGATGGTGACGTGATGGCTCTTGGCTGAGCGGCCTGGAGGCTTCAGGGTGGGGGCTGGTCCCCAGAAAGACCAAGCTGATCAGAGGGTGGGAACGTTCAGGCCCTAGAAGGAGGCAGAGCAGGAGGAGCCTGAAAAGCCATCTCTCCACACCACAGATCCTGTGTGCAGGGACCCTAGGTCTGCGGGACACTGACGGGGAACATGTACCCTGTTGCTGTCAGACGGGGACACCCAGAGAATGAGACCATAACTCATACATGAAAGCACTAACAGGCATAATATCTACAAAATCAAAGAAACAACAAACACCCAGAAAATGGGTGCTGGGCCCCATCCAGGCCTGAGCCCAGGCTGACCCGCCCCAGGAAGCCCTCGCTGTCCAGGGTCCTGAAGATGCGCTGCATTAGGACAAGTTTCAAGGCCTCAGTGATGTCTGAGTTCCAGTGACCACAGGTCCTGGTGGGACAAGGTTCTACTGAGGGACAAGGTCAGAGGAGCAGAGAAGTGACCCAGCCGAGGAGTGACCACGTCAAAGCCCACGATGCATTGAGCACGCCCTGGGAACAGGCCCCGACCACACTCCGTCCTCACCACCTGCCCTGTCCACACCTGGGACAGCTGAGCACAGCAAACACATGAGCTCTGGAATGTTCTTGGTGTTTATATTTATTTCCATCAAAATGTAGCATCTATCCCTTAATTTACCCACCCACCCTTCATGGAAAGAAATGAAAAAAGTCACCCCCAGAACCTCATTTCAATGCAGAAGGAACTGCTTGCAGCTCAGAGCACGAGGAAGGTAAGACAGCGATAGTGAGGGCCCAGCCGCCACTGCTGGACCAGAAAGTGTGGGGAGCAGGGCCGGGCCAACCCCCATCAGAGGTTCCTGAGTCAGGAAGTGGGAGCGTGAACACATCTTCCATCACTCAGTCCCCACAGGGCAGCCGCCTCGCGCTGCGGACAATCATGAGCAGATTCAGGTCATTGGCTGTAACTGGTGACATTCTCAAAGTTCACTTCATGCTCAGTGTCCCACAGACTCCCCACCACCCAATATTCCCCTCCCACGGCGGGTCTCACCTTTAGAAGCCGAGAGAGACACATCGGAGGCCTGGGCGCTGTCACTGCCTAGAGTGCACACTCAGACCCCACCCCTGCCCACCTGAGCGCCGCCTCCCCCACAGCACAGCTCCAGCCACAGGTCCCAGCAGAACCAGGCCCCCAGCGATGCCCATGATGATGATGAAAGTGTGAGAAGGCGGCTCTGGGGGGAGAAGGGAAGGCAGGGTGAGGGCCCTGAACCCAGGCCTCAGCCATTACCCCACTGAGGTCCCCCAGGGCCCCTGCTTCCCTGAGAAGAGGCTCTGTGCCCACGGCCCTCCTCACCCCATCTCAGGGTCAGGGGCTCGGGCAGCCCCTCGTGCTGCACATGGCACGTGTATCTCTGCTCCTCTCCGGGGGGCACCCCCACGGCCGCCCACTTCTGGAAGGTGCCGTCCCCCGCAGGCCTGGTCTCCACCAGCTCCATGTCCTGGGTCTGGTCCTCCCCGTCACGCTGCCAGCTCAGGCTGATGTCCGCAGGGTAGAAGCCCAGCGCCCAGCACCTCAGGGTGACCTCACGGGCAGACACGGGGTGGTGGGTCACGTGTGCCTTTGGGGGGTCTGAGGGGAGGGGAGAAAATGCAGGACGTTTGCCTCCGCCATGGGACACTCCAGCAGCGCCCATGTGACCATCCTGAGAGTGGACAGACACCTGGGTGGGGGAGGGAGCACACAGCACACACACCAGCCTGGACAGAAGCACCTGGAAGGACTTCCTAGTCTTTGGAAAGTTCTAGACTCAGAGAGACACAGCCCAGGGCAGGAGGCAGGTTCCTGAGGGGAGAAAAGGGATTTGTGGTCCTGACCTGGTTGGAGGCCACGTGACTCAGAAAAGCTGGGGTCAGGCCTCAGACACAGGGGTGTGGGCAGCGCACAAGGCCTGAGAGAGAAGGTCCCCGTGGGTCCCAGACCCGCTGCAGGTGATGAGTTATTTCAGGGGGTCTCCCTGCACCCCAGGAGAGCCTGCACCCCTAACTGTCCCTGAGAGGAGGGGGAGTCCCTCTGGTACCTGACCTGGATATCCAGGGGGACTCCCTCCCTGACCCAAGGAGGGGTGTCTGACAGTGACCCCCTGTCCTGTCTCCTTGTAGGAGCCCCAGCCCCGGGAAGGGGTCGGCCCAGGGCCCCTGGTACCTGCGCGCTGCAGGGTCTTCTTCCCCTTTTCCAGGTGCATGCGCAGTGACTCCACACACAGGCCCTCCAGGTAGCTCCTCTCACTCTCTGCCGCACCCTCCGCCTCCCACTTGCGCTTTGTGATCTGAGCCGCCGTGTCGGCCGCGGTCCAGGAGGTCAGGTCCTCGTTCAGGGCGATGTAGTCGGTGCCGTCGTAGGCCCACTGACTGTACCCGCGGAGGAGGCGCCCGTCTGGTCCCACGTCGCAGCCATACATCCACTGGATGGTGTGAGACCCTGACCCCGCCCCGAGGTCAGCCCCGCCCCGAGGTCAGCCCCGCCCGCCCCGCGGGGCCTGAATCTGAACTGAAAGTGAAATCGGGTCAAAGTCCCCGCGGGCTCCTCCCGGGTGGGGGCCGGGCGGTCTCTCCGCCTCGGGATGAGGCTCGGACCCGACCCTCGGGGCGACCCCGGCCCGTCCGTGGGGATGGGGGTCGTGACGGGCCCGGCGCGCGGCTCACCGTCCTCGCTCTGGTTGTAGTAGCCGCGCAGGGTCTTCAGGTTCACTCGGAAAAGCTGTGCAGCTTCCTTGTTCCTCAGTGTCTCCCGGTCCCAAAACCCCGGGTACACCTGCTCCACCCACGGCTGCTGCATCCACGCCGCCCGCGGCTCTTCCCTCGGACTCGCCGCGTCGCTGTCGAACCGCACGTACTGCGTGTAGTCCACGTAGCCGACTTCGAGGTACCGCGGCTCCCCGCGGCCGGGCCGGGACACGGCGGTGGTGAAATACCTGAGGGAGTGGGGGCCTGGGGGGCGGACAGAGGGCAGGGCCGGGGCTGACACGCGCCTTCCTGGCCCGCGCCCCCGCCGGGTCCCCTCGCTCCTCCTCGCACAGCCGCCCCTCCGACCCCGCACTCACGGGCCCAGCTGGAGGTCAGGACCAGAGCCCCCGAGAGCAGCAGGAGGAGGGTGGGGGGCCTCAGGACCTGCATCCTCGGG
The DNA here is from genome assembly GCF_963455305.1 of Plecotus auritus. Classification (NCBI taxonomy): domain Eukaryota; kingdom Metazoa; phylum Chordata; class Mammalia; order Chiroptera; family Vespertilionidae; genus Plecotus; species Plecotus auritus. The sequence continues at coordinate 3,936,323 of NC_137785.1, read as the reverse complement.
GTCACCTGACCATCAGATTCTGGGTGCTCCCGCAGAGGGGTTATAACCTGAGCCGCGCTGACGCTGATTGGCTGCTCTGGAAACCGCTCAGCCAATGGGAGTGAGAAGTAGTGACGCGTCACGAGTATCCAGGAGGGAGGACTCAGCAGGGATGTGAGATGGAGAAGGGAACCCCAGGGAGAAGGGGAGCCCCAACACTGAGCGGCCCTGCTCCAGACTCCTCCCTGGGCTGAGACCTGAGCGCCAGGCCTGGGCCTGGGACTGGGCCTGCCCCTCCTCCTGCAGGGGGAGCGCTCTGCCCACTTCTTTCTAAAGGAGCCTCAGGCTGATGCTCTGAGCTCCACTTCACCCTGAACGTGCGAGGAGGCCCTCAAAGCTGTGGAAGCTTCTATGAGTGAACAGCAAGGGTCCCTCAGGCACAGCCCACAGGGGCCATGGACGGCTCCATGAGTGACGTCAGTCAGAGGCCCGGTCTTCCTGCCCCTAGAGACCCTGACGCCCTTATGGAGTGCAAGCAAGGAGACCTCAGTTTTTTAAAATCCCAGAGTCAGCAAACGCCCTTTCCCTCAGGAGCAGTGGGTGCAGCTTATGAAACTCTGTGCAGGCCGCACGGGAAGGGGCCAGTGAGCCTCATAACCCTCAGCTCCTGCACCTCCAGATCTGCCCTCCTCTCACTTCCCTACTCGCTCTCTCAGGGCACCGGGACCCCGGCATTGAGTTCTCAGGACCCCGTTCCCTCATCTGTCACACGGCATGGTGACAGGACCGTGGGGAGGAGCCCAGGGCAGGGGGTGGGAGCTCCGGCCTCTGACCCCACAGCTCCGACCTGGTGTCAAGGTCCCTCAGGAGTGAGCTTAGTGCCGCCTGGGGATGTAGCTTCCCACTCTGCGCCTCTGCCTCCTCCTGGGAGAGAGGAACGGGGACGTGAATGCAGAACGGAGGTCAGGGGGGGTGCACACCATGTGCTCTCCATGCTCACTGTGCTCACACGGCTGGGACATGTGAGCTCTCACCCAGAGTTCACAGGAGGAGCAGAAGCCACGGGGATGGGAGACGGGACTGGGTTCCTTGTGGGATTGATGTGGCGACCTGGGATGAGAGGATAAAACATTAAAATGTCAAATGGGAAGTACAGACCCGGCCTGTTGCACCCGTCAAACTATTTGACAAATGAGATGATCTCTGCAGCCATTTCTCTCTCTCCCTTTGCTGCCTCCCATGCACAGAGCATCTCTCACTCACACCACAGAGAAGGCACAGAGAGAAACGAGCCTCACCTCCCAGGGAGCCGGAGACCATTGCAGCCCAAGGCCGCATTTCAGCAGGAAACACACGGGGTCCTGATGTCACCGGGCCAGCGGGGCGCAGCGGTTGGGCCTCCCCCCTTCCTGCACCAAGGGACGGCCGGTTCCGGTCCCAGTCGGGCTCCTGCCTGGGTTGCAGCTCAGTCCCCAGTGGGGAGCGTTACGGAGGCAGCAGATGTTTCTCATCAACGTTTCTCTCTCCCTCTCCCTCTCCTTCCCGCTCTCCTTAAAAATCACTGAGACATACATTGTTCAGTGGTCTGTATATCATGTTGTTACACCACAGACTAGGATTCTGGGTGAACATCTGTGTGTGTGTGTGTGTGTGTGTGTGTGTGTGTGTGTGTGTGTGTGAAAGGACCTTATTTTATGTCAGAATTTTAATGTTATCACCCAAACCCTACACACCAACTTCATCCATTTTACAATGGCTTTCACACCCACGCCTCAAGCTCGGTCAGGTCTGAGACGAGAAGCAGACCCTTCTGCACACGGCTGAGCAGTTCAGTGGCCCTGGCCGCCCTACCCTTGGCTCAGATCCCAAAGGGAGCCCCGTGCTTGGGTCCCTCATTGTCGGGGACTCGAGGACACAGAGAGGTGCGGGAAGCCCAGCATTAGCAGGAATCCCACCCTGGGACCCTCCCCAGCACATGCCCCCCTCCTCCCCAGCCCAGCAGAGCCAGCAGAAGCAGCTCAGATACAGGTGGGGCAGCGCCTGTCCTGCCCCATGGAACGACCACCCCAGTTCCCTGTCCCCTCCTGGGACCACCCTCCTCTCCTGGTGTCTGCCCTGAGGTGGCACATGAGGGAGCCCTCACCTGGCTGGTCTTTGCTCTCGAGCTCTGGGCAGGGACGGGTCATTGAGGATGAACCGGGGTCCCTGAGCCCATAGTTACAGGGACAGGGTTCCTGGACCTTATCTTCCCACAGAGATGCCATTATCATGTCACCTGAGGCACAGGTGACACTGTCTGCGTGGAGTCTGGGACTTCTCCAAAGAGGAGCGACTTTATCCCACTCAAATCTCTACCCGCCCCTGCAGCGATTATTGCTAATTTGGCCATTAATGTGACCAATAGAGAAGGGAACCCCAGGGAGAAGGGGAGTTCCCAACACTCCTGAGGTGGGCCTGAGGGTGAGTCACTGAGTAAGCTGGCGACGCCTCCCTGTCCTGACGGGGAGAGGGCGTTCTGACACGGATCCCATTTTGGGGAAGCCAACACCATGGATTCTTGCGCCCCCACCCGGTTTGTGGGAAGCCAACCCCATGGATTCCTGCGCCCCCACCGGGTTTTTGGGAAGCCAACCCCATGGACTCCTGCGCCCCCACCGGGTCTGTGGGAAGCCAACCCCATGGATTCCTGCGCCCCCACCGGGTCTGTAGGAAGCCAACCCCATGGACTCCTGCGCCCCCACCGGGTCTGTGGGAAGCCAACCCCATGGACTCCTGCGCCCCCACCGGGTCTGTGGGAAGCCAACCCCATGGACTCCTGCGCCCCCACCGGGTCTGTGGGAAGCCAACCCCATGGACTCCCGCGCCCCCACCGGGTCTGTGGGAAGCCAACCCCATGGACTCCTGCGCCCCCACCGGGTCTGTGGGAAGCCAACCCCATGGACTCCTGCGCCCCCACCGGGTCTGTGGGAAGCCAACCCCGTGGACTCCTGCGCCCCCACCGGGTTTGTGGGAAGCCAACCCCGTGGACTCCTGCGCCCCCACCGGGTTTGTGGGAAGCCAACCCCAAGCCTGTGACATCATCTCCCACGTGTTGGACATCTAGACCTTCCTTCCGGAAGGGCTGTCCTCACGGTCCTCACCAGCAGCTGAACAACGGGCAGGAAAAGGTGGCTGTGTTCCCTGTGGACGGGTCTGAGTTCCGAGTCACAGCTGCTCTCTGGGGTGAGCTGAAACCCACGGCTGCGTCACACCCCTCCCCCTCCATTCATTGTACAATCACACCCCTTTCCCACGTGGGCACCGTCCTCAGGGCTCCCCTGCTCCCAACGTCAGGCTGACACCAGGATGGTGCAGGCTGAGCATCTCCACTGGGTCAGGAAGCTGGTCTCTCCCCTGATGGAAACACCACGGTTCTTCCTACGGGGGCCCCAGGGATGGTAAGCCTGGAGACTGTCCCCTGTGAGCTGTGCTAACCCTGCTCAGAGTCCTGGGAGTCCCTAATGTCCACACGACCCCACAGGAGACCATGATGTGCTTCCTTAGCCACACAGAGTCCTGCTCTTTGGTGACTCACTGTATAACCACTAGCTCTCCTCCTCCTCCGCATTCTCTTCCCCTTTCTTCTCCTTCTTCTTCCTCTTCCTCTTCCTCCACTTTTGCTTCTGCTTCTTTTTTTTGGAGGTTTTACCCTGGAAAGAATTATTCTTGACATACAGACAGGATTTAGGGAAAGTATTAGGACAGACAGAGAGATACCCTCAGAACCTAAAATTGAGAAAGAACCAGAACAAATAGGAAATTGGGTGAAATTACAAAGATAAAATTTTAATAATAGATGAAAAGATGAAGGATCACATGCCCAGAGAAAAGTGGACAAATACTATGTATACAACGAATTTGCACAGGGTGAGGGTTGGGATCAACAACACTCACAGAACATTCCAGTCCTCAGCGGACCCTCTTCAGTTTTATTTGGTCACACACTGGCCCCATCCTGACTCACCCCTACCTAGATTTCTACCCCACAGGTGAGTCCCGTCAGCTTTTGAGGGAAGGAATGTCACAGGGGCCTCCTCCCTGCACCTGCTCTCTCTCCACATCATGTCCATCCTCGTCCCACTGGCTCTTGTGGTTGTAGCGTATCCACTCTCAGGGCTACAGGGTTCTGTCCTATGAACACACCACACTCCTCCGCTACTGCTCACGTGCATTTGTCTTATACTCAGATTTTGCAAACTGTGCCGCTATGAGTAAGTTCTCCGTATGTTCTGGCACACATATGTATGAGTGTCTTTGGGGATATAACCAGGAGGGGAATTGCTGGGGCATTGGGTGTGGTGAGTCCTGCCAAATGCTGGAGGTGGTGAGTGCTGCCAGAGCATTTTCCCAGTATTTGAAACCACTTCATCCCACACCAGGAATATAGGAGAGAAACAGTGAGTCCAAATTCCTGCTAACAACTGACTTTGTCTGACTCTTTCATTTTTGCTCTCCTGGGAGGTGGGCACCAATATCCCATGGTGGCTGAACTTGAGTTTCCCCTCTGACTAAAACTGTTGGGTTATTTTCATCAATGTGTGGACCATGTAACCATCCTCAATAGGAGGATGGACTGGACTCTTGTTCATGAGAGAGTGGGACTCTAGTAAGATGCCAGCGTCCTTAACTACTGGGACCCTTTGGCTATTAATGGATCTGTGGGCAGAGACTGTGGGATGAGAGAAATGTCTGGTCTTTGCCCCTGGCTCCTGGCACTGAGCTCCTAACACCCTGGGCACCTCCTGAGTGACAAGTGTCTTTGGGATGCTGATGAGATGGCTCTTGGCTGAGGGGCCTGGAGGCTTCAGGGTGGGGGCTGGTCCCCAGAAAGACCAAGCTGATCAGAGGGTGGGAACGTTCAGGCCCTAGAAGGAGGCAGAGCAGGAGGAGCCTGAAAAGCCAGCTCTCCACAACACAGATTCTGTGTGCGGGGACCCTGGGCCTGCGGGCACAGACGGGGAACATGTACCCTGTTGCTGTCAGACGGAGACACCCAGAGAATGAGACCATAACTCATACATGAAAGCACTAACAGGCATAATATCTACAAAATCAAAGAAACAACGAACACCCAGCAGATGGGTGCTGGGGCCCCATCCAGGCCTGAGCCCAGGCTGACCCGCCCCAGGAAGCCCTCGCTGTCCATGGTCCTGAAGATGCGCTGCATTAGGACACATGTCAAGGCCTCAGTGATGTCTGAGTTCCAGTGACCACAGGTCCTGGTGGGACAGGGTACCCTGAGGGACAAGGTCAGAGGAGCAGAGAAGCGACCCAGCCAGGGAGTGACCACGTCCAAGCCCACGATGCACTGAGCACGCCCTGGGCACAGGCCCCGACCACACTCGGTCCTCACCACCTCCCCTGTGCACACCTGGGACAGCTCAGCACAGCAAACACATGAGCTCTGGAAAGTTCTTGGTGTTTATATTTATTTCCTCAAAATGTAGCACCTTCTACTTTAATTTATCCACCCACCCTTCATGGCAAGAAATGAACAAAGTCACCCCCAGAACCTTATTTCAATGCGGAAGGAACAGCTTGCAGCTCAGAGCACGAGGAAGGTAAGACAGCGATAGTGAGGGCCCAGCCGCCTCTGCTGGACCAAAAAGTGTGGGGAGCAGCGCTGGGCCAGCCCCCGATCAGAGGTTCTTGAGTCAGGAAGTGGGAGCGTGAACACATCTTCTATCACTCAGACCCACAGGGCAGCCACCTCACGCTGTGGAGGACAATCATCATGAGCAGATTCAGGGCAGTGGCTGTAACTGGTGACATTCTCAAACCCACTTCATGCTCACAGTGTTCCACAGACTCCCCACCACCCAGGCCTCCCTCTGCCCACCCCTCCCCACGGCAGGTCTCACCTTTAGAAGCCGAGAGACACATCAGAGCCCTGGGCGCTGTCACTGCCTAGAGTGCACACTCAGACAATATCCCTCCCCCACCTGAGCGCCTCCTCCCCCACATCACAGCTCCAGCCACAGCTCCCAGCAGAACCAGGCCCCCAGCGATGCCCAGGATGATGATGAAGGTGAGAGAAGGCGGCTCTGCGGGGAGAAGTGAAGGGAGGGTGAGGGCCCTGACCCCAGGCCTCAGCCCTGACCCCACTGAGGTCCCCCAGGGCCCCTGCTGCCCTGAGAAGAGGCTCTGTGCCCACTGCCCTCCTCACCCCATCTCAGGGTCAGGGGCTCAGGCAGCCCCTCGTGCTGCACATGGCACGTGTATCTCTGCTCCTCTCCGGGGGGCACCCCCACGGCCGCCCACTTCTGGAAGGTGCCGTCCCCCGCAGGCCTGGTCTCCACCAGCTCCATGTCCTGCGTCTGGTCCTCCCCGTCACGCTGCCAGCTCAGGCTGATGTCCGCAGGGTAGAAGCCCAGCGCCCAGCACCTCAGGGTGACCTCACGGGCAGACACGGGGTGGTGGGTCACGTGTGCCCTTGGGGGGTCTGAGGGGAGGGGAGAAAATGCAGGAACTTTGCATCTGCCATGGGACACTCCAGCAGCGCCCATGTGACCATCCTAAGAGTGGACAGACACCTGGGTGGGGAGGGAGCACACAGTCCTCATACCAGCCTGGGCAGAGGCACCTGGAAGGACCTCCTAGTATTTAGAAAGTTCTAGACTCAGAGGGACTCAGCCCAGGGCAGGAGGCAGGTCTCTGATGGGAGATAGGGATTTGTGGTCCTGACCTGGGTGGAGGCCACGTGACTCAGAACAGCTGGGGTCAGGCCACAGACACCGGGGTGTGGGCAGCGCACAAGGCCTGAGAGAGCAGGTCCCCGTGGTTGCCAGAGCCCCTGCAGGGCCCATGGGAACCGCTGATGGGTTATTTCAGGGGTCTCCCTGCACCCCAGGAGAGCCTGCACCGCTAACTGTCCCTGAGAGGAGGGAGAGTCCCTCTGGTACCTTACCTGGATATCCAGGGGACTCCCTCACTGACGCAAGGAGGGGTGTGTGACACTGACCCCCTGTCCTGTCTCCTTGTAGGAGCCCCAGCCCCGGGGAGAGGGGGCGGCCCCAGGGCCCCTGGTACCTGCGCGCTGCAGGGTCTCCTTCCCTTTGTCCAGGTACATGCGCAGTGACTCCACACACAGGCCCTCCAGGTAGCTCCTCTTTCTCTCTGCCACACCCCCCGCCTCCCACTCGCGCTTTGTGATCTGAGCCGCCGTGTCGGCCGCGGTCCAGGAGGTCAGGTCCTCGTTCAGGGCGAGGTAGTCGGTGCCGTCGTCGGCATATTGCATGTACCCGCGGAGAAGTCGCCCGTTGGGTCCCAAGTCGCAGCCAGACATCCTCTGGAATGTGTGAGACCCTGACCCCGCCCCGAGGTCAGCCTCGCCCCGAGGTCAGCCCCGCCCCGGGTGCTCCTGGGGGCCTGAATCTGAACTTAAAGTGAAATCGGGTCAAAGTCCCCGCGGGCTCCTCCCGGGTGGGGGCCGGGCGGGTCTCGCCGCCTCGGGGTGACGCTCCGACCCGGACCCTCGGGGCGACCCCGGCCCGTCCGTGGGGAGGGGGGGCGTGACGGGCCCGGCGCGCGGCTCACCGTCCTCGCTCTGGTTGTAGTAGCCGCGCAGGGCCTCCAGGTTCACTTGAAAAGCCTGTGCGTTCTCCTTGTAGTTCTGCGTGTGCTCCTCCCAATACCCCGGGTACACCTGCTCCACCCACGGCTGCTGCATCCACGGCGCACGCGGCTCCATCCTCGGATCCGGGGAGTCGCTGTCGAACCGCACGAACTGCGTGTCGTCCACGTACCCGACGGCGAAGAAGCGGGGCTCCCCGCGGCCGGGCCGGGACACGATGGTGCGAAAATACCTCAGGGAGTGGGGTCCTGGGGGGCGGACGGAGGGCAGGGCCGGGGCTGACGCGCGCCTTCCCGGCCCCGCGCCCTCCCCGCACAGCCGCCCCCTCCGACCCCGCACTCACGGGCCCAGCTGGGGGTCAGGACCAGCGCCGCCGAGAGCAGCAGGAGGAGGGTGGGGGGCCTCAGGACCCGCATCCTCTGGGTCACCGGACCATCAGATTCTGGGTGCTCCCGCAGAGGAGTTATAACCCGGAGCCGCGGTGACGCTGATTGGCTGCTCCGGAAACGGCTCAGCCAATGGGAGTGAGAAGTAGGGACGCGTCACGAGTATCCAGGAAAAAGGACTCAGTAGGGATGTGAGATGGACAAGGGAACCCAGGCGAGAAGGGGAGCCCCAACACTGAGCCGCCCTGCTCCAGACTCCTCCCTGGGCTGAGACCTGAGCGCCAGGCCTGGGCCTGGGACTGGGCCTGCCCCTCCTCCTGCAGGGGGAGCGCTCTGCCCACTTCTCCCTAAAGGAGCCTCAGGCTGGTGCTCTGAGCTCCACTTCACCCTGAACGTGCGAGGCGGCCCTCAGTGCTGTGGAAGCTTCTATGAGTGAACAGCAAGGGTCCCTCAGGCACAGCCCACAGGGGCCATGGGCCGCTCAGTGAGTGACGTCAGTCAGAGGCTCGGTCTTCACACCCCTAGAGACCCTGATGCCATTACTGAGTGCAAGCAAGGAGTCCTCAGTTTTTTAAAATCCCAGAGTCAGCAAAGGCCCTTTCCCTCAGGAGCAGTGGGTGCAGCTGATGAAACTCTGTGCAGGCCGCACGGGAAGGGGCCAGTGAGCCCCATAACCCTCAGCTCCTGCACCTCCAGATCTGCTCTCCTCCCCACTCGCTAGCTCAGGGCACTGGGACCCCGGCATTGAGTTCTCAGGACCCCGTTCCCTCATCTGTGACTCGGGATGGTGACAGGACCGTGGGGAGGAGCTCAGGGCAGGGGGTGGGAGCTCCGACCTCTGACCCCACAGCTCCGACCTGGTGTCAGGGTCCCTCAGGAGTGAGCTTAGTGCCGCCTGGGGATGTAGCTTCCCACTCTGCGCCTCTGCCTCCTCCTGGGAGAGAGGAACGGGGACGTGAATGCAGAACGGAGGTCAGGGGGGGTGCACACCATGTGCTCTCCATGCTCACTGTGCTCACACGGCTGGGACATGTGAGCTCTCACCCAGAGTTCATAGGAGGAGCAGAGGCCACGGGGATGGGAGACGGGACTGGGTTCCTTGTGGGATTGATGTGGCGACCTGGGATGAGAGGATAGAACATTAAAATGTCAAATGGGAAGGACAGACCCGGAATGTTGCACCCGTCAAACCGCTTCTGAGCCCTGCCCAGTGGACATAGTCCCTGTAGGGATTTCTCTCCCTTTGCTGCCTCAAGTACACAAAGCAACGCTCACACTCACACTCCAGGGAACACACAGAGAAGAGCCCCAACCTCCCAGGGAGACGGAGACTAGGGCATCCCCTGTAGGATTTCAGGAAGGAACACGCATGGTCCTTATATCATAACCAGAGGCCCGGTGTATGAAATTCGTGCACAGGGAGGGCCGTCCCTCAGCCCGGCCTGCACCCTCTCCAATCTTGGACCCCTCGGGAGACTTCCCTCTCACAATCCGGGACTGCTGGCTCCTAACCACTCACCTGCCTGCCTGCCTGATCGCCCCTAACTTCTCTGCCTGCCTCCCTGATGCCCCTAATTGCTCCCCAGCCTGCCTGCCCCAAGACACCTCTGCCTGCCTGACTGATCACCCCAAAGTATCTCTGCTTGCCGGCCTGATTGCCCCCGACTGCTCTCCCATGCAGGCCTGGTCACCCCCAACTACCCTACACTGATGGCCTGATGGCCCCTAACTGCCCTCCCCTGATGGCCTGATTGCCCCTAACTCCCCTCCCCTGCCGGGCTGGTCAAGCCTAACTGCTCTCCACTGCCGGCCTGATCGCCCCTAACCGCCTCTGCCTTGGCCCCCACCACCATGGCTTTGTCCGGAAGAACATCTAGAAGGTGTCTGGTCTAATTAGCATATTACCCCTTTATTAGTATAGAGGCCATTGCACCACAGACTGAGATTCTCAGTAAGTATCTGTGTTTTTGTGTGTGTGTGTGTGTGTGTGTGTGTGAATGGATCTTATTTTATGTCAGAATTTTGAAGTTATAACCCAATGTCTGCCCATCAATTTCACCAATTGTCCAATTGCATACACACCTAAGCCTACACCTCCCTCAGGCTGAGGAAGGAGTAGACCCTATGCACCTGGCTGAGCAGCTCACTGTCCCTCTCACCCCAGGCTTGGCTCAGATCCCAAAGGGAACCCCAGGCTCGGGTCCCTCATTTTCGGAGACTCTAGGACACAGAGAGGTGCAGGAAGGCCAGCATTGGTGGGAACCCCACCCTGGGACACTCCCCAGCACAGTCCTCCCTCACCCCCAGCCCAGCAGAGCCAGCAGAAGCAGCTCAGGTACAGGTGGGGCAGCGCCTGTCCTCCCCATGGGACGAGAACCCCAGTTCCATATCCTCTCCTGGGACCACCCTCCTCTCCTGATTTCTGCCCTGAGGGAAGAGACAGGGTCTGGCCTTTGCCCCTGGCTCCTGGCCCTGAGCTCCTGAAACCCTGGGCTTCTCCTGAGTGACAGGTGCCTGTGGGACGCTGATGAGGTGGCTCTTGGCTGAGGATCTGGAGGCCTCAGGGTGGGGGCTGGTCCCCAGAAAGACCAAGCTGATCACAGGAGGGAACTCTCAGCCTCAGGGCCCAACCAGGGGGGACAGGAGCTAGAGTTCAAGTTCCATCACCAATGGCCCATGATCCAGTCTATGGTGTCCACCTAGTGAAGCTTTTATCGAAAGCCCTTAACCATGGGGCTCAGAGAGCTGCTGCAGCAGTGGCCACACCCACTGGCTGGAGGGGACAGGGTGACACCTGTACACTCCCCGTGACAGAGGCCCCTGCACTGGGCACCTTCCCCACCTCGCCCCGTCCCCTCACCGGGCTGCTCACTGGGTCCCTGTGATAAATGGTGAGAGTGAGCCCGCCCTTCCCTGAGGGCCATGCGTTCATGCAGCAGATCATGACCTTGGTGGGAGCCCTCACTGTGTGGTCACACCGGTCAGCGGGGCAGGTCCCATGGGGATGGGAGCCTGAGCCCTGGGTGAGGACGGAGGGGGGTGCTGTGGGACAGAGCCCTGCCCTGGGGGCGATGCTCCTTCCAGGGGGTCCCGTGGGAATGGAGCTGAATGAGAGGAACACAGATGGGGGCGGAGAAGCACAGACCTGGGTGCTCGGAGGGACACCCCTCCCATCACACAGACTCTCAGTGAGAGGCGCCCCCTCCCGCCTGTCACTCATCCATCACTGGTTCCCCAGCCCAACCTGAGCGCCCGCCCCGCACTCATAAGGTCCTGCCCCAGCTCTTTGCTCCCAGAACTGGAAACGGCCCTTCTTCCCACCCCTCAGCCCAGCCCTGCTCGCTCTTCCCACACGAGGAGAATCCACGCGTGCAGAGTCTGGTGGGAGGCAGGGACCACGTCCCTCCATACAAGAGGGAACCCCACGTTCCCCCAACATTCCTGCATTGCACCGGATTTGAGGCTCCCCCCTCAGGCAACCACATGCCAGGCTCTGACTCGGGACCAGGTGACCCCGAGGGGCTGGGCTGGCGGAGAGCACTGGGCAGGGGGGGAGGGGCAGGAACAGTGTCTGGGGACCAGGGGCAGCAGACACAGCAGTCCGCCCCCCGGGCCAGGGCCAGGGGACTGGGGGGTGGGCAGTGGCCTCTCTGCCCGCAGCAGGCAGGGGTCCCTGTGGGCCCGAGCTGGGCTGGGCGGGGCTCCGCCTGGCTGTGTGGCCTCAGCCTGACCTGTGGCTCCCGGATCCTGTCAGAGCCCATGGCGTGCGCACGGCTGTGTGGGAGGCAGGAGAAGTGGGGTCCACGGTCCCCAACAGGGAGCACAGCTGTGCCTTCCTGGGAGCAGGTTAGAGACATGCTGACCCGGACCCGCTCCCTGAGTCCCCCCCTGACAGGCCACTCCCAGCCTCACATCCATCATTGACCACACAGGGCCCCCCTTTCCTTTCTGAGGAAAACCCCACAATACCCTTCACTGTGGGTGTCAGACCCGTCCCAATGGGAGCTCTGTCTGAGCCCCAGCATCCCTGGTGGGCTCCTCACACCCCCAGCTCCTCCCAGGCCCCGTCTCAGGGAACTGGGCGCCAGACCAGGGTCTCCAGCCCCGCAGGGGGGCACCCGCGGCCCCGGGTGTCCTGCGCGGGTTCCTGCTGCTCAACGTGTGACCCGAGACCCGCGGCCTCCCCACCAGCCTCGCTGGGACCCCGACGCCCCCCTCGGCCAGGACCCCTGAGTCTCAGCGAGTGACCAGGGCCTCCTGCGCCCCGGAAAGCGGGGCCTCGGGACGCGGGGACAGGACTGCAGAGGGGGCGCGGGTGCGGGTGGGATGGGGCGCTCACACGGGGTCCTGGTGGGTCCCCCCCCTTGTCTCCTGCAGCCTCGCTCCCTGGGGGCCGCGTCCCTGTTTAAGGCCCGAGATGGCCTTTCTGTGCGTCTCCGCCCAAGGCTGTTTCTCCAGCGACACCCCTCCGTCCTCCAGCTCCTATCCACCTGCCAGCCCCCCGCTCCCTTGTTCCCAGCAGACAGCTCCCCCAACATCTCCTACAACCAACCTCTGTGATGCCCCCCCCCCCCCATATATGCTGCTCCCTGGGCTCCCATCTCCGCTGAGGGCAACTCTATCCTCCTCCTTCCATCCAATCACATTTCTGATGATGGTGCCCGCTCTCTCCCAGACCCCGGATGGACCCAGAGGAGTGCTGTCAAGTCCTCCTCAGAAGGTTCCAGAATCCCACCGGCCCACTATTCCCACAGCTCACCCCGCGGAGGGATCTCCCGCCTGCATTTCCCAGGCCCTCCCGCTCCCCCGCTGCTGCCTCCCTCTCCCCCAGGTCTGTCCTCAGCACAACAGCCACAGCGACCCTTTCAAGAGGGCGTCACCCCACGTCCTCTCCTGCTCCAAACTGTCCTGGGACCCCACCTCCCTCAGCACAGCCCCCGCCCTTCCAACCCCCTCCCCCCATGTGGTCCCCCAGGCTCTGTCGCAGCTCCATCTCTCTCTGCTGCACCCACACCCGCCTCCTGGCTCTTCCCAGAGACCAGACCCCTCCTGCCCCGGGGCATGCGCACTGCAGGTCCCCCCTGGGCAGACCTCCCTCCAGAGGGCCTCCTGGGCCATGACCTTCCAATCTCTCCTCAAGGTCACCTCCCAGCGAGCCGAACACCAACCACCCCATCAAACAGCCGCCTGCCCTGTCCCACACCCACTCCTGGGTCCCCTTCCCGTGGTGGCCCAGAACCCTTCCCTCTCTCACCCTCCCCCCTCCCTGTTCCCTGGCTCTTACACACTCTGTGCCCCACACACCTGCCCACGGCCCAGAGGGTCTCCCATTCGCTCTCAGTGAGGCCCCAGAGGCAACCCCAGCGCTCACACCTGTCACTCAACCAGCCCCGGTTCCTGCAGGGGGAGCCCCTCCCTGTGCTGGACTCAGTGACCTCATGGCTGTGGTCCCAGCTCAGCTGTCCTGGGGGGGGGGCTGCAGCTCAGGGTGCCTCCCGGGGCCCTCACTGCACCTGCACTGCCCACAGCGCTGCTCCCCTAAACCTGCAGCTGCCTCCCCTCCCCACATCCTGGGGGCCACTGGAGGCTGGAGAGAGGGCAGCGGGCAGAGCACAATCCCAGCAGGGCCTGATCTCAGAGGAGGAATGGGGGACCCTCCTCTGTGCTAACTCCACAACCTGGTTCCCCCGAGAGTTCAGGGCAAGAACATGAGGCTGGGGAAGGAGGCAAGAGCAGGAGGAACTGGAAATCCATCTCTCCCCACCGCGGGCTCCTGTGTGCAGGGACCTGGGTCTGTGGGACAAGGACGGGGAACATGTACCCTGAGTCAGACGGGGACACCCAGAGAATGAGACCAACGTTCACACACACAATAACTGGGATAATATCCACAAAAGCAACGAAACAACAAATACCTGAAGGTGGGGGCTGAGGGCCAGACTCAGGCCTGATTCCAAGCTGACTTGAGTCCCCCCCCCCCCCCCCCGCCCCCCGCCCCCGACCCCTCGCAAAGGCCCTTGCTGTCCAGGGTCCTGGAGTTGTGCTGCATTAGGACAGAGGACAAGGCCTGGGGGATGTGAGTCCCTGTGACCACAGGTCCTGGTGGGACAGGGTTCCACTGAAGGGACAAGGTCAGAGGAGCAGAGAGGTGACCTGGCCGAGGAGTGACCACGTCAAAGCCCACGATGCACTGAGCATGCTCCATCCTCACAGCCTCTCTTGTCTCCACCTGTGACTGGCTCAGCAACAAAATCACATGGGCTCCATGAAAGGTCAAGGTGCTTCCATTAACTTCCTCTCAGATGTTCAGCCGTCCTTTAATCCATCAACCTTTCATGACAAGAAATGAAGAGTCACATCCAGAATCTCCTTTCAATACGGGAGCAGGAAGTTGCAGCTCAGAGCACTAGGGAGTAAAGGGAGGGATGAGGAGGGCCCAGCCCACTTCTCCTGGACAGGAAAGTGTGGGGAGCAGGGCTGGACCAGTGTGGGAGCCACATCCTGAGTGGTTCAGGGTTCGGGATCTGGAGAAGGGTCGCATGCAAATGACAGAGACTGGACAGGAAATAATTTGGAAATATTGGGGGCCTGGCAGGAAGCCCAACACAAGGGGAAGGACTTTCTCTGGTGCCCAGGCCTTGCCAACCTTGTATTCAATTTTGGATACACATATAGCCCTTAGTCAGGCAGGCAATTTCAGTAACAGACAGACTATCTTAAAGGTCAGTAAATATTAGAAAGATTCACTCTGAGACTATTTGGTCAGGAAATTGCTTGAGCCATCATTGTCTGAACTAAACAATCGGTGGATAGCTCTGGCCCTTGCCAGGGCTCAAGGTTCACCAGCGTTCTGGGCTCCTTGTTTACACTTCTGTGATAGTGAAGACAGTGGGTGGCTTCCTATATCTCCCCCCGTTTCTTTCCTTAGTAAATCTTGAAAAGTGAATACCGCCTGAAGGGTTCGAGTCCCTTCAAGACTCTTCCTTCCGTATCTGCACACTAGAAATAAACATATGAGAACAAAAATGAGACAAGCAATAGTGGTTATGCGGAGGCACATGTAAGGAGATCCGTTTGAAGGGGTTGAATTCTTTCATGTCCTTTTTAAATTGCTGCCAGGCATCTAAGGAATTGGTTTGTAAGTTTGCCTGGGATAACTACACAATATGCTGTTGTAATTCTAAAATATCAAGGGTTGTGTTACCTTTACCCCAAGCACCAAGAAGGTGAGTTTTTATTGATTCCCAAGGGTGCAAGGTGCTATTATAGCAAACGGGGGTAACAGAAATCTGGAAAAAATTACTGCAAGGATAGTCTTTGCTCTAGGCTGTGGATTTTATCACCCGTCCACAAGACTGTAGACTTTAGGGCCCACAATTCAATCTCAAATTGGCTGTCAATTCTTTTTTGTATAGACAAGGTCTTAGTTACATTTTCCTTAACCTGTTGTACAAACTGAGAAGTCTGAACAGTTTGTACCATGGATGAAGCAGCAACGCCCACAGACGTTAACATTTAAGAGGACAAAGATTCCTGCAATTAACATTCCAAGAAATCCTTTTTGTGTTTTTAAGATTTTTACCAGATCCTGGGACAGGTGGTAGCTGTGAGGAGATTCCCAAGGCTCGGTTAGGTTGGTAGGAACCCAAGCGAAAGCCGGTTGTGTTTAAAATCATGAGGGAATCCCTTGGGAATGTAGAAATGATACAATGGGATGGTGTGCAGCCTGCCTGCGGCTGGGGTGGTCGAATGTCTGCAGCTGTAAGGCATGGCTCCAGGTGCAAGGTCCTCATTAACCTGGCCCGTTCTTCCCTGGGATCCATGCTGAGGTTTAATATTTCTTGCGGGAATCCACACGGGCTTGGAGAAATTTTCTGGAAATATACCGAATGTGAAGAGGGGATCGGGGCCCTTCCAGAACCCGGACTCGGGATCTTTCCATTTAACCAGACCATTTTCCTTTGCCTTATTCTGACACCAGTGTACTTCCATGGGTGTCTTGCCATGGCATCACAGGTGAAAAAATGTAAGGGAATTAAGGCTTGGTGAAGTCTACTCTGAACATAAGGCAGCAGTGACCACGAAGTCTCTTAGGCAAAGATGTTGGTGATAAAATCCAGGAATCGCTGAGCATACTGCTCAGGATCGCTGCCCCAGCCCCATGCTTGGCAGTTTTGGATGCAGGAGCTGCTTTCTTCTTGGCATCACACTGCGTCAGGATGGCAGTGAGGCCCATGAAATACACCGCCTTCTGGGGGACCCCTTCAGCACCCCGGATGGCGTAGACTACAATGAAGGATTCAAACTCTCCAGGGCCCAGAGGCCGATGGGAAAGCATGTAGCTGCCAATGCCCTCAGGGGAGGTGCCACAGCAGCCCACCAGAGCAGGTCCCCTCAGGCCACGGTCCCCATCCCTCTCTGACTCCTCCTCCCGCACAGGCCCCTCCTCCTCTGGTTCGGAGCCACCAACTATGTCACGGATGCCCAACACAAGGCTGTGGTCCATGACCTTCAGCCGCACTAGGAACCCCACACCTCTCTTTAGCTTCTCTAGAAATATTTTCTTCTCCTCTGCACCACTATAAACTTTCTGGCTCTTGTTGAGAAAGTCCATATCCTTAAGGGTAGGTGATTCCTTAACCTTTTCTTTATCGCTGGCTTCCCGGGACACGAGGGAGCCCCTGAGGTCACACTTCCTGTGCACAGGAAGACGGTGGCTAAACATGTAGCGCATCACAAGCATGTAGCTGTCTTCGTTGTCCCGCTAACTCGGTACATCCCCAGGAACTGGGGCAGCAGCGTGTTACCATGGCACTTCACAATGTACTGCTGGGAGCTGGAGAGGTTGCTGTGCATGTCAGCAATGTCCTCCCCGGATACTTCTGTGATGACCAGCGTCCGATCACAGGAGATAAGGAAGCGACCGTCACTGCCTTCCCTTCCACTCCGGGGACGTCGGGTAAGAGATACCAAGCATTCCTGGTCATCAATGCCCAATCGATCACGGAGGTTCCTGAAGACCTGGGGACAATACTCCTTGAACTTGAAATGACTGGGCAGATTTTCCCTGTGGAAAAGGTGACTGTTGGCCTTGACCTCGGAGCTGGCCTTAAAACCATCTGGCAGCAGCAGCACCACAGGGGGAGGCACCTGGCTGAGCTCAATGATCCAGTGGGCGACGCCCCCCAGGAACACGCCCACCGGTGGGTCAGCCGCCCGAGACACCTTCACCTTCTGCTGCACCAAATGCTTCTGCCTGGTTTTGGAGGCGAAGCCGAAACCCTGGCCGGGGGCCGCTGTGCTCGCCGGTATGGAGGCCGGCGGGTCCGAGGAGGACGCCATGGCCTCCCGCGTACCCGACCCAGGGGAAGCCGGAGCCGGCCGCGATGGGGATCCCGACCCCGGAAGCCCACAAATTCTTTATTTTAGTTATTTTTATTATTTGTGTTCTAACAACTTTAAGATTTCAAAGCCAATTAACAAGGCCGTTTTCTTTTGGCAAATTTTATAACAGAGCTAACTTTTAGTGCCTTCAATGCTAAAGTATTATTTTATTTTTATTTTGTGGAGAAACAGGAGTGCCCCCAAGATTTGGGAGGCAACCTTGGAATGCGCTACATTATTATTCAAAGATTACCATCATTATGGAAACATTAATCCTATTGTCCAAATATAGCCTGTATATTTTGTGTCATTTTTGCCATTTGTTAAAGAAAGAACAGTCTTAGTTCTTTCTGTAGCATCCGTGAAGACATTGGGGCTCAAGAAGTCACCCAAAATCGGGCAGAGCACGCTTTTCTCTTAAGCTAGCCTTTCTTCTCACGGGTACAGAAATCTCAGATGCATCCCGAAACAATCAGGGTAATGTTTCATTTGTCTAAATGTTAAATGATGGATTGTGAAATAAAAACATGGCAAAAATGAGACTTTTAATAACATTATCGAGTGGGCGTCCATTCTCCAGGATCGCCAAAAGACCTAGTAATTTTTTCATTACTTCCCTCTGTCCAGGGAATTTTCCTAGAACCTGTATTATTGGCCACGTGTACCACTCCTATTCTCTCTCCCCATTCCCGCATTCTGTTTGTTCTGGGGAAACTCAGCAATCGCCTGGCCATCTATCATTTGTTTCTCATTAAATTAAATTAAATTCGTGGTTAATAAACTAACCATAAACAATAACTAATACACAAGTATCTAATAATTTCCTGTTTAATATCTAGGACATAAAAGAGGTTGAATCTGCATTGACTGAATCTGGAGGCAGAATGCTCACGCCTTTCCCTGGAGCGCCCCCTTGTGTCCTTCTTGGCTGCGTACACTCCCTTTTAAAATGCCCTGTTCTACCACAATTATAACACCTTATATTCCCCACTGTTACAGCGGCAGCGAGTAAGTTTGCTTGAAAAGTGCCTGACCCCACGTTCAGACAAGCCTGAATTATTTCTGTAATGGTACTTTTTTTCCTCAGAGGCGTCATGCATTTCTTACAATCAGCACTGGCATTTTCATATGCTAATTGCTGAATGAAAATGTCTCTTGCTGCTGAGCTTTTTTCAAGTTTTGACCCAATCTTTCCCAACATTCAAGATCCAATGTACCTTCTTCAGGAAACCAAGGGTTATGTTCTATAATATAATGCAAAAACTATAGGAGAATACCTCCTGACACTTTAATTTCTTTATTCTTAAGCATGCAAACCAAAAGTCTACAATAAAGTTTCTTACTTTTTTTAAAAAATATATTTTTATTGATATTTTACAGAGAGGAAGGGAGAGGAATAGAGAGCCAGAAACATTGATGAGAGAGAAGCATTGATCAACTGCCTCCTGCACACCTCCCACCGGGGATGTGCCCGCAACCAAGGTACGTGCCCTTGACCGAAATTGAACCCGGGACCCTTCAGTCTGCAGGCCGACGCTCCATCCACTGAGCCAAAAACGGTTTCGGCTTCTTACTTTTTAACTGAATTCTGCCCCACTAGCCTGGCTTAAAAAAAGGACGTTCCCACCCTACTTACAGATCGCATCTTCTGCAGCTGGCTGTGGGCTTTGCACGTGGTGAATTTCCCCACCTATCCAGTGAATTCTTCCCCACCTATCCGGTCAAACCTTCTCTACCTTGCCGCCGAAGCTTCATTTTTCCGATCGAGATGAAATCTTCTCCTCCAGATGTCCCCTGTTGTGGCACCAGATGGGTGAGCCACGTCCTGTGTGGTTCAGGGTTCGGAATCTGGAGGAGGGCCGCGCGCAAATGACAGAGAGGAGACAAGAAATAATAATTTGGAAATACTGGGGGCCCGGCGGGAAGCCCAACACAATGGGAAGGACTTTCTCTGATGCCCAGGCCTTGCCAACCTTTTATTCAACTTTGGACATACAAATAGCCCTTAGTCAGGCAGGCAATTCCGGTAACAGACAGACTCTCTTGAGGGTCAGTAAATATTAGAAAGATTCACTCTGAGACTATTTGGTCAGGAAATTGCTTGAGCCATCACTGTCTGGACTCAACAATCGGTGCATAGCTCTGGCCCTTGCCAGGGCTCAAGGTTCACCAGTGTTCCGAGCTCCTTGTTTACACTTCTCTGATAGTGAAGACAATCGGGGGCTTCCTACAGCCAGCACCCCAATCAGACGTTCTTGACTCAGGATGTGGGAGGGTGAACACATCTTCCATCACTCAGTCCCCACAAGGCAGCTGCCTCACGCTGTAGAGGGCAATCATAATGAACTAATTCAGGGGAGTTTCTGAAACTGGTGACGTTCTCAAAGACCACTTCATGCTCACAATGTCCCACAGAATCCCCATGACCCAGTCCTCCCCTCTGCCCACCCCATCCGCAGATCAGGTATCCCCTTTAGAAGCCGAGAGAGACACATCAGAACCCTGGGCACACCAGGATAGGGTCAGAGCCCCAGGTCAAGGGACTAAGGAGGAACTATGGGGTGAGGTCCTGCATGCCTCCCATAGGCACTGTCCCAGAAACTCAGGGGTCACCCCTCCATACTCACTGGCAGCCTGAGCGTAGCTCCCTCCTTTTCCACCTGCGGGAATAAAACATCCCGTGAGAGACCAGGGAGGAGGCAGGGCCATGAGGTCCTAAAGGAAGCCCTAGTCCTGGGCCCCAGAGGAGTTTCCAGAACCGAGTGTATAGACCCAGGGCAGGATCAGGAAACCTGTGGAAAGTGCATGTGTGGGGACTGGACCCACCGCCCCCCTGGAGTCTGTGCTCAGCAGGGACCTGCCCTCTGACCTGGAACTGCTGGGAACGGGGTCCCCACCACCAGCATCATCAGGTGATAAGTGGGTCCCTCATTTTCCCACGGGCCTCACTAAGGAGTAAGTGTGAGCACAAAGCCCCACACTGGCCATCACACGCGTGGGGACGGTGCTTCCCGTGAATGAGGCGGGACACACGTCTACCTGGGCTTGAACCCCCAGTGGGACAGACACTCAGACCCCACCCCTGCCCACCTGAGCGCCTCCTCCTCCACAGCACAGCTCCAGCCACAGCTACCAGCAGAACCAGGCCCCCAGCGATGCCCATGATGATGAAGATGAAGGTGTGAGAAGGCGGCTCTGGGGGGAGAAGAGAAAGGAGGGTGAGGGCCCTGACCCCAGGCCTCAGCCCCGACCCCACTGAGGTCCCCCAGGGCCCCTGCTGCCTTAAGAAGAGGCTCTGTGCCCATGGCCCTCCTCACCCCATCTCAGGGTCAGGGGCTCGGACAGCCCCTCGTGCTGCACATGGCACGTGTATCTCTGCTCCTCTCCTGGGGGCACCCCCACGGCCGCCCACTTCTGGAAGGTGCCGTCCCCTGCAGGCCTGGTCTCCACCAGCTCCATGTCCTGGGTCTGGTCCTCCCCGTCACGCTGCCAGCTCAGGCTGATGTCCGCAGGGTAGAAGCCCAGCGCCCAGCACCTCAGGGTGACCTCACGAGCAGACACGGGGTGGTGGGTCACGTGTGCCTTTGGAGGGTCTGAGGGGAGGGGAGAAAATGCAGGAACTTTGCATCCGCCATGGGACACTCAAGCAGCGCCCATGTGACCATCCTGAGAGTGGACAGACACCTGGGTGGGGGAGGGAGCACACAGCCCACACACCAGCCTGGACAGAGGCATCTGGAAGGACCTCCTAGTCTTTAGAAAGTTCTAGAATCAGAGAGACACAGCCCAGGGCAGGAGGCAGGTCTCTGAGGGGAGAAAAGGGATTTGTGGTCCTGACCTGGGTGGAGGCCATGTGACTCAGAAAAGCTGGGGTCAGGCCTCAGACACAGGGGTGTGGGCAGCGCACAAGGCCTGAGAGAGAAGGTCCCCGTGGGTCCCAGAGCCCCTGCAGGGCCCGTGGGAACCGCTGATGGGTCATTTCAGAGGGGTCTCTCTCCACCTCACGAGAGCCAGCACCCCTAACTGTCCCTGAGCGGAGGGGGAGTCCCTCTGGTATCTGACCTGGACATCCAGGGGACTCCCTCCCTGACCCAAGGAGGGGTGTCTGACACTGACCCCCTGTCCTGTCTCCTTGTAGGAGCCCCAGCCCCGGGGAGAGGGGGCGGCCCCAGGGGCCCTGGTACCTGCGCGCTGCAGGGTCTCCTTCCCTTTGTCCAGGTACATGCGCAGTGACTCCACACACAGGCCCTCCAGGTAGCTCCTCTCACGCTCTGCCTCACCCTCCGCCTCCCACTTGCGCTTTGTGATCTGAGCCGCCATGTCGGCCGCGGTCCAGGAGGTCAGGTCCTCGTTCAGGGCGAGGTAATCGGCGCCGTCGTAGGCGTATTGACTGTACCCGCGGAGGAGGCGCCCATCGGGTCCCATGTCGCAGCCAAACGTGCACTGGTAGGTGTGAGACCCTGACCCCGCCCCGAGGTCAGCCCCGCCAGCCCCGAGGTCAGCCCCGCCCCGCCCCGAGGTCAGCCCCGCCCCTCCCGACCCCCGGGGACTGAATCAAAACTGAAAGTGAAATCGGGTCCAAGCCCCCGCGAGCTCCTCCCGGGTGGGGGCCCGGTGTGAACCTCCGCCTCGGGGTGACGCTGGGACCCGGGCCCTCTGGGCGACCCCGGCCCGTCCGTGGGAAGGGGGGTCGTGACGGGCCCGACGCGCGGCTCACCGTCCTCGCTCTGGTTGTAGTGGCCGCGCAGGGCCTCCAGGTTCCCTCGGTAAGTCTGTGCGGCTGCCTTGAAGATCTGCGTCTGCTCCTCCCAATACCCCAGGTACACCTGCTCCACCCACGGCTGCTGCATCCACGCCGCCCGCGGCTCCGCCTTCGGACTCGCCGCGTCGGTGTCGAACCGCACGAACTGCGTGTCGTCCACGTAGCCGACGACGATGAAGTGGGGCTCCCCGCGGCCGGGCCGGGACACGATGGTGAGGAAATACCTCAGGGAGTGGGGGCCTGGGGGGCGGACGGAGGGCAGGGCCGGGGCTGACACGCGCCTTCCCGGTCCCGCGTTCCCGCCGGGTCCCCTCGCTCCTCCCCGCACAGCCGCCCCCTCCGACCCCGACTCACGGGCCCAGCTGGGGGCCAGGACCAGCGCCCCCGAGAGCAGCAGGAGGAGGGTGGGGGGCTTCATGACCCGCATCCTCGGTGTCGGGGGAACCATCTGAGTCCCGGCGCTTCCGCGGTGGAGTTGTAACCGAAGCCGCGGGGACGCTGATTGGCTGCTCTGGAAACCGCTCAGCCAATGGGAGTGAGAAGGGGAGCGCGTCACGAGTATCCAGGAAGGAGGCGCCGACACAGGTTGGGAGAGGAGAAGTGAAACCAGGGCGCTGGGGAGTCCCCACCATGGAGCTGCCCCCCCCCAGACTCCGTCCCCTGCTGAGACCTGAGCGCAGGCCTGGGCCCTGGACTCGGTCCTGACCCCCCTCCTGCGCGGAGCGCCCGTCACACTGTCCCTGAGGCCGGGCCCAGGCGCTGTGCTGTTCAGGGACTTTCCAAGGTTTGGGGTTCACCATCTCTGTGCACCTCACACAGGAGGGAGGCCCCCAATAATCCTGTTTATGGGGTTCCGTCTGTCACAGTCACCACTCACGGAATCACACAGGTTAAACAATTATTATTTTTTTTAAATATAGTTTTATTGATTTCAGATAGGAAGGAAGTGAGAGATAGAAACATCAATGATGAGAATCAGGGATCCGCTGCCTCCTGCATGCCTCCTACTGGGAATTGGGACCACATCCCGGGCATGTGCCCTTGACCTGAATCAAACCTGGGACCCTACAGTCAGCAGACCTATGCTTGATCCATCCAGACAAACTAGCTAGGGCTCAATGTTTTAAAAATATATATTTTATTGATTTTTTTACAAAGCGGAAGGGAGAGGGATAGAGAGTTAGAAACATCGATGAGAGAGAAACATCCATCAGCTGCCTCCTGCACACCTCGAACTGGGGATGAGCCCGCGACCAAAGTACATGCCCTTGATGGGAATCGAACCTGGGACCCTTCAGTCCACAGGCCAATGCTCTATCCACTGAGCCAAATCAGTCAGGGCAGGGCTCATTTTTTTTTTAAAAAAAAAGTAAACATTGGATCCCATGAGAAAGAGGCTAGCCCCACTCATACACATGATCTCCCTGGTACATGACTCCAGGGAATGTGGCAGAGGGTTTTCTGAGTACTTCCCAGGTCATCATGTAAGGTTATTTTAATCCTCCATTTTTATTAAAGACAGTTAAGAAATTAATCCATTTGTGTAATGAAGGCAAGATACATTTATCTTCTTTTGAATAATATTTTTAATTTTTTAAATATACTTGATGTACCATATTGTATTAGTTTAGGTGGACAAGTCTGCGATTAGACATTCATAGAACTTATACAGGGATCGCCCCATACATGTAGTACCATGTGACCTCACATGTAGCTGTTACAACATGAGTGACTGTGTTCCCTGTGCTGTGCTTTCCTCCCCATGACCACACTGTAGGGACCGTGTTGTAGTTCCTCCTCCTCCACCTGCTCTGCCCAGTCCCCCGCCCTCCGGCAGCCAGCAATCTGCTCCCTGTGGCTCTGAGTCTGTGGCTGCTGTAGGTTCTGTTGGGCTGATCCCAGGGGCTCTGAGTGCCGGCTGTGGGGAGGGTGGTCATTGTTCTGTGGTTGTGGGCGGATGCAGGCACCGCGTTCACCTTTGGGGCATCTCCACCAGAGACCACGATGTTTTAAAATGTGGATGGAAGGATGAGGCTTCAGTGAACAGAGTAATTTCACCTCTTTCCACCGCGTCCTTTAAAGGGAAACTGGTTCTGTTCTCTGTCTGTCTGTCTTCTGTCTGCAGGTCAGTGCTGGTGGGAGGAACGACGATGGAGGTCGGGTGTCAGCCCATTCGTGCTGAGCTTGGCCTCAGCGCCCCTGTCAGCGGAGTGAAAAGGCCAGGATGTCCCTCATCTCCTGCCAACAGTGTTGACCCCACATCCCGGGAAAGGCTCTCAGAGACTGCAGGGTTCCACGGACCACACTTTGAGAAAGGTTGTTCTGGATAAACCAGGGAGAGAATCCCAACCATCCCTGCCTCTGCCCCTGCCTTCCCTTCCCAGAATCCCTCTCCCTGCGGGGTGTTCCCTGCACCCCACACTGAGCTTAAAGCACTCTGCCTGGGACCTTCCAGAAGAGAGCTCACCCCTGGATCGGGGAGAGAGAGAGAACCATCAATGGGAGAGGGACCCCGACTGGCTGCCTTCTGCAGGGGATGGAACCTGCCCCCCAGGCCTGGGCCCTTGTTCAGGAATCCCACCTGCGACCCCACAGTGGCCGGCAGCCGCGCTATCCACTAAGCCACACCCGCGGGGGCCACAGCGTATTTTCCAGGGAACCATTTCTAAGGCTTTTTAAATATAACTTCCCTTCAACGTTTTCAGCGGCAGCCCTGACCGGGTGGCTCAGTTGCTTGAGCGTTGTCTCCTACACCCGAAGTTTGATTCCCACACGGGGCACATACCTAGGTTGGGGGATCGATCCCCCAGCCGGGGCTATGGGAGGTAAGGGATACCTATTTGTCTCTCACCTCCATGTTTCTCTCTCTCCTGCCCTCTCTCTAAAGACCCCGCCCCCTCCCTTCCCGCCCAGCTCAGTGCCCCCCCTCAGAGCCTGGCTGTGTGCACAGGGCGACCCTGGGAGGCGCTGCCCTCACCCCCCTGCCTGACTCAGCGCCTCCCCTCCTCAGGCCTGGCCCCTGCCCTCAGGGGGCCCCTCACCTTCTGCTTATGATGCGCCTCTTGCTCACTTTGCGTTCATTCGTTTAAAATGTTAAAGTAACGCCCTGGCCCGTGTGGCTCCGTGGACAGAGCATCGGGCTGATGGCAGAAGGGTCCCAGGTTCCATTCAGGTCAAGGGCACAGGCCTGGGCGGCAGGCTCGGTCCCCAGTGGGGGGCGTGCAGGGGGCAGCCGATCCATGGTTCTCTCTCATCATTGGTGTTTCTCTCCCTCTCCCTCTCCTTTCCTCCTGAAATCAATAAAAATATATTTAAAAAAATTTATAAAAAGAGGGTTGGCTGGACGCGACTGTTGGAAGGAGGAGGAGGGCGAGGGGGAGCTGGGGACCAGCGGTGAAGGCCCCCCAGGCCTGTGAGGTTCTGCGCGGTCGCTGTGCCCGGGCCCCCGCGGCCCCAGCGGTGACCTGATGGGAACACGCGGGCCCCACGGGGCGTGTCCGTGTGAAGAGGGCGCGGGGGCAGCGGAGCGCGGGGTGTGGGGGGGGCTCCCCTGGGGGCTTCTCTGCACGGGGTGTCTGGGACGCGGCCCCCTGACTCTGACGCGGGGTCCCCATAAAAGGAGGCTCCCGTCCGTGGGGGATCCCCCTTCCCCTCAGAGTTTATAGGACGTGACGAGGGGCCCCCATCCCAGCGCTCAGCGCCAGGTCCCCCCAGGCCTGACACCCCCCTCCAGGCGCTGGACCCGAGGGACCCGGGAAAGAGCGCGCTTCCCAGGGAGAGGCCGCACCCCCCAGCGCTTCCCTCCCTCCCGGGGGCGGGGCTCCCGCAGCCGCTCCCGCAGCCCCAGCGCCCCCCCTTCTCTGCTGCCCACAGAGGGGAGGCCACGTGCAGCGCCAGGACCTGACAGGGTTCTGGGGGGGGGGGGGGGGGGAAGCGGCCCTTCCTCCTGCTCCAACCAGGGCGCAGGGCCGTGCTCAGCCGATTGGCTGCAGCCTGTCCCTGGCGGTTGGGAAAGTGAGTCCCCGCTGGACGGAGCCCCCGCCTGACCCCGCACTGGCCCGGGACCCGCAGGGAGGGGAGCCCCGGGAGAGGGAGGGGGCTCCTTGCGGGGCCTTGTCCTTGCAAAGCGGGCTGGGCCCCGGAAGGGGAGACACGGGGGTATGAGCTGAGCGCCCCCTTAGCACCGACCGCAAAAAGGTCTATTATTACTATTATTATCATTATTATTATCTTTAAGTTAAGAAATCCTCTCGTTTAAAGGAGACCATTTTTATTTTATTTTATTTTCCTTTTAAAATATATTTTTATTGATCCCAGAGAGGAAGGGAGAGGGAGAGAGAAACATCCATGATGAGAGAGAATCCCTGATCAGCTGCCTCCTGCACGCCCCCCACTGGGGAGGAGCCCACACCCCGGGCCTGTGCCCTGGACCCTTCAGTCCGCAGGCCGGCGCTCTATCCACTGAGCCACACCGGCCGGGCGGGAGCCCACCTGCAAAGCCCCACGGGGCACCTGCGTGGCCGGTTCACAAAGCCCAGGAGGGAGGGAGGAGCCATCACCTCCCCCTCGGAGGCCCCGCAGCCCCCCTAAGGGCTCCGCCGTCTCATCCACCAGGAACCCAGGGGCTCTGTGGGGACCCCAGGCCTGGAGCCCCACATGTCAGATCCTGGGGCAGCGGGAGACCACGTGTCACTGAAGGAAGGAGGGACCGTCCTGCGGAAGGACAGACCTGCCCGAGGCTCAGCCCCTGCGCCGGAAAGGGCCGCTGCCCAGGGGCCGAGGGTGGAACGGGCCGCCCTGAGGCCGGAACCAGCCCTCCCTCACCCAGGGGGACCGAAGGGCACTCACGTCCAAGAACAAACCCTGAGATGCGGCTCAGGGCGCGGCCTGCCTGGTTCAGCGCTTGGCGGGCGGCCTGGCCCACAGTGACTGGCCAGCGCGGTGGCTGCTGCTGCGGAGGCGGAGGCCGGGGGAGGAGGTGGAGTCCGCGGGGGAGGTGGAGGCGGAGGCCCAGGCGCAGGAGGGGCGCCCTGGGCGGAGGTCCGTCCCCAGCTGTCCCTGCGGAGCCCCCAGGAGCCCCGTAGCGCGGCCTCCCGCAGCGGCCACTAGGCCCAGACCTGCAGGTGGAGGTGGGACCTCGGGCAGCGCTGTCGGGGCCCTGAGCGCGCAGAGCTTCGGGCCTGAGCTGCGATAGATGTGTCCTGGGGTCACAGGCCTCGCCTCCCGGCCGCGGGGCGCATCCTCAGCTGCTGCTGCCTGGCCCCCCTGGACCTTCCTCATGACACCGTCCCGCACAACAGCCAGCCGGACCCTCTTATTTTAAAAAATACGTTTTTATTGATTTCAGAGAGAGGAAGGGAGAGGGAGAGCTGGAAACATCAGTGATGACACAGAATCCTTGATCGGCTGCCGCCCGCAGGCCCCACACTGGGGATCCAGCCCGCAACCCAGGCCCGTGCCCTGACCGGGAATCAACTCAGCTACATAGGTCAACGCTCAACCCCTGAGCCACCGGCCCAGCCAGCCTGATCTTTTTAAAAGAAAGGACCAGACCATGTTGGTCTTTGCTCAGAACTCTCACAGTCACAGCTCCTCGCCCCCAGCCCCCCGGAGGGGCCATGTAGCTGACTCTTCCCACTGCACTCTGCCTCGGCCTTACCGGCCTCCGGCTGCTCCCAGCACACACTGCTCCCTGCCCAGTGCGTTTGCGCTGGAGGCCTCCCCGCCTGGGGAGAACTTGCCCCCCAACACTCACGGAGAAACGCTCAGCACCTTCTCATCTTTCCTCAAAGTCACCTTCCCAGCCCCACTGCCCTGGCTCAGCCGATGAGCATCAACCTGTGAACTAGGAGGTCATGGTTCGATTCCAGGTAAGGGCACACGCCCAGGTTTCAGCTCAATCCCCCATGGGGGAGTGGGGCCTGTGGGAAGCAGCCAAATCAATGATTCTCTCTCATCATTGATGATCCTCTCTCCCTCTCCCTCTCCCTTCATCTCTGAAGTCAATGAAAATATTTTGTAAACAGTCCCTTTCCCAACGAGGCCCCTCTGACCACCCACATTGCAATACCCCCCTCTCCCAGCCACTTCTGCTCAGTGGAGAGAGTGCAGCCCTCGGACTGAAGGTCGCAGGTTGTATGCCGGTCAAGGGCATGTACCTCGGTGCAGGCTCCATGCGATCCCCGTGCCGGAGGCGACAAATAGATGCGTCTCTTACATGGATGTGTCTCTCCCTCTGCCTCTCCCCTCCCCCTCCTCTCTCCTTAAAAGTCCATGGAACCATATCCTGGGGTGAGGACCACAAACAAACAAAAAGCCATCTTCCCTCCCCACACCCCCTGTGGATCCCTCCCCCAGCACTCCCCTCATTCCAGCAGACGCCTCACTGGCTCTGGGGGAACATGCAGCTGGTCTCTTTGCCAGAGAGCATGCGCGCTGTGAGGACGCAGCGGGGCCTGCGCTCAGCGCCCTGAGGTGCCGCTGCCTCACTTCCTGTGCCTCACAGACCTTGTGGGGTCCAATGGAAGGTAAGACCTTCCACCAGCAAGTGGGTGGAGACACGGGTGACAGTGAGCATTTCCACAGTGAAGCCCATGGTAATTAAGGGGGACACAGTACTGTTTAGACGGGAAACTCTTGGACACTCAGTAGAGGACGGTCCAGCGTAAGCAGAGCGTTTATGTTCAGGAAGAAACCCACACATCTGAGCCCGGTGTGTGCCGATGTTAGAATTCCTGTGGGGTCAGGACCCGGCCTGAGGTCCCTCCAAGGTCCGTGTGCGCTCCAGAGGGGACAGCAGCTGTCACACGGTCACCAAGTCCTGGCTGAGGGGCCACCATCACAGAACCCGTCCCCGTTCCAGACACAGTGACCTCATGGCTGTGGCCCCTGCACAGCTGTCCGGGGGCGGCTGCAGCTCAGGGTGCCTCCCGGGGCCGTCACCCCACCTGCACGTCCACAGCGCTGCTCCCCCAAACCTACAGCAGCCTCTCTCCCCACATCCGGGTCCCACTGGGCTCAGCACTAGAGGGAAGGACGGAGAGAGGGCGGCGGGCAGAGCACAGTCCCAGCAGGAACTGAGCTCAGAGGAGGAACCCGCTCCTGCTAAATCCTCGGAGAGCTCAGGGACAGACGGAGAGCAGTGAGGCCCAGGAGGAGGTGAGAACAGGGGACTGAACACCCATCTCCACACGAGGGGCTCCTGTGCGCGGGGACCCTGGGCCTGGGGGACAGTGACAGGCAAATGCCTGCTGTTGCTGTCAGAGGGGGACACCCAGAGAAGGCGACCAGAACTCCTACACAAACACAGGAACAGGCATAATGTCCCCAAGAGCAAAGAAACAATGAACACCCTGGAGATGAGGGCGGAGGGCGGGCCCAGGCCTGAGCCCAGGCTGACCTGCCCCAGGAAGACCTCGCTGTCCAGGGTCCTGAAGACGCGCTGCATTAGGACACGTGACAAGGCCTGGGGATGGGAATCCCTGTGACCACAGGTCCTGGTGGGACAGGGTTCCATTGAGGGACTGAGAAGGCTAAACGGACTAATTCCAATGTAACCCTGATATTCGGGGCTAGTGACCTGAATCCAAGCCAGCAAGCTCAGTGCACATTGCTGATCACCTATAATTAAGTCACTGCCCCTTTCCCAGATACTGGTCATGCAGAACCTGTTACTGTGAACAGTGCACTGCCCCGGAGGGAGGGTTATTAATGATAGCACCAGGCCAGACCTTCAGATACGGCCTGGAGACCCCCAACACCTGGGGGCCTTCTTGCAAAGCCCACGAAAAGGACCAGAAGCATCATCCATGTTTGTGGGACAAAGACCACAGGGAGGGAGATGTAAGGGAGGGCCCCATGCGTGTTCCTTCACTCAGATTTGGAAGGCTGTTCCCTGCGTCCGCTGGCGTATTAAACAGTGTCCCTCCTTTTTCCCCAGAAGCATCCTTGGTTTTCTTTGGTCTCCTGCAACAGGTCAAGGTCAGAGGAGCAGAGAGGTGACCCACTGAGGAGTGACCACATCAAAGCCCATGATGCACTGAGCATGGCCTGGCACAGGCCCCGACTATGCTCCATCCTCACAGCCCCTCCCATCCCCGCGAGCAACAAGCACAAAATACACACGGTTCTTCCAAATTCTTGGTGCTTCCAGTGATTTCCTTTCAGAAAATACTTAATTAAAGGATCTCCTTTCATTAACTGGTCACAGTTCATGGCAAGAATAAAAAAAACCAGGTCAAACCACAGTCTCCTTTCAATCCGGAGCAGGAAGTTGCAGCTCAGAGCACCAGGGAGGAAAGGCAGGGATGGGGATGGGGAGGGCCCAGCCGCCTCTGCGGACAGGAAAGTGTGGGGAGCAGGGCGGGGCCAGGCCCCCAATCAGAGGTTCTTGATTAGGAAGTGGGAGCGTGAACACATCTTCCATCACTCAGTCCCCACAAGGCAGCCGCCTCACGCTGTGGAGGACAATCATCATGAGCAGATTCAGGGCAGTGGCTGTAACTGGTGACATTCTCAAACCCACTTCATGCTCACAGTGTCCCACAGACTCCCCACCACCCAGGCCTCCCTCTGCCCACCCCTCCCCACGGCAGGTCTCACCTTTAGAAGCTGAGAGAGACACATCAGAGCCCTGGGCGCTGTCACTGCCTGGGGGGTGGGGGAGACACACCAGGACGGGGTCAGAGCCCCAGGACAGGAGACTAAGGAGGAACTATGGGGGGGAGGGTCCCCCATGGCTCCCGTCTGCACTGTCCCAGGGACTCAGGGGTCACCCCTTCATAATCACTGGCAGCCTGAGCGTAGCTCCCCCCTTTTCCACCTGCGGGAAGAAAACATCCTGTCAGAGACCAGGGAGGAGGCAGGGCCATGAGGTCCTAAAGGAAGCCCTAGTCCTGGACCCCATAGAAGTTTCCAGAACCCTGTGTATAGACCCAGGGCAGGACCAGAAAACCTGAGGGAAGTGCATGTGTGGAGACTGGACCCTCCGTCCTCCTGGAGTCTGTGCTCAGCAGGGACCTGCCCTCTGACCTGGGACTGCTGGGAACGGGGTCCCCACCACCCGCATCATCAGGTGATAAGTGGGTCCCTCATTTTCCCACGGGCCTCACTAAGGAGTAAGGGTGAGCACAGAGCCCCACACTGGCCATCACACGCGTGGGGACGGTGCTTCCCATGAATGAGGCGGGACACACGTCTACCTGGGCTTGAACCCCCAGTGGGACAGACACTCAGACCCCACTCCTGCCCACCTGAGCGCCTCCTCCCCCACATCACAGCTCCAGCCACAGCTCCCAGGAGAACCAGGCCCCCAGCGATGCCCATGATGATGATGAAGGTGTGAGAAGGCGACTCTGGGAGGAGAAGGGAAGGCAGGGTGAAAGCCCTGACCCCAGGCCTCAGCTCCCACCCCACTAAGTCCCCCAAGGTCCCTGCTGCCCTGAGAAGAGGCTCTGTGCCCACGGCCCTCCTCACCCCATCTCAGGGTCAGGGGCTCGGGCAGCCCCTCGTGCTGCACATGGCACGTGTATCTCTGCTCCTCTCCGGGGGGCACCCCCACGGCCGCCCACTTCTGGAAGGTGCCGTCCCCCGCAGGCCTGGTCTCCACCAGCTCAATGTCCTGGGTCTGGTCCTCCCCGTCACGCTGCCAGCTCAGGCTGATGTCCGCAGGGTAGAAGCCCAGTGCCCAGCACCTCAGGGTGACCTCACGGGCAGACACGGGGTGGTGGGTCACGTGTGCCTTTGGAGGGTCTGAGGGGAGGGGAGAAAATGCAGGACCTTTGCATCTGCCATGGGACACTCCCGCAGCACCCATGTGACCATCCTGAGAGTGGACAGACACCTGGGTGGGGGAGGGAGCACACAGCCCACACAATAGCCTGGACAGAGGCATCTGGAAGGACCTCCTGTTCTTTAGAAAGTTCTAGAATCAGAGAGACACAGCCCAGGGCAGGAGGTAGGTCTGAGGGTAGAGAAGGCATTTGTGGTCCTGACCTGGGTGGAGGCCACGTGACTCATAAAGCTGGGGTCAGGCCTCAGACACAGGGGTGTGGGCAGCACACAAGGCCTGAGAGAGAAGGTCCCCGTGGGTCCCAGAGCCCCTGCAGGGCCCATGGGAACCCCTGATTGGTCATTTCAGGGGGGTCTCCCTGCACCCCAGGAGAGCCTGCACCCCTAACTGTCCCTGAGAGGAGGGTAGTCCCTCTGGTACCTGACCTGGATATCCAGGGTACTCCCTCCCTGACCCAAGGAGGGGTGTCTGACACTGACCCCCTGACCTGTCTCCTTGTAGGAGCCCCAGCCCCGGGGAGAGGGGGCGGCCCCAGGGCCCCTGGTACCTGCGCGCTGCAGGGTCTCCTTCCCGTTTTCCAGGTAAAGGCGGAGCCACTTCACACACTCTCCCTCCAGGTAGCTTTTCTTTTTCTCGGCCATACCCGATGCCTCCCACTTGCGCTTTGTGATCTGAGCCACTGCGTCGGCCGCGGTCCAGGAGGTCAGGTCCTCGTTCAGGGCGAGGTAGTCGGTGCCATCATAAGCGTCCTGTCTGTATCCCCGGAGGAGGCGCCCGTCGGGTCCCACATCACAACCTCTAATCCTCTGGAAGGTGTGAGACCCTGACCCCGCCCCGAGGTCAATCCCGCCCCGAGGTCAGCCCCACCCCGGCCGCCCCGCGGGGACAGAATCTAAACTGAGAGTGAGATCAACCAAAGGACTCGTGTGCTGCCTACAAGCCTCACCAGTGGTCACGGACAACAGGGGGGTGGGGCCATGCGTGGTGAGGGGTTTGGCATGGGAATGGGGCAATGAGGACAAATATGTGATAGCTTAATCAATAAAGAAATTAATAAAAATAAAAATATATAAATAAATAAATAAACAGAGTAAATCGGGGCAAAGTCCCCGCGGGCTCCTCCCGGGTGGGGGCCAGGCGGGTCCCGCCGCCTCGGAGTGACGCTGGGACCCGGACCCTCGGGGCGACCCCGGCCCGTCCGTGGGGAGGGGGGTCGTGAAGGGCCCGGCACGCGGCTCACCGTCCTCGCTCTGGTTGTAGTAGCCGCGCAGGGTCTGCAGTTTCACTCGGAAAAGCTCTGCGTGGCGCTTTTCCCTCTGCGTGTTCCGGTCCCAATACCCCGGGTCCTCCCGCTCCACCCACGGCTGCTGCATCCACGGCCCCCGCGGTACCATCCTCGGAGTCGCCGCGTCGCTGTCGAACCGCACGAACTGCGTGTCGTCCACGTAGCCCACGGCGAGGTACCGGGGCTCCCCGCGGCCGGGCCGGGACACGGCGGTGGTGAAATACATCAGGGAGTGGGGGCCTGGGGGGCGGACGGAGGGCAGGGCCGGGGCTGACACGCACCTTCCCGGCGCCGCGTCCCCGCCGGGTACCCTCGCTCCTCCCCGCACAGCCGCCCCCTCCGACCCCGCACTCACGGGCCCAGCTGGGGGTCAGGACCAGCGCCCCCGAGAGCAGCAGGAGGAGGGTGGGGGGCCTCAGGACCCGCATCCTCGGTGTCGGGGGGACCTTCTGAGTTCCGGGGGCTCCTGGAGATGTTATAACCTGGGAGCAGACACCCAATGGGAGTGAGCAGTGAGGCTGCGTCATGCGTATCCAGGAAGGAGGACTCAGCAGGGATGTGAGATGGAGAAGGGAACCCCAGGGAGAAGGGGAGCCCCAACACTGAGGGCTCTGCTCCAGACTCCTCCCTGGGCTGAGACCTGAGCGCCAGGCCTGGGCCTGGGACTGGGCCTGCCCCTCCTCCTGCAGGGGGAGCGCTCTGCCCACTTCTCCCTAAAGGAGCCTCAGGCTGGTGCTCTGAGCTCCACTTCACCCTGAACGTGCGAGGAGGCCCTCACAGCTCTGGAAGCTTCTATGAGTGAACAGCAAGGGTCCCTCAGGCACAGCCCACAGGGGCCATGGACGGCTCCATGAGTGACGTCAGTCAGAGGCCCGGTCTTCCTGCCCCTAGAGACCCTGACACCATAACCGAGTGCAAGCAAGGAGACCTCAGTTTTTTAAAATCCCAGAGTCAGCAAACGCCCTTTCCCTCAGGAGCACTGGGTGCAGCTGATGAAACTCTGTGCAGGCCGCAGGGGAAGGGGCCAGTGAGCCCCATAACCCTCAGCCTCTGCACCTCCAGATCTGCTCCCCTCTCACCTCCCCACTCGCTGGCTCAGGGCACCGGGACCCCGGCATTGAGTTCTCAGGACCCCGTTCCCTCATCTGTCACACGGGATGGTGACAGGACCGTGGGGAGGAGCCCAGGGCAGGGGGTGGGAGCTCCGGCCTCTGACCCCACAGCTCCGACCTGGTGTCAGGGTCCCTCAGGAGTGAGCTTAGTGCCGCCTGGGGATGTAGCTTCCCACTCTGCGCCTCTGCCTCCTCCTGGGAGAGAGGAACGGGGACGTGAATGCAGAACAGAGGTCAGGGGGGTGCACACCATGTGCTCTCCATGCTCACTGTGCTCACACGGCTGGGACATGTGAGCTCTCACTCAGAGTTCACAGGAGGAGCAGCAGCCACGGGGATGGGAGACGGGACTGGGTTCCTTGTTGGGTTGATGTGGCGACCTGGGATGAGAGGATAGAACATTAAAATGTCATATGGGAAGGACAGACCCGCCATGTTGCGCCGTCAAACTATTTGACAAATGAGATGATCTCTGCAGCCATTTCTCTCTCTCCCTTTGCTGCCTCCCATGCACAGAGCATCTCTCACTCACACCACAGAGAAGGCACAGAGAGAAACAAGCCCCACCTCCCAGGGAGCCGGAGACCATTGCAGACCAAGGCCGCATTTCAGGAGGAAACACACGGGGTCCTCATGTCACCGGCCAGCGTGGCTCAGCGGTTGGACATCCCCCCCTGCACCAAGGGATGGCCGGTTCCGGTCCCAGTCGGGCTCCTGCCTGGGTTGCAGCTCAGTCCCCAGTGGGGAGCGTTAAGGAGGCAGCAGATGTTTCTCATCAACGTTTCTCTCTCCCTCTCCCTCTAATTCCCGCTCTCCTTAAAAATCACTGAGACATACATTGTTCAGTGGTCTGTATATCATGTTGTTACACCACAGACTAGGATTCTGGGTGAACATCTGTGTGTGTGTGTGTGTGTGTGTGTGTGTGTGTGTGTGTGAAAGGACCTTATTTTATGTCAGAATTTTAATGTTATCACCCAAATTCTACACACCAACTTCATCCATTTTACAATGGCTTTCACACCCACACCTCAAGCTCGGTCAGGTCTGCAAAGAGAAGCAGACCCTTCTGCACACGGCTGAGCAGCTCAGTGGCCCTGGCCGCCCTACCCTTGGCTCAGATCCCAAAGGCAGCCCCGTGCTTGGGTCCCTCATTGTCCGGGACTCGAGGACACAGAGAGGTGCGGGAAGCCCAGCATTGGCGGGAACCCCACCCTGGGACCCTCCCCAGCACATGCCCCCCTCCTCCCCAGCCCAGCAGAGCCAGCAGAAGCAGCTCAGATACAGGTGGGACAGCGCCTGTCCTGCCCCATGGGACGACCACCCCAGTTCCCTGTCCCCTCCTGGGACCACCCTCCTCTCCTGATGTCTGCCCTGAGGTGGCACATGAGGGAGCCCTCACCTGGCTGGTCTTTGCTCTCGAGCTCTGGGCAGGGACGTGTCATTGAGGACGAGCCGGGGTCTCTGAGCCCATAGTTACAGGGACAGGGTTCCTGGACCTTATCTTCCCACAGAGATGCCATTATCATGTCACCTGAGGCACAGGTGACACTGTCTGCCTGGAGTCTGGGACGTCTCCAAAGAGGAGCGACTTTATCCCACTCAAATCTCTACCCGCCCCTGCGGTGATTATTGGTAATTTGGCCATTAATGTGACAAATAGAGAAGGGAACCCCAGGGAGAAGGGGAGTTCCCAACACTCCTGAGGTGGGCCTGAGGGTGAGTCACTGAGTAAGCTGGTGATGCCTCCCTGTCCTGACGGGGAGAGGGCGTTCTGACATGGATTCCAGTTTGTGGGAAGCCACCCCCATGGATTCCTGCGCCCCCACCGGGTTTGAGGGAAGCCAACCCCATGGACTCCTGCGCCCCCCCGGGTTTGAGGGAAGCCAACCCCATGGATTCCTGCGCCCCCCCCCGGGTTTGTGGGAAGCCAACCCCATGGACTCCTGCGCCCCCCCCCCCGGGTTTGTGGGAAGCCAACCCCATGGACTCCTGCGCCCCCACCGGGTTTGTGGGAAGCCCACCCTATGGATTCCTGCGCCCCCACCGGGTTTGTGGGAACCCAACCCCATGGATTCCTGCGCCCCCACCGGGTTTGTGGGAAGCCAACCCCAAGCCTGTGACATCATCTCCCACGTCTTGGACATCTAGACCTTCCTTCCTGAAGGGCTGTCCTCATGGTCCTCACCAGCAGCTGAACAACGGGCAGGAACAGGTGTCTCTGTTCCCTGTGGACGGGTCTGAGTTCCGAGTCACAGCTGTTCTCTGGGGTGAGCTGAAACCCACGGCTGTGTCATATCCCTCCCCCTCCATTCATGGTACAATCACACCCCATTCCCACGTGGGCACCATCCTCGGGGTTCCCCTGCTCCCAACGTCAGGCTGACACCAGGATGGTGCAGGCTGAGCCTCTCCACTGGGTCAGGAAGCTGGTCTCTCCCCTGATGGAAACGCCACGGTTCTTCCTACGGGGCCCCAGGGATGGTAAGCCTGGAGACTGTCCCCTGTGAGCTGTGCTAACCCTGCTCAGAGTCCTGGGAGTCCCTAATGTCCACACGACCCCACAGGAGACCATGATGTGCTTCCTTAGCCACACAGAGTCCTGCTCTTTGGTGACTCACTGTATAACCACTAGCTCTCCTCCTCCTCCGCATTCTCTTCCCCTTTCTTCTTCTTCTTCCTCCTCTTACTCCACTTCTGCTTCTGCTTCTTTTTTTGAGGTTTTACCCTGGAAAGAATTATTCTTGACATACAGACAGGATTTAGGGAAAGTAATAATTAGGACAGACAGAGAGATACCCTCAGAACCTAAAATTGGGAAAGAACCAGAACAAATAGGAAGTTGGGAGAAATTACAAAGATAAAATTTTAATAATAGATGAAAAGATGAAGAATCACATGCCCAGAGAGACGTGGACAAATCCTATGTATACAGTGGATTTTCACAGAGTGAAGGTGCGATCAACAACACTCACAGAACATTCCAGTCCTCAGCGGACCCTCTTCAGTTTTATTTGGTCACACACTGGCCCCATCCCGACTCACCCCTACCTAGATTTCTACCCCACAGGTGAGTCCTATCAGCTTTTGAGGGAAGGAATGTCACAGGGGCCTCCTCCCTGCACCTGCTCTCTCTCCACATCATGTCCATCCTCGTCCCACTGGTTCTTGTGGTTGTAGCTTATCCACTCTCAGGGCTACAGGGTTCTGTCCTATGAACACACCACACTCCTCCGCTACTGCTCACGTGCATTTGTCTTATACGCAGATTTTGCAAACTGTGCCGCTATGAGTAAGTTCTCCATATGTTCTGGCACACATA
Source organism: Plecotus auritus (assembly GCF_963455305.1). NCBI lineage: Eukaryota > Metazoa > Chordata > Mammalia > Chiroptera > Vespertilionidae > Plecotus > Plecotus auritus. The sequence goes on along the minus strand of NC_137785.1, from coordinate 3,898,691 downwards.
TGTATGAGTGTCTTTGGGGATATAACCAGGAGGGGAATTGCTGGGGCACTGGGTGTGGTGAGTCCTGCCAAATGCTGGAGGTAGTGAGTGTTGCCAGAGCATTTTCACAGTATTTCAAACAACTTCCTCACCCACCAGGAATATAGGAGAGAAACAATGAGTCCAAATTCCTGCTAACAATTGACCTTCTCTGACTCTTTCATTATTGCTCTCCTGGGAGGTGGGCACCAATATCACATGGTAGCTGAACTTGAGTTTCCCCTCTGACTAAAACTGTTGGGCAATTTTCATCAATGTGTGGACCATGTAACCATCCTCAATAGGACGATGGACTGGACTCTTGTTCATGAGTGAGTGGGACTCTAGTAAGGTGCCAGCGTCCTTAACTACTGGGACAGGTTTTCTATTAATGGACCTGTGGACAGAGACCTGTGGGATGAGTGAAATGTCTTTATATTGCCCCTGGCTCCTGGCACTGAGCTCCTAACAGCCTGGGCACCTCCTGAGTGACAAGTGTCTTTGGATGCTGATGTGATGACTCTTGGCTGAGGGTCCTGGAGAATGCCAGGGTGGGGGCTGGTCCCCAGAAAGACCAAGCTGATCAGAGGGTGGGAATGTTCAGGCCCTAGAAGGAGGCAGAGCAGGAGGAGCCTGAAAAGCCATCTCTCCACACCACAGATCCTGTGTGCAGGGACCCTGGGCCTGCGGGACACTGACGGGGAACATGTACCCTGTTGCTGTCAGACGGGGACACCCAGAGAATGAGACCATAACTCCCACATGAAAGCACTAACAGGCATAATATCTACAAAATCAGAGAAACAACAAACACCCAGAAAATGGGTGCTGGGGCCCCATCCAGGCCTGAGCCCAGGCTGACCGCCCCAGGAAGCCCTCGCTGTCCAGGGTCCTGAAGATGCGCTGCATTAGGACACGTTTCAAGGCCTCAGTGATGTCTGAGTTCCTGTGACCACAGGTCCTGGTGGGACAAGGTTCTACTGAGGAACAAGGTCAGAGGAGCAGAGAGGTGACCCAGCCGAGGAGTGACCACGTCCAAGCCCACGATGCACTGAGCACGCCCTGGGGACAGGCCCCGACCACACTCGCTCCTCACCACCTCCCCTGTCCACACCTGGGACAGCTCAGCACAGCAAACACATGAGCTCTGGAATGTTCTTGGTGTTTATATTTATTTCCCTCAAAATGTAGCATCTTCTCCTTTAATTTACCCACCCACCCTTCATGGCAAGAAATGAACAAAGTCACCCCCAGAACCTCATTTCAATGAGGAAGGAACAGCTTGCAGCTCAGAGCATGAGGAAGGTAAGACAGCGCTAGTGAGGGCCCAGCTGCCTCTGCTGGACCAGAAAGTGTGGGGAAAAGGGCTGGGCCAGGCCCCCCATCAGAGGTTCTTGAGTCAGGAAGTGGGAGTGTGAACACATCTTCCATCACTCAGACCCACAGGGCAGCCGCCTCACGCTGTGGAGGACAATCATCATGAGCAGATTCAGGGCAGTGGCTGTAACTGGTGACATTCTCAAACCCACTTCATGCTCACAGTGTCCCACAGACTCCCCACCACCCAGGCCTCCGTCTGCCCACCACTCCCCACGGCAGGTCTCACCTTTAGAAGCCGAGAGAGACACATCGGAGGCCTGGGCGCTGTCACTGCCTGGAGTGCACACTCAGACCCCACACCTGCCCACCTGAGCGCCTCCTCCTCCACATCACAGCTCCAGCCACAGCTCCCAGCAGAACCAGGCCCCCAGCGATGCCCATGAAAATGACGAAGGTGTGAGAAGGCGGCTCTGGGGGGAGAAGGGAAGGCAGGATGAGGGCCCTGACCCCAGGCCTCAGCCCCGACCCCACTGAGGTCCCCCAGGGCCCCTGCTGCCCTGAGAAGAGGCTCTGTGCCCACGGCCCTCCTCACCCCATCTCAGGGCCAGGGGCTCGGGCAGCCCCTCGTGCTGCACATGGCACGTGTATCTCTGCTCCTCTCCGGGGGGCACCCCCACGGCTGCCCACTTCTGGAAGGTGCCGTCCCCCGCAGGCCTGGTCTCTACCAGCTCCATGTCCTGGGTCTGGTCCTCCCCGTCACGCTGCCAGCTCAGGCTGATGTCCGCAGGATAGAAGCCCAGCGCCCAGCACCTCAGGGTGACCTCACGGGCAGACACGGGGTGGTGGGTCACCTGTGCCTTTGGGGGTTCTGAAGAGGGGGGGGGGAGAAAATGCAGGACCTTTGCATCCGCCATGGGACACTCCAGCAGCGCCCATGTGACCATCCTGAGAGTGGACAGACACCTGGGTGGGGGAGGGAGTACGCATCCCCCACACCAGCCTGGGCAGAGGCACCTGGAAGGACCTCCTAGTCTTTAGAAAGTTCTAGACTCAGAGAGACAGAGCCCAGGGCAGGAGGCAGGTCTCTGAGGGGAGAAAGGGATTTGTGGTCCTGACCTGGGTGGAGGCCATGTGACTCAGAAAAGCTGGGGTCAGGCCTCAGACACAGGGGGTGTGGGCAGCGCACAAGGCCTGAGAGAGAAGGTCCCCGTGGGTCCCAGAGCTCCTGCAGGTGATGGGCTATATCAGGGGGTCTCCCTGCACCCCTAACTGTCCCTGAGAGGAGGGGGAGTCCTTCTGGAACCTAATCTGGACCTCCAGGGGGACTCCCTCCCCGATCCCAAGGAGGGGTGTCTGACAGTGACCCCCTGTCCTGTCTCCTTGTAGGAGCCCCAGCCCCGGGGAGTGGGGCGGCCCCAGGGCCCCTGGTACCTGTGCGCTGCAGGGTCTCCTTCCCTTTTTCCAGGTAAAGGAGGAGCCGCTTCACACAAAGGCCCTCCACGTAGCTCCTCCTACGCTCTGCCTCACCGATGCGTTCAAATTTGCGCTTTGTGATTTGAGCCACCGTGTTGGCCGCGGTCCAGGAGGTCAGGTCCTTGTTCAGGGCGAGGTAGTCGGCGCCGTCGTAGGCGAATTGCCAGTACCCGCGGAGGAGGCGCCCCTCTGATCCAACATCACAGCCCTGCATCCTCTGGATGGTGTGAGACCCTGACCACGCCCGGAGGTCAGCCCCTTCCCGAGGTCAGCCCCGCCGCCCGCCCCGCGGGGCCTGAATCTAAACTGAAAGTGAAATCCGGTCAAAGACCCCGCGGGCTCCTCCCGGGTGGGGGCCGGGCGGGTCCCGCCGCCTCGGGGTGACGCACGGACCCGGACCCTCGGGGCGACCCCGGCCCGTCCGTGGGGAGGGGGGTCATGACGGGCCCGGCGCGCGGCTCACCGTCCTCGCTCTGGTTGTAGTGGCCGCGCAGGGTCTGCAGAAACACTCGGAAATCATGTGCTTCTCTCTTGGCAAAGAACTTCTCCCGGGTCCAATACCCCGGGTCCTCTCCCTCCACCCACGGCTGCTGCATCCACGCCGCCCGCGGCTCCATCCTCGGATTCGCCGCGTCGCTGTCGAACCGCACGAACTGCGTGTCGTCCACGTAGCCGACTTTGAGGAAGCGGGGCTCCCCGCGGCCGGGCCGGGACACGATGGTGTAGAAATACCTCAGGGAGTGGGGGCCTGGGGGGCGGACGGAGGGCAGGGCCGGGGCTGACACGCGCCTTCCCGACCCGCGCCCCCATGGGTCCCCTCGCTCCTCCCCGCACAGCCGCCCCCTCCAACCCCGCACTCACCGGCCCAGCTGGGGGTCAGGACCAGCGCCCCCGAGAGCAGCAGGAGGAGGGTGGGGGGCCTCAGGACCCGCATCCTCGGTGTCCAGGGACCATCTGAGTCCAGGGTGCTCCTGGAGATGTTCTAACCTGGGAGCAGACACCCAATGGGAGTGAGCAGTGAGGCTGCGTCATGCGTATCCGGGAAGGAGGACTCAGCAGGGATGTGAGATGGAGAAGGGAACCCCAGGGAGAAGGGGAGCCCCAACACTGAGTGGCCCTGCTCCAGACTCCTCCCTGGGCTGAGACCTGAGCACCAAGCCTGGGCCTGGGACTGGGCCTGCCCCTCCTCCTGCAGGGGGAGCGCTCTGCCCACTTCTCCCTAAAGGAGCCTCAGGCTGGTGCTCTGAGCTCCACTTCACCCTGAACGTGCGAGGAGGCCCTCACAGCTCTGGAAGCTTCTATGAGTGAACAGCAAGGGTCCCTCAGGCACAGCCCACAGGGGCCATGGGCCACTCAGTGAGTGACGTCAGTCAGAGGCACGGTCTTCATGCCCCTAGAGACCCTGACGCCATTACCGAGTGCAAGGAGAGAAACTCCAATATTTTATAAAATTGTAGAACCCAGGCCGGTTTGCCTCGGTGGACAGAGTGTCAGCCTGCGGACTGAGGGGTCCCGATGCCAGGCAAGGGCACATGCCCTGGTTGTGGGCTTGATCCCCAGTAGGGGGAGCATTTAGAAGGCATCGGATTAATGATTCTCATTATTAATGTTTCTATCACTCCCTCTCCCTTCCTTTATGAAATCAATAAAAATCTTTAAAAAAATCCCAGAGTCACCAAATGCCCTTTCGCTCAGAAGCAGTGGGTGCCGCTTATGAAACTCTGTGCAGGCCGCACGGGAAGGGGCCAGTGAGCCCCATAACCCTCAGCTCCTGCACCTCCAGATCTGCTCTCCTCTCACCTCCCCACTCACTGGCTCAGGGCACCGGGACCCCTGCATTGAGTTCTCAGGACCCCGTTCCCTCATCTGTCACACGGGATGGTGACAGGACCGTGGGGACGAGCCCAGGGCAGGGGGTGGGAGCTCTGGCCTCTGGCCTCTGACCTCACAGCTCCGACCTGGGGTCAAGGTCCCTCAGGAGTGAGCTTGGTGCCACCTGGGGATGTAGCTTCCCACTCTGCGCCTCTGCCTCCTCCTGGGAGAGAGGAACGGGGACGTGAATGCAGAACCGAGGTCAAGGGGGGTGCACACCATGTGCTCTCCATGCTCACTGTGCTCACACGGCTGGGACATGTGAGCTCTCACCCAGAGTTCACAGGAGGAGCAGAAGCCACGGGGATGGGGACGGGACTGGGTTCCTTGTTGGATTAATGTGGCGACCTGGGATGAGAGGATAGAACATTAAAATGTCAAATGGGAAGGACAGACCCGGCATGTTGCTCCCATCAAACCGCTTCTGAGCCTTGCCCAGTGGGCATAGTCCCTCTAGGGATTTCTCTCCCTTTGCTGCCTCATGTACACAAAGCAATGCTCACACTCACACTCCAGGGAACACACAGAGAAGAGCCCCAACCTCCCAGGGAGACGGAGACTAGGGCATCCCCTCAGGATTTTAGGAAGGAACACGCATGGTCCTTATATCATAACCAGAGGCCCGGTGTATGAAATTCGTGCCCAGGGAGGGGCGTCCCTCAGCCAGGCCTGCACCCTCTCCAATCTTGGACCCCTCGGGAGACTTCCCTCTCACAATCCGGGACTGCTGCCTCCTAACGGTTCACCTGCCTGCCTGCCTGATCACCCCAAAACGACCTCTGCCTACCAGCCTGATCACCCTTAAACACCTCTGCTTGCCGGCCTGATTGCCCTCAGCTGCTCTCCCATGGGGGCCTGTTGCCTGGTCACCCCCAACTGCCCTCCCCTGATGGCCTGATGGCCCCTAACTGCCCTCCTCTGATGGCCTGATGGCCCCTAACTACCCTCCCCTGGTGGCCTGATGGCTCCTAACTACCCTCCCCTGATGGCCTGATGTCCCCTAACTGCCCTCCCCTGGTGGCCTGATGGCCCCTAACTGCCCTCCCCTGGTGGCCTGATGGCCCCTAACTGCCCTCCCCTGATGGCCTGATGGCCCCTAACTACCCTCCCCTGATGGCCTGATGTCCCCTAACTGCCCTCCCCTGGTGGCCTGATGGCCCCTAACTGCCCTCCCCTGGTGGCCTGATGGCCCCTAACTGCCCTCCCCTGATGGCCTGATTGCCCATAACTGCCCTCCCCTGCTGGACTGGTCAAGCCTAATTGTTCTCCATTGCCGGCCTGATCGCCCCTAACCGCCTGTGCCTTGGCCCCTGCCACCATGGCTTTGTCCGGAAGAACGTCTAGATAGAAGGTGTCTGGTCTAATTAGCATATTACTCCTTTATTAGTCTAGATGCCATTACACCACCGACTGAGATTCTCAGTAAGTATCTGTGTGTGTGTGTGTGTGTGTGTGTGTGTGTGTGTGTGTGTCTGTGTGTCTGTGTGTTTGTGTGTGAACGGATCTTACTTTATGCCAGAATTTTGAAGTTATAACCCAATGTCGGCCCATCAATTTCATCCATTGTCCAATTGTATCCACACCTAAGCCTACACCTCCCTCAGGCTGTGGAAGGAGCAGACCCTATGCACGTGGCTGAGCAGCTCACTGTCCCTGTCACCCCAGGCTTGGGTCAGATCCCAAAGGGAACCCCAGGCTCGGGTCCCTCATTTTCGGAGACTCTAGATCACAGAGAGGTGCAGGAAGGCCAGCATTGGTGGGAATCCCACCCTGGGACACTCCCCAGCACAGTCCTCCCTCACCCCCAGCCCAGCAGAGCCAGCAGAAGCAGCTCAGGTACAGGTGGGGCAGCGCCTGTCCTCCCAAATGGGACTACCACCCCCAGTTCCATGTCCTCTCCTGGGACCACCCTCCTCTCCTGATTTCTGCCCTGAGGTAAGAGACAGGGTCTGGCCTTTGCCCCTGGCTCCTGGCCCTGAGCTTCTGAAACCCTGGGCTTCTCCTGAGTGACAGGTGCCTGTGGGACGCTGATGAGGTGGCTCTTGGCTGAGGATCTGGAGGCCTCAGGGTGGGGGCTGGTCCCCAGAAAGACCAAGCTGATCACAGGCTGGAACTGTCAGCCTCAGGGCCCATCCAGTGGGGACAGGAGCTAGAGTTCAAGTTCCATCCCCAATGGCCCATGATCCAGTCAATGGTGTCCACCTAGTGAAGCTTTTATAGAAAGCCCTTAACCATGGGGCTCAGAGAGCTTCTGCAGCAGTGGCCACACCCACATGCTAGAGGGGACGGGGGGAGGGGGGTGACACCTGCCAACTCCCCGTGACAGAGGCCCCTGCACTGGGCACCTTCCCCACCTCGCCCTGTCCCCTCACCGGGCTGCTCCCTGGGTCCCTGTGATAAACGGTGAGAGTGAGCCCGCCCTTCCCTGAGGGCCATGCCTTCATGCAGCAGATCATGACCTTGGTGGGAGCCCTCACTGTGTGGTCGCACCGGTCAGCGGGGCAGGTCCCATGGGGATGGGAGCCTGAGCCCTGGGTGAGGACGGAGGGGGGTTCTGTGGGACAGAGCCCTGCCCTGGGGGTGATCCTCCCTCCAGGGGGTCCCGTGGGAACGGAGCTGAATGGGAGGAACACAGATGGGGGCGGAGAAGCAGAGACCTGGGTGAGCGGAGGGACACCCCTCCCATCGCACAGACTCTCAGTGAGAGGCACCCCTCCCGCCTGTCAATCATCTGTCACTGGTTCCCCAGCCCAACCTGAGGGCCCGCCCCACACTCAGAAGGTCCAGCCCCAGCTCTTTGCACCCAGAACTGGAAACGGCCCTTCTTCCCACCCCTCAGCCCAGCCCCTGCTCGCTCTTCCCACACGAGGAGAATCCCACGAGTATAGAGTCTAGAAGGAGGCAGGGACCATGTCCCTCCATACAAGAGGGAACGCCACGTTCCCCCAACATTCGTGCATCTGCACCCGAATTGAGGCTCCCCCCTTAGGCAACTACATGCCAGGCTCTGACTCAGAGGAGGTGACCTGGAGGGGCTGGGGCTGGTGGAGAGGCGGGAGTGGCAGGAACAGTGTCTGTAGCTGTCCGCTTGAACCTGTGGTCCTAACACGTGGCCCCACGTGCCTGAGTGATGTGGGCTTGATAGAGTTCAGGTGCATGTAGTTGAGTAGGATCGAAACCCATGAGAATGTTGTCAACATCCTGACCACGCCCTTCCTTTGCCCCTTGGAATCGGCTGTAAAATAAAGAAAAGGCTTGTAATTCGCGGCGCTGTCCCTGGCTCTCCATCAGAGAGGACAGCGTCCCACCGAGACCCAGCTTTCTTCTCCTGTCTGTCTTTTCTCCATCCTTCACCGCCCCCTCTCAGGCTCACCCTTGGCCGTGCTGGCTCGGCACACCCCTGGGGGGAGTGGGCAGTGGCCCCTCTGCCCGCAGCAGGCAGGGGTCCCTGTGGGCCCGACCTGGGCTGGGCTGGGCTCCGCCTGGCTGTGTGACCTCAGCCTGACCTGGGGCTCCCGGATCCTGTCAGAGCTCATGGCCTGCGCAAGGCTGTGTGGGAGGCAGGAGAAGTGGGTTCCATAGTCCCCACCAGGGAGCACAGCTGTGCCTTCCTGGGAGCAGGTTAGAGACAAGCTGACCGGACCCGCTCCCCGAGTCCCCGCCTGACAGGCCACTCCCAGCCTCACATCCATCATTGAGCACACAAGGGGCCCCCCTTTGCTTTCTGAGGAAAAACCCACAAAACTCTTCACTGTGGGTGTGAGGCCCGTCCCCACGGGAGCTCTGTCGCTGACCTCAGCGGCTCCCCGTCTGGCTGAGCCCCAGCACCCCTGGTGGGCTCCTCACACCCCCAGCCACTCCCAGGCCCCAGCTCAGGGAACTGGGCGCCAGACCAGGGTCTCCAGCCCCGCAGGGGGGGCGCGTGTAGCCCCGGGGTGTCCTGCGCGGGTTCCTGCTGCTCAACGTGTGACCCGAGACCCGTGGCCTCCCCACCAGCCTCGCTGGGGACCCCGATGCCCCCCTCAGCCCGGACCCCGGAGTCTCAGCGAGTGACCAGGCCTCCTGCGCCCCGGAAAGCGGGACTCGGGACGCGGGGACAGGACTGCAGAGGGGGCGCGGGTGCGGGTGGAATGGGGCGCTCAGCACGGGGTCCTGGTCGGTCCCTCCCCCTGGTCTCCTGCAGCCTCGCTCCCTGGGGGCCGCGTCCCTGTTTAAGGCCCGAGATGGCCTTTCTGTGCGTCGCCGCCCAAGGCTGTTTCTCCAGCGACACCCCTCCGTCCTCCAGCTCCTGTCCACCTGCCAGCCCCCCGGCTCCTTGTTCCCAGCAGACAGCTCCCCCAACATCTCCTACAACCCACCTCTGTGATGTTCCCCCCCCCCCCCCATATATGCTGCTCCCTGGGCTCCCCATCTCCGCTGAGGGCAACTCTATCCTCCTCCTTCCATCCAATCACATTTCTGATGACGGTGCCCGCTCTCTCCCAGACCCCTGATGGACCCAGAGGAGTGCTGTCAAGTCCTCCTCAGAAGGTTCCAGAATCCCACCCGGCCCACTATTCCCACTGATCACCCGCGGAGGGATCTCCTGCCTGCACCCGCAGGCCCTCCCGCTCCCCCGCTGCTGCCTCCCTCCCCCCAGGTCTGCCCCCAGCACAACAGCCACAGTGACCCTTTCAAGGGGGCGTCACCCCGCATCCCTCTCCTGCTCCAAACTATCCTGGGACCCCACCTCCCTCAGCACAGCCCCCGCACTCCTAACCCTCTCCCGCCATGTGGTCCCCCAGGCTCTGTCTCAGCTCCATCTCTCTCTGCTGCACCCACACCCGCCTCCTGGCTCTTCCCAGAGACCAGACCCCTCCTGCCCCGGGGCATGCGCACTGCAGCTTCCCGCCTGGGCAGACCTCCCTCCAGAGGGCCTCCTGGGCCATGACCTTCCAATCTCTCCTCAAGGTCACCTCCCAGCGAGCCCAACACTGACCACCCATCAAACAGCCCCTGCCCTGTCCCACAGCCCACACCTGGGTCCCCTTCCCGTGGTGGCCCCAGAACCCTTCCCTCTCTCTCCCTCTCCCCTCCCTGTTCCCTGGCTCTTACACACTCTGTGCCCCACACACCTGCCCACGGGCCAGCGGGTCTCCCATTCCCCCTCAGTGAGGCCCCAGAGGCAACCCCATCGCTCACACCTGTCACTCAACCAGCCGCGGCTCCTGCAGGGCGAGCCCCTCCCTGTGCTGGACACAGTGACCTCATGGCTGTGGTCCCAGCTCAGCTGTCCTGGGGGGGCTGCAGCTCCGGGTGCCTCCCGGGGCCCTCACTGCACCTGCCCTTCCCACAGCGCTGCTCCCCTAAACCTGCAGCTGCCTCCCCTCCCCACATCCTGGGGGCCCACCGGAGGCTGGAGAGAGGGCAGCGGGCAGAGCACAATCCCAGCAGGACCTGATCTCAGAGGATGAATGGGGGACCCTCCTCTGTGCTAACTCCACAACCTGGTTCCCCCGAGAGTTCAGGGCAAGAACATGAGGCTGGGGAAGGAGGCAAGAGCAGCAGGAACCGGAAATCCATCTCTCCCCACCGCGGGCTCCTATGTGCAGGGAACTGGGTTTGTGGGACAATGACGGGGAACATGTACCCTGAGTCAGAGGAGGACAACCGGAGAATGAGACCAACATTCACACACACACACACACACAATAACTGGGATAATATCCACAAAAGCAACGAATCAACAAACACCTGAAGAAGGGGGCTGAGGGCCAGACTCAGGCCTGATTCCACGCTGACTTGAGTCCCCCCCACCCCCACCCCTCGCAAAGGCCCTCGCTGTCCAGGGTCCTGGAGATGTGCTGCATTAGAACAGGGGACAAGGCCTGGGGGATGTGAGTCCCTGTGACCACAGGTCCTGATGGGACAGGATTCCACTGAAGGGACAAGGTCAGAGGAGCAGAGAGGTGACCCGGCCCAGGAGTGACCACGTCAAAGCCCACGATGCACTGAGCATGCTCCATCCTCACAGCCTCTCTTGTCTCCACCTGTGACTGGCTCAGCAACAAAATCACATGGGCTCCATGAAGGTTCAAGGTGCTTCCATTAATTTCCTCTCAGATGTTCAGCCATCCTTTAATCCATCAACCTTTCATGACAAGAAATGAAAAGTCACATCCAGAATCTCCTTTCAATACGGGAGCAGGAAGTTGCAGCTCAGAGCACTAGGCAGTAAAGGGAGGGATGGGGAGGGCCCAGCCCACTTCTGCTGGACAGGAAAGTGTGGGGAGCAGGGCTGGAACGGTGTGCGAGCCACATCCTGAGTGGTTCAGGGTTCGGGATCTGGAGAAGGGTCAAGTGCAAATGACAGAGACCGGACAGGAAATAATTTGGAAATATTGGGGGCCTGGCAGGAAGACCAATGCAAGGGGAAGGACTTTCCCTGGTGCCCAGGCCTTGCCAACCTTGTATTCAATTTTGGATACACATATAGCACTTAGTCAGGCAGGCAATTTCAGTAACAGACAGACTATCTTAAAGGTCAGTAACTATTAGAAAGATTTGCTCTGAGACTATCTGGTCAGGAAATTGCTTGAGCCATCCTTGTCTGAACTAAACAATCGGTGGATAGCTCTGGCCCTTGCCAGGGCTCAAGGTTCCTCAGCGTTCTGGGCTCCTTGTTTACACTTCTCTGATAGTGAAGACAATGGGTGGCCTCCTATATCTCCCCCCATTTCTTTTCCTTAGTAAATCTTGAAAAGTGAATGCCGCCTGGAGGGTTTGGGTCCCTTCAAGACTCTTCATTCCGTATCTGCAGACTAGAAATAAACATATGAGAACAAAAATGAGACAAGCAATAGTGGTTATGCTGAGGCACATGTAAGGAGATTCGGTTGAAGGGGTTGAATTCTTTCATGTCCTTTTTAAATTGCCAGGGATCTAAGGAATTAGTTTGTAAGTTTGCCTGGGATAACTACACAATATGCTGTTGTAATTCTAAAATATCAAGGGTTGTGTTACCTTTACCCCAAGCATCAAGAAGGTGAGTTTTTATTGATTCCCAAGGGTGCAAGGTGCTATTATAGCAAACGGGGGTAACAGAAATCTGGAAAAAATTACTGCAGGGATAGTCTTTGCTCTAGGCTGTGGATTTTATCACCCATCCACAAGTAGAAACCTACATCCTTACTTAGGGGCTCAACACCTGAAAGATGAGAATTTGTCATCTGGTCCCTGCAATCCTAAGCACAGGATTCTTCTGAAAAGAAAAAGAAAAAAAAAGAGGCATTTCTGTGGAGGGATTTAGATTCCGTCATTTAATTTCTATAGAGTGACAGCAATGGCAGTAAATACACAATATCTCTTGTATTAGTTAATAAAAGAGATGAAAATCAGAAGCAACAAATGGAAGCCCATACTGCTCATGATACATCAGCTCCGTGGTCAGAAAACGCATTCCTAAGAACAACGGCTGCTGGTGTCACGGGGTCTTAGTGCATTCACCAGGGGAAAGGTAGGCTCCGGGCAGGATGGTATTCTAAGTCCCAGTCCTTAACTGGGACTCCTCTAGTTCCTTACTTTGGAGCCAAAGATGGAGGAGGGGGCGGGGGGAAGGGGATTTTGTTGTTGGTTTTACTTTTATTCTTTTATTTGGAGAGGGAGAGGGAGAGGGAGAAAGAAACACGGATCGGTTGCCTTCCATATGCATCCTGACCAGGGATCGGACCCGCAACCTGGGTATGTACCCTCACTGGGAATCAAACCCACAACCTTTTCTTTTTTTTTTGATTGCATAGGTATGCAAGCTTAATCACTTTAAAACTTCTAACGTTATCTGTGTCCATTAAATAGAACCAACAATGCTGGGTCTGTTTAAATTACAAGGAAAAAAAAATCACTGTGTACCAACCCAGTATCTTTCAAAACCAGCCGGGCTAGCCACAAGAGGAGGGTGGGGCGCGGGCACCCCCGGGCGGGTGGCTGGGTGCCAGGAGGGGTTAGGGGTAAGAAGAGGGCTCCCAAACAGAAGGGGACTGATTGTCCTCGTGGGAGGGGTGCAAAAGGCACGTCAGAAGAGTGGAACTTGGGGGGGGGGGGAGGCCAGGACAGTGCTTTCTCCACCAGGGCACAGTGTTGGAGGGGGCACGGTGCCGCCTGCCCACCCCTGGCACTTGGAGAACCAGTGACCCATGAGCCCTCGGTACGGCGAGCCCCATCTGGAACTGGACAACAGTCGCCCCTTCTACCGCAATCCCATTTCCAAGGCCCTCCCCCCCCCCCCGGCCAGCCTCCTCAGAACTTGGGGCTCAGCTACACCGCACTCCCCAGCAACATGCTGCAGCCCCCCACACCTCTGGGTCAGAGCAGCTGGGAGAATAGCAGGGTGGAAAGTGGGTGTGGGAAGATGGTGGTCCAGCTGCTACCTCCATTAAAAATACCAAAAAAAAAATCAGCATCTAAAGTGAAATAATCACAGAGTGAAAATATATATCCTCCAACAGCCCCTGAGATCCCCACAGGGGAAAGCAGCACTGGGTGGGAGGCGGGAGAGGCCGGCTGGGCCACCGTCCCTCCCAACACCCACCCAGGGGCTCCGGGACTGAGTGCCAACAGCCCAGGCAGCCCCGGGCTCAGAACACAGGGACTTAGGCCCCGGCAGGAGGGGGGTGGCCAGGGCGCCAGCGTGGGGCTTGGCTGGGCCGGCCTCGCTCAGCGGGCAGCCGGCAGTGGTGAGCAGAGACACACACACACGTGCGCACACGCACCCTGGAAGCATCTTCCTGCCATCACTGCTTCTGCCTGAGGCTCATCAGAGGTGGGGGCGGTGCCGGGGATGCGCCAGCCCTTGAAGAGGTGGCCTCCTCCTTCACGTGTCCCCTGGTCAGCCTCCCTGCTGCCTGGTTGGGGACCATTATTGCTTTAGAGGGACAGGGAAGAAGCCAGAGCTGCAACCGGGCCAGGAACCCCGAGGGAAGGGCTTCCCCTCTGTACCCCGCAGGGGACTCTGGCTGAGGCCTGGACAAGCTCGGAAAGCTGTCCTTAAGGTTTCACTCCTTCCCTCGCAGAGAGGGTGCTGAGGGGGGAGGAGAGGCCCTCCCCGGCCCCCCAGCTGGTCCTGGGGCCCCACCTCAGGCAGCCAGGAGGCCCAAGGGTGAGGTGGGAAGCCATCCCTGCTCCCTTTGCCTCCCCAGCTGGGGTCCAAGCCCAGTCCCAAGATAAAAAAAATACTTTGGTGAATTAAAAAGTGCCCAAGGAGGGGATGGGCTTGGAGGGGCGGCGGGCGCTCGTCAGAGGATGCTCTGGTCTCTGATACAGGTGGTCCTCTCGCCCCGGCCCTCGTCCTCCTCGGAGTCCGACGGGCACTCCTGCCAGGCCTCCGGGGGCAGCCCCTTGTAGGAGGTGAGGCCGCGGTCCATGCTGTACACTTGGATCCCCCGGAAGCTGAAGCCTGAGCGCAGCTGCAGGACCAGGAAGACGGTGATGAAGACCGGGACGATGAAGGCGCAGCTGAGACCGGCCACCACCTCAGGCAGGTGCGAGGGCAGCAGCCCGCCCGGGGCCGCGGCTCCACCTCCACCTCCAGGGCTGGCTGGGTGGGCGGCGGCTCTGGCTTTGCCGGGAGCAGATCTGCTCCACAGGGTCCAGGAAGGAGTGGCTGGGGCAACTGAGGCAGTCTGTGGGCGCTGGCCCCTGGCCCTGGCACACGAGGGGCGGCAGGGGGCGCAGACGCTGGCGCGGATGGGCTCCACGTCGTGCTCGGTGCTGCGGTGTGCGCGCTGAGGACTTGCGGGGGCGAAGCCTGCGGGGCAGTGCTGGCCGCAGCTCTTCTCGTGCGGGGAGAAGCCTTCCTCGCACACCGCACAGGCCTGGCTGGACGTAAGTGGCTCGCAGCCGCTGCTCTCGGGCGGCGTGGGCGGCCCTCGGGCGCAGTGCCGTACAGCACGAGGCTGAACTTGGTCGGCGTACCACCCTCGTTAGCTTCGCTGGTGTTCTCAGTCTCCGGGACCCCCTCGCCAGAGGGGTTCTCACCCCAGGAACGGCTTGTCCTGAAGGCCCGGTCATTAAACCCGTCTGCCGAGTGGTCATGTGGCCTGGCGGCCAGCAGAGTGGAGCGGGTGCCCATGGGGTGGACCAGGGGGCTGGCCAGGTCACCCCAACGGTTGCAGCACAGGGGGAGGCGCGCCTGCGCGTGTTCCAGCCGCTCCCCGATGTCCCTGGGCTCGGTGAGGGTGTCCATAGGGCACTTGCGCTGGGGGGCCACCGTGGTCCAGTTCTGGGCCAAGGCCACCATGGCGCCTGCGTCCAACAGCCCGTAGCCATAGGAATGGCTCACTTTCCGGCGACCCCATTGGTGGCCCGATCCTTAGCATCGAGGTGTGCTGGCTTTGAGGTGTGGACCACCAGGTGCTGCATGTCCCGCCAGGCGAGGTTCTTATTGGCCTCCAGGGTGAGAGCGATGATGCCAGCTGCCAGGGGGCGGAGGCCGAGGTGCCCGTGTGAGACCCGGTGCACTTCTGCCGCCAGTCGGTGGTCACCATCTGCTCCTCGTTCTGGGGGCCGCTGCTGTAGGTCGTGGCCAGCGTGGAGGACCAGGCCTCGCTGCACCAGGGCACGTTGCCGAACTGCGCGGCGCTGCTGAGGGACGGCGTGTGGATGCTGTTGGGGTAGCGGTCGCAGTTGCAGCTGTCGTGTTCCCGGCCCCCGTTCCCCGAGGCCCAGACAAAGATGGAGCCCAGCCCCCCGCGGCCCTGGCGGACGCCCCGGAAGAAGGCCTCCTCGGTGCGGCGGGCTGGCCCGTCCCCGGTCTTGCCTTCGTCCTCGGGGCCCCAGCTGGCGCTGCAGATGTGGATGTGGTTGGGGTTCAGGCCCAGCGAGCGTGCCTCTACCGCATCTGTCACCTCACCGTCCAGCGTGCGCACCCCTCCAATGCAGGCGTTGTAGGCTACCCCCACGCCACAGACGCCGTTGTTGGCCACCGCGGCCACCTCGCCCGCACACCGTGTACCGTGCCTGTTGTCATTCATCGGTGTGTACCCAGGCTGTGGGTCAGGGTCCTGGTCATTGACATCGAAACTGGCCCCCGGATCATAATTGCCTGCCAAGTCTGGGTGGTTCTTGTCGATGCCGTCGTCCAGGATGGAGACCACAATGCCGCGCCCCACGTAGCCCTGGGCCCAGGCCCCCTTCACGTTCAGGTCCCGCTGGGTGACGCCAGACAGGTACCACTGCTGGGGAAACTTGGGGTCCGTGGGCTCCAGGTACAGGTCGCGTTTGGTCCGTCGCTTTGCCACCTGCTGCTCCAGCCACTGTACTTGAGGCTCCCTCTACAGCCGGCTGTGCCGCAGGCGGTGAGGTGACCGGGACCGCTTGGTCACAGCTCGGTGCCAGAAGTAGTAAGAGTCGTCGAAGACCTGGCCCTGGTTGAGGAAGCCATGCTTGCGTGCCAGGCGGTCAGCCACAGCCGGGCCTCCAGAGATGTGCACAGCCCAGGTGTTGGTGAAGACCTCCTGGCCAAGGGCATCAGCCACCGGCAGGACCAAGGGTCCCGCTGCTGCTATCACCCATAGCAACCAGGGCCTCAGCTCCATGGGGGGGCAGGTGACTGGGACCACAGAGCCCTCGCCTCCTCCGCCTGGTCACAGGGCCTCTGCTCCCACGTGCCGATGCCTGTGGCCCGGGGCTGACTGGCGGGGGCATGGGGCCGAGACGGGCAGGGCTGTGGCGGGAGGATGCGGGCTGCAGGCTCTCGGGGAGCGGGCGGGGAAACTGTTCCCGGCGAGTGCCACGGTGGCTCAGGCGCCCTCGGCCGAGTGGAGAGCCCGGTGGCGGCGGGGCCTGAGCTCCTCGCACTCCCCGCGCCCGGCAGCGGCATCACCTCCGGAGCCAAACCCACACCCTTTGGTGTATGGGAGGACGCTTCAACCGAGCCGCATCAGCCAGGGCAGGAATTCTTCTTTACGACCTCATGACTTCTTGTGAGACAGGTCAGTCCAGCCAGATACAGAGCAAATAATCTTTGCAGCCCCACAGGCCAGTTGCTGGTATCCATCTTTATGCCTTTTGTAAACTGTAGAAGCCGCAGGGGCATGGAGGAGTGCAAGAAGAATGGCTGCCTTTGCCCCAAAGGCACTGGAGGTTGGGGAGGACACTCTCTGGGCGCATCAGGATCCTCTACATTCTGAGAATATCACGCACCCAGTCCGCTAGCTTTGGAGGAGGCTGGGGGATCGAGCTACAGCTCTGACTCCTCTCTGGGAAGATGACTGGGAGACACAGGAGCAATAAGATGGGGTGGAAGAGAACAGAACAACAAATCCAACGGGAAAAGGGTTTGAGAAGGAGCGGGGGAAGGAAGTATGCCAGGCACACACCTCCAGGGGGTAGAGGAGGTTTCTATACTTGAGACCTCCATTCTCTTGAAATGCCCAGGGTGGACCCAGGTAGAGACATTACCTTCTCCTGGGAAGAACACCGCAGGGATGGCTGGACAGGAAGAAAAGAAATCTAACCTGGGGAATGAACCTTAGGCCCCTGGACTGCCATCCCAGCCTACAGAACTGGTCACTCCTCCACTGAAGGGTTCCAGCGCCAGGAGGGGTGTGTGGTCTGGAGGAGGAACAGCAGCAGCCAACACCTTCACCTAGCCTTGAACTCTCTGGCCATCCATCTCTGGGCTCCTGTGTCCAGAGGTACAGAGGTGCGGGTAGAAGTGGGGGGAGGGAAGAGATTGGAGAGAGTAGTCCATCCCGGACAGAGACTTTCTCCAGTTTTCTACATCATCAATCACAAGAGGCCTCTTACTTCCCACCTCCATGAGGTGCAAGCCTGCTGACCACTCTCCACCCCACCTGTGTGTGTCAGATTGGCCATATCTCATCATGTGTGCGTGCCTGCACCCGCAGTATCTTGAAAGTCTTTCATCCCAGGGCCTACCAGGAAGCAGGAATGCCCCAGTGAGTTCTGTAAAGTTATCAGCAAAATTCAGACACTTACTGTTCATCCCACAGAACAAAGTGCATCCAGAGTAGTTGCTTGAGCCAGTTCCATCTGTCCAGTCAGGTCCTGAAGACAGCAAACAACCCCCTCCCGCCAGATTCTTCTACTTTCATAGAAACAACAGCACATTTTACAAAAATCAAGGCACTTGGGAGAGAATCAACAGGAACCCTCTCATGAAGCAAGCAGACATGTTGAAGGGGAGAAAGAGAGGGAAGCAAATGGACAAAGGGGAGAAAAGACGATGTATTTCTGAAGGCCGGGAGGAGCCTACTCAGTAAGATGGCGTCATTTGGCAGGAAGGAGCCTGTAGCCTGAACTTAGCAGAGGAGGAGAAGCAGTGACCGGAATACCCGCAATTCCCCCAAGGCTCTCAGAACCCCACCACCCTGAACATAAAGCAGCAGTGACCACGAAGTCTCTTAGGCAAAGATGTTGGTGATAAAATCCAGGAATCGCTGAGCATACTGCTCAGGATCTCTGCCCCGGCCCCATGCTTGGCAGTTTTGGCTGCAGGAGCTGCTTTCGTCTTGGCATCACACTGCATCAGGATGGCAGTGAGGCCCATGAAATACACCGCCTTCGGGGGGGCCCCTTCAGCACCCCGGATGGCGTAGACATCAATGAAGGATTCAAACTCTCCAGGGCCCAGGGGCCGATGGGAAAGCATGTAGCTGCCAATGCCCTCAGGGGAGGTGCCACAGCAGCCCACCAGAGCAGGTCCCCTCAGGCCACAGTCCCCATCCCCCTCGGACTCCTCCTCCCGCACAGGCCCCTCCTCCTCTGGTTCGGAGCCACCAACTACGTCATGGACGCCCAACAGAAGGCTGTGGTCCATGATCTTCAGCCGCACTAGGAACTCCACACCTCTCTTTAGCTTCTCTAGAAATATTTCCTTCTCCTCTGCACCACTATAAACTTTCTGGCTCTTGTTGAGAAAGTCCATATCCTGAAGGGTAGGTAATTCCTTAACCTTTTCTTTATCGCTGGCTTCCCGGGACACGAGGGAGCCCCTGAGGTCACACTTCCTGTGCACAGGAAGACGGTGGCTAAACATGTTGTGCATGACAAGCATGTAGCTGTCTTCATTGTCCCGCTAACTCGGTACATCCCCGGGAACTGGGGCAGCAGCGTGTTGCCATGGCTCTTCACAATGTACTGCTGGGAGCTGGAGAGGTCGCTGTGCAGGTCAGCAATGTCCTCCCCGGATACTTCTGTGATGACCAGCGTCCGATCACAGGAGATAAGGAAGCGACCGTCACTGCCTTCCCTTCCACTCGGGGGACGTCGGGTAAGAGATACCAAGCATTCCTGGTCATCAATGCCCAATCGATCACGGAGGTTCCTGAAGACCTGGGGACACTACTCCTTGAACTTGAAATGACTGGGCAGATTTTCCCTGTGGAAAAGGTGATTGTTGGCCTTGATCTCGGAGCTGGCCTTAAAACCATCTGGCAGCAGCAGCATCACAGGGGGAGGCACCTGGCTGAGCTCAATGATCGAGTGGGCGATGCCCCCCAGGAACACGCCCACCGGTGGGTCAGCCGCCCCAAACACCTTCACCTTCTGCTGCACGAAATGCTTCTGCCTGGTTTTGGAGGCGAAGCCGAAACCCTGGCCGGGGGCCGCTGTGCTCGCCGCTATGGAGGCCGGCGGGGCCAAGGAGGACGCCATGGCCTCCCACGTACCCGACCCAGGGGAAGCCGGAGCCGGCCGCGATGGGGATCCCGACCCCGGAAGCCCACAAATTCTTTATTTTAGTTATTTTTATTATTTGTGTTCTAACAACTTTAAGATTTCAAAGCCAGTTAACAAGGCCGTGTTCTTTTGGCAAATTTTATAACAGAGCTAACTTTTAGTGCCTTCAATGCTAAAGTATTATTTTATTATTATTTTGTGGAAAAACAGGAGTGCCCCCAAGATTTGGGAGGACCTTGGAATGCGCTACATTATTATTCAAAGATTACCATTATTATGGAAACATTAATCCTATTGTCCAAATATGGCCTGTATATTTTGTGTCATTTTTGCCATTTGTTAAAGAAAAAGCAGTCTTAGTTCTTTCTGTAGCATCCGTGAAGACATTGGGGCTCAAGAAGTCACCCAAAATCGGGCAGAGGGCGCTTTTCTCTTAAGCTAGCCTTTCTTCTCACGGGTACAGAAATCCCAGATGCATCCCTCAATTCTGGGAAATGTTTCATTTGTCTAAATGTCAAATGATAAATTGCGAAATAAAAACATGGCAAAAATGAGACTTTTAATAACATTCTCGAGTGGGCGTCCATTCTCCAGGATCGCCAAAAGACCTAGTAATTTTTCCATTACTTCCCTCTGTCCAGGGAATTTTCCTAGAACCTGTATTATTGGCCACGTGTACCACTCATATTCTCTCTCTCCCCATTCCCGCATTCTGTTTGTTCTGGGGAAACTCAGCAATCGCCTGGCCATCTATCATTTCTTTCTTATTACATTAAATTAAAGTCGTGCTTAATAAACTAACAATAAACAATAACTAATACACAGTATCTAATAATTTCCTGTTTAATATCTAGGACATAAAAGAGGTTGAATCTGCATTGACTGAATCTGGAGGCAGAAGGCTCACGCCTTTCCCTGGAGCGCCACCTTGTGTCCTTCTCGGCTGCGTACATTCCCTTTTAAAATGTCCTGTTCTCCCACAATTATAGCACCTTACATTCCCCACTGTTACAGAGGCAGCCAGTAAGTTTGCTTGAAAAGTGCCTGACCCCACGTTCTGACAAGCCTGAATTATTTCTGTAATGGTACTATTTTTTCTCAGAGGCGTCAGGCATTTCTTACAATCAGCACTGGCATTTTCATAAGCTAATTGCTGAATTAAAATGTCTCTTGCTGCTGAGCTTTTTTCAAGTTTTGACCCAATCTTTCCCAAATTCAAGATCCAATGTACCTTCTTCAGGAAACCAAGGGCTATGTTCTATAACATCATGCAAAAACTATAGGAGAATACCTCCTGACACTTTAATTTCTTTATTCTTAAGCATGCAAACCAAAAGTCTACAATAAAGTTTCTTACTTTTTAACCGAATTCTGCCCCACTAGCCTGGCTTAAAAAAAGGATGTTCCCAAGAGATCAACTGAAGGACTTATATGCATGTATATAAGAGTAACCAACGGATGCAAAACATTGGGGGGTGAGGGCATATATGGGAGTGGGGTGGGGGTGGGGGGCAATGATAAGATATGTACACATATAATACCTTAATAAAAATTTGAAAAAAAAAATAAAATAAAATAAAATGTTGATTCTCATAGAAAAAAAAAAAAAAAAAAAGGATGTTCCCACCCTTACAGATCGCAACTTCTGCAGCTGGCTGTGGGCTTTGCACGTGGTGAATTTCCCCACCTACCCAGTGAATTCTTCCCCACCTATCTGGTGAAATCTTCTCTACCTTGCCGCCGAAGCTTCATTTTTCCGATCTAGATGAAATCTTCTCCTCCAGATGTCCCCTGTTGTGGCACCAGATGGGTGAGCCACGTCCTGTGTGGTTCAGGGTTCGGAATCTGGAGGAGGGCCGCACGCAAATGACAGAGAGGAGACAAGAAATAATAATTTGGAAATACTGGGGGCCAGGCGGGAAGCCCAACACAACGGGAAGGACTTCCCCAGGTGCCCAGGCCTTGCCAACCTTTTATTCAACTTTGGACATACAAATAGCCCTTAGTCAGGCAGGCAATTCCGGTAACAGACAGACTATCTTAAGGGTCAGTAAATATTAGAAAGATTCACTCTGAGACTATTTGGTCAGGAAATTGCTTGAGCCATCACTGTCTGGACTCAACAATGGGTGCATAGCTCTGGCCCTTGCCAGGGCTCAAGATTCACCAGCGTTCCGAGCTCCTTGTTTACACTTCTCTGATAGTGAAGACAATTGGGGGCTACCTACAGCCAGGGCCCCAATCAGACGTTCTTGAGTCAGGATGTGGGAGGGTGAACACATCTTCCATCACTCAGTCCCCACAAGGCAGCTGCCTCTCGCTGTGGAGGACAATCATCATGAACAGATTCAGGGGAGTTTCTGAAACTGGTGACGTTCTCAAAGACCACTTCATGCTCACAATGTCCCACAGAATCCCCATGACCCAGTCCTCCCCTCTGCCCACCCCATACGCAGATCAGGTATCCCCTTTAGAAGCCGAGAGAGACACATCAGAACCCTGGGTGCCGTCATTGCCTGGGGTGGGCACACCAGGATGGGGTCAGAGCCCCAGGTTAAGAGACTAAGGAGGAACTATGGGGTGAGGTCCCGCATGCCTCCCATCGGCACTGTCCCAGAAACTCAGGGGTCACCCCTCCATACTCACTGGCAGCCTGAGCGTAGCTCCCTCCTTCTCCACCTGCGGGAAGAAAACATCCCGTGAGAGACCAGGGAGGAGGCAGGGCCAGGAGGTCCTAAAGGAAGCCCTAGTCCTGGGCCCCAGAGGAGTTTCCAGAACCGTGTGTATAGACCCAGGGCAGGACCAGGAAACCTGAGGGAAGTGCATGTGTGGGGACTGGGCCCACCGCCCACCTAGAGATCTGTGCTCAGCAGGGACCTGCCCTCTGACCTGGGGCTGCTGGGAACGGGGTCCGCACCACCAGCATCATCAGGTGGTAAGTGGGTCCCTCATTTTCCCACGGGCCTCACTAAGGAGTAAGTGTGAGCACAGAGCCCCACACTGGCGATCACACGGGTGGGGATGGTGCTTCCCAAGAATGAGGCGGGACACACATCTACCAAGACTTGAACCCCCAGTGGGACAGACACTCAGACCCCACCCCTGCCCACCTGAGCGCCTCCTCCCCCACAGCACAGCTCCAGCCACAGCTCCCAGCAGAACCAGGCCCCCAGCGATGCCCATGATGATGATGAAGGTGTGAGAAGGCGGCTCTGGGGGGAGAAGGGAAGGGAGGGTGAGGGCCCTGACCCCAGGCCTCAGTCCCGACCCCACTGAGTCCCCCAGGACCCCACTGCCCTGAGAAGAGGCTCTGTGCCCATGGCCCTCCTCACCCCATCTCAGGGTCAGGGGCTCGGGCAGCCCCTCGTGCTGCACATGGCACGTGTATCTCTGCTCCTCTCCGGGGGGCACCCCCACGGCCGCCCACTTCTGGAAGGTGCCGTCCCCCGCAGGCCTGGTCTCCACCAGCTCCATGTCCTGGGTCTGGTCCTCCCCGTCACGCTGCCAGCTCAGGCTGATGTCCGCAGGGTAGAAGCCCAGCGCCCAGCACCTCAGGGTGACCTCACGGGCAGACACGGGGTGGTGGGTCACGTGTACTTTTGGGGGTTCTGAGCGGGGGGGAGAAAATGCAGGAACTTTGCATCCGCCATGGGACACTCCCGCAGTGCCCATGTGACCATCCGGAAGGTGGACAGACTCCTGTGTCGGGGATGGAGCACACAACCCCCACAACAGCCTGGGCAGAGGCAACTGGAAGGATCTCCTAGTCTTTAGAATGTTCTAGAATCAGAGAGACACAGCCCAAGGCAGGAGGCAGGTCTCTGAGAGGAGAAAGAAATTTGTGGTCCTGACATGGGTGGAGGCCACGTGACTCAGAAAAGCTGGGGTCAGGCCTCAGACACAGGGGTGTGGGCAGTGCATAAGGCCTGAGAGAGAAGGTCCCCGTGGGTCCCAGAGCCCCTGCAGAGCCCATGGGAACCGCTGATGGGTTATTTCAGGGGGGTCTCCCTACACCTCAGGAGAGCTTGCACCCCTAACTGTCCCTGAGAGGAGGGGAGTCCCTCTGGGACCTGACCTGGACATCCAAGGGGGCCCCCTCCCTAACCCCAAGGAGGGGTGTGTGACACTCACCCCCTGTCCTGTCTCCTTGTAGGACCCCAGTCCCGGGGAGAGGGGGCGGCCCCAGGGCCCCTGGTACCTGCGAGCTGCAGGGTCTCCTTCCCTTTTTCCAGGTAAAGGCGGAGCCACTCCACACACACCCCCTCCAGGTAGCTCCTCTGAAGCTCTGCAGCACCCTCCGCCTCCCACTTGCGCTTTGTGATCTGAGCCGCCATGTCGGCCGCGGTCCAGGAGGTCAGGTCCTCGTTCAGGGCGAGGTAGTCGGTGCCTTCGTAGGCCCACTGACTGTACCCACGGAGGAGGCGCCCGTCGGGTCCCACGTCGCAGCCAGACATCCACTGGATGGCGTGAGACCCTAACCCCGCCCCGAGGTCAGCCCCGCCCCGAGGTCAGCCCCACAGGTCAGCCCCGCCCCGAGGTCACCCGCCCCGCGGGACCTGAATCCAAACTGAAAGTGAAAACCGGTCAAAGTCCCCGTGGGCTCCTCCCGGGTGGGGGCCGGGTGGGTCCCGCCGCCTCGGGGTGAGGCTCGGACCCGGACCCTCGGGGCGACCCCGGCCCGACCGTGGGGAGGGGGGTCGTGACGGGCCCGGCGCGCGGCTCACCGTCCTCGCTCTGGTTGTAGTAGCCGCGCAGGGTCTTCAGGTTCACTCGGAAAAGCTGTGCGGTTCCCTTGGCCCACAGTGTCTCCTCCTCCCAATATTCTGGGTCCTCCCGCTCCACCCACGGCTGCTGCATCCACGGCGCCCGCGGCTCCATCCTCGGACTCGCCGCGTCGCTGTCGAACCGCACGAACTGCGTGTCGTCCACGTAGCCTACGGCGAGGAAGCGGGGCTCCCCGCGGCCGGGCCGGGATACGATGGTGTAGAAATACCTCAGGGAGTGGGGGCCTGGGGGGCGGACGGAGGGCAGGGCCGGGGCTGACACGCGCCTTCCCGGCCCCGCGCCCCCGCCGGGTCCCCTCGCTCCTCCCCGCACAGCCGCCCCCTCCGACCCCGCACTCACCGGCCCAGCTGGGGGTCAGGACCAGCGCCCCCGAGAGCAGCAGGAGGAGGGTGGGGGGCCTCAGGACCCGCATCTTCCGCGTCGTGGGGGCCCTTCTGAGTCCCCGCGCTTCCTCAGAGGAGTTATAACCGGAGCCTCGGGGACGCTGATTGGCTGCTCTGGAAACTGCTCAGCCAATAGGAGTGCGGAGTGGATGTACGTCACGAGTATCCAGGAAGGAGGCGCCGACGCAGGTTGGGAGAGGAGAAGTGAAACCAGGGCGCTGCGGAGTCCCCACCACGGAGCTGCCCCCCCAGACTCTGTCCCCTGCTGAGACCTGCGCGCAGGCCTGGGCCCTGGACTCGGTCCTGACCCCCCTCCTGCGCGGAGCGCCCGTCACACTGTCCCCCGAGGCCTGGCCCTGGCGCTGTGCTGTTCAGGGACTTTCCATGGGTTGGGGTTCACCATCTCTGTGCACCTCACACCGGAGGGAGGCCCCCAATAATCCTGTTTATGTGGTTCCGTCTGTCATAGTCACCACTCACGGAATCACACGGGAAACAAGTATTAATGCACGTCGCATGCTCACTGCCCGTGAGAGGGTAACAGAGGCATGTTTTTATGGAAAACACCCATTTCCCAAGAGAACAAGGAGGAGAGAGGAGGGACCTGCTCCCCTTTCACATCCTCCCCGTCTCCCTGGGAGACGCTGGGTGTTCACATTTGCTTCTGCGTTTTATCTGTTATTGTGGCTGCAGCTTCTTAGGACACAGCCGGCCTCACAGAAATGGGCAGGAGCAGCGTTTTCCTGACCTTTTCAGGTCAGTGTGGGTGCTCACCTGTGACAGTCACTGCAGCTACACAAGTGGTCGTTTCTGAAAGGGCTCTGCACAGTGAGACCTGAAACCATATTGACTGTGTTCTTCTTGTTTTGTTTTTTAAATACATATTCTTTTATTTCAGACAGGGAGAGAGAGAGAGAAACATCAATGATGGGAAAGAATCATAGATCCGCTGCCTCCTACATTCCCCACACTGGGGATGGAGCCTCTAACCCAGGCTTGTGTTCTGACAAAAAGGTGAAGTGTGACCTCCTGGTTCATAGGTCAATGTTCAACCCCCAAGCCCTGCTGGCTGGGGAATATTGAATAATTCCTGTTCTGTCATGTCACCGTCCCCAGGGCCGTCTTGCTGGGTGGCTCTGTCCTCATGCAGGTTAGTTAAAGTGATGCCTGTGTCTCTAAGTCCCAGAGCCCTTCCCGTGCTGGTGCATTAATCACCGTCATCAAAGCTCACATGTGAGTCTGTTCCCACAGAGCCCCTAGGAAAGTGTGTCCGCACTGGGGAGAGTCTAGCTGACGTGGTGGGACACCCCTGTTCCAACTCCTAGTTTTCTCTCAGGGGCTCACATTTCATCAAGACATCAGGCCTGTCCGTGGTCCCCTGCCAGGTGACATTTCCTGAAGGGAGAAGCTCATGTTTATTTTTAAAAATACATTTTTATTGATTTCAGAGCGGAAGGAGAGGGAGGGAGGGAGGGAGAGAGAGAGAGAGAGAGAGAGAGAGAGAGAGAGAGAGAGAGAGAAACATGAATGATGAGAGAGAATCTTTGATTGGCCCCCTCTTGCTCACCCCATTGGGGATTAGGCCCACAACTCGGGCATGTGCCCTGGACTGGAATCAAAGTTGGGACCCTTCAGTGCGAAGGCTGATGCTCTACCCACTGGGCCAAACCAGCTTGGGCACTCACATTCCTGTTTGAGAAAGTGTGTGCCACTTCACCCAATCTCAGCAATCCTAGTGTCTGTGTCATTCATTCTTTTAAGTAAACAGGGCCAGGCCGGTGTGGCTCAGTGTGCAGGCTCCATCCCCAGGGGTGGGGGGTGGGGGGCGTGCAGGAGCCAGCCTTCCCATGGTTCTCCCCCATCCTGGATGTTTCCATCTCTGTCTCCCTCTCAGTTCCTCTCTGATATCAAATTTTTAAAAGTATAGTTTTTCTTGATTTCTGAGAGGAAGGGAGACAGAGATAGAAACATCCATAATGACAGAGAATCAAGGACCTGCTGCCTCCTGCACGCCCCCTACTGGGAATTGAGAACACATCCAGGGCCTGTGACCTTGACCTGAATGAAACCTGGGACCCTCCAGTCCGCACACCTATGCTCCATCCACTGAGACAAACCAGCTAGGACTCAACTTTTTAAAAAGTAAACATGGATCCCATGAGAAAGAGGCTAGCCCCGCTCACACACATGATCTCCCTGGTACATGACACCAGGGAATGTGGCAGAGGGTTTTCTGAGTATTTCCCGGGCCATCATATGTGGGGTTTTTATCCTCCATTTTTATTAAAGACCATTAACAAATGAATAATCCACTTGTGTAATGAAGGCAAGATATATGTATATATCTTCTTTTTGAGAATATTTTTATTTTTCAATTACAGTTGATGTACAATATTGTATTAGTTTACTTGGACAAGTCTGTGGTTAGACATTCATAGAACTTATACAGGGATCGCCCCATACATGTAGTACCATGTGCACTCACATGTAACTGTTACAACATGAGTGACTGTGTTCCCTGTGCTGTGCTTTCCCCCCCATGACCACACTGTAGGGACCATGTTGTAGTTCCTCCTCCTCCACCTGCTCTGCCCAGTCCCCCCCGCCCTCCGGCAGCCAGCAGTCTGCTCCCTGTGGCTCTGAGTCTGTGGCTGCTGTAGGTTCTGTTGGGCTGATCCCAGGGGCTCTGAGTGGGGGCTGTGGGGAGGGGGGTCATTGTTCTGTGGTTGTGGGCCGATGCAGGCACCCTGTTCACCTTTGGGGCATCTCCACCGGAGGCCACGGTGTTTTAAAATGTGGATGGAAGGATGAGGCTTCAGTGAAGAGAATAATTTCACCTACTTCCACCGCGTCCTTTAAAGGGAACTGGTTCTGTTCTCTGTCTGTCTGTCTTCTCTCTGCAGGTCAGTGCTGGTGGGAGGAACGACGATGGAGGTCGGGTGTCAGCCCATTCGTGCTGAGCTTGGCCTCAGCGCCCCTGTCAGCGGAGTGAAAAGGCCAGGATGTCCTTCATCTCCTGCCAACAGTGTCGACCCCACATCCCGGGAAAGGCTCTCAGAGACTTCAGGGTTCCACGGACCACACTTTGAGAAAGGTTGTTCGGGATAAATCAGAGGGGGGTCTCCCAACTGGCCCTGCCTCTGCCTCCTCTTTTCTTCCCAGAATCCCTCTCCATGAGGAGGATCCTGCGCCCCAAACTGAGCTCACAGCATTGCCCCTGGGACCTTCTAGAAGAGAGCTCACCCTGGAAATCCGACAGGGAGAGCCCTCAGCCTGGGAGGTGGGGGGAGGGACAGGGGTGTCCCCTCTGGGACAGGGAGCAGTTTGTGCCTGAAGACACCAGTCCCCCTGACCCCTCCTGTGGCGTCTACACCCCAGCTGAGTGAGCGCTCCCGTCACACACAGACACCTGATGTGTCTGTAGGAGCAGCCATCTTGGCCCTTTATTTTATTCCTTTTAATTAAAACATGTTGTTATTGATTCAGAGAGAGAGGACGGGAGAGGGAGAGAGAGAGGAACGGGGATGGGGAGAGAAGCACTGATGGTTGCCTCCCCCACACGCCCTGACCAGGGGTCACACCTGAGACCTTCCAGTGCCCAGGACAGCACTCACCCTGAGCCCCCCCCCCCCGCCGGGCCTTTTATGCAAATGAACCCCGTGCTCAACCCTGAGGCCCCGCCCACAGCGGAGCTGTCTGTCCAGCAGCACATTCTGTGAGCCAGGACTCGCTCTGCACCGCTTTCTCCCACGTGGCGGCCACCAGCTGCCGTGGCCACTGCGCCCCTGACACGTGGCTCCTGTGCGGAGCAGGGACTTCCCTTCAGGGACCTGTCATCCAGCCGCCGGGGGGCGTGTAGCCGCCCCATGAGACGGCGCCCGGCTGAATGCTCTCAGTGTCCAGTCTCTGCCCAGCAGGCCCCGTGGGCTCACAGACGGATGGAGGTGACCGTGTCTGCACGTGGAAGCCACGGGGCTGCATGTGTCACTGACGCCAGTTGTGTGTGTGGGTCTCGGTGATCCTCAATCCCAGCTGCCCAGGAGCGTGTAATGAACACGCATGTGACACCGAGCGCACAGGCATGACCTCAGATGAGAGTTAGCGCCCTCAGGGTGTAAGGGCTCACCACGCCCCTCCCTGCAGCCTTCCTGTGTGCGTCCCCCGGACCTCGGTGCTGTGTTTGGTGACCCGGTGACAGGAGCAGGCACAGCAGGCTTTCCCGCAAGAGAAAGTGTCTATTGAACCAGCAGGCGCAGCTCCCTGGAGGCCCCGCACGTACTTGGAGAACAGAACGCAGAGGAGGTCGGAGAAACCAAGATGGCGGCATAGGTAAACAACTAAACTGCTGCCTCGCACAACAATTTCAAAACTACAACTAAAAGACAGAACGGACACCATCCAGAACCACAGGAAAGCTGGCTGAGTGAAAATTCTACAACTAGAAGGAAGGAGAAAAGCTCACAGGGAATTGGAGGTACGGCAAAGGGTCTTTGTGCGCGCAGAGAGGAAGGGCGGCTGAGAGCCTGGCTGACTTTCTCTGGCGGAAGGGGGAAGGAAGCCCCCGACCGCACTGAACCCCAGTTCTGACTGCACTGAACCCCAGTTCCAGGCAAGCCCCTGGGGACCCACGCTCTTGTGGGGGGAGTGTGGACTCTCAGGCGGAGACTGGGGAGCCGGGGAGGCAGAGGACTGAAGGCACACACTTGCGCGCAGGGGCGGGGCTGACAGGAAGCCAAGACTGAGGCTCCACCCCATCCAAGCTGAGCACAGAGGCTATTGCAGTTTGGCAAGTCTAATCCTATAAGGCTGTCTCCAGCACCGAACTTCTCCCAGCATAGACACAGCTGATCCTTACAGCCAACTGGCCCGGAGGTCAATTCTTCCCAGTGATACCAACAACAATAAAGACTTAATTACAACAAGGCTGTACACACAGTCCACAAAGGGGTGCACCAAGAGTGTCCACCTCAGGTTAACTGGGGAAGCAGACCCACTGGGCCATATTGGAAACCTAGCACAAATATCTACCTTACCAACTCAGGGAATCAGTAAAAATGCGGGGTCAAAGAATCAGATCACAAACGAAAGAAATGGAGGAAAACAAACGACTGGATATAGAATTCAAAACCACCGTTATAAGACTTTTTAAGAATATCCTAGAAAAGGCCGATAAATATAACGAGACCCTCGAAGATATGAAATAGGACCAACTAGAAATTAAACATACACTGACTGAAATAAAAAATATTATACAGAGACCCAGAAACAGAATAGAGGAACACAAGAATCAAGTCATAGAAGTGAAATACAAAGAAGCAAAAAACACTCAACCGAAAAAGCAAAAAGCAAAAAAAAAAAAAATCCAAAAAGTTGAAGATAATGTAAGAAGACTCTGGGACAACTTCAAGCGTACCAACATCAGAATTATGGGGGTGCCAGAAGAAGAGAGAGAGCAAGATACTGAAAACCTATTTGAAGAAATAATGACCAAAAACTTCCCCCA
The DNA here is from genome assembly GCF_963455305.1 of Plecotus auritus. NCBI lineage: Eukaryota > Metazoa > Chordata > Mammalia > Chiroptera > Vespertilionidae > Plecotus > Plecotus auritus. The sequence goes on along the minus strand of NC_137785.1, from coordinate 3,868,661 downwards.
CCTGGTGAAAGAAATAGACTTACAAGTCCAGGAAGCCCACAGAACCCCAAACAAAAGGAATCCAAAGAGGACCACACCAAGACACATCATAATTAAAATGCCAAGAGCAAAAGAGAAAGAGAGAACATTAAAAGCAGCAAGAGAAAAACAGTTAGTTACCTACAAGGGAGCACCCATACGACTGTCAGCTGACTTCTCAACAGAAACTATGCAGGCCAGACGGGAGTGGCAAGAAATTTTCAATGTGATGAATAGCAAGAACCTACAACCAAGATTACTCTACCCAGCAAAGCTATCATTCAGAATTGAAGGGCAGATAAAGAGCTTCACAGATAAGAAAAAGCTAAAGGAGTTCATCACCACCAAACCAGGATTATATGAAATGCTGAAAGGTATTCTTAAAGAAGAGGAAGAAGAAAAAAGTAAAGATAAAAATTATGAACAACAAATACATATCTATCAACAAGCGAACCTAAAAATCAAGTGAATTAAAAACCTGAGAGCAGAATAATCTGGTGAATATAATAGAATCAGGGGCATAGAAAGGGAGTGGACCGATAATTCTCAGGGGGAAAGAGGTATGGGGGGTTCATGAAGAGAATGGACAAAAATCATACACCTTTGGATGAGGACAGTGGGGGGGAGGTAAGGGCAGAAGGTGGGGTGGGAAAGGGGTGGAGGGGAGCTATGGGGGGAAAAAGGAGAAATAATTGTAATAATCTGAATAAAGATTTATTTAAAAAAAAAAAAAGAAAGCAGAGGAGGTCACTGTAGATTCCACCCTAGAACCCCTTACCTGCTGCTCCTCCCCTGAACTCCCCCCAACACTCTAACAGCCCCGTTTCCCTGCGCCCTGGAATGCTCTCCCACAGAGGACATTATATGTGAAGCGTTTGCAGTTGTGGAAAGAGAATTTCTCAAACCAACACCCAAAGGTGGAAACCAGGAAGGAAAACAAAACTTGTCCATGTCAACCTCACACTCGAGAGAGACAACCTCAGGCCCAGAATCAAACTCAGAGACGCACCAAGATGTTGACAGAGAAAGGGCCCCGTGGACCAGTGTTCCTCAGCCAAAGCCCAGGGGACCCCTGTGGGCAGGCGAGGTGGGTTCGTCATCATTGCTGGGGGAGATGGCGTCCCTCGGGGGCCATGGGGCATCCTAGCGGGAAGGGGGAGATGGGGCACATCTAGGAGGTGGGCTCTGGATGGCGACCTCGGGAGGGTCTGGGGAAGCAGGCTCATCGGATGGGTGGTGTCAGGGGGCAGTGCTGTGGGTGGGCAGCTCAGTGACTGTCCAGGGACAAGGCCGCCTGCAGCGAGGATGGGGCGCAGCTGGAGAGAAGCAGCCTCGCTGCCATGAGCCCGCGCAGGGGGCTGTGTGGTCCTCTGTGAGCTGTGCGGGCCTGTGTGTGTCTGTGTGTAGACGCAGGGAGGGTGGTGTGGCCCTGTCTCCCTTGTCATGGCCTCGGGACGGCGTGTCTGAGGGTGACGCTTTGAGAGGTGACTCGTGTCCAACGGGAGAGGAACCGGCCCCGCTGTGAGCTCCGGGCCAGCTCCCCACAGCACTGAGGCCTCGCGGGTCACACCAGGTCCCGTGGGGGCTGCGTGTCCTTCTCTCCGAAGCCCAATGTCTAAAAGCATCCACAGCCCAATCCGCCAGTGAAGCACGTGAGGGACAACGTGGGAAGAAGAAATGCGGATGTCAAACACCTGTCTGTGTGACAGACACATGGGGACAATAATGAGAACGTGGAACACGAGAAACAGGGATGAAATGGAAATCCATCGGTTTGGGAAAGATGGAGGAAAGGATGGGAGTGGGGGCAGAGAGGGAGACACCCTGTGGTGCAGGCAGAAGGAGGTGGATGCACACAGTTTCTAAGGAAGCTTTTCCCTAAAGTCCCTGCCATTCAACGTGCTCACATTCCCTGGGGCTGGTGGCCTCAGGGGGATGAGCATGGACCTATGAACCAGGAGGTGAACTTATGATGTAGGGTCAGGGCACAGGCCCTGGTGACCCTCCCCATCCCCAGCAGGGGGCGTGCAGGAGGCTCATGACTGACTCTCATCACTGATGTTTCTGTCCCTCCCTCTGTCTCTCCTTCCCTGAAATCAATGCAAATGTATTGAAAGACGCAGTAATAACTGTGCTCACATTATGCACAGAAATGTCTCTCTTGGGCATTTATCCTGAGAAAATAATCTCCTGTGTCCTAAGAACACAGCCATGGAGGGATTTTTAAGCAGTTTTTATTGCACTCAGGGCACTGAGACAAGTACAAGTGACCTTGTAATGAAGAGGCCGTGTGGGTCCCTCAAAAAGGAGCAGGCACTGTGGCATGGAGAGACTCACAGATGACTGACATACAAGTTGGGACAGAATTAAGGAGCAACTTGCAGAGGGGCTGCGTTTTCCTGTGAGAAATGCCGAGTTTTCCTGAAACCAGTGAAACCCAGCGCTCTCACACACGTGCGCCCTGGACAGCGTTGGAGAGAAGCGTCTCCCCTTCCTGCTGTGAGAGCGACAGACGCCATCGCCTCCACTCAGCAGCCTGTGCCACCACTCGCCTGCCCCCTGGCCTGGCCCTCAGCGACCCTTCCCCCAGAAATGCCAGCGCAGCCTGACCCTGAAGCAATGTTTTGTTCTTCAAGTTCCCGCCTGCGGAGAAAGGAGCCCGTGTCCATCTGGACCAGCCATGGCCTCCCTGCTCCCCACGCACCTCTGCCAGCCCCGCTCCCCTGGCTGGTGGGTGAGGGCCATGCTGTGGCCTTTCTCCCAGCACCAGCCTCTTTCTGGGACGGGCCCTGCTGCCCCCCGCCCCGCCCCGCCCCCATCCCAGCACTGGCCTACCCTTCCCCCCAAAGTGCGGTTCCCAGTCCCGGACAGACAGCGGTGCTCATGGGGCGTCACCACCCACACTGTCCTTCCCATCGGAGAGGCAGACAGTGAGCTCCGCGCCTGGCTTTCTCCAGCTTCCCTGCCGGTCAGAGGATGCTCTGCAGAGCTGCGTGGGGCCTGCGTTCTGTGTCCATGTGGCCCCCTAAGATGCAAAAGGAGGAACCATCTCTACTCTCCCAGCTGGGGGGGGGGGGGGAAGCAGCTGCTGGCCCAGCGGGGCGCAGCTCCCAGGCCTTCCCGGCTCGGCTCTCCCGTGGGAACCGGTGATGGTTCCTAATGACACGGTCCCAGTTATGTCCCCAGAGGCCGAGCCCGGTCACCGCACCTGCCGCAGCGCCTCTGCCCCGGGAACACAGCAGCCCGCTCCCCGGAGGGACAGCCTCCGCCTCAGGCCCGGAAGCGCCCGGGGCTCAGAGGACGCCCGTGCGGGTGGCACCCGTTACAGGGCTATGGGCCCCGCGTCCCCCACGGGTTCCCCTGCGAATAGGGACGCCCCGGGGCCAGGGCCTGGGGGGACCCGCCGGCGGCCCCAGTTTGAGGTCAGCAAGGAGCCAGCGGGTCCCTGTGCGCCCTGGGGCGGCGGCTGCCTCCTGCTGCCCAGGCCCGGCCCGCAGGGGGCGCTGCGCGGCTCTGCCTGCATCTCCGCTGCTGCCGCTGAGACCCGGGGTGGGGGCTGTGTCCCTGCTTTATTCTGGGCCTTCTGCTCCGTGACCCCGTCCCCGCACCCCCGGGAGGAGCCCCTGCACTGGCTGCGAGGCCGAGTCCCGGGACCCGCCCCCCCAACGCGGGCAGGACGCGGCAGGTCCAGGCTGCGGGCCTCCCCGCGGAGGGAACTGGTCGGCACCCCAGGCGGGCCCCTGGGTCCTGAGCTGCAGCGGGGCGCGGAGGGGTCCCCGAGTCACCTTCCCGCCCCGGGGCCACAGAAGTAGACTGTTCTCGGGGTGCCTCCACCGGGAACCCCTCCTGCCGGCGGCGGCCCTCAGCCCCCCACGCAGCCCCGAGGCCCACGCGCCCCATCGCCGCCGCCGCTCGCCGGTCCGCAGGGGCCTCAGGGGCCGGGACTCCCTGTGGCCGGGCCCGCTTGGCCGCAGCCGCCCGCGGTCGCTACCTGCTCAGCTGCAGGGGGGCCTTGGCCTTGAGCTCCAGGGGAGGCCCGGCGGGGGGACGGCGCCCCGGAGCCTCCTCCGGCCCACGCGGGCACCTGGCTTCTGGGCTCAGCTCGCTCCTGTCTGGGTGCGTCCGCCCCCAGCACCCCTTCCCCTCCCCTCGGGGCTGCACGCTCCTGGCTGGGCCTGTGCGGGTCTCCCGCCGCTCGTCCGGCTTCCCTGCCGCCTCCCTCGCGCAGAGCGGCCCGTCCGCCGAGCCCTCACGGTCAGGCTCCGTCTGTGAATATCACCCGTGGGTGCATTCACTTCTCCTTTCTCCCTGGACCCGGGCCCACCTCTCCTTCCCCCTCCTCCCCTTCCTCCTCCTCCTCCTCCTCCTCCTCCTCCTCCTCCTCCTCCTCCTCCTCCTCTTCCTCCTCCTCCTCTTCCTCTTCCTCCTCCTCTTCCTCCTCCTCCTCCTCCTCCTCCTCCTCCTCCTCCTCCTCCTCTTCCTCCTCCTTCTCCTCCTCCTCCTCCTCCCCCTCCTCCTCCTCCCCCTCCTCCTCCTCCCCTCCTTCTCCTCCCCCTCCTCCTCCCTCCCCCTCCTCCTCTTCCTCCTCCTCCTCTTCCTCCTCCTCCTCCCCCTCCTCTTCCTTCTCCTCCTCCTCCTCTTCCTCCTCCTCCTCTTCCTCCTTCTCTTCCTCCTCCTCCTCCTCCTCTTCCTCCTCCTCCTCTTCCTCCTTCTCCTCCTCCTCCTTCTCCTCCTCCTCCTCCTCCTCCTCCTCCTCCTCCCCCTGCCCCTCCTCCTCCTCCTCCTCCTTTCCTCCTCCTCCTCCTCCTCCTTCTCCTCCTCCTCCTCCTCTTCCTCCTCCTCTTCCTCCTCCTCTTCCTCCTCCTCCTCCTCCTCCTCCTCCTCCTCCTCCTCCTCCTCCTCCTCCTCCTTCTCCTCCTCCTCCTCCTCTTCCTCCTCCTCTTCCTCCTCCTCCTCCTCCTCCTCCTCCTCCTCTTCCTCCTCCTCCTCCCCCTCCTCCTCCTCCTCAAAAGCGCGGGCAGACAGGGGGAGCTCAGCTGGCGCCCCCAGAGGCCCCGCTTCCGTGCCTGGTCCCCGCGGGCAGCCCGCACACACACCTGGCAGCGGGCTTGGGCGAATCCGCTGCCGCCGCCACAGGGCTCCCCGCAGCCCCTGAGGGAGGCTGTTCTCCTCCTGGCGTAGGAGGCACAGAACCGGATGCGGGGAAGCCTCTGACCCTGTCACCATGGTAACCGGGGGAGGGGCGCGCTTACTGACCTCAGGCCTCACCCCCTGTGACCCACGTGGAGGGTCAAACTGACTCCGCAGCGCAAACCCACGAGGCGCCCGGAGGGGACGCTGTCGGGTGGACGGGGAGGGGGCGGCAGAGAGGCGCAGCGGGGCTGGAGCGGGGGAGGGCCCGGGGGTTTGTTCAGGGCCCTGCTGGTCCCCTCTCACTGGCTCCCTGTCCATCCGGGCAGCCAGGGCTCTGCCCTCCAGGCAGGGGAGCGGCTGCCACGTTCCAGAATGTTCTGTGAGGGGAGGCTGCTGGGCCCGGAGCGCAGGAGGACAGCCAAACCACACCCCCAAACCACAGCGGGGTCCCTCCAGGCGGCCAGGTCCCCGCAGGAGGGGGAGTCTGGAGCGCCCCCCGCGGGCGGGACGCGGACACCCTCAGGGCCCTGCGGCTCCCAGGCCCCATCTTGTGGGCGCTGAGCAGGGCCTGTGGGTGGAGCGTCAGGAAGGGCTGAGGCGTCCCCCACAAAGGCCTCGCCCTGAGGACGGTCCCAGGAGGGGGCGGCCCTCAGACCCGCTGAGCTGAGCGCAGCAGAGGGGGTGGCGCTGTCGCCCCTTCAGGCCCCGGAGCGGGACCCGCCGCCCAGGAGCCCGGCCTGGTGCTGGGCGGCTCCCTCCTGGGCCCCGACCCGCGGGGGGCCCTCCCAGGAGTGAGGGGCGGGGCCCCGCGGGGTGGATGCTGCTGCGGGACCTCAGCTCTGGCCTGCGGGCAGCGCAGGGGGCTCCTCTGCCCTTTGGGGTTCCGGTCCCCACACCTGGTTTCCTTCTCCCCCAGGGAGGCTGCGCGGGTGAGGAGGGGGCGCTGGGCCCCGTGGCCATGACACCCCGGGGAGGTGGGGCCTCTGAGCCCTCCCCCCTCTGCCTCCTGCGGCTCCTCGCCTGCTGGGCAGCCAGAGTGCGCGGAGCCCGTCAGCTGAGGGGGGCGCACCCCGAGCTCCTGGGCCTGTAAAGCGGCCCCTGAATCGCGGTCCTGTTGCGAGTCTCCTGTGCGGACGCCCCCGCGGGAGGGACGCGGCTCCTGCGCCCGCACCTCTGGGCGCCCCCAGGGGGCAGCACGTGCACGTGGACCCCAAAGGCCACGCCCCCGGCCCAGCCCCAAGGCTGTAAAGTGGGGGTTTGTTGTTTCTCTCTCAGGTGCGTGTCTGTCCCCACAATTGAAATGCCTTCCTCCTGAGGGTGCGCACCAGGGGGCTCACTCCACACGCCCCCATTTCGCAGGACCCACGCGCTCCGGGCTGGGAGGGAGGCCCTGGCCTCCCCTCTGTCATCAGGACGGTTGGTACGTGCGGCTCCTTTGCTCACTGAACACTGTGCTCAGCCTGATGCAGCCCCCCCCTCTCTCAGAAAGAGGGGTGCTCCCCCCCCCCCGGGAGCCAGAGCGGACGGCCTTGCTGAGGGGCCTGGGGCGGGTTCCCAGGGGACGGGGCGGAGCGGGGAGGGGGAGGCAGGGGTGTCTCCAGCCGCGCCCCCTCCGACAGGCCTCCAGCAGGGAGGCTGGGAGCGAGGGCAACGCCCGGGCGCGGGGCGACTTGCTGAGGAGGTGACTGTGTTTGTGGGAGACACCCCCCCCCCCCACATGGAGGGGTCCCGCTCTCAGTCCCCTGACCGCGTCTCTGGGACTCGCGATCACACCGCGCAGGCCCGTCCCCTGCGCGTCTATGGAGACGGCCCCGCGCACGCAGCTTCCCGGACCCCCGCCTCTGGGGACACGGCGCCCGGGACGCGAGGAGGCCCCGCGGGGCGCAGGGCGACCAGGAGGCCTTCCTGGAGGGGGCGGCGGGAGGGACCAGTCCAGGACTCACCCACAGAGTGGCTGGGAGACGCGCAGCCTCCTTGGCGGGTCCCCGGCGCCCGACTGTCCCTCCTGGACCCGCCAGCCCCTCCTCCGCGGCCGTGACGCGGCCCGCAGTCGCTCCTCGGCTCCTGGGCCACGGCCCTTCGGACTTACGGGGCCAGGGGTCCTTACCCGCCCCCCCCCCTCCCCTGGTGAGCGCCCCTTGCCAGCGCTGCGGCTCCTGAGCCTCAGCAGAGCCCTCAGATGACGGGGCTGCCCTGGCAGTGATGAGCCTGAGTCAGGGTGGGGGTCGAGGTCGGGGTCGAGTTCGGGCGGGGCTGATGCGACGGCAGGGGACCCCGTTTCCGCAGCCCCTTCCTGGGCCCCGGGCTGCGAGCGCCCATGAGGCAGCCCCGCCCCTCGCCCCCGGCGTCTGCAGCGGCCGGTCCTCGGGGTGGGCGGTGCCGCCGCGGGAGGTTGGACTGCGAGGAGCGAGCGGTGTGGCCGCAGCCCGCCCTGCTCTATCCTGTCTTTATTGGCGCTAAAGTGTGAGCACATCCAACATGCAAGTGAGACTCACATGAGATGACACACACACACATATAAACTTTTATGTATGAAGAGGTGGGGGAGGGGAGAGAGAGGGAGAGATAGGAGAGGTTAATTCTTACTGGGGGATATTTTTCCAGTGATTTTTCTCTCTTTTAGAGAGAGCACAAGGGAGGGAGGAGGAGAGGGAGAGAGGGAGGGAGCACCCATGTAGAGAGACACGCCCATTGGCCGCCTTGCACGCGGGGAGGAGTCTGCAACCCAGGCACCTGGATCCTTCCTGTCCCACTGTGCGCACCAGGAGAGCGGGGTTTTCATTTGTTTATTTGCTTCAAAGACGTTTAGAGCGAGAGGGAGGGAGAGGGAGAGGCAGGTAGAAACATGGATCGGTTGCCCCCTGCAGGCCCCCTACTGAGGATCCAGTCAGACACCAGGGCAGGTGCCCTAATAGGGAATGGAACCTGGGGCCTCCTGGGGCCTGGGCCATCCTCACCCTGAGCCACACGGCCAGGCTGGAAAGCGGGTGTTCTGTCTCCATTACACAAGCAGCAGGCGGACAGGAAGCCTGGAGCAGAGGCCTCCCTACATATTAGTGATGAGTGGATGGATGGATGGATGGATGGATGGATGGATGGATGGATGGATGGATGGATAAGTGAATGGATGGCTGGATGGACGAATGAATGGATGTGTGAATGAATGGATGGATGGACGAATGAATGGATGTGTGAATGAATGGATGGATGGACGAATGAATGGATGGACGAATGAATGGATGGATGGATGAATGAATGGATGGCTGGGTGAATGGATGGATGGATGAATGAATGGATGGATGGATGAATGAATGGATGGCTGGGTGAATGGATGGATGGATGAAAAATGGATGGATGGATAATGAATGGATGACTGGCTGGCTGGCTGGCTGGATGGATGGATGAATGACGGATGGATGGATGAATGGATGGCTGGATGAATGGATGGATGGATGAATGAAGGATGGATAAGTGAATGGATGGCTGGATGAATAGATGGATGGATGGGTGGATGAGTGGATGGATGGATGGATGAATAGATGGATGGATGAATGAATGGATGGATGGACGAATGAATGGATGGATGGACGAATGAATGGATGGATGAATGAATGGATGGATGGACGAATGAATGGATGGACAAATGAATGGATGGATGGATGGATGAATGGATGGCTGGGTGAATGGATGGATGGATGAATGAATGGATGGATGGATAATGAATGGATGGCTGGCTGGCTGGATGGATGGATGAATGACGGATGGATGGATGAATGAATGGATGGCTGGATGAATGGATGGATGGATGAATGAAGGATGGATAAGTGAATGGATGGCTGGATGAATAGATGAATGGATGGGTGGATGAGTGGATGGATGGATGGATGGATGGATGAATGAATGGATGGATGCATGAATGGATGGATGGATGGATGAATGAATGGATGGATGGATGAATAAATAAATGGATGGATGGATGAATGAATGGATGGCTGGGTGAATGGATGGATGGATGAATGAAGGATGGATAAGTGAATGGATGGCTGGATGAATAGATGGATGGAGGGTGGATGAGTGAATGAATGGATGGATAAATGAATGGATAAATGAGTGGATGTAAGGATGGATGGATGGATGAATGTATATATGTACGTATGTATGTATGTATGTATGAATGGATGAATGAATGGATGTAACGATGGATGGATGGATGAATGAATGTATGTATGTATGTATGTATGAATGAATGAATGGATGAATGAATAGATGGATGGATGTATGGATGTATGCTGGGACCAGGTTCCTTACAGCTGACCTGACACAGGAAGGAAGGTTGACTCTGTGCATGGAGAGTCAGGGACGTCTCTGAAGAGAGCACCTTTCCCCATAATCAAATCCCCACCAGCCGCTGCGGGATTATTGGTAATTTGGCATTTTACCAGATGGTCCTGAGGAGCAGCTGAACAACGGGCAGGAACAGGTGTCTGTGTTCCCTGTGGACGGGTCTGAGTTCCAAGTCACAGCTGTTCTCTGGGGTGAGCTGAAACCCACGGCTGCGTCACATCCCTCCCCCTCCATTCATTGTACAATCACACCCCATTCCCACGTGGGCACCGTCCTCAGGCCTCCCCTGCTCCCAACATCAGGCTGACACCAGGATGGTGCAGGCTGAGCATCTCCACTGGGTCAGGAAGCTGGTCTCTCCCCTGATGGAAACGCCACGGTTCTTCCTACGGTGGCCCCAGGGATGGTAAGCCTGGAGACTGTTTCCTGTGGGCTGTGCTAACCCTGCTCAGAGTCCTGGGAGTCCCGAATGTCCACACGACCCCACAGGAGACCATGATGTGCTTCCTTAGCCACCCAGAGTCCTGCTCTTTTGTGACTCACTGTATAACCACTAGCTCTCCTCCTCCTCCGTATTCTCTTCCCCTTTCTTCTTCTTCTTCCTCTTCTTCCTCCACTTCTGCTTCTGCTTCTTCTTTTGAGGTTCTACCCTGGAAAGAATTATTCGTGACATACAGACAGGATTTAGGGAAAGTAATAATTAGGACAGACAGAGAGATACCCTCAGAACCTAAAATTGGGAAAGAACCAGAACAAATAGGAAATGGGGTGAAATTACAAAGATAACTTTTTAATAATAGATGAAGAGATGAAGGATCACATGCCCAGAGAGACGTGGACAAATCCTATGTACACAGTGGATTTTCTCAGGGTGAAGGTGCGATCAACAACGCTCACAGAACATTCCAGTCCTCAGCGGACCCTCTTCAGTTTTTTTGGTCACACACTGGCCCCATCCTGACTCACCCCTACCTAGATTTCTACCCCACAGCTGAGTCCCGTCAGCTTTTGAGGGAAGGGATGTCACAGGGGCCTCCTCCCTGCACCTGCTCTCTCTCCACATCATGTCCACCCTCGTCCCACTGGCTCTTGTGGTTGTAGCGTATCCACTCTCAGGGCTGCAGGGTTCTGTCCTATGAACACACCACACTCCTCCGCTACTGCTCACGTGCATTTGTCTTATACGCAGATTTTGCAAACTGTGCCGCTCTGAGTAAGTTCTCCATATGTTCTGGCACACATATGTATGAGTGTCTTTGGGGATATAACCAGGAGGGGAATTGCTGGGGCATTGGGTGTGGTGAGTCCTGCCAAATGCTGGAGGTAGTGAGTGTTGCCAGAGCATTTTCACAGTATTTGAAACAACTTCCTCCCCAACCAGGAATATAGGAGAGAAACAATGAGTCCAAATTGCTGCTAACAATTGACTTTGTCTGACTCTTTCATTTTTGCTCTCCTGGGAGGTGGGCACCAATATCACATGGTGGCTGAACTTGAGTTTCCCCTCTGACTAAAACTTTTGGGCAATTTTCATGAATGTGTGGACCACGTAACCATCCTCAATAGGAGGATGGACTGGACTCTTGTTCATGAGTGAGTGGTACTCTAGTAAGATGCCAGGGTCCTTAACTACTGGGACAGGTTTTCTATTAATGGACCTGTGGGCAGAGACCTGTGGGATGAGAGAAATGTCTGGTCTTTGCCCCTGACTCCTGGCACTGAGCTTCTAACACCCTGGGCACCTCCTGAGTGACAAGTGTCATTGGGATGCTGATGAGATGGCTCTTGGCTGAGGGTCCTGGAGAGCATCAGGGTGGGGGCTGGTCCCCAGAAAGACCAAGCTGATCAGAGGGTGGGAACGTTCAGGCCCTAGAAGGAGGCAGAGCAGGAGGAGCCTGAAAAGCCATCTCTCCACACCACAGAGTCTTGTTTGCAGGGACCCTAGGTCTGCGGGACACTGACGGGGAACATGTACCCTGTTGCTGTCAGACGGGGACACCCAGATAATGAGACCAAAACTCACACATGAAAGCACTAACAGGCATAATATCTACAAAATCAAAGAAACAACAAACACCCAGAAAATGGGTGCTGGGGCCTCATCCAGGCCTGAGCCCAGGCTGACCCGCCCCAGGAAGCCCTCGCTGTCCAGGGTCCTGAAGATGCGCTGCATTAGGACACGTTTCAAGGCCTCAGTGATGTCTGAGTTCCAGTGACCACAGGTCCTGGTGGGACAAGGTTCTACTGAGGGACAAGGTCAGAGGAGCAGAGAAGTGACCCAGCCAGGGAGTGACCACATCCAAGCCCACGATGCACTGAGCACGCCCTGGGCACAGGCCCCGACCGCACTCGGTCCTCACCACCTCCCCTGTCCACACCTGGGACAGCTCAGCACAGCAAACACATGAGCTCTGGAATGTTCTTGGTGTTCATATTTATTTCCCTCAAAATGTAGCATCTTCTCCTTTAATTTAACCACCCACCCTTCATGGCAAGAAATGAACAAAGTCACCCCCAGAACCTCATTTCAATGTGGAAGGAACAGCTTGCAGCTCAGAGCATGAGGAAGGTAAGACAGCGATAGTGAGGGCCCAGCCGCCTCTGCCGGACCAGAAAGTGAGGGGAGCAAGCCTGGGCCAGCCCCCCCATCAGAGGTTCTCGAGTCAGGAAGTGGGAGCGTGAACACATCTTCCATCACTCAGTCCCCACAGGGCAGCCGCCTCGCGCTGCGGACAATGACGAGCAGATTCAGGTCATTGGCTGTAACTGGTGACATTCTCAAAGTTCAATTCATGCTCACAATGTCCCACAGACTCCCCACCACCCAAGATTCCCCTCCCACGGCGGGTCTCACCTTTAGAAGCTGAGAGAGACACATCTGAGGCCTGGGCGCTGTCACTCCCTAGAGTGCACACTCAGACACCACCCCTGCCCACCTGAGCGCCTCCTCCTCCACATCACAGCTCCAGCCACAGCTCCCAGCAGAACCAGGCCCCCAGCGATGCCCATGAAGATGACGAAGGTGTGAGAAGGTGGCTCTGGGAGGAGAAGGGAAGGGAGGGTGAGGGCCCTGACCCCAGGCCTCAGCCCCGACCCCACTGAGGTCCCCCAGGGCCCCTGCTGCCCTGAGAAGAGGCTCTGTGCCCACGGCCCTCCTCACCCCATCTCAGGGTCAGGGGCTCGGGCAGCCCCTCGTGCTGCACATGGCACGTGTATCTCTGCTCCTCTCCGGGGGGCACCCCCACGGCTGCCCACTTCTGGAAGGTGCCGTCCCCCGCAGGCCTGGTCTCCACCAGCTCCATGTCCTGGGTCTGGTCCTCCCCGTCACGCTGCCAGCTCAGGCTGATGTCCGCAGGATAGAAGCCCAGCGCCCAGCACCTCAGGGTGACCTCATGGGCAGACACGGGGTGGTGGGTCACGTGTGCCTTTGGGGGGTCTGAGGGGAGGGGAGAAAATGCAGGACCTTTGCATCCGCCCTGGGACACTCCAGCAGCGCCCATGTGACCATCCTGAGAGTGGACAGACACCTGGGTGGGGGAGGGAGCACACAGCCCCCACACCAGCCTGGGCAGAGGCACCTGGAAGGCCCTCCTAGTCTTTAGAAAGTTCTAGAATCAAAGAGACACAGCCCAGGGCAGGAGGCAGGTCTCTGAGGGGAGAAAAGGGATTTGTGGTCCTGACCTGGGTGGAGGCCACGTGATTCAGAAAAGCTGGGGTCAGGCCTCAGACACAGGGGTGTGGGCAGCGCACAAGGCCTGAGAGAGAAGGTCCCCGTGGGTCCCAGAGCCCCTGCAGGGCCCATGGGAACCGCTGATGGGTTATTTCAGGGGGTCTCCCAGGACCCCAGGAGAGCCTGCACCCCTAACTGTCCCTGAGAGGAGGGGGAGTCCCTCTGGTACCTGACCTGGATATCCAGGGGACTCCCTCCCTGACCCAAGGAGGGGTGTGTGACACTGACCCCCTGTCCTGTCTCCTTGTAGGAGCCCCAGCCCCGGGGAGAGGGGGCGGGCCCAGGGCCCCTGATACCTGTGCGCTGCAGGGTCTCCTTCCCTTTTTCCAGGTACATGCGCAGTGACTCCACACACTCGCCCTCCAAGCAGCTCTTCTTTCACTCTGCCTCACCCTCCGCCTCCCACTTGCGCTTTGTGATCTGAGCCGCCGTGTCGGCCGCGGTCCAGGAGGTCAGGTCCTCGTTCAGGGCGATGTAGTCGGTGCCGTCGTAGGCGTATTGCTCGTACCCGCGGAGGAGGCGCCCGTCGGGTCCCATGTCGCAGCCAACCTTGACTTGGATGGTGTGAGACCCTGACCCCGCCCCGAGGTCAGTCCCGCCTCATGGTCAGCCCCGCCCCGAGCTCATCCCCTCCGCGAGGTCAGTCCCGCCGCGAGGTCAGCCCCGCCCCGAGGTCAGCCTTGTGGTCAGCCCCGCCCCGCCCGCCCCGCGGGGCCTGAATCAAAACTGAAAGTGAAATCGGGTCTAAGTCCCCGCGGGCTCCTCCCGGGTGGGGGCCGGGCGGGTCCCCCAGCCCCGGGGTGACTCTCGAACCCGGACCCTCGGGGCGACCCCGGCCCGTCCGTGGGGAGGGGGGTCGTGACGGGCCCGGCGCGCGGCTCACCGTCCTCGCTCTGGTTGTAGTGGCCGCGCAGGGTCTGCAGAAACACTCGGAAAGTCTGTGCGGTTTCCTTCATTTTCTGCGTGTAACGGTCCCAATACCCCGGGTCCTCAGGCTCCACCCACGGCTCCATCCTCGGAATCCCCTTGTCGCTGTCGAACCCCACGAACTGCGTGTCGTCCACGTAGCCGACGGAGAGGAAGCGGGGCTCCCCGCGGCCGGGCCGGGACCAGGCGGTGAGGAAATACCTCAGGGAGTGGGGGCCTGGGGGGCGGACGGAGGGCAGGGCTGGGGCTGGACACGCGCCTTCCTGGCCCTGCGCCCCCGCCGGGTCCCCTCGCTCCTCCCCGCACAGCTGCCCCCTCCGACCCCGCACTCACCGGCCCAGCTGGGGGTCAGGACCAGCGCCCCCGAGAGCAGCAGGAGGAGGGTGGGGGGCCTCAGGACCCGCATCCTCAGTGTCGGGGGGACCTTGTGAGTCCGGGCGCTTCCGCGGAGGAGTTATAACCCGGAGCTTCGGGGACGCTGATTGGCTGCTCTGGAAACCGTCCAGCCAATGGGAGTGAGGAGTGGGGCCGCGTCACGAGTATCCAGGAAGGAGGCGCCAACACCGGTTGGGAGAGGAGAAGTGAAACCAGGGTGTTGGGGAGTCCCCACCACGGAGCTGCCCCCCCAGACTCTGTCCCCTGCTGAGACCTGAGCGCAGGCCTGGGCCCTGGACTCGGTCCTGACCCCCCTCCTGCGCGGAGCGCCCGTCACACTGTCCCCCGAGGCCGGGCCCAGGCGCTGTGCTGTTCAGGGACTTTCCAAGGTTTGGGGTTCACCATCTCTGTGCACCTCACACAGGAGGGAGGCCCCCAATAATCCTGTTTATGTGGTTCCGTCTGTCACAGTCACCACTCACGGAGTCACACAGGGAAACAAGTATTAATGCACGTCGCATGCTCACTGCCCGTGAGAGGGTAACAGAGGCATGTTTTTATGGAAAACACCCATTTCCCAGAGAACAAGGAGGAGAGAGGAGGGACCTGCTCCCCTTTCACATCCTCCCGTCTCCCTGGGAGACGCTGGGTGTTCACATTTGCTTCTGCGTTTTATCTGTTATTGTGGCTGCAGCTTCTTAGGACACAGACGGCCTCACAGAAATGGGCAGGAGCAGCGTTTTCCTGACCTTTTCAGGTCAGTGTGGGTGCTCACCTGTGACAGTCACTGCAGCGACACAAGTGGTCGTTTCTGAAAGGGCTCTGCACAGTGAGACCTGAAACCATATTTACTGCATTCTTCTTGTTTTAGTTTTTTAAATATATATTCTTTTATTTCAGACAGGGAGAGAGAGAGAGAAACATCAATGATGAGAAAGAATCATAGATCCGCTGCCTCCTACACGCCTCACACTGGGGATCGAGCCTCTAACCCGGGCATGTGCTCTGACTAAAAGGTGAACTGTGACCTCCTGGTTCATAGGTCAATATTTAACCCCCGAGCCCCCCTGGCTGGGAATATTGAATATTTCCTGTTCTGTCATGTCACCGTCCCCAGGGCTGCCTTGCTGGGTGGCTCTGTCCTCATGCAGGTTAGTTAAAGTGATGCCTGTGTCTCTAAGTCCCAGAGCCCTTCCCGTGCTGGTGCATTAATCACCGTCATCAAAGCTCACATGTGAGTCTGTTCCCACAGAGCCCCTAGGAAAGTGTGTCCGCACTGGGGAGGGTCTAGCTGACATGGTGGGACACCCCTGTTCCAACTTCTGGTTTTCTCTCGGGGGGTCCCATTTCATCAAGACTACAGGCCTGT
Organism: Plecotus auritus; assembly: GCF_963455305.1. Taxonomy (NCBI): domain Eukaryota; kingdom Metazoa; phylum Chordata; class Mammalia; order Chiroptera; family Vespertilionidae; genus Plecotus; species Plecotus auritus. The sequence continues at coordinate 3,852,765 of NC_137785.1, read as the reverse complement.
CCCTTTTTACTTGCCAGGTGACATTTCCTGAAGTAAGAAGCTCATGTTCATTTTTAAAAATATATTTTTATTGATTTCAGAGCAGAAGAAGAGGAAGGGAGAGAGAGAGAGAGAAACATGAATGATGAGAGATAATCTTTGATTGGCCTCCTCCTGCTCACCCCATTGGGGATTAGGCCCACAACTCGGGAATGTGCCCTGGACTGGAATCAAAGTTGGGACCCTTCAGTCCGAAGGCTGATGCTCTATCCACCGGGCCAATCCAGCTTGGGCACTCACGTTTCTGTTTGAGAAAGTGTGTGTCAGTTCAGCCAATCTCAGCAATCCTACTGTCTATGTCATTCATTCTTTTCAGTAAACAGAGCCAGGCTTGTGTGGCTCAGTGGCTGAGCATTGACCTCTGAACCAGGTGGTCAGGGTTCCATTCCCAGTGAGGGCACCTGCTGGGTTGCAGGCTCCATCCCCAGTGGGGGGGGGGGGGGGTGCGTGCAGGAGGCAGCCTACCCATGGTTCTCTCCCATCCTGGATGTTTCCATCTCTGTCTCCCTCTCAGTTCCTCTCTGATATCAAATTTTTTAAAATATATTTTTATTGATTTCAGAGAGGAAGGGAGACGGAGATAGAAACATCCATAATGACAGAGAATCAAGGACCTGCTGCCTCCTGCACGCCCTCTACTGGGAATTGAGAACACATCCAGGGCCTGTGCCCTTGACCTGAGTGAAACCTGGGACCCTCCAGTCTGCACACCTATGCGCCACCCACTGAGACAAACCAGCTAGGACTCAACTTTTAAAAAGTAAACATGGGATCCCATAAGAAAGAGGCTAGTCCCGCTCATACACATGATCTCCCTCGTACATGACACCAGGGAATGTGTCAGAGGGTTTTCTGTGTACGTCCCAGGTCATCATATAAGGTTATTTTAATCCTCCATTTTTATTAAAACAGTTAAGAAATTAATCCATTTGTGTAATGAAGGCAAGATACATATATCTTCTTTTTAAAAATATTTTTTTATTTTTCAATTACAGTTGATGTACAATATTGTATTAGGTTAGGAGTACAACTCTGTGGTTAGACATTCATAGAACTTATACAGGGATTGCCCCATACATGTAGGACCATGTGACCTCACTTGTAGCTGTTACAACATGAGTGACTGTGTTCCCTGTGCTGTGCTTTCCTCCCCATGACCACACTGTAGGGACCATGTTGTAGTTCCTCCTCCTCCACCTGCTCTGCCCAATCCCCCCGCCCTCCGGCAGCCAGCAGTCTGCTCCCTGTGGCTCTGAGTCTGTGGCTGCTGTAGGTTCTGTTGGGCTGATCCCAGGGGCTCTGAGTGGGGGCTGTGGGGAGGGTGGTCATTGTTCTGTGGTTGTGGGCGGATGCAGGCACCGCGTTCACCTTTGGGGCATCTCCACCGGAGGCCACAATGTTTTAAAATGTGGATGGAAGGATGAGGCTTCAGTGAAGAGAATGATTTCACCTCATTCCACCGCGTCGTTTAAAGGGAAGCTGGTTCTGTTCTCTGTCTGTCTGTCTTCTCTCTGCAGGTCAGTGCTGGTGGGAGGAACGACGATGGAGGTCGGTGTTAGCCCATTCGTGCTGAGCTTGGCCTCAGCGCCCCTGTCAGCGGAGTGAAAAGGCCAGGATGTCCTTCATCTCCTGCCCACAGTGTTGACCCCACATCCCGGGAAAGGCTCTCAGAGACTTCAGGGTTCCATGGACCACACTTTGAGAAAGGTTGTTCTGTATAAACCAGAGGGGGTCTCCCAACTGTCCCTGCCTCTCCCTCCTCTTCTCTTCCCAGAATCCCTCTCCATGAGGCGGATCCTGCGCCCAAAACTGAGCTCACAGCATTGCCCCTGGGACCTTCTAGAAGAGAGCTCACCCTGGAAATCCACAGGGAGAGCCCTCAGCCTGGGAGGTGGGGGAGGGGCAGGGGTGTCCCCTCTGGGACAGGGAGAGTTTGTGCCTGAAGACACCAGTCCCCCAGACCCCTCCTGTGGCGTCTACACCCCAGCTGAGTGAGCGCTCCCATCCCACACAGACACCTGACGTGTCTGTAGGAGCAGCCATCTTGGCCCTTTTATTTTATTCCTTTTAATTAAAAAATGTTTTTATTGATTTAGAGAGAGGACGGGAGAGGGAGAAAGAGAGGAACGGGGATGGGGAGAGAAGCACTGATGGTTGCCTCCCCCACACGCCCTGACCAGGGGTCACACCTGAGACCTTCCAATGCCCAGGACAGCACTCAACCTGAATCCCAGCGGCCAGGCCGGGCCCTTTTATGCAAATGGCCCGCGTGCTCCGCCCTGAGGCCCCGCCCACAGCGGAGCAGTCTGTCCAGCAGCACATTCTGTGAGCCAGGACTCGCTCTGCACCGCTTTCTCCCACGTGGCGGCCACCAGCTGCCGTGGCCACTGCGCCCCTGACACGTGGCTCCTGTGCGGAGCAGGGACTTCCCTTCAGGGACCTGTCATCCAGCCGCCGGGGGGCGTGTAGCCGCCCCATGAGGCGGCGCCCGGCTGAATGCTCTCAGTGTCCAGTCTCTGCCCCGCAGGCCCCGTGGGCTCACAGACGGATGGAGGTGACCGTGTCTGCACGTGGAAGCCACGGGGCTGCATGTGTCACTGACGCCAGTTGTGTGTGTGGGTCTCAGTGATCCTCAATCCCAGCTGCCCAGGAGCGTGTAATGAACACGCATGTAACACCGAGCGCACAGGCATGACCTCAGATGTGAGTTAGCGCCCTCAGGGTGTAAGGGCTCACCACGCCCCTCCCTGCAGCCTTCCTGTGTGCGTCCCCCGGACCTCGGTGCTGTGTTTGGTGACCCGGTGACAGGAGCAGGCACAGCAGGCTTTCCCGCAAGAGAAAGTGTCTGTTGAACCAACAGGCCCAGCTCCCTGGAGGCCCCGCACGTACTTAGAGAACAGAACGCAGAGGAGGTCACTGTAGATTCCACCCTAGAACCCCTTACCTGCTGTTCCTCCCCTAACTCCCCCCAACACTCTAACAGCCCCGTTTCCCTTCGCCCTGGAATGCTCTCCCACAGAGGACATTATATGTGAAGCGTTTGCAGTTGTGGATGAGAATTTCTCAAACCAACACCCAAAGATGGAAACCAGGAAGGAAAACATAAAACTTGTCCGTGTCAACCTCACACTCGAGAGAGACAACCTCAGGCCCAGAATCAAACTCAGAGACGCACCAAGATGTTGACAGAGAAAGGGCCCCGTGGACAGTGTTCCTCAGCCAAAGCCCAGGGGGACCCTGTGGGCAGGCGAGGTGGGTTAGTCATCATTGCTGGGGGAGATCGCGTCCCTCGGGGGCCATGGGGCATCCGAGCCGGAAGGGGGAGATGGGGCACATCTAGGAGGTGGGCTCTGGATGGCGACCTCGGGAGGGTCTGCGGAAGCGGGCTCATCGGATGGGTGGTGTCGGGGGGCAGGGCTGTGGGTGGGCAGCTCAGTGACTGTCCAGGGACAAGGCCGCCTGCAGCGAGGATGGGGCGCAGCTGGAGAGAAGCAGCCTCGCTGCCTTGAGCCCGCGCTGGGGGCTGTGTGGTCTTCTGTGAGCTGTGCGGCCTGTGTGTGTCTGTGTGTAGACGCAGGGAGGGTGGTGTGGCTCTGTCTCCCTTGTCATGGCCTCGGGACGGCGTGTCTGAGGGTGACGCTCTGAGAGGTGACTCGTGTCCAACGGGAGAGGAACCGGCCCCGCTGTGAGCTCCGGGCCAGCTCCCGACAGCACTGAGGCCTCGCGGGTCAGACTAGGTCCCGTGGGGGCTGCGTGTCCTTCTCTCCGAAGCCCAATGTCTAAAAGCATCCACAGCCCAATCCGCACGTGAAGCACGTGAGGGACATCGTGGGAAGAAGAAATGCGGATGTCAAACACCTGTCTGTGTGACAGACACATGGGGACAATAATGAGAACGTGGAACAAGAGAAACAGGGATGAACTGGAAATCCATCGGTTTGGGAAAGATGGAGGAAAGGATGGGAGTGGGGGCAGAGGGAGGGAGACACCCTGTGGTGCAGGCGGAAGGAGGTGGATGCACACAGTTTCTAAGGAAGCTTTTCCCTAAAGTCCCCGCCATTCAATGTGCTCACACTCCCCGGGGCTGGTGGCTTCAGGGGGCTGAGCATCGACCTATGAACCAGGAGGTGAACTTATGATGTAGGGTCAGGGCACAGGCCCTGGTGACCCTCCCCATCCCCAGCAGGGGGCGTGCAGGAGGCTCATGACTGACTCTCATCACTGATGTTTCTGTCCCTCCCTCTCTTCTTCCCTGAAATCAATGCAAATGCATTGAAAGACGCAGTAATAAATGTGCTCACATTATGCATAGAAATGTCTCTCTTGGGCATTTATCCTGAGAAAATAACCACCTGTGTCCTAAGAACACACCCATGGAGGGATTTTTAAGCAGTTTTTATTGCACTCAGCGCACTGAGACAAGTACAAGTAACCTTGTAATGAAGACGCCGTGTGGGTCCCTCACAAAGGAGCAGGCACTGTGGCATGGAGAGACTCACAGGTGACTGACATACAAGTCGGGACAGAATTAAGGAGCAACTTGCAGAGGGGCTGCGTTTTCCTTGGAGAAATGCCGAGTTTTCCTGAAACCAGGGAAACCCAGCGCTCTCACACACGTGCGCCCTGGACAGCGTTGGAGAGAAGCGTCTCCCCTTCCTGCTGTGAGAGCGACAGACGCCATGGCCTCCACTCAGCAGCCTGTGCCACCACTCGCCTGCCCCCTGGCCTGGCCCTCAGCGACCATTCCCCCAGAAATGCCAGCGCAGCCTGACCCGGAAGCAATGTTTTGTTCTTAAAGTTCCCGCCTGCGGAGAAAGGAGCCCTTGTCCATCTGGACCAGCCATGGCCTCCCTGCTCCCCACGCACCTCTGCCAGCCCCGCTGCCCTAGCTGGTGGGTGAGGGCCATGCTGTGGCCTTTCTCCCAGCACCAACCTCTTTCTGGGACGGGCCCTGCTGCCCCCCGCCCCGCCCCGCCCCCATCCCAGCACTGGCCTCCCCTTCCCCCAAAGTGCGGTTCCCAGTCCCGGACAGACAGCGGTGCTCATGGGGCATCACCACCCACACTGTCCTTCCCCATCGGAGATGCAGACAGTGAGCTCCGCGCCTGGCTTTCTCCAGCTTCCCTGCCAGTCAGAGGATGCTCTGCAGAGCTGCGTGGGGCCTGCGTTCTGTGTCCATGTGGCTCCCTAAGATGCACAAGGAGGGACCATCTCTACTCTCCCAGCTGGGGGGCTGGGGGGGAGCAGCTGCTGGCCCAGCGGGGCGCAGCTCCCAGGCCTCCCGTTTCGGCTCTCCCGTGGGAACCGGTGATGGTTCCTAATGACATGGTCCCAGTTATGTCCCCAGAGGCCGAGCCCGGTCACCGCACCAGCCGCAGCGCCTCTGCCCCGGGAACACAGCAGCCCGCCCCCCAAACGCGGGCAGGACGCGGCCGGGCAGGTCCAGGCTGCGGGCCTCCCCGCGGAGGGAACTGGTCGGCGCCCCAGGCGGGCCCCTGGGTCCTGAGCTGCAGCCGGGCGCGGAGGGGTCCCCGAGTCACCTTCCGGCCCAGAGGCCACAGAAGCAGCCAGTTCTCGAGGTGCCACTGCGGGGGGGGGGGCCCTCTCGCGCGGCTGCCCTCCGCCCCCCACGCAGCCCCGAGGCCCCACGCGCCCCAGCGCCGCCGCCGCTCGCGGGTCCGCAGGGGCCTCAGGGGCCGGGACTCCCTGTGGCCGGGCCCGCTTGGCCGCAGCCGCCCGCGGTCGCTAGCCGCTCAGCTGCAGGGGGCCTTGGCCTTGAGCTCCAGGGGAGGCCCGGCGGGTGGACGGCGCCCGGGAGCCTCCTCTGCAGCTGCCGGGGCGGCCCAGGGCGGGCACCTGGCTCCTGGGCACAGCTCGCTCCTGTCTGGGTGCGTCAGCCTCCAGCACCCCCTCCCCTCCCCTCGGGGCTGCGCGCTCCTGGCTGGGCCTGTGCGGGTCTCCCCCCGCTCGTCCAGCTTCCCCGCCGCCTCCCCCCGCGCAGAGCGACCCGTCCGCCGAGCCCTCAAGGTCAGGCTCCGTCTGTGGATGTCACTGGTGGATGCATTCACTTCTCCCTTCTCCCTGGACCCGGGCCCACTTCTCCTTCCTCCCCCTCCTCCTCCTCCTCCTCCTCCCCCTCTTCCCCCTGCTCCTCCTCCTCCTCCCCCTCCTCCTCCTCCTCCTCCCCCTCCCCCTCCCCCTCCTCCTCCTCCTCCTCCTCCTCCCCTCCCCCTCCCCTCCTCCTCCCCTCCCCCTCCTCCTCCCCCTCCTCTTCCCCCTCCTCCTCCTCCTCCTCCTCCTCCTCCCCTCCTCCTCCTCCCCTCCCCCTCCCCCTCCTCCTCCTCCCCTCCCCCTCCTCCCCCTCCTCCTCCTCCTCCTCCTCTTCCTCCTCCTCCTCCTCCTCCTGAAAAGCCCGGGCAGACAGGGGAGCTCAGCCGGCGCCCCCAGAGGCTCAGCTTCCGTGCCTGCTCCCCGCGGGCAGCCCGCACACGCACCTGGCAGCGGGCTTGGGCGAATCCGCTGCCGCCTCCACAGGGCTCCCCGCAGCCCCTGCTGGAGGCTGTTCTCCTCGTGGCGTAGGAGGCACAGAACCGGATGCAGGGAAGCCTCTGACCCTGTCACCATGGTAACCGGGGGAGGGGAGCACTTACTGACCTCAGGCCTCACCCCCTGTGACCCACGTGGAGGGTCAAACTGACTCCGCAGCGCAAACCCACGAGGCGCCCGGAGGGGACGCTGTCGGGTGGACGGGGAGGGGGCGGCAGAGAGGCGCAGCGGGGCTGGAGCGGGGGAGGGCCCGGGGGTTTGCTCAGGGCCCTGCTGGTCCCCTCTCACTGGCTCCCTGTCCATCGGGGGCAGCCAGGGCTCTGCCCTCAGGCAGGCGAGCTGCTGCCACGTTCCAGAATGTTCTGTGACGGGAGGCTGCTGGGCCCGGAGCGCAGGAGGACAGCCAGGGGCAGGTCCCTTCACCCCCAAACCACAGCGCGGTCCCTCCAGGCGGCCAGGTCCCCGCAGGAGGGAGAGTCTGGAGCGCCCCCCGCGGGCGGGACGCGGACACCCCCAGGGCCCTGCCGGCTCCCAGGCCCCATCTTGTGGGCGCTGAGCAGGGCCTGTGGGTGGAGCGTCAGGAAGGGCTGCGGCGTCTCCCCCAAAGGCCTCGCCCTGAGGACGGTCCCAGGAGGGGGCGGCCCTCAGACCCGCTGAGCTGAGCGCAGCAGAGGGGGTGGCGCTGTCGCCCCTTCAGGCCCCGGAGCGGGACCCGCAGCCCAGGAGCCCGGCCTGGTGCTGGGGCGGCTCCCTCCTGGGCCCCGACCCGCGGGGGGCCCTCCCAGGAGTGAGGGGCGGGGCCCGCGGGGTGGATCCTGCTGCGGGGCCTCCGCTCTGGCCTGCGGGCAGCGCAGGGGGCTCCTCTTCCCTTTGGGGTTCCGGTCCCCACACCTGGTTTCCTTCTCCCCCAGGGAGCCTGGCGGGTGAGGAGGGGGCGCTGGGCCCCGTGGCCATGACACCCCGGGGCCGTGGGGCCTCTGAGCCCTCCCCCCTCTGCCTCCTGCGGCTCCTCGCCTGCTGGGCAGCCGGAGGGTGCGGAGCCCGTCAGCTGAGGGGGGCGCACCCCGCGCTCCTGGTCCTGTAAAGGGGCCCCTGAATCGCGGTCCCTTTGCGAGTCTCCTGTGCGGACGCCCCCGCGGGAGGGACGCGGCTCCTGCGCCCGCACCTCTGGGCGCCCCCAGGGGGCAGCACGTGCACGGGGACCCCAAAGGCCACGCCCCCGGCCAGCCCCAAGGCTGTAAAGTGGGGGGTTTGTTGTTTCTCTCTCAGGTGCGTGTCTGTCCCCACAATGGAAATGCCTTCCTCCTGAGGGTGCGCACCAGGGGGCTCAGCCACACGCCCCCATTTCGCAGGACCCACGCGCTCCGGGCTGTGAGGGAGGCCCTGGCCTCCCCTCTGTCATCAGGACGGTTGGTACGTGCGGCTCCTTTGCTCACTGAACACTGTGCTCAGCCTGATGCAGCCCCCCCTCTCTCTCAGAAAGAGGGGTGCCCCCCCCCGGGAGCCAGAGCGGACGGCCTTGTTGAGGGGCCAGGGGCGGGTTCCCAGGGGACGGGGCGGATCGGGGCGGGGGGGGAGCGGGGGCGTCTCCTGCCGCGTCCCCTCGACAGGCCTCCAGCTGGGAGGCTGGGAGCGAGGGCAGCGCCCGGGCGCGGGGCGACTTGCTGAGGAGGTGACTGTGTTTGTGGGAGACACCACCCCACATGGAGGGGTCCCGCTCTCAGTCCCCTGATCGCGTCTTTGGGACTCGCGATCGCACCGCGCAGATCCGTCCCCTGCGCGTCCGTGGAGACGGCCCCGCGCACGCAGCTTCCCGGACCCCGCCTCTGGGGACACGTCGCCCAGGGGGCGAGGAGGCCCCGCGGGGCGCAGGGCGACCAGGAGGCCTTCCCGGAGGGGGCGGCGGGAGGGACCAGCCCAGGACTCACCCACAGAGATGCTGGGAGACGCGCAGCCTCCTTGGAGGGTCCCCGGCGCCCGACTGTCCCTCCTGGACCCGCCAGTCCCTCCTCCGTGGCCGTGACGCGGCCCGCAGTCCCTCCTCGGCTCCTCGGCTCCTCGGCCCTTCGGACTGACGGGGCCCGAGGTCCTCCGCCCCGGTGAGCGCCCCGACGACAGCGCTGCCGCTCCTGCGCCTCAGCAGAGCCCTCAGATGACGGGGCGCCCCTGGCAGCGAGGAGCCTGAGTGGGGCCGGGGTCATGGTCAAGGTCGGAGTTGGGGGCGGGGCTGAGGGGAAGGAAGGGGCTCCCGGGGCGGTGGGGTGGGGGGGACCCCGGTTCCGCTGCCCCTTCCGGGGCCCCGGGCGGGAGCCGCTCACTCGGCAGCCCCGCCCCCCGCCCCAGCCTCTGCAGCGGCGGGTCCTCGGGGTGGGCGGTGCCGCCGCGGGAGGATGGACGGCGAGGAGCGAGCGGTGTGGCCGCAGCCCGCCCTTCTCTGTCCTGTCTTTATTGGTGCTAAAGTGTGAGCACATCCAACATGCAAGTAAGTGCCACTCACATGAGATGACACACACACACACACACATATAAACTTTTATGTATGAAGAGGTGGGGAGGGGAGAGAGAGGGAGAGATAGGAGAGGTTAATTCTTACTGGGGGATATTTTTCCAGGGATTTTTCTTTCTTTTAGAGAGAGCGTAAGGGAGGGAGGAGGAGAGGGAGAGAGAGAGGGAGCACCCATGTTGAGAGACACGCCCATTGGCTGCCTTGCACGCGGGGAGGAGTCTGCAACCCAGGCACCTGGGTCCTTCCTGTCCCACTGTGCACACCAGGAGAGCGGGGTTTTCATTTGTTTATTTGCTTTAAAGACGTTTAGAGCGAGAGGAAGGGAGAGGGAAAGGCAGGTAGACACATGGATCTGTTGCCCCCTGCAGGCCCCCTACTGAGGATCCAGTCAGACACCAGGGCAGGTGCCCTAATAGGGAATGGAACCTGGGGCCTCCTGGGGCCTGGGCCACCCTCACCCTGAGCCACACGGCCAGGCTGGAAGGCGGGTGTTCTGTCTCCATTACACAAGGAGCAGGCGGACAGGAAGCCTGGAGCAGAGGCCTCACTACATATTATTGATGAGTGGATGGATGGATGGATGGATGGATGGATGGATGGATGGATGAATGGATGGATGAATGAATGGATGGACAAGTGAATGGATGGACAAGTGAATGGATGGACGAATGAATGGATGGACGAATGAATGGATGGACGAATGGATGGATGCATGAATGGATGGATGGATGCATGAATGGATGGCTGTATGAATGAATGGATGGATGAATTAATGGAAGGATGGATGTATGAATGAATGGAAGGATGGATGGATGAATGAATGGAAGGATGGATGGATGGATGAATGGATGGCTGGGTGAATGGATGGATGGATGGATGGATGGACGAATGAATGGATGGACGAATGAATGGATGGACGAATGAATGGATGGATGAATGGATGGATTCATGAATGGATGGATGGATTCATGAATGCATGGATGTATGAATGAATGGATGGATGAATGAATGGATGGATGGATGGATGGATGGATGAATGAATGGATGGCTGGGTGAATGAATGGCTGGATGAATGGATGGCTGGATGAATAGATGGATGGATGGATGGATGGATGAGTGAATGAATGGATGAATAAATGAATGGATGGAAGGATGGATGGATGGATGAATGTATGTATGTATGTATGTATGTATGAATGGATGAATGAATAGATGGATGTATGCTGGGACCAGGTTCCTTACAGCTAAAACCTGACACAGGAAGGAAGGTTGACTCTGTGCATGGAGAGTCAGGGACGTCTCTGAAGGGAGCAACTTTCCCCCCAATCAAATCTCCACCAGCCGCTGAGGGATTATTGGTAATTTGGCATTTTACCAGATGGTCCTCACCAGCAGCTGAACAATGGGCAGGAACAGGTGTCTCTCTTCCCTGTGGATGGGTCTGAGTTCCGACTCACAGCTGTTCTCTGGGGTGAACTGAAACCCACGGCTGCGTCACATCCCTCCCCCTCCATTCATGGTACAATCACACCCCATTCCCACGTGGGCACCGTCCTCAGGGCTCCCCTGCTCCCAACGTCAGGCTGACACCAGGATGGTGCAGGCTGAGCCTCTCCACTGGGTCAGGAAGCTGGTCTCTCCCCTGATGGAAACGCCACGGTTCTTCCTACGGGGCCCCAGGGATGTTAAGCCTGGAGACTGTCCCCTGTGAGCTGTGCTAACCCTGCTCAGAGTCCTGGGAGTCCCTAATGTCACACGACCCCACAGGAGACCATGGTGTGCTTCCTTAGCCACACACACCGTCCTGCTCTTTGGTGACTCACTGTATGACCACTAGCTATCCTCCTCCTCCGCATTCTCTTCCCCTTTCTTCTTCTTCTTCTTCCTCCTCTTCCTCCACTTCTGCTCCTGCTTCTTTTTTTGAGGTTTTACCATGGAAAGAATTATTCTTGACATACAGACAGGATTTAGGGAAAGTAATAATTAGGACAGACAGAGAGATACCCTCAGATTCTAAAATTGGGAAAGAACCAGAACAAATAGGAAATGGGGTGAAATTACAAACATAAAATTTTAATAATAGTTAAAAAGATGAAGGATCACATTCCCAGAGAGATGTGGACAAATCCTATGTATACAGTGAATTTCACAGGGTGAAGGTGCGATCAAATACACTCACAGAACATTCCAGTCCTCAGCGGACCCTCTTCAGTTTTATTTGGTCACACACTGGCCCCATCCCGACTCACCCCTACCTAGATTTCTACCCCACAGGTGAGTCCCATCAGCTTTTGAGGGAAGGGATGTCACAGGGGCCTCCTCCCTGCACCTGCTCTCTCTCCACATCATGTCCATCCCCGTCCCACTGGCTCTTGTGGTTGTAGCGTATCCACTCTCAGGGCTACAGGGTTCTGTCCTATGAACACACCACACTCCTCCGCTACTGCTCACGTGCATTTGTCTTATACGCAGATTTTGCAAACTGTGCCGCTATGAGTAAGTTCTCCGTATGTTCTGGCACACATATGTATGAGTGTCTTTGGGGATATAACCAGGAGGGGAATTGCTGGGGCATTGGGTGTGGTGAGTCCTGCCAAATGCTGGAGGTAGTGAGTGTTGCCAGAGCATTTTCACAGTATTTGAAACAACTTCCTCCCCCACCAGGAATATAGGAGAGAAACAGTGAGTCCAAATTCCTGCTAACAACTGACTTTGTCTGACTCTTTCATTTTTGCTCTCCTGGGAGGTGGGCACCAATATCACATGGTGGCTGAACTTGAGTTTCCCCTCTGACTAAAACTGTTGGGAAATTTTCATCAATATGTGGACCATGTAACCATCCTCAACAGGAGGATGGACTGGACTCTTGTTCATGAGTGAGTGGGATTCTAATAAGGTGCCAGCGTCCTTAACTACTGGGACCCTTTGGCTATTAATGGATCTGTGGGCAGAGACTGTGGGATGAGAGAAATGTCTGGTCTTTGCCCCTGGCTCCTGGCACTGAGCTCCTAACACCCTGGGCACCTCCTGAGTGACAAGTGCCTTTGGGATGCTGATGAGATGGCTCTTGGATGAGGGGCCTGGAGGCTTCAGGGTGGGGGCTTGTCCCCAGAAAGACCAAGCTGATCAGAGGGAGGGAACGTTCAGGCCCTAGAAGGAGGCAGAGCAGGAGGAGCCTGAAAAGCCATCTCTCCACACCACAGTCCTGTGTGCGGGGACCCTGGGCCTGTGGGACACTGACGGGGAACAGGTACCCTCTTGCTGTCAGACGGGGACACCCAGATAATGAGACCATAACTCACACATGAAAGAACTAACAGGCATAATATCTACAAAAACAAAGAAACAACGACCACCCAGAAAATGGGTGCTGGGGCCCCATCCAGGCCTGAGCCCATGCTGACCCGCCCCAGGAAGCCCTCGCTGTCCAGGGTCCTGAAGATGCGCTGCATTAGGACACGTTTCAAGGCCTCAGTGATGTCTGAGTTCCAGTGACCACAGGTCCTGGTGGGACAAGGTACCCTGAGGGACAAGGTCAGAGGAGCAGAGAAGTGACCCAGCCAGGGAGTGACCACGAACAAGCCCAGGATGCACTGAGCTCGCCCTGGGCACAGGCCCCGACCACACTCGGTCCTCACCACCTCCCCTGTCCACACCTGGGACAGCTCAGCACAGCAAACACATGAGCTCTGGAATGTTCTTGGTGTTTATATTTATTTCCCTCAAAATGTAGCATCTTTTCCTTTAATTTACCCACCCACCCTTCATGGCAAGAAATGAACAAAGTGACCACCAGAACCTCATTTCAATGCGGAAGGAACAGCTTGCAGCTCAGAGCATGAGGAAGGTAAGACAGCGATAGTGAGGGCCCAGCCGCCTCTGCTGGACCAGAAAGTGTGGGGAGCAGGGCAGGGACAGCCCCCCCATCAGAGGTTCTTGAGTCAGGAAGTGGGAGCGTGAACACATCTTCCATCACTCAGTCCCCACAGGGCAGCCGCCTCGCGCTGTGGAGGACAATCATCATGAGCAGATTCAGGTCATTGGCTGTAACTGGTGACATTCTCAAAGTTCACTTCATGCTCACAATTTCCCACAGACTTCCCACCACCCAGGATTCCCCTCCCACGGCAGGGTCTCACCTTTAGAAGCTGAGAGAGACACATCAGAGGCCTGGGCGCTGTCACTGCCTAGAGTGCACACTCAGACCCCACCCCTGCCCACCTGAGCGCCTCCTCCCCCACATCACAGCTCCAGCCACAGCTCCCAGCAGAAGCAGGCCCCCAGCGATGCCCGTGATGATGATGAAGGTGTGAGAAGGCGGCTCTGGGAGGAGAAGGGAAGGCAAGGTGAGGGCCCTGACCCCAGGCCTCAGCCTCGACCCCACTGAGGTCCGCCAGGGCCCTGCTGCCCTGAGAAGAGGCTCTGTGCCCACGGCCCTCCTCACCCCATCTCAGGGTCAGGGGCTCGGGCAGCCCCTCGTGCTGCACATGGCACGTGTATCTCTGCTCCTCTCCGGGGGGCACCCCCATGGCCGCCCACTTCTGGAAGGTGCCGTCCCCCGCAGGCCTGGTCTCCACCAGCTCCATGTCCTGGGTCTGGTCCTCCCCGTCACGCTGCCAGCTCAGGCTGATGTCCGCAGGGTAGAAGCCCAGCGCCCAGCACCTCAGGGTGACCTCACGGGCAGACACGGGGTGGTGGGTCACGTGTGCCTTTGGGGGGTCTGAGGGGAGGGAGAAAATGCAGGACCTTTGCATCCGCCATGGGACACTCCAGCAGCGCCCATGTAACCATCCTGAGAGTGGACAGACATCTGGGTGGGGGAGGGAACACACAGCCCCCACATCAGCCTGGACAGAGGCACCTGGAAGGACCTCCTAGTCTTTAGAAAGTTCTAGACTCAGAGAGACACAGCCCAGGGCAGGAGGCAGGTCTCTGAGGGGAGAAAGGAATTTGTGGTCCTGACCTGGGTGGAGGCCACGTGACTCAGAAAAGCTGGAGTCAGGCCTCAGACACAGGGGTGTGGGCAGCGCACAAGGTCTGAGAGAGAAGGTTCCCGGGGTCCCAGAGCCCCTGCAGGGCCCATGGGAACCGCTGATGGGTTATGTCAGGGGGTCTCCCTGCACCCCAGGAGATCCTGCACCCCTAACTGTCCCTGAGAGGAGGGGGAGTCCCTCTGGTACCTGACCTGGACATCCAGGGGGGCCCCCCCCTCCCTGACCCAAGGAGGGGTGTCTGACACTGACCCCCTGTCCTGTCTCCTTGTAGGACCCCAGCCCCGGGGAGAGGGGGAGGCCCCAGGGCCCCTGGTACCTGCGCACTGCAGGGTCTCCTTCCCTTTTTCCAGGAAAAGGCGCAGTGACTCCACACACTCCCCCTCCAGGTAGTTCCTCCAACACTTGGCTGCACCCTCCGCCTCCCACTTGCGCTTTGTGATCTGAGCCGCCATGTCGGCCGCGGTCCAGGAGGTCAGGTCCTCCTTCAGGGCGATGTAGTCGGTGCCGTCGTAGGCGTATTGACTGTACCCGCGGAGGAGGCGCCCGTGGGGTCCCACGTCGCAGCCAGAAATCATCTGGAAGGTGTGAGACCCTGACCCCGCCCCGAGGTCAGCCCCGCCCCGAGGTCAGCCCCGCACCGCCCGTTCCGCGGGGCCTGAATCTGAACTGAAAGTGAAATCGGGTCAAAGTCCCCGCCAACTCCTCCAGGTGGGGGCCGGGCGGGTCCCGCCGCCTCGGGGTGACGCTCGGACCCGGACCCTCGGGGCGCCCCGGCCCGTCCGTGGGGAGGGGGGGCGTGACGGGCCCGGCGCGCGGCTCACCGTCCTCGCTCTGGTTGTAGTGGCCGCGCAGGGTCTGCAGAAACACTCGGAAAGCCTGTGCGTATCCCTTGGCCACCAGTGTCTGCTGCTCCCAATACCCCGGGTACACCTGCTCCACCCACGGCTGCTGTACCCACGGCGCCCGCGGCTCCGCCCTCGGATTGGCTGCGTCGCTGTCGAACACCGCGAACTGCGTGTCGTCCACGTAGCCGACGGCGAGGAAGTGGGGCTCCCCGCGGCCGGGCCGTGACACGGCGGTGAGGAAATACCTGAGGGAGTGGGGGCCTGGGGGGCGGACGGAGGGCAGGGCCGGGTCTGACACGCGCCTTCCCGGCCCCGCGCCCCCGCCGGGTCTCCTCGCTCGTCCCCGCACAGCCGCCCCCTCCAACCCCGCACTCACCGGCCCAGCTGGGGGTCAGGACCAGCTCCCCCGAGAGCAGCAGGAGGAGGGTGGGGGGCTTCAGGACCTGCATCCTCGGTGTCCAGGGACCATCTGAGTCCAGGGTGCTCCTGGAGATGTTCTAACCTGGGAGCAGACACCCAATGGGAGTGAGCAGTGAGGCTGCGTCATGCGTATCCGGGAAGGAGGACTCAGCAGGGATGTGAGATAGAGAAGGGAACCCCAGGGAGAAGGGGAGCCCCAACACTGAGCTGCCCTGCTCCAGACTCCTCCCTGGGCTGAGACCTGAGCGCCAGGCCTGGGCCTGGGACTGGGCCTGCCCCTCCTCCTGCAGGGGGAGCGCTCTGCCCACTTCTCCCTAAAGGAGCCTCAGTCTGGTGCTCTGAGCTCCACTTCACCCTGAACGTGCGAGGCAACCCCTCAGAGCTGTGGAAGCTTCTATGAGTGAACAGCAAGGGTCCCTCAGGCACAGCCCACAGGGGCCACGGGCCGCTCAGTGAGTGACGTCAGTCAGAGGCACGGTCTTCCTGCCCCTAGATACCCTGACGCCATAACCGAGTGCAAGCAGGGAGACTCCAATATTTTATAAAATTGTGGAACCCAGGCCGGTTTGCCACGGTGGACATAGTGTCAGCCTGCGGACTGAGGGGTCCCGATGCCAGGCAAGGGCACATGCCCCGGTTGTGGGCTTGATCCCCAGTAGGGGGGGCATTTAGGAGGCAGCCGATCAATGATTCTCATCATTAATGTTTCTATCACTCCCTCCCCCTTCCTTTATGAAATCAATAAAAATCTTTAAAAAAATCCCAGAGTCAGCAAACGCCCTTTCCCTCAGGAACAGTGGGTGCAGCTGATGAAACTTTGTGCAGGCAACACGGGAAGGGGCCAGTGAGCCCCATAACCCTCAGCTCCTGCACCTCCAGATCTGCTCCCCTCTCACCTCCCCACTCGCTGGCTCAGGACACCGGGACCCCGGCATTGAGTTCTCAGGACCCCGTTCCCTCATCTGTCACACGGGATGGTGACAGGACCGTGGGGAGGAGCCCAGGGCAGGGGCTGGGAGCTCCGGCCTCTGACCCCACAGCTCCGACCTGGTGTCAGGGTCCCTCAGGAGTGACCTCAGTGCCGCCTGGGGATGTAGCTTCCCACTCTGTGCCTCTGCCTCCTCCTGGGAGAGAGGAACGGGGACGTGAATGCAGAACAGAGGTCAGGGGGGGTGCACACCATGTGCTCTCCATGCTCACTGTGCTCACACGGCTGGGACATGTGAGCTCTCACCCAGAGTTCATAGGAGGAGCAGAGGCCACGGGGATGTGAGACGGGACTGGGTTCCTTGTTGGATTGATGTGGCGACCTGGGATGAGAGGATAGAACATTAAAATGTCAAATGGGAAGGAAAGACCCGGCATGTTGCTCCCATTAAACCGCTTCTGAGCCCTGCCCAGTGGACATAGTCCCTCTCGGGATTTCTCTCCCTTTGCTGCCTCATGTACACAAAGCAACGCTCACACTCACACTCCAGGGAACACATAGAGAAGAGCCCCAACCTCCCAGGGAGACGGAGACAGGGCATCCCCTGCAGGATTTCAGGAAGGAACACGCATGGTCCTTATATCATAACCAGAGGCCCGGTGTATGAAATTCGTGCACAGGGAGGGGCGTCCCTCAGCCCGGCCTGCACCCTCTCATATCTAGGACCGCTCGGGAGACTTCCCTCTCACAATCCGGGGCTGCTGCCTCCTAACGGTTCACCTGCCTGCCTGCCTGATCACCCCAAACTACCTCTGCCTGCCTGCCTGATCACACTTAAACACCTCTGCCTGCTGGCCTGATTGCCCCCAACTCCCCTCCCCTTGTGGCCTGATTAGCCATAACTGCCCTCCCCTGATGGCCGGATGGCCCCTAACTGCCCTCACCTGATGGCCTGATGGCCCCTAAGTGCCCTCCCCTGATGGCCTGATAGCCCCTAACTGCCCTCCCCTGATGGCCTGATGGCCCCTAACTGCCCTCCCCTGATGGCCTGATTGCCCCTAACTGCGTTCGCCTGATGGCCTGATGGCCCCTAACTGCCCTCCCCTGCTGGACTGGTCAAGCCTAATTGTTCTCCATTGCCGGCTTGATCGCCCTAACTACCTCTGCCTTGGCCCCTGCCACCATGGCTTTGTCCGGAAGAAAGTCTGGAAGGTGTCTGGTCTAATTAGCATATTACCCCTTTATTAGTGTAGATGCCATTACACCACAGACTGAGATTCTCAGTAAGTATCTGTGTGTGTGTGTGTGTGTGAATGGATCTTATTTTATGCCAGAATTTTGAAGTTATAACCCAACGTCTGCCCATAAATTTCACCAATTGTCCAATTGCATACACACCTAAGCCCACACCTCCCTCAGGCTGAGGAAGGAGCAGACCTTATGCACGTGGCTGAGCAGCTCACTGTCCCTGTCACCCCAGGCTTGGGTCTGATCCCAAAGGGAACCCCAGGCTCGGGTCCCTCATTTTCGGAGACTCTAGATCACAGAGAGGTGCAGGAAGCCCAGCATTGGTGGGAACCCCACCCTGGGACACTCCCCAGCACAGTCCTCCCTCACCCCCAGCCCAGCAGAGCCAGCAGAAGCAGCTCAGGTACAGGTGGGGCAGCGCCTGTCCTCCCCATGGGACGACCACCCCCAGTTCCATGTCCTCTCCTGGGACCACCCTCCTCTCCTGATTTCTGCCCTGAGGTAAGAGACAGGGTCTGGCCTTTGCCCCTGGCTCCTGGCCCTGAGCTCCTGAAACCCTGGGCTTCTCCTGAGTAACAGGTGCCTGTGGGACGCTGATGAGGTGGCTCTTGGCTGAGGATGTGGAGGCCTCAGGGTGGGGACTGGTCCCCAGAAAGACCAAGCTGATCACAGGCTGGAACTCTCAGCCTCAGGGCCCAACCAGGGGGGACAGGGGCTAGAGTTCAAGATCCATCCCCAATGGCCCATGATCCAGTCAATGGTGTCCACCTAGTGGAGCTTTTATAGAAAGCCCTTACCCATGGGGCTCAGAGAGCTTCTGCAGCAGTGGCCACACCCACATGCTGGAGGGGACGGGGGAGGGGGGGGGACACATGCCAACTCCCCGTGACAGAGGCCCCTGCACTGGGCACCTTCCCCACCTGGCCCTGTCCCCTCACCTGGCTGCTCCCTGGGTCCCTGTGATAAACGGTGAGAGTGAGCCCGCCCTTCCCTGAGGGCCATGCGTTCATGCAGCAGATCATGACCTTGGTGGGAGCCCTCACTGTGTGGTCGCACCGGTCAGCGGAGCAGGTCCCATGGGGATGGGAGCCTGAGCCCTGGGTGAGGATGGAGGGGGGTCCTGTGGGACAGAGCCCTGCCCTGGGGGCGATGCTCCCTCCAGGGGGTCCCGTGGGAACGGAGCTGAATGGGAGGAACACAGATGGGGGCAGAGAAGCAGAGACCTGGGTGAGCGGAGGGACACCCCTCCCATCGCACAGACTCTCAGTGAGAGACGCCCCCTCCCGCCTGTCACTCATCCGTCACTGGTTCCCCAGCCCAGCCTGAGCTCCCGCCCCGCACTCAGAAGGTCCAGCCCAGCTCTTGGCCCCCAGAACTGGAAACGGCCCTTCTTCCCACCCCTCAGCCCAGCCCCTGCTCGCTCTTCCCACACGAGGAGAATCCACGCGTGAAGAGTCTGGTGGGAGGCAGGGACCACGTCCCTCCATACAAGAGGGAACCCCACGTCCCCCCAACATTCCTGCATCTGCACCCGAATTGAGGCTCCCCCCTCAGGCAACCGCATGCCAGGCTCTGACTCGAGACCAGGTGACCCGGAGGGGCTGGGCTGGCGGAGAGCACTGGGCAGGGCGGGAGTGGCAGGAACAGTGTCTGGGGACCAGGGGCAGCAGACACAGCAGTCCGCCCCCCGGGCCAGGGCCAGGGGACTCGGGGGTGGGCAGTGGCCCCTCTGCCCGCAGCAGGCAGGGGTCCCTGTGGGCCCGACCTGGGCTGGGCTGGGCTCCGCCTGGCTGCGTGGCCTCAGCCTGACCTGGGGCTCCCCCATCCTGTCAGAGCCCATGGCGTGCGCACGGCTGTGTGTGAGGCAGGAGAAGTGGGGTCCATGGTCCCCAACAGGGAGCACAGCTGTGCCTTCCTGGGAGCAGGTTAGAGACATGCTGACCCGGACCCGCTCCCTGAGTCCCCCCCTGACAGGCCACTCCCAGCCTCACATCCATCATTGACCACACGGGGGCCCCCCTTTCCTTTCTGAGGAAAAACCCACAGAACCCTTCACTGTGGGTGTCAGACCCGTCCCAATGGGAGCTCTGTCGCTGACCTCAGCGGTTCCCCGTCTGGCGGAGCCCCAGCACCCCTGGTGGGCTCCTCACACCCCCAGCTCCTCCCAGGCCCCGTCTCAGGGAACTGGGCGCCAGACCAGGGTCTCCAGCCCTGCAGGGTGGAGGGGCGCTCACGGCCCCAGGGTGTCCTTCCTGGGTTCCTGCTGCTCAACGTGTGACCTGAGACCCGCGGCCTCCGCACCAGCCTCGCTGGGGACCCCGACGCCCCCCTCGGCCAGGACCCCGGAGTCTCAGCGAGTGACCAGGGCCTCCTGCGCCCCGGAAAGCAGGGCCTCGGGACGCGGGGACAGGACTGCAGAGGGGGCGCGGGTGCGGGTGGGATGGGGCGCTCAGCACGGGGTCCTGGTGGGTCCCTCCCCCTTGTCTCCTGCAGCCTCGCTCCCTGGGGGCCGCGTCCCTGTTTAAGGCCCGAGACGGCCTTTCTGTGCGTCTCCGCCCAAGGCTGTTTCTCCAGCGACACCCCTCCGTCCTCCAGCTCCTGTCCACCTGCCAGCCCCCCGGCTCCTTGTTCCCAGCAGACAGCTCCCCCCAACATCTCCTACAACCAACCTCTGTGATCCCCCCCCCCCCCGATATATGCTGCTCCCTGGGCTCCCATCTCCGCTGAGGGCAACTCTATCCTCCTCCTTCCATCCAATCACATTTCTGATGACGGTGCCCGCTCTCTCCCAGACCCCGGATGGACCCAGAGGAGTGCTGTGAAGTCCTCAGAAGGTTCCAGAATCCCACCCGGCCCACTATCCCCACTGATCACCCGCGGAGGGATCTCCTGCCTGCACCCCGCAGGTCCTCCAGCTCCCCCGCTGCCTCCCTTGCCCCTAGGTCTGCCCTCAGTTCAGCAGCCACAGCGACCCATTTAAGGGAACGTCACCCCACGTCCCTCTCCTGCTCCAAACTGTCCTGGGACCCCACCTCCCTCAGCACAGCCCTCGCCCTTCTAAAGCCCTCCCGACCACGTGGTCCCCCAGGCTCTGTCTGAGCTCCATCTCTCTCTGCTCCACCCACACCTGCCTCCTGGCTCTTCCCAGAGACCAGAACCCTCCTGACCTGGGGCATGCGCACTGCAGGTTCCCGCCTGGGCAGACCTCCCTCCAGAGGGCCTCCTGGGTCATGACTTTCCAATCTCTCCTCAAGGTCACCTCCTAGCAAGGCCCACACTGACCACCCATCAAACAGCCCCTGCCCTGTCCCACAGCCCACACCTGGGTCCCCTTCCCGTGGTGGCCCCAGAACCCTTCCCTCTCTCGCCCTCCCCCCTCCCTGTTCCCTGGCTCTTACACACTCTGTGCCCCACACACCTGCCCCTGGCCAGCGGGTCTCCCATTCCCCCTCAGTGAGGCCCCAGAGGCAACCCCAGCGCTCACATCTGTCACTCAACCAGCCGCTGCTCCTGCAGGGGGAGCCCCTCCCTGTGCTGGACACAGTGACCTCATGGCTGTGGCCCCAGCTCAGCTGTCCTGGGGGGGGCTGCAGCTCCGGGTGCCTCCCGGGGACATCACTGCACCTGCCCTTCCCACAGCGCTGCTCCCCTAAACCTGCAGCTGCCTCCCCTCCCCACATCCTGGGGTCCACCGGAGGCTGGAGAGAGGGCAGTGGGCAGAGCACAATCCCAGCAGGACCTGATCTCAGAGGAGGAATGGGGGACCCTCCTCTGTGCTAACTCCACAACCTGGTTCCCCCGAGAGTTCACGGCAAGAACATGAGGCTGGGGAAGGAGGCAAGAGCAGCAGGAACCGGAAATCCATCTCTCCCCCCCGCGGGCTCCTGTGTGCAGGGACCTGGGCCTGTGGGACAATGACAGGGAACATGTACCCTGAGTCAGACGGGGACACCCAGAGAATGAGACCAACGTTCACACACGCAATAACTGGGATAATAGCCACAAACCAACGAAACAACAAACACCTGAAGGTGGGGGCTGAGGGCCAGACTCAGGCCTGATTCCAAGCTGACTTGAGACCCCCGCCCTGTCCCCGCTCCTCGCTGTTCAGGGTCCTGGAGATGCGCTGCATTAGGACAGGGGACAAGGCCTGGGGGATGTGAGTCCCTGTGACCACAGGCCCTGGTGGGACAGGGTTTCACTGAAGGTACAAGGTCAGAAGAGCAGAGAGGTGACCCGGCTGAGGAGTGACCACGTCAAAGCCCACGATGCACTGAGCATGCTCCATCCTCACAGCCTCTCTTGTCTCCACCTGTGACTGGCTCAGCAATAAAATCACATGGGCTCCATGAAAGTTCAAGGTGCTTCCATTAATTTCCTCTCAGATGTTCAGCCATCCTTTAATCCATCAACCTTTCATGACAAGAAATGAAGAGTCACATCCAGAATCTCCTTTCAATACGGGAGCAGGAAGTTGCAGCTCAGAGCACTAGGCAGTAAAGGGAGGGATGAGGAGGGCCCAGCCCACTTCTGCTGGACAGGAAAGTATGGGGAGCAGGGCTGGACCAGTGTGCGAGCCACATCCTGAGTGGTTCAGGGTTCGGGATCTGGAGAAGGGTCGTGTGCAAATGACAGAGACCGGACAGGAAATAATTTGGAAATATTGGGGGCCTGGCAGGAAGCCCAACGCAAGGGGAAGGACTTTCTCTGGTGCCCAGGCCTTGCCAACCTTGTATTTAATTTTGGATACACATATAGCCCTTAGTCAGGCAGGCAATTTCAGTAACAGACAGACCATCTTAAAGGTCAGTAAATATTAGAAAGATTCACTCTGAGACTATTTGGTCAGGAAATTGCTTGAGCCATCACTGTCTGAACTAAACAATGGGTGGATAGCTCTGGCCCTTGCCAGGGCTCAAGGTTCACCAGCGTTCTGGGCTCCTTGTTTACACTTCTGTGATAGTGAAGACAGTGGGTGGCTTCCTATATCTCCCCCCGTTTCTTTTCCTTAGTAAATCTTGAAAAGTGAATGCGGCCTGAAGGGTTCGAGTCCCTTCCAGACTCTTCATTCCGTATCTGCAGACTAGAAATAAACATATGAGAACAAAAATGAGACAAGCAATAGTGGTTATGCGGAGGCAAATGTAAGGAGATCCACCTGAAGGGGTTGAATTCTTTCATGTCCTTTTTACATTGCTGCCAGGCATCTAAGGAATTGGTTTGTAAGTTTGCCTGGGATAACTACACAATATGCTGTTGTAATTCTAAAATATCAAGGGTTGTGTTACCTTTACCCCAAGCACCAAGAAGGTGAGTTTTTATTGATTCCCAAGGGTGCAAGGTGCTATTATAGCAAACGGGGGTAACAGAAATCTGGAAAAAATTACTGCAAGGATAGTCTTTGCTCTAGGCTGTGGTTTTTATCACCCATCCACAAGACTGTAGACTTTAGGGCCCACAATTCAATCTCAAATCGGCTGTCAATTCTTTTTTGTATAGACAAGGTCTTAGTTACATTTTCCTTAACCTGTTGTACAAACTGAGAAGTGTGAACAGTTTGTACCATGGATGAAGCAGCAACGCCCACAGACGTTAACATTAAGAGGGCAAAGATTCCTGCAATTAACATTCCAAGAAATCCTTGTTGTGTTAAGGTTTTTACCAGATCCTGGGACAGGTGGTAGGTGTGATGAGATTCCCAAGGCTCGGCTAGGTTGGTAGGAACCCAAGCGAAAGCCGGTTGTTTTAAAATCATGAGGGAAACCCTTGGGAATGTAGAAATGATACAATGGGATGGTGTGCAGCCTGCCTGCGGCTGGGGTAGTCGAATGTCTGCAGCTGTAAGGCATGGCTCCAGGTGCAAGGTCCTCATTAACCTGGCCCGTTCTTCCCTGGGATCCATGCTGAGGTTTAATATTTCTTGCAGGAATCCACATGGGCTTGGAGAAATTTTCTGGAAATATACCGAATGTTAAGAGGGGATCAGGGCCCTTCCAGAACCCAGACTCGGGATCTTTCCATTTAACCAGATCATTTTCCTTTGCCTTATTCTGACACCAGTGTACTTCCATGGGTGTCTTGCCGTGGGCATCACAGGTGAAAAAATGTAAGGTAATTAAGGCTTGGTGAAGTCTACTCTGAACATAAGGCGGCAGTGACCCCGAAGTCTCTTAGGCAAAGATGTTGGTGATGAAATCCCGGAATCGCTGAGCATACTGCTCAGGATCGCTGCCCCGGCCCCATGCTTGGCAGTTTTGGCTGCAGGAGCTGCTTTCTTCTTGGCATCACACTGGGTCAGGATGGCAGTGAGGGCCATGAAATACACCTCCTTCTGGGGGGCCCCTTCAGCACCCCGGATGGCGTAGACATCAATGAAGGATTCAAACTCTCCAGGGCCCAGGGGCCGATGGGAAAGCATGTAGCTGCCAATGCCCTCAGGGGAGGTGCCACAGGAGCCCACCAGAGCAGGTCCCCTCAGGCCACGGTCCCCATCCCCCTCGGACTCCTCCTCCCGCACAGGCCCCTCCTCCTCCGGTTCGGAGCCACCAACTACGTCACGGATGCCCAACAGAAGGCTGTGGTCCATGATCTTCAGCCACACTAGGAACTCCACACCTCTCTTTAGCTTCTCTAGAAATATTTTCTTCTCCTCTTCACCACTATAAACTTTCTGGCTCTTGTTGAGAAAGTCCCTATCCTTAAGGGTAGGTAATTCCTTAACCTTTTCTTTATCGCTGGCTTCCTGGGACACTAGGGAGCCCCTGAGGTCACACTTCCTGTGCACAGGAAGACGGTGGCTAAACATGTAGCACATCACAAGCATGTAGCTGTCTTCACTGTCCCGCTAACTCGGTACATCCCCGGGGACTGGGGCAGCAGCGTGTTACCATGGCACTTCACAATGTACTGCTGGGAGCTGGAGAGGTTGCTGTGCATGTCAGCAATGTCCTCCCCGGATACTTCTGTGATGACCAGCATCCGATCACAGGAGATAAGGAAGCGACCGTCACTGCCTTCCCTTCCACTCGGGGGACTGCGGGTAAGAGATACCAAGCATTCCTGGTCATCAATGCCCAATCGATCACGGAGGTTCCTGAAGACCTGCGGACACTACTCCTTGAACTTGAAATGACTGGGCAGATTTTCCCTGTGGAAAAGGTGATTGTTGGCCTTGACCTCGGAGCTGGCCTTAAAACCATCTGGCAGCAGCAGCATCACAGGGGGAGGCACCTGGCTGAGCTCAATGATCAAGTGGGCGACGCCCCCCAGCAACACGCCCACCGGTGGGTCAGCCGCCCGAGACACCTTCACCTTCTGCTGCACCAAACGCTTCTGCCTGGTTTTGGAGGCGAAGCCGAAACCCTGGCCGGGGGCCGCTGTGCTCACCGCTATGGAGGCCGGCGGGGCCAAGGAGGACGCCATGGCCTCCCGCGTACCCGACCCCGGGGAAGCCAGAGCCGGCCGCGATCGGGATCCCGACCCCGGAAGCCCACAAATTCTTTATTTTAGTTATTTTTATTATTTGTGTTCTAACAACTTTAAGATTTCAAAGCCAGTTAACAAGGCCGTGTTCTTTTGGCAAATTTTATAACAGAGCTAACTTTTAGTGCCTTCCATGCTAAAGTATTATTTTATTATTATTTTGTGGAAAAACAGGAGTGCCCCCAAGATTTGGGAGGCAACCTTGGAATGCGCTACGTTATTATTCAAAGATTACCATCATTATGGAAACATTAATCCTATTGTCCAAATATAGCCTGTATATTTTGTGTCATTTTTGCCATTTGTTAAAGAAAAAACAGTCTTAGTTCTTTCTGTAGCATCCGTGAAGACATTGGGGCTCAAGAAGTCACCCAAAATCGGGCAGAGGGCGCTTTTCTCTTAAGCTAGACTTTCTTCTCATAGGTACAGAAATCCCAGATGCATCCCTCAATTCTGGGAAATGTTTCATTTGTCTAAATTTTAAATGATGGATTGTGAAATAAAAACATGGCAAAAATGAGACTTTTAATAACATTCTCGAGTGGGCGTCCATTCTCCAGGATCGCCAAAAGACCTAGTAATTTTTTCATTACTTCCCTCTGCCCAGAGAATTTTCCTAGAACCTGTATTATTGGCCACGTGTACCACGCCTATTCTCTCTCTCCCCATTCCCGCATTCTGTTTGTTCTGGGGAAACTCGGCAATCGCCTGGCCATCTA
Organism: Plecotus auritus; assembly: GCF_963455305.1. Classification (NCBI taxonomy): domain Eukaryota; kingdom Metazoa; phylum Chordata; class Mammalia; order Chiroptera; family Vespertilionidae; genus Plecotus; species Plecotus auritus. The sequence continues at coordinate 3,827,038 of NC_137785.1, read as the reverse complement.
TCATTTCTTTCTCATTAAATTAAATTAAAGTCGTGCTTAATAAACTAACAATAAACAATAACTAATACACAAGTATCTAATAATTTCCTGTTTAATATCTAGGACATAAAAGAGGTTGAATCTGCATTGACTGAATCTGGAGGCAGAATGCTCACGCCTTTCCCTGGAGCGCCACCTTGTGTCCTTCTTGGCTGCGTACATTCCCTTTTAAAATGTCCTGTTCTACCACAATTATAGCACCTTATATTCCCCACTGTTACAGCGGCAGCGAGTAAGTTTGCTTGAAAAGTGCCTGACCCCACGTTCTGACAAGCCTGAATTATTTCTGTAATGGAACTTTTTTTTCTCAGAGGCGTCAGGCATTTCTTACAATCAGCATTGGCATTTTCATAAGCTAATTGCTGAATTAACATGTCTCTTGCTGCTGAGCTTTTTTCAAGTTTTGACCCAATCTTTCCCAACATTCAAGATCTAATGTACCTTCTTCAGGAAACCAAGGGTTATGTTCTATAACATCATGCAAAAACTATAAGAGAATACCTCCTGACACTTTAATTTCTTTATTCTTAAGCATGCAAACCAAAAGTCTACAATATAGTTTCTTACTTTTTAACTGAATTCTGCCCCACTAGCCTGGCTTAAAAAAAGATTCCCACCCTTACAGATCGCAACTTCTGCAGCTGGCTGTATGCTTTGCACGTGGTGAATTTCCCCACCTATCCAGTGAATTGTTCCCCACCTATCCGGTGAAATCTTCTCTACCTTGCCGCCGAAGCTACATTTTTCCTATCTAGACGAAATCTTCTCCTCTAGATGTCCCCTGTTGTGGCACCAGATGTGTGAGCCACGTCCTGTGTGGTTCCGGGTTCGGAATCTGGAGGAGGGCCGCGCGCAAATGACAGAGAGGAGACAAGAAATAATAATTTGGAAATACTGGGGGCCAGGCAGGAAGCCCAACACAACGGGAAGAACTTCCCCTGGTGCCCAGGCCTTGCCAACCTTTTATTCAACTTTGGACATACAAATAGCTCTTAGGCAGGCAGGCAATTCCGGTAACAGACAGACTCTCTTAAGGATCAGTAAATGTTAGAAAGATTTACTCTGAGACTATTTGGTCAGGAAATTGCTTGAGCCATCACTGTCTGGACTCAACAATCAGTGCATAGCTCTGGCCCTTGCCAGGGCTCAAGGTTCACCAGCATTCCGAGCTCCTTGTTTACACTTCTCTGATAGTGAAGACAATCGAAGGCTTCCTACAGCCAGCACCCCAATCAGACGTTCTTGAGTCAGGATGTGGGAGGGTGAACACATCTTCCATCACTCAGTCCCCACAAGGCAGCTGCCTCACGCTGTGGAGGACAATCATCATGAACAGATTCAGGGGAGTTTCTGAAACTGGTGACGTTCTCAAAGACCACTTCATGGTCACAATGTCCCACAGAATCCCCATGACCCAGTCCTCCCCTCTGCCCACCCCATCCGCAGATCAGGTATCCCCTTAAGAAGCCGAGAGAAACACATCAGAACCCTGGGCGCTGTCATTGCCTGGCTTAGGCACACCGGGATTGGGTCAGAGCCCCAGGTCAAGAAACTAAGGAGGAACTATGGAGTCAGGTCCTGCATGCCTCCCATAGGCACTGTCCCAGAAACTCAGGGGTCACCCCTCTATACTCACTGGCAGCCTGAGCGTAGCTCCCTCCTTTTCCACCTGCGGGAAGAAAACATCCCGTGAGAGACCAGGGACGAGACAGGGCCAGGAGGTCCTAAGAAAAGCCCTAGTCCTGGGCCCAGAGAAGTTTCCAGAACCCTGTGTATAGACCCAGGGCAGGACCAGGAAACCTGAGGGAAGTGCATGTGTGGGGACGGGACCCTCCGCCCTCCTGGAGTCTGTGCTCAGCAGGGACCTGACCTCTGACCTGGGACTGCTGGGAACGGGGTCCCCACCACCAGCACCATCAGGTGGTAAGTGGGTCCCTCATTTTCCCATGGGCCTCACTAAGGAGTAAGGGTCAGCACAGAGCCCCACACTGGCAATCACAGGCGTGGGGACGGTGCTTCCTGTGAATGAGGCGGGACACACGCCTACCTGGGATGAACCCCCAGTGGGACAGACACTCAGACCCCACCCCTGCCCATCTGAGCGCCTCCTCCCCCACATCACAGCTCCAGCCACAGCTCCCAGCAGAACCAGGCCCCCAGCGATGCCCAGGATGATGAAGATGAAGGTGAGAAGGCAGCTAGGGGGGAGAAGGGAAGGGAGGGTGAGGGCCCTGACCCCAGGCCTCAGCCCCGACCCCACTGAGGTCCCCCAGGGCCCCTGCTGCCCTGAGAAGAGGCTCTGTGCCCACTCCTCCTCACCCCATCTCAGGGTCAGGGGCTCGGTCAGCCCCTCGTGCTGCACATGGCACGTGTATCTCTGCTCCTCTCCGGGGGGCACCCCCACGGCCGCCCACTTCTGGAAGGTGCCGTCCCCCGCAGGCCTGGTCTCCACCAGCTCCATGTCCTGCGTCTGGTCCTCCCCGTCATGCTGCCAGCTCAGGCTGATGTCCGCAGGGTAGAGGCCCAGCGCCCAGCACCTCAGGGTGACCTCACGGGCAGAGACGGGGTGATGGGTCACGTGTGCCTTTGGGGGGTCTGAGCGGAGGGGAGAAAATGCAGGACCTTTGCATCTGCCATGGGACATACAGGAAGGGAATGTGCCTCCCAACCCCCCTCCTCTTTTTAAAAAAATTGAATCAAATGCTATGATTATGGCGCTGGAGTAAGTGCTCCCCCATTCTCTAATCATGTAAACGTACATAGTTTTTATTTTTCTTATTTATTTATTTTTTTAAATATATTTTATTGATTTTTTCCAGACAGCAAGGGAGAGGGATCGAGAGTTAGAAACATCCATAAAAGAGAAACATCCATAAGAGACAAACATCGATCAGCTGCCTCCTTCACACCCCCTACTGTGGATGTGCCCGCAACCAAGGTACATGCCCTTGACCGGAATCACACCTGGGACCCTTGAGTCTCTGCCGATGCTCTATCCACTGAGCCAAACGGGTCAGGGCTAGTTTTTATTTTTCAATTACAGTTCAAGATTATATTGATTTCCAGTGTACATCATAGTGGTTAGACATTTGTATAATTCACCAAGTGACCCCCCGAGAAGTCCAGTCCCCACCTGGCACCACCCGTAGTAATTAACCATCTTATTGACTATTTCCCCTCGGCATGGAATCATACTTTAGTTATAAAACTGTGACCCTCCATGTCGTAGTGAACAAAGTATGGACCGTATCATTTGTGGTGACCATGTAAAGCTCCATGCATGGGGAGTATTGATTATTGATTTCCACAGTGTCACTGCTTATTATTAAACTCTTCTTCCAATGGAATTCTTGTCTTGTGATCCATGCTTAATGGAGACCACTCTGTCTCCTGCCAGAATGAGAGTTTTTCGTCTGGAGAGCGGTCTCCTTTTCCCTCAGAGTCCACATGGAAGGCTCCCGATAATGCTCGAAGGATGATGCATGGGGAAAAGAGTCCCTGAGGCCACCAAGCCAAAGGAGAGAACAGGAATAACAGAGTCGTCCCTCGGTATTTTCTCAGGCTCGACGTAAAGGATCTGAACGCAGAAACCATGATGGTGTTCACGACTGTAACAAACAGAAACTCCCACCTGCACATCACGACCAATCCTGGGCCAAGAAGGAAGGCAGGGAGGTCAGTGGTAACCTGGGGGACTTAAGTCTTTCTCGGTCCATCCTGCGGCTGCCTGACCTGCCCTGGCAGTTACTCTCCTCAGACTCCAGAAGAAATCAGCCACCGCTCTGAGCACCTGCCTCCATCCTGCCCTCCCTGCACTGTGTGGGGCATGAATTCCCATCGCGGCTGGGATGCAGGAGAACGGGTTAGCGTTTCTTGTCCATATTTGTTTGGGGACTTGACGAGTCAACCACTTTCTCTGTAACATCCCTACACTGTCCACAGGAGTAGTAAAAGCATGCTGGGCAGTAATAAAAGGTCACAATGCATCGGGAAAAAGTTCCCTTCTATCAAGGGCCGTGTGGAGTCCCTGATTGGATTGGAGACCCGTGGTCCCGTCACTCCTGTCCAGGTAGAGATGCCAGCAGGTGCCCCTCAGCGTCCCCTGAGAAGAAACTCGGGTTCCACTCCCACCTTTGTGCTTCCACATCGACTGCTTCATCCCGATTTCCTCACGCCTCCAATGGAGTTGGTTCCCCTTTCTCCCCCGTCTCTGCTCACGATGTACAGGTGTCCCATGGGGCAGAGAGCGACTTCCCCTAAATTCCAAGATACGTGAGATCCTGTGACCTCATTAAATCCTCTCCCTTTATTATTTCTTTCAGAGGATGGGGTGGGACAGCTGACATCCTCACTAACTTTCCCGGCTGTGACAGCACATGTGTGGCACCCCATTGGGAAGATTGGGGGACACGGTAGGAGTGCCCAACCCGTGAAAGGGAGCCATCATTGAAGTTGGGCGGTTGGAGGAACGTAAGGGCTGAACGTCTGGTTCTGGAGTACAAGGACGTTCTCACCAACAGGGGGAGGGCTTCTCTTTTCTCCACACGTTTGCCAACAGGCGTCTCTCCCTTCGGTCCATCTGTCCTTCTGAGCCTTTCACTCTCCCCCTCGTCCCATTTGTGATCTCCCGTCCTCCCGTGGGTGACGCTCAGCCTCTGACTCCCCGACATCCATCCTGCTCTCAGTCTCCAGGTGCAGGGAGTCGGCGAAACCATTTCCCACCGGGTTTGACACAACTCACTTTCCCACCAGGAATATCTGAGAGAGGAGTCCACATTCCTGTGAAGAGTTGGTTTTGTCTGACTCTGTCATTTTCACCATGCGGGGAGGTGAGCCCCAACATCACATGGTGGCTGAACTTGAGTTTCCCCTCTGACTAAAACTGTTGGGCAATTTCATGTGTGTGGACCATGTAAACATCCTCAACAGGAGGATGGACTGGACTCTTGTTCATGAGTGAGTGGGACTCTAGTAAGGTGCCAGCGTCCTTAACTACTGGGACCCTTTGGCTATTAATGGATCTGTGGGCAGAGACTGTGGGATGAGAGAAATGTCTGGTCTTTGCCCCTGGCTCCTGGCACTGAGCTCCTAACACCCTGGGAACCTCCTGAGTGACAAGTGTCTTTGGGATGCTGATGAGATGGCTCTTGGCTGAGGGGCCGGGAGGCTTCAGGGTGGGGGCTGGTCCCCAGAAAGACCAAGCTGATCAGAGGGTGGGAACGTTCAGGCCCTAGAAGGAGGCAGAGCAGGAGGAGCCTGAAAAGCCATCTCTCCACACCACAGTCCTGTGTGCGGGGACCCTGGGCCTGCGGGACACTGACCCCAAAATGAGCCCTGATACTGTCAGACGGGGACACCCAGAGAATGAGACCAAAACTCCTACACAAACACAGCAACAGGCATAAGGTTCCCAAGAGCAAAGACACCACAAACACCCAGGACAGGAGGGCGGAGGGCGGACCCAGGCCTGAGCCCAGGCTGACCTGCCCAGGAAGACCTCGCTGTCCAGGGTTCAGGAGAGGCGCTGCATTAGGACACGTGACAAGGCCTGGGGATGGGAGTCCCAGTGACCACAGGTCCTGGTGGGACAGGGTCCCCAGAGGGAGAAGGTCAGAGGAGCAGAGAGGTGACAAGGTAGTGGAGTGACAACGTCAAAGCCCACGATGCACTGAGCCCTGACCAGGCACAGAACCCGACCACGCTCCGTCCTCCCACCCCTCCTGTCCCGCCTGCAAAGAGCTCAGAATACACGGGAATCTGCAAAATTCTTGGTGTTTCCGTTTATTTCCTCTCAGAAGACATTTAATTAGAGGGTCTCCTTTAATTACCGTCACCAATCAGGACAAGAATTGAAGAACCAGGTCAATCCACAGTCTCCTTTCAATACGGAGCAGGAAGTTGAGCTCAGAGCACCAGGGAGGAAAGGCAGGGATGGGGATGGGGATGGGGAGGGCCCAGCCGCCTCTGGGGACAGAAAAGTGTGGGGAGCAGGGCTGGGCCAGCCCCCCATCAGAGGTTCTTGAGTCAGGAAGTGGGAGCGTGAAAACACCATCCATCACTCAGTCCCCACAAGGCAGCCGCCTCACGCTGTGGAGGACAATCATCAGGAGCAGATTCAGGGCAGTGGCTGTAACTGGTGACATTCTCAAACCCACTTCATGCTCACAGTGTCCCACAGACTCCCCACCACCCAGGCCTCCCTCTGCCCACCCCTCCCCACGGCAGGTCTCACCTTTAGAAGCCGAGAGAGACACATCAGAGCCCTGGGCGCTGTCACTGCCTGCGGGGGACACAGCAGGATGGGGTCAGAGCCCAGGATAGGAGACTAAGGAGGAACTATGGGGGTGGGGTCCCCAATGGCTCCCCTCTGCACTGTCGCAGGGACTCAGGGGTCACCCCTCCATACTCACTGGCAGCCTGAGCGTAGCTCCCTTTTCCACCTGCGGGAAGAAAACATCCCGTGAGACCAGGGAGGAGGCAGGGCCATGAGGTCCTAAAGGAAGCCCTAGTCCTGGGCCCCAGAGAAGTTTCCAGAACCGAGTGTATAAACCCAGGGCAGGACCAGGAAACCTGAGGGAAGTGCATGTGTGGGGACTGGACCCTCCGCCCTCCTGGAGTCTGTGCTCAGCAGGGACCTGCCCTCTGACCTGGGGATGCTGGGAACGGGGTCCCCACCACCAGCATCATCAGGTGGTAAATGGTCCCTCATTTCCCACGGGCCTCACTAAGGAGTAAGGGTGAGCACAGAGCCCGACACTGGCCATCACACGCGTGGGGACGGTGCTTCCCGTGAATGAGGCGGGACACACATCTACCTGGGCTTGAACCCCCAGTGGGACAGACACTCAGATTCCACCCCTGCCCACCTGAGCGCCGCCTCCCCCACATCACAGCAACAGCCACAGCGCCCAGCAGAACCAGGCCCCCAACGATGCCCATGATGATGATGAAGGTGTGAGAAGGCGGCTCTGGGAGGACAAGGGAAGGGAGGGTGAGGGCCCTGACCCCAGGCCTCAGCCCCAAACCCAATGAGTCCACCAGGACCCCGCTGCCCTGAGAAGAGGCTCTGTGCCCACGGCCCTCCTCACCCCATCTCAGGGTCAGGGGCTCGGGCAGCCCCTCGTGCTGCACATGGCACGTGTATCTCTGTTCCTCTCCGGGGGGCACCCCTACGGTCGCCCACTTCTGGAAGGTGCCGTCCCCCGCAGGCCTGGTCTCCACCAGCTCCATGTCCTGGGTCTGGTCCTCCCCGTCACGCTGCCAGCTCAGGCTGATGTCCGCAGGGTAGAAGCCCAGCGCCCAGCACCTCAGGGTGACCTCATGGGCAGACACGGGGTGGTGGGTCACGTGTGCCTTTGGGGGGTCTGAGGGGAGGGAGAAAATGCAGGACCTTTGCATCTGCCATGGGACACTCCAGCAGCGCCCATGTGACCATCCTGAGAGTGGACAGACACCTGGGTGGGGGAGGGAGCACACAGCCCCCACACCAGCCTGGACAGAGGCACCTGGAAGGACCTCATGTTCTTTAGAAAGTTCTAGAATCAGAGAGACACAGCCCAGGGCAGGAGGCAGGTCTCTGAGGGGAGAAAGGGATTTGTGGTCCTGACCTGGGTGGAGGCCACGTGACTCAGAAAAGCTGGGGTCAGGCCTCAGACACGGGGGTGTGGGCAGCGCACAAGGCCTGAGAGAGAAGGTCCCCGTGGGTCCCAGAGCCCCTGCAGGGCCCATGGGAACCGCTGATGGATTATTTCACGGGGGTCTCCCTGCACCCCAGGAGAGCCTGCACCCCTAACTGTCCCTGAGAGGAGGGGGAGTCCCTCTGGTACCTGATCTGGACATCCATCGGGGCGCCATCCCCGACCCTAGGAGGGGTGTCTGACACTGACCCCCTGTCCTGTCTCCTTGTAGGACCCCAGCCCCGGGGAGAGGGGGCGGCCCCAGGGCCCCTGGTACCTGCGCGCTGCAGGGTCTCCTTCCCTTTTTCCAGGTACATGCGCAGTGACTCCAAACACAGGCCCTCCAGGTAGCTCCTCTCAGGCTCTGCCACACCCTCCGCCTCCCACTTGCGCTTTGTGATCTGAGCCGCCATGTCGGCCGCGGTCCAGGAGGTCAGGTCCTCGTTCAGGGCGATGTAGTCGGTGCCGTCGTAGGCGTATTGCCAGTATCCGCGGAGGAGGCGCCCGTCGGGTCCCACGTCGCAGCCATACATCCACTGGAAGGTGTGAGACCCTGACCCCGCCCCGAGGTCAGCCCCGCCCCGAGGTCACCCCGCCCCGCCCGCCCCGCGGGGCCTGAATCTAAACTGAAAGTGAAATCGGGTCAAAGTCCCCGCGGGCTCCTCCCGGGTGGGGGACGGGCGGGTCCCGCCGCCTCGGGGTGAGGCTCGGACTCGGACCCTCGGGGCGACCCCGGCCCGTCCGTGGGGAGGGGGGTTGTGACGGGCCCGGCGCGCGGCTCACCGTCCTCGCTCTGGTTGTAGTAGCCGCGCAGGTTCTTCAGGCTCACTCGGAAAGCCTGTGCGTGTCCCTTCATTTTCTGCGTCTCCTCCTCCCAATACCCCGGGTACACCTGCTCCACCCACGGCTGCTGCATCCACGGCGTCCGGGGCTCCATCCTCGGACTCGCCGCGTCGCTGTCGAACCGCACGAACTGCGTGTCGTCCACGTAGCCGACTTCGAGGTACCGGGGCTCCCCGCGGCCGGGCCGGGACACGATGGTGCTGAAATACCTCAGGGAGTGGGGGCCTGGGGGGCGGACGGAGGGCAGGGCCGGGGCTGACACGCGCCTTCCCGGCACCGCGCCCCCGCCGGGTCCCCTCGCTCCTCCCCGCACAGCCGCCCCCTCCGACCCCGCACTCACCGGCCCAGCTGGGGGTCAGGACCAGCGCCCCCGAGAGCAGCAGGAGGAGGGTGGGGGGCCTCAGGACCTGCATCTTCCGCGTCGGGGGAACCTTCTGAGTCCGGGCGCTTCCGCGGAGGAGTTATAACCGGAGCCGCGGGGACGCTGATTGGCTGCTCTGGAAACCGCTGAGCCAATGGGAGTGTGAGTGGGGACGCGTCACGAGTATCCAGGAAGGAGGCGCCGACACAGGTTGGGAGAGGAGAAGTGAAACCAGGGCGCTGGGGAGTCCCCAACACGGAGCTGCCCCCCCCAGACTCTGTCCCCTGCTGAGACCTGCGCGCAGGCCTGGGCCCTGGACTCGGTCCTGACCCCCCTCCTGCGCGGAGCTCCCGTCACACTGTCCCCCGAGGCCTGGCCCAGGCGCTGTGCTGTTCAGGGACTTTCCAAGGTTTGGGGTTCACCATCTCTGTGCACCTCACACAGGAGGGAGGCCCGCAATAATCCTGTTTATGTGGTTCCGTCTGTCACAGTCACCACTCCCGGAGTCACACGGGAAACAAGTATTAATGCACGTCGCATGCTCACTGCCCGTGAGAGGGTAACAGAGGCATGTTTTTATGGAAAACACCCATTTCCCAGAGAACAAGGAGGAGAGAGGAGGGACCTGCTCCCCTTTCACATCCTCCCGTCTCCCTGGGAGACGCTGGGTGTTCACATTTGCTTCTGCGTTTTATCTGTTATTGTGGCTGCAGCTTCTTAGGACACAGCCGGCCTCACAGAAATGGGCAGGAGCAGCGTTTTCCTGACCTTTTCAGGTCAGTGTGGGTGCTCACCTGTGACAGTCACTGCAGCGACACAAGCGGTCGTTTCTGAAAGGGCTCTGCACAGTGAGACCTGAAACCATATTGACTGTGTTCTTCTTGTTTTAGTTTTTTAAATATATATTCTTTTATTTCAAGTAGGGAGAGAGAGAGAGATACATCAATGATGAGAAAGAATCATAGATCCGCTGCCTGCTACATTCCCCACACTGGGGATGGAGCCTCTAACCCAGGCTTGTGTTCTGACAAAAAGGTGAAGTGTGACCTCCTGGTTCATAGGTCAATGTTCAACCCCCAAGCCCTGCTGGTTGGGGAATATTGAATAATTCCTGTTCTGTCATGTCACCGTCCCCAGGGCCGTCTTGCTGGGTGGCTCTGTCCTCATGCAGGTTAGTTAAAGTGATGCCTGTGTCTCTAAGTCCCAGAGCCCTTCCCGTGCTGGTGCATTAATCACCGTCATCAAAGCTCACATGTGAGTCTGTTCCCACAGAGCCCCTAGGAAAGTGTGTCCGCACTGGGGAGGGTCTAGCTGACGTGGTGGGACACCCCTGTTCCAACTTCTGGTTTTCTCTCGGGGGCTCACATTTCATCAAGACAACAGGCCTGTCCGTGGTCCCCTGCCAGGTGACATATCCTGAAGGGAGAAGCTCATGTTTATTTTTAAAAATACATTTTTATTGATTTCAGAGCGGAAGGAGAGGGAGGGAGAGAGAGAGAGAGAGAGAGAGAGAGAGAGAGAGAGAGAGAGAGAGAAACATGAATGATGACAGAGAATCTTTGATTGGCCCCCTCTTGCTCACCCCATTGGGGATTAGGCCCACAACTCGGGCATGTGCCCTGGACTGGAATCAAAGTTGGGACCCTTCAGTGCGAAGGCTGATGCTCTACCCACCGGGCCAAACCAGCTTGGGCACTCACATTCCTGTTTGAGAAAGTGTGTGCCACTTCACCCAATCTCAGCAATCCTAGTGTCTGTGTCATTCATTCTTTTAAGTAAACAGGGCCAGGCCGGTGTGGCTCAGTGTGCAGGCTCCATCCCCAGGGGTGGGGGGTGGGGGGCGTGCAGGAGCCAGCCTTCCCATGGTTCTCCCCCATCCTGGATGTTTCCATCTCTGTCTCCCTCTCAGTTCCTCTCTGATATCAAATTTTTAAAAGTATAGTTTTTCTTGATTTCAGAGAGGAAGGGAGACAGAGATAGAAACATCCATAATGACAGAGAATCAAGGACCTGCTGCCTCCTGCACGCCCCCTACTGGGAATTGAGAACACATCCAGGGCCTGTGACCTTGACCTGAATGAAACCTGGGACCCTCCAGTCCGCACACCTATGCTCCATCCACTGAGACAAACCAGCTAGGGCTCAACTTTTTAAAAAGTAAACATGGATCCCATGAGAAAGAGGCTAGCCCCACTCACACACATGATCTCCCTGGTACATGACACTTGGGATGTGGCAGAGGGTTTTCTGTGTATTTCCCGGGCCATCATATGTGGGGTTTTTATCCTCCATTTTTATTAAAGACCATTAACAAATGAATAATCCACTTGTGTAATGAAGGCAAGATATATGTATATATCTTCTTTTTGAGAATATTTTTATTTTTCAATTACAGTTGATGTACAATATTGTATTAGTTTACTTGGACAAGTCTGTGGTTAGACATTCATAGAACTTATACAGGGATCGCCCCATACATGTAGGACCATGTGACCTCACATGTAACTGTTACAACATGAGTGACTGTGTTCCCTGTGCTGTGCTTTCCCCCCCATGACCACACTGTAGGGACCGTGTTGTAGTTCCTCCTCCTCCACCTGCTCTGCCCAGTCCCCCCCGCCCTCCGGCAGCCAGCAGTCTGCTCCCTGTGGCTCTGAGTCTGTGGCTGCTGTAGGTTCTGTTGGGCTGATCCCAGGGGCTCTGAGTGCGGGCTGTGGGGAGGGGGGTCATTGTTCTGTGGTTGTGGGCCGATGCAGGCACCCTGTTCACCTTTGGGGTATCTCCACCGGAGGCCACGGTGTTTTAAAATGTGGATGGAAGGATGAGGCTTCAGTGAAGAGAATAATTTCACCTACTTCCACCGCGTCCTTTAAAGGGAACTGGTTCTGTTCTCTGTCTGTCTGTCTTCTCTCTGCAGGTCAGTGCTGGTGGGAGGAACGACGATGGAGGTCGGGTGTCAGCCCATTCGTGCTGAGCTTGGCCTCAGCGCCCCTGTCAGCGGAGTGAAAAGGCCAGGATGTCCTTCATCTCCTGCCAACAGTGTCGACCCCACATCCCGGGAAAGGCTCTCAGAGACTTCAGGGTTCCACGGACCACACTTTGAGAAAGGTTGTTCGGGATAAACCAGAGGGCGTCTCCCAACTGTCCCTGCCTCTGCCTCCTCTTTTCTTCCCAGAATCCCTCTCCATGAGGCAGATCCTGCGCCCCAAACTGAGGTCACAGCATTGCCCCTGGGACCTTCTAGAAGAGAGCTCACCCTGGAAATCCCACAGGGAGAGCCCTCAGCCTGGGAGGTGGGCGGAGGGACAGGGGTGTCCCCTCTGGGACAGGGAGCAGTTTGTGCCTGAAGACACCAGTCCCCCAGACCCCTCCTGTGGCTTCTACACCCCAGCTGAGTGAGCGCTCCCATCCCACAGACACCTGACGTGTCTGTAGGGGCAGCCATCTAGGCCCTTTATTTTATTCCTTTTAATTAAAAAATGTTGTTATTGATTTAGAGAGAGAGGACGGGAGAGGGAGAAAGAGAGGAACAGGGATGGGGAGGGAAGCACTGATGGTTGCCTCCCCCACACGCCTTGACCAGGGGTCACACCTGAGACCTTCCAGTGCCCAGGACAGCCCCCCCCCGCCCCCCCCCAGCACCACCAAGCCGGGCCTTTTATGCAAATGAACCCCTTGCTCTGTCCTGAGGCCCCGCCCACAGCGGAGCAGTCTGTCCAGCAGCACATTCTGAGAGCCAGGACTCGCTCTGCACCGCTTTCTCCCACGTGGCGGCCACCAGCTGCCGTGGCCACTGCGCCCCTGACACGTGGCTCCTGTGTTGAGCAGGGACTTCCCTTCAGGGACCTGTCATCCAGCCGCCGGGGGTCGTGTAGCCGCCCCATGAGACGGCGCCCGGCTGAATGCTCTCAGTGTCCAGTCTCTGCCCCGCAGGCCCCGTGGGCTCACAGACGGATGGAGGTGACCGTGTCTGCACGTGGAAGCCACGGGGCTGCATGTGTCACTGACGCCAGTTGTGTGTGTGGGTCTCGGTGATCCTCAATCCCAGCTGCCCAGGAGCGCACAGGCATGACCTCAGATGAGAGTTAGCGCCCTCAGGGTGTAGGGCTCACCACGCCCCTCCCTGCAGCCTTCCTGTGTGCGTCCCCCGGACCTCGGTGCTGTGTTTGGTGACCCGGTGACAGGAGCAGGCACAGCAGGCTTTCCCGCAAGAGAAAGTGTCTGTTGAACCAGCAGGCGCAGCTCCCTGGAGGCCCCGCACGTACTTAGAGGACAGAAAGCAGAGGAGGTCACTGTAGATTCCACCCTAGAACCCCTTACCTGCTGCTCCTCCCCTTAACTCCCCCCAACACTCTAACAGCCCCGTTTCCCTCGCCCTGGAATGCTCTCCCACAGAGGACATTATATGTGAAGCGTTTGCAGTTGTGGATGAGAATTTCTCAAACCAACACCCAAAGATGGAAACCAGGAAGGAAAACATAAAACTTGTCCATGTCAACCTCACACTCGAGAGAGACAACCTCAGGCCCAGAATCAAACTCAGAGACGCACCAAGATGTTGACAGAGAAAGGGCCCCGGGGACCAGTGTTCCTCAGCCAAAGCCCAGGGGACCCCTGTGGGCAGGCGAGGTGGGTTAGTCATCATTGCTGGGGGAGATCGCGTCCCTCGGGGGCCATGGGGCATCCTAGCGGGAAGGGGGAGATGGGGCACATCTAGGAGGTGGGCTCTGCATGGCGACCTCGGGAGGGTCTGGGGAAGCAGGCTCATCGGATGGGTGGTGTCAGGGGGCAGGGCTGTGGGTGGGCAGCTCAGTGACTGTCCAGGGACAAGGCCGCCTGCAGGGAGGATGGGGCGCAGCTGGAGGGAAGCGGCCTCGCTGCCATGAGCCCGCGCAGGGGGCTGTGTGGTCCTCTGTGAGCTGTGCGGCCTGTGTGTGTCTGTGTGTAGACGCAGGGAGGGTGGTGTGGCTGTGTCTCCCTTGTCATGGCCTCGGGACGGCGTGTCTGAGGTTGACACTCTGAGAGGTGAATCGTGTCCAACGGGAGAGGAACCGGCCCCGCTGTGAGCTCCGGGCCAGCTCCCGACAGCACTGAGGCCTCGCGGGTCAGACCAGGTCCCGTGGGGGCTGCGTGTCCTTCTCTCCGAAGCCCAATGTCTAAAAGCATCCACAGCCCAATCCGCCAGTGAAGCACGTGAGGGACAACGTGGGAAGAAGAAATGCGGTGTCAAACATCTGTCTGTGTGACAGACACATGGGGACAATAATGAGAACGTGGAACTAGAGGAACAGGGATGAAATGGAAATCCATCCATTCAGCCCTGACCGGTGTGGCTCAGTGGATAGAGCGTCAGCCTGCGGACTGAAGGGTCCCAGGTTCGGTTCTGGTCACGGGCATGTATCTTGGTTGAGGGCACATCCCCAGTAGGGGGTGTGCAGGAGGCAGCTGATTGATGTTTCTCCCTCATCGATGTTTCTAATTCTCTATCCCTCTCCCTTCCTCTCTGTAAAACATCAATAAAATATATTTTAAAAAAATAAAGAAATAAAATCCGTCCATTCAAAAATTAAAGGAATGAATTAATTGACCCTGTCCGTTCATAAAGATGAGGGATGGTGAGCGTCTCAGCGGGAAGTGGACACTGGGCCCGTTTCTAAGGCTGCCTCTGCCGCCGTCCCATTAATGTAAATGTGCCCGCGTCTGACACGTTCCTCCCTGCCCTTCAGCATTTATTCTAGAAGATCCCACACGCGTCCTAGAAACACACATATTGACTGAGGGCGGGGGATTCGTGCGCCCCTGCGGCCTCCCAGCCCCCCCCCGGCGCCTGGGGCGCGGGTGCTGAACCCCGAGACCCTGCGGCCTGGGTCCCCGCTCCTGCTCCTCCTCCAGGAATCCGGCTTTCCCCTGGGAGGCAGCGCTCTCCATGGGGGCCTGGTACGGGGGCGGGGGGTCAGGGGGCAGGGCGAGGGGAGCCCCACAGCGGGTGGGCGCCCGCGCAGCCTGCCTCCCTCCTGCTCCGCTCCAGGCCGGAGGGGTGGCCCCCCCGGGGGCTCCGACTGCAGAGCGTGTCGCACCGGAAAGGCTGGGGGGCCACGACCTGGAGTGCAGGGCAGACAGGGCCGCAGGCTGGGCTTGTGGGAGGCGGCGATGTCTTCAAGGAAAAGTGATCGGGTCATTCCCACGGAGCAGACGCCCGCGCCCCTCCCGTCCCCTTGGACAGGACGCCCCTGTCCGGGCGCTGAGCCCATTGGCACCCGCAGCCGCGCCAGGGCCGCCAGGGGCAGGGGTGCCCTGCTGGCCGAGGCCGGGCCCCCGGAGGAGGGGGTGCCATGCCTCCCAGGTTCCTCTCAGGAGCCTCGGGAGTGGCCCTTCCTGTCTCCAGACATCCCCAGGGCTCCCTGCTGCTCCCTGCGCCCTGGGGCCGCCCCCCCACACGGAGCAGCTGGGGGGTCACCTGGGCGACGCCTGCGCAGCCGGAAGTGCTCCCTGGGCCCAGGCTCCGGGAGTGTCTGCGGGTCCAGGAGCCCGAGGGGAGGATGCTCTTAATCACTTTATTTTTTAAAAATTATTTTTATTGATGTCAGAGAGGAAGGGAGAGGGACACAGAGAGAGAGAAACATCAATGAGGAGAGAATCACTGATCGCTGCCTCCTTGCACGCCCCGCACTGGGGATGGAGCCCGCAACCCAGGCATGTGCCCCGACCTGGAATCGAACCCGGGAGCCTTCAGTCCGCAGGCCAACGCTCCATCCACTGAGCCACACCAGCTAGGGCTAGGGCTTAATCACTTTCTTGACAGAGAAGGAGGAGCTCAACTTAAAGAGGAAGGACCTCAACTCTTGGTCAACACACACACAAACACACACATAAGAATAAGGAAGCCAGGCCTGGCCAGTTTGCCTCAGCGGATAGAGCGGGGGCCTGCGGACGGAAGGGTCCCGGGTTCGATTCGGGTCCAGGGCATGTAGCTCAGTTGCAGGCTCCTGGCCTGGTCGGGGGCAAGTGGGAGGCAACCAATCAATGTGTCTCTCACATGGGTGTTTCTCTCTGTCTGCCCCTCTCCCTCCCACTCTCTCTGAAATCAATGGGTAAAATAACTTCGGGTGAGGATTAAAAAGAAGGAGAAGAGGAAGCCAGGATGTGACCTGGAGGGAGACGGCCTGGCAGTTTTAAGAGATAGAACTATGTGGGACTTCAGGACGAGACGTTCAAGGATCTTTGAGAAATGGCCGTGCTGCCCTTGGTGGGAATGAAGGTCATTCCTTCCAGAACAGGGAACAGCCTGAAAAGGTGGCGCCATGAGCCTCAGAACCAGCAAAGGCACCAAGAAACATGTGTCCTGCCGCTGGAGGAGTGGCCCTGAGCCGGGATGGACGTCCCTCGGCAAAGCAAGGGGCACTCACTTCAGGCGACGTTGAGTGGGGGGACGGGACCCCAGTGGATTTCTGTGCACAGCACCCCGTGGCCCGGGAAAGGGTCACGGTGCCCAGGTCCCATCTGACGACTACAGGAATGTCTGCTGCCCACGCAGAGGGCGAGGGACAGGCGCCCGCGCATGTGCAGAGGACCCTGAGACAGGGGCACGCACGGAGCCCGCGACTCAAGCTCCTAATGGCCTCGCTTCAGCCCTGTTTGCTGAGAGAGTGGATGGAGGGAAACAGCGGCTCCGCGGGAGAAGCTGGGGAAGCTCCCAGCAGGTCAGAGGTTCTCCCCACTGCCCAGCGCTGCAGAAACCAGAGAGAGAGAGAGAGAGAGAGAGAGAGAGAGAGAGAGAGAGAGAGAGAAAGAGAGAAACCATATCAGCAACCTGCGTGCCTCATCGAGCGAGGTTTCCCTCTCTTTATGCTGCATTTAAACAAGGAGATCAACCATGTGGCCCCAGCTGGTGTGGCTCAGTGGAGAGAGCGGCCGCCTGCAGACTGAAGGGTCCTGGGCTTGATTGCGGTCCAGGGCACGTGCCAGGGTGTGGGCTCCTCCCCAGTGGGGGGGCGTGCAGGGGGCAGCCGGCCCATGATTCCCTCTCATCATTGATGTTTCTCTCTCCCTTCCTCTCTGAAACCAATAAAATTACCTTTAAGAAAATAAAGTGTTGTGTTTACACCCAACCTCAGACCCTGTCCCATTGTCCAAGGCTGACATCGGGAGGGGCGTGTCATGCTCAGAAGCGGGGCAGCCTGGCGTTGGTTCCCATCTCAGGGCTGTGCTGTTCCCTGGGCCTCACGGGGCGGGAGGGGCCTCCAGCCATGGCCTCTCGGGGCCTCTCGCTGGGAGCAATGTGTGCGCAGGCTCTACCTGGACCTGGAGGATTTTTTATTTATTTGTTTTTCTTTGAATTGATACATTGAGTGACCCTGGTTAACAAAATTATACAGCTGAATCAGTTTTTTACCTCTGTTCGCATCTATCACTTCCTTATCCAATTACTATTTCCATTATGTATATATTTTACTGTCTGAAGTTTCACATGTGTCTCCTTTTCCCCTGATTGACCACCCCGCCCCCTGGGCCATTCCCACCCCCGAGGACAGGCCCCCACTGCCCCAGTGTCTGTGTCCATTGGTGATGCTAATAGGCAGGCACACAAGGCCTTCGGTTGCTCTCTAACCACCCCTCCCCGCTCCCCTGCCATTTGTCTCCGGATCCATTCTGGTCCATCAGTATCTGTTGATCGTTATCTCCCACAGGTGAGTGAGATCCTGTGCCATCTCTCTTTCTCCGGCTGGCCTATTTCGCTTAGCATGATGCTCTCCAGCTCCATCCATGCTGCTGCAAATGGTACGAGTTCCTTCTCTTTTACAGCTGGGCCTGGAGGGTTCTTAATTCTTTCTCACCAGAGGGGCTGTCCCGCCTGCTCTGTCAGGGCCTTTGAACAGCCGGGACCTGGCTGTTTGCAAAGGCGCCTGTTCCAGACGTGAACGTGCGAGGACATTGGCGGTTCTGCGGTCAGAACGGAGCAGTGCGTCCCGGAGGCTGCCGGTTTCTGGAAGGGGGTGAGGAGCCCTGTGAGCTGGGGGCACTACGACCCAGCCTTCTCCTTTGGGAGTTACACTGCCTACTGGGTGGGGGCGGGGCTGCGGGGCTGTGCGGGTGGGACCAGCGGAAAGCGTGGCAGGTACCGGTATGTAGGGTGTGGACTCAGCTGGGAAGCCCAGGAGAAGCGGGAACAGGACCTCAGGACAGTTCACGGGGGGGCCACCGCCCTCAGGACCAGCGAGCGGCCAGGCCAGGGAAACGCGCTTCTGAGCAGCTTAGTCATTACTTTCGAGAGGACAGAGAACAAAGAGTTAATTATCCTTATAAAAATATGCACACACATTGAAGGGGGCTGTTCTCCTCGTGGCGTAGGAGGCACAGAACGGGATGCAGGGAAGCCTCTGACCCCTGTCACCATGGTAACTGGGGGAGGGGAGCGCTTACTGACCTCAGGCCTCACCCCCTGTGACCCACGTGGAGGGTCGAACTGACTCCGCAGCGCAAACCCACGAGGCGCCCGGAGGGGACGCTGTCGGGTGGACGGGGAGGGGGCGGCAGAGAGGCGCAGCGGGGCTGGAGCGGGGGAGGGCCCGGGGGTTTGCTCAGGGCCCTGCTGGTCCCCTCTCACTGGCTCCCTGTCCATCCGGGGCAGCCAGGGCTCTGCCCTCCTGGCAGGGGAGCGGCTGCCACGTTCCAGAATGTTCTGTGACGGGAGGCTGCTGGGCCCGGAGCGCAGGAGGACAGCCAGGGGCGGGTCCCTTCACCCCCAAACCACAGCGCGGTCCCTCCAGGCGGCCAGGTCGCTGCAGGAGGGAGAGTCTGGAGCGCCCCCCGCGGGGGCGATGCGGACACCCCCAGGGCCCTGCCGGCTCCCTGGCCCCATCTTGTGGGCGCTGAGCAGGGCCTGTGGGTGGAGCGTCAGGAAGGGCTGAGGCGTCCCCCCAAAGCCTCCCCCTGAGGACGGTCCCAGGAGGGGGCGGCCCTCCAACAAGCTGAGCTGAGCGCAGCAGAGGGGGTGGCGCTGTGGCCCCTTCAGGCCCCGGAGCGGGACCCGCCGCCCAGGAGCCCGGCCTGGTGCTGGGGCGGCTCCCTCCTGGGCCCCGACCCGCGGGGGGCCCTCCCAGGAGTGAGGGGCGGGACCCCGCGGGTTGGGTGCTGCTGCGGGGCCTCAGCTCTGGCCTGCGGGCAGCGAAGGGGGCTCCTCTTCCCTTTGGGGTTCTGGTCCCCACACCTGGTTTCCTTCTCCCCCAGGGAGGCTGCGCGGGTGAGGAGGGGGCGCTGGGCCCCGTGGCCATGACACCCCGGGGACGTGGGGTCTCTGACCCCCTCCCTCTGCCTCCTGCGGCCACTCGCCTGCTTTGCAGCCGGAGTGCGCGGAGCCCGTCAGCTGAGGGGGGCGCACCCCGAGCTCCTGGGCCTGTAAAGCGGCCCCTGAATCGCGGTCCTGTTGCGAGTCTCCTGTGCGGTCGCCCCCGCGGGAGGGACGCGGCTCCTGCGCCCGCACCTCTGGGCGCCCCCAGGGGGCAGCACGTGCACGGGGACCCCAAAGGCCACGCCCCCGGCCCAGCCCCAAGGCTGTAAAGTGGGGGTTTGTTGTTTCTCTCTCAGGTGCGTGTCTGTCCCCACAATGGAAATGCCTTCCTCCGGAGGGTGCGCACCAGGGGGCTCACTCCACACGCCCCCATTTCGCAGGACCCACGCGCTCCGGGCTGGGAGGGAGGCCCTGGCCTCCCCTCTGTCATCAGGACGGTTGGTACGTGCGGCTCCTTTGCTCACTGAACACTGTGCTCAGCCTGATGCAGCCCCCCCTCTCTCTCAGAAAGAGGGGTGCACCCCCGGGAGCCAGAGCGGACGGCCTTGCTGAGGGGCCGGGGCGGGTTCTCAGGGGACGGGGCGGAGCGGGGAGGGGGGGCAGGGGTTTCTCCAGCCGCGCCCCCTCCGACAGGCCTCCAGCGGGGAGGCTGGGAGCGAGCGCAGCGCCCGTGAGCGGGGCGACTTGCTGAGGAGGTGACTGTGTTTGTGGGAGACACCCCCCCACATGGAGGGGTCCCGCTCTCAGTCCCCTGACCGCGTCTCTGGGACTCGCGATCACACCGCGCAGGCCGTCTCCTGCGCGTCCATTGAGACGGCCCCGCGCACGCAGCTTCCCGGACCCCCCGCCTCTGGGGACACGGCGCCCGGGACGCGAGGAGGCCCCGCGGGCGCAGGGCGACCAGGAGGCCTTCCCGGAGGGGGCAGCGGGAGGGACCAGCCCAGGACTCACCCACAGAGATGCTGGGAGACGCGCAGCCTCCTTGTAGGGTTCCCGGCGCCCGACTGTCCCTCCTGGACCCGCCAGTCCCTCCTCCGCGGCCGTGACGCGGCCCGCAGTCCCTCCTCGGCTCCTCAGCCACGGCCTGTCGGGGGGCCCGGGGTTCCCCCCGCGGAGGTCAGCCCTGGGGGAGCCGTGGCCGCGGGGCGGGCAGGCGGGAAGGGCGTCAGGAACAGGGCGAGGCTCCGCAGAGGCTCCGGTGCCCTGAGACCCGCAGCCCCAGACCCGGCGCCCAGCGAGCAGCGGGGGCGGCGGCCTCGGGGCCACAGCGGGAGCCCTTCTGGAGACGCGGCCCTGGCGCCACGGGTGGAGCTGGGACTGCGCCCGCCCCGCCGGCTGCTGAGGTTGGGTGGTGCCCCCCGCACCCTGGTGAGCGCCCCAACGCCAGCGCTGCGGGTCCTGCCCCTCGGCCGAGCCCACCGACCCCGGGGCGGCCCTGGCAGTGTTGAGCCTGACTCAGGGTGGGGGTCGGGGTCGGGGTCGAGTTGGGGCGGGGCTGAGACGAAGGCAGGGGACCCCGGTTCCGCAGCCCCTTCCTGGGCCCCGGGCCGCCGCCTCTCACGCGGCAGCCCCGCCCCCCGCCTCCTACGTCTGCAGCGGCCGGTCCTCGGGGTGGGCTGGCTTCCGCGGGAGGATGGATGGCGAGGAGCGAGCGGTTTGGCCGCAGCCCGCCCTGCTCTGTCCTGTCTTTATTGGCGCTAAAGGGTGAGCACATCCAACATGCAAGTAAGTGAGACTCACATGAGATCACACACACATATAAACTTTTATATATGAAGAGGTGGGGGAGGCGAGAGAGAGCGGGAGAGATAGGAGAGGTTAATTCTTACTGGGGGATATGTTTCCAGTGATTTTTCTCTCTTTTAGAGAGAGCACAAGGGAGGGAGGAGGAGAGGGAGAGAGGGAGGGAGCACCCATGTTGAGAGGCACGAACATTGGCTGCCTTGCACGCGGGGAGGAGTCTGCAACCCTGGCACCTGGGTCCTTCCTGTCCCACTGTGCGCACCAGGAGAGCGGGGTTTTCATTAGTTTCTTTGCTTTAAAGACGTTTAGAGCCAGAGGAAGGGAGAGGCAGAGGCAGGTAGAAACATGGATCGGTTGCCCCCTGCAGGCCCCCTGCTGAGGATCCAGTCAGACACCAGGGCAGGTGCCCTAATGGGGAATGGAACCTGGGGCCTCCTGGTGCCTGGGCCACCCTCACCCTGAGCCACACTGGCCAGGCTGGAAAGCGTGTGTTCTGTCTTCTTTACACAAGTAGTAGGCGGACAGGAAGCCTGGAGCAGAGGCCTCACTACATATTACTGATGAGTGAATGGATGGAAGGACGAATGAATGAATGGATGAATGGATGGGTGAATGAATGAATGGATGGACAAATGAATGGATGGACGAATGAATGGATGTAGGAATGAATGGATGGATGAATGAATGGATGGATGGATGGATGGATTAATGAATGGATGGCTGGGTGGATGCATGGATGGATGGATGAATGAATGGATGGCTGGATGAATGGATGGATGGATGAATGAATGGATAGATGGATGGATGGATGGATGAATGGATGGATGGATGGATGAATGAATGGATGGCTGGATGAATGGATGAATGAAGGATGGATCGATGAATGAATGGATGGATGGATGAATGGATGGATGGATGGATGGATGAATGAATGGATGGATGGATGAATGAATGGATGGATGAATGAATGGATGGATGGATGAATGAATATATGGATGGGTGAATGGATGGATGGATGAATGCATGGACGGATGGATGAATGAATGGATGGCTGGATGAATTGATGGATGGATGAATGAAGGATGGATAAGTGAATGGATGGCTGGATGAATATATGGATGTATGGGTGGATGAGTGAATGGATGGATGCATAAATGAATGGATGAATGAATGGATGGAAGGATGGATGGATGGATGAATGAATGTATGTATATGTATGTATGTATGTATGAATGAATAGATGGATGGATGGGTGGATGAGTGAATGAATGGATGGATAAATAAATGGATGAATGAATGGATGGAAGGATCGATGGATGAATGTATGTATGAATGAATGAATGAATGAATGAATGAATAGATGGATAAATGTATGGATGAATGGATGGATGAATGAATGGATGGATGGCTGGGTGAATGGATGAATGGATGAATGAAGGATGGATAAGTGAATGGATGGCTGGATGAATAGATGGATGGATGGGTGGATGAGTGAATGGATGGATGGATAAACGAATGGATGAATGAATGGATGGAAGGATGGATGGATGAATGAATAGATGGATGGATGTATGCTGGGAACAGGTCCTTACAGCTGACCTGACACAGGGAGGAAGGTTGACTCTGTGCATGGAGAGTCAGGGACGTCTCTGAAGGGAGCAACTTTCCCCCTAATCAAATCATCACCGGCCGCTGAGGGATTATTGGTAATTTGGCATTTAACCAGATGGTCCTGAGGAGCAGCTGGACAACGAACAGGAAAAGGTGTCTGTGGTACCTGTTGACGGGTCTGAGTTCTGAGTCACAGCTGTTCACTGGGGTGAACTGACACCCACAGCTGCGTCACATCCCTCCCCCTCCATTCATTGTACAATCACACCCCATTCCCACGTGGGCACCATCCTCAGGACTCCCCTGCTCCCAACGTCAGGCTGACACCAGGATGGTGCAGGCTGAGCATCTCCACTGGGTCAGGAAGCTGGTCTCTCCCCTGATGGAAACGCCACGGTTCTTCCTACGGGGCCCCAGGGATGGTAAGCCTGGAGACTGTCGCCTGTGAGCTGTGATAACCCTGCTCAGAGTCCTGGGAATCCCTAATGTCCACACGACCCCACAGGAGACCATGATGTGCTTCCTTAGCCACGCAGAGTCCTGCTCTTTGGTGACTCACTGTATAACCACTAGCTCTCCTCTTCCTCCGCATTCTCTTCCCCTTTCTTCTTCTTCTTCTTCCTCCTATTCTTCTTCCACTTCTGCTTCTGCTTCTTCTTTTGAGGTTTTACCCTGGAAAGAATTATTCTTGACATACAGACAGGATTTAGGGAAAGTAATAATTAGGACAGACAGAGAGATACCCTAAGAACCTAAAATTGGGAAAGAACCAGAACAAATAGGAAATGGGGTGAAATTACGAAGATAAAATTTTAATAATAGATGAAAAGATGAAGGATCACATGCCCAGAGAGACGTGGACAAATCCTATGTATACAGTGGATTTTCTCAGGGTGAAGGTGCGATCAACAACACTCACAGAACATTCCAGTCCTCAGCGGACCCTCTTCAGTTTTATTTGGTCACACACTGGCCCCATCCCGACTCACCCCTACCTAGATTTCTACCCCACAGGTGATTCCGGTCAGCTTTTGAGGGAAGGAATGTCACAGGGGCCTCCTCCCTGCACCTGCTCTCTCTCCACATCATGTCCATCCTCGTCCCACTGGCTCTTGTGGTTGTAACGTATCCACTCTCAGGGCTACAGGGTTCTGTCCTATGAACACACCACACTCCTCCGCTACTGCTCACGTGCATTTGTCTTATATGCAGATTTTGCAAACTGTGCCGCTATGAGTAAGTTCTCCATATGTTCTGGCACACATATGTATGAGTGTCTTTGGGGATATAACCAAGAGGGGAATTGCTGGGGCATTGGGTGTGGTGAGTCCTGCCAAATGCTGAAGGTAGTGAGTGCTGCCAGAGCATTTTCACAGTATTTGAAACAACTTCCTCCCCCACCAGGAATATAGCAGAGAAACAGTGAGTCCAAATTCCTGCTAACAACTGACTTTGTCTGACTCTTTCATTTTTGCTCTCCTGGGAGGTGGGCACCAATATCACATGGTGGCTGAACTTGAGTTTCCCCTCTGACTAAAACTGTTGGGCAATTTTCATCAATGTGTGGACCATGTAACCATCCTCAATAGGACAATAAACTGGACTCTTGTTCATGAGTGAGTGGGACTCTACTAAGGTGCCAGCGTCCTTAACTTCTGGGACACTTTGGCTATTAATGGATCTGTGGGCAGAGACCTGTGGGATGAGAGAAATGTCTGGTCTTTGCCCCTGGCTCCTGGCACTGAGCTCCTAACACCCTGGGCACCTCCTGAGTGACAAGTGTCTTTGGGATGCTGATGTGATGGCTCTTGGCTGAGGGGCCTGGAGGCTTCAGGGTGGGGCTGGTCCCCAGAAAGACCAAGCTGATCAGAGGGTGGGAACGTTCAGGCCCTAGAAGGAGGCAGAGCAGGAGGAGCCTGAAAAGCCATCTCTCTACACCACAGAGTCTTGTTTGCAGGGACCCTAGGTCTGCGGGACACTGACGGGGAACATGTACCCTGTTGCTGTCAGAGGGGGAGACCCAGAGAATGAGACCATAACTCACACATGAAAGCACTAACAGGCATAATATCTACAAAATCAAAGAAGCAACAAACACCCAGAAGATGGGTGCTAGGGCCCCCCATCCAGGCCTGAGCCTAGGCTGACCCGCCCCAGGAAGCCCTCGCTGTCCAGGGTCCTGAAGATGCGCTGCATTAGGACATGTTTCAAGGCCTCAGTGATGTCTGAGTTCCAGTGACCACAGGTCCTGTTGGGACAGGGTACCCTGAGGGAAAAGGTCAGAGGAGCAGAGAAGTGACCCAGCCAGGGAGTGACCACATCCAAGCCCACGATGCACTGAGCACGCCCTGGGCACAGGCCCCGACCACACTCGGTCCTCACCACCTCCCCTGTGCACACCTGGGACAGCTCAGTACAGCAAACACATGAGCTCTGGAATGTTCTTGGTGTTTATATTTATTTCCCTCAAAATGTAGCATCTTCTCCTTTAATTTACCCACCCACCCTTCATGGCAAGAAATGAACAAAGTCACCCCCAGAACCTCATTTCAATGAGGAAGGAACAGCTTGCAGCTCAGAGCATGAGGAAGGTAAGACAGCGATAGTGAGGGGCCAGCCCACCTCTGCTGGACCAGAAAGTGTGGGGAGCAGGGCGGGGCAGCCCCCCATCAGAGGTTCTTGAGTCGGGAAGTGGGAGCGTGAACACATCTTCCATCACTCAGTCCCCACAGGGCAGCCGCCTCACGCTGTGGAGGACAATCATCATGAGCAGATTCAGGGCAGTGGCTGTAACTGGTGACATTTTCAAACCCACTTCATGCTCACAGTGTCCCACAGACTCCCCACCACCAAGGGCTCTCTCTGCCCACCCCTCCCCATGGCAGGTCTCACCTTTAGAGGCCGAGAGGGACACATCAGAGCCCTGGGCGCTGTCACTGCCTAGAGTGCACACTCAGACACCACCCCTGCCCACCTGAGCGCCTCCTCCCCCACATCACAGCTCCAGCCACAGCTCCCAGCAGAACCAGGCTCCCAGCGATGCCCATGATGATGATGATGAAGGTGTGAGAAGGCGGCTCTGGGGGGAGAAGGGAAGGGAGGGTGAGGGCCCTGACCCCAGGCCTCAGCCCCGACCCCACTGAGGTCCCCCAGGGCCCTGCTGCCCTGAGAAGAGGCTCTGTGCCCACGGCCCTCCTCACCCCATCTCAGGGTCAGGGGCTCGGGCAGCCCCTCATGCTGCACATGGCACGTGTATCTCTGCTCCTCTCCGGGGGGCACCCCCACGGCCGCCCACTTCTGGAAGGTGCCGTCCCCCGCAGGCCTGGTCTCCACCAGCTCCATGTCCTGGGTCTGGTCCTCCCCGTCACGCTGCCAGCTCAGGCTGATGTCCGCAGGGTAGAAGCCCAGCGTCCAGCACCTCAGGGTGACCTCACGGGCAGACACGGGGTGGTGGGTCACCTGTGCCTTTGGGGGTTCTGAAGAGGGGGGGGGAGAAAATGCAGGACCTTTGCATCCGCCATGGGACACTCCAGCAGCGCCCATGTGACCATCCTGAGAGTGGACAGACACCTGGGTGGGGGAGGGAGTACGCATCCCCCACACCAGCCTGGGCAGAGGCACCTGGAAGGACCTCCTAGTCTTTAGAAAGTTCTAGACTCAGAGAGACAGAGCCCAGGGCAGGAGGCAGGTCTCTGAGGGGAGAAAGGGATTTGTGGTCCTGACCTGGGTGGAGGCCATGTGACTCAGAAAAGCTGGGGTCAGGCCTCAGACACAGGGGGTGTGGGCAGCGCACAAGGCCTGAGAGAGAAGGTCCCCGTGGGTCCCAGAGCTCCTGCAGGTGATGGGCTATTTCAGGGGGTCTCCCTGCACCCCAGTAGAGCCTCACCCCTAACGGTCCCTGAGCGGAGGGGGAG
The DNA here is from genome assembly GCF_963455305.1 of Plecotus auritus. NCBI lineage: Eukaryota > Metazoa > Chordata > Mammalia > Chiroptera > Vespertilionidae > Plecotus > Plecotus auritus. The sequence goes on along the minus strand of NC_137785.1, from coordinate 3,800,563 downwards.
TCCCTCTGGAACCTAATCTGGACATCCAGGGGGACTCCCTCCCCGATCCCAAGGAGGGGTGTCTGACAGTGACCCCCTGTCCTGTCTCCTTGTAGGAGCCCCAGCCCCGGGGAGTGGGGCGGCCCCAGGGCCCCTGGTACCTGTGCGCTGCAGGGTCTCCTTCCCTTTTTCCAGGTAAAGGAGGAGCCGCTTCACACAAAGGCCCTCCACGTAGCTCCTCCTACGCTCTGCCTCACCGATGCGTTCAAATTTGCGCTTTGTGATTTGAGCCACCATGTCGGCCGCGGTCCAGGAGGTCAGGTCCTTGTTCAGGGCGAGGTAGTCGGCGCCGTCGTAGGCGAATTGCCAGTACCCGCGGAGGAGGCGCCCCTCTGATCCAACATCACAGCCCTGCATCCTCTGGATGGTGTGAGACCCTGACCCCGCCCGGAGGTCAGCCCCTTCCCGAGGTCAGCCCCGCCGCCCGCCCCGCGGGGCCTGAATCTAAACTGAAAGTGAAATCCGGTCAAAGACCCCGCGGGCTCCTCCCGGGTGGGGGCCGGGCGGGTCCCGCCGCCTCGGGGTGACGCACGGACCCGGACCCTCGGGGCGACCCCGGCCCGTCCGTGGGAAGGGGGTTCATGACGGGCCCGGCGCGCGGCTCACCGTCCTCGCTCTGGTTGTAGTGGCCGCGCAGGGTCTGCAGAAACACTCGGAAATCATGTGCTTCTCTCTTGGCAAAGAACTTCTCCCGGGTCCAATACCCCGGGTCCTCTCCCTCCACCCACGGCTGCTGCATCCACGCCGCCCGCGGCTCCATCCTCGGATTCGCCGCGTCGCTGTCGAACCGCACGAACTGCGTGTCGTCCACGTAGCCGACTTTGAGGAAGCGGGGCTCCCCGCGGCCGGGCCGGGACACGATGGTGTAGAAATACCTCAGGGAGTGGGGGCCTGGGGGGCGGACGGAGGGCAGGGCCGGGGCTGACACGCGCCTTCCCGACCCGCGCCCCCATGGGTCCCCTCGCTCCTCCCCGCACAGCCGCCCCCTCCAACCCCGCACTCACCGGCCCAGCTGGGGGTCAGGACCAGCGCCCCCGAGAGCAGCAGGAGGAGGGTGGGGGGCCTCAGGACCCGCATCCTCGGTGTCCAGGGACCATCTGAGTCCAGGGTGCTCCTGGAGATGTTCTAACCTGGGAGCAGACACCCAATGGGAGTGAGCAGTGAGGCTGCGTCATGCGTATCCGGGAAGGAGGACTCAGCAGGGATGTGAGATGGAGAAGGGAACCCCAGGGAGAAGGGGAGCCCCAACACTGAGTGGCCCTGCTCCAGACTCCTCCCTGGGCTGAGACCTGAGCACCAAGCCTGGGCCTGGGACTGGGCCTGCCCCTCCTCCTGCAGGGGGAGCGCTCTGCCCCCTTCTCCCTAAAGGAGCCTCAGGCTGGTGCTCTGAGCTCCAGTTCACCCTGAACATGCGAGGCGGCCCTCAGAGCTGTGGAAGCTTCTATGAGTGAACAGCAAGGGTCCCTCAGGCACAGCCCACAGGGGCCATGGGCTGCTCAGTGAGTGACGTCAGTCAGAGGCACGGTCTTCCTGCCCCTAGAGACCCTGACACCATAACCGAGTACAAGCAGGGAGACTCCAATATTTTATAAAATTGTAGAACCCAGGCCAGTTTGCCTCGGTGGACAGAGTGTCAGCCTGCGGACTGAGGGGTCCCGATGCCAGGCAAGGGCACATGCCCTGGTTGTGGGCTTGATCCCCAGTAGGGGGAGCATTTAGAAGGCATCGGATTAATGATTCTCATTATTAATGTTTCTATCACTCCCTCTCCCTTCCTTTATGAAATCAATAAAAATCTTTAAAAAAATCCCAGAGTCACCAAATGCCCTTTCGCTCAGAAGCAGTGGGTGCCGCTTATGAAACTCTGTGCAGGCCGCACGGGAAGGGGCCAGTGAGCCCCATAACCCTCAGCTCCTGCACCTCCAGATCTGCTCTCCTCTCACCTCCCCACTCGCTGGCTCAGGGCATCGGGACCCCGGCATTGAGTTCTCAGGACCCCGTTCCCTCATCTGTGACTCGGGATGGTGACAGGACCGTGGGGACGAGCCCAGGGCAGGGGGTGGGAGCTCTGGCCTCTGGCCTCTGACCTCACAGCTCCGACCTGGGGTCAAGGTCCCTCAGGAGTGAGCTTGGTGCCACCTGGGGATGTAGCTTCCCAGTCTGCGCCTCTGCCTCCTCCTGGGAGAGAGGAACGGGGACGTGAATGCAGAACCGAGGTCAAGGAGGGTGCACACCATGTGCTCTCCATGCTCACTGTGCTCACACGGCTGGGACATGTGAGCTCTCACCCAGAGTTCACAGGAGGAGCAGAAGCCATGGGGATGGGGACGGGACTGGGTTCCTTGTTGGATTGATGTGGCGACCTGGGATGAGAGGATAGAACATTAAAATGTCAAATGGGAAGGACAGACCCGGCCTTTTGCGCCCATCAAACCGCTTCTGAGCCCTGCCCAGTGGACATAGTCCCTGTAGGGATTTCTCTCCCTTTGCTGCCTCATGTACACAAAGCAACGCTCACACTCACACTCCAGGGAACACACAGAGAAGAGCCCCAACCTCCCAGGGAGACGGAGACTAGGGCATCCCCTGCAGGATTTCAGGAAGGAACACGCATGGTCCTCATATCATAACCAGAGGCCCGGTGTATGAAATTCGTGCACGGGGAGGGCCGTCCCTCAGCCCGGCCTGCACCCTCTCCAATCTTGGACCCCTCGGGAGACTTCCCTCTCACAATCCGGGACTGCTGCCTCCTAACAGTTCACCTGCCTGCCTGCCTGATCACCCCTAACTACCTCTGCCTGCCGGCCTGGTCACCCTTAAACACCTCTGCTTGCCGGCCTGATTGCCCTCAGCTGCTCTCCCATGGGGGCCTGATTGCCCATAACTGCCCTCCCCTGATGGCCTGATGGCCCCTAACTGCCCTCCCCTGATAGCCTGATGGCCCCTAACTGCCCTCCCCTGATGGCCTGATGGTCTGATGGCCCCTAACTGCCCTCCCCTGCTGGACTGGTCAAGCCTAATTCTTCTCCATTGCTGGCCTGATCGCCCTAACCGCCTCTGCCTTGGCCCCCAAAACCATGGCTTTGTCCGGAAGAACATCTGGAAGGTGTCTGGTCTAATTAGCATATTACCCTTTTATTAGTGTAGATGCTATTACACCACACACTGAGATTCTCAGTAAGTATCTGTGTGTGTGTGTGTGTGTGTGTGTGTGTGTGTGTGTGTGTGTGTGTGAAAGGACCTTATTTTATGTCAGAATTTTAATGTTATCACCCAAACCCTACACACCAACTTCATCCATTTTACAATGGCTTTCACACCCACCTCAAGCTCGGTCAGGTCTGAGACGAGAAGCAGACCCTTCTGAACACGCTGAGCAGCTCAGTGGCCCTGGCCGCCCTACCCTTGGCTCAGATCCCAAAGGGAGCCCCGTGCTTGGGTCCCTCATTGTTGGGGACTCGAGGACACAGAGAGGTGCGGGAAGCCCAGCATTGGCGGGAACCCCACCCTGGGACTCTCCCCAGCACATGCCCCCCTCCTCCCCAGCCCAGCAGAGCCAGCAGAAGCAGCTCAGATACAGGTGGGACAGCGCCTGTCCTGCCCCATGGGACGACCACCCCCAGTTCCCTGTCCCCTCTTGGGACCACCCTCCTCTCCTGGTGTCTGCCCTGAGGTGGCACATGAGGGAGCCCTCACCTGGCTGGTCTTTGCTCTCCAGCTCTGGGCAGGGACGGGTCATTGAGGATGAACCGGGGTCCCTGAGCCCATAGTTACAGGGACAGGGTTCCTGGACCTTATCTTCCCACAGAGATGCCATTATCATGTCACCTGAGGCACAGGTGACACTGTCTGCGTGGAGTCTGGGACGTCTCCGAAGAGGAGCGACTTTATCCCACTCAAATCTCTACCCGACCCTGCAGTGATTATTGGTAATTTGGCCATTAATGTGACAAATAGAGAAGGGAACCCCAGGGAGAAGGGGAGTTCCCAACACTCCTGAGGTCGACCTGAGGGTGAGTCACTGAGTAAGCTGGCGACGCCTCCCTGTCCTGATGGGGAGAGGGCGTTCTGACACGGACCCCATTTAGTGAGAAGCCAACCCCATGGACTCCTGGGCCCTCACCGGGTTTGTGAGAAGCCAACCCCATGGATTCCTGCGCCCCCACCGGGTTTGTGGGAAGCCAACCCCAAGCCTGTGACATCATCTCCCACGTCGTGGACATCTAGACCTTCCTTCCAGAAGGGCTGTCCTCACGGTCCTCACCAGCAGCTGAACAACGGGCAGGAACAGGTGTCTGTGTTCCCTGTGGACGGGTCTGAGTTCCGAGTCACAGCTGTTCTCTGGGGTGAGCTGATACCCACGGCTGCGTCACATCCCTCCCCCTCCATTCATGGTACAATCACACCCCATTCCCACGTGGGCACCGTCCTCAGGGCTCCCCTGCTCCCAACATCAGGCTGACACCTCGATGGTGCAGGCTGAGCATCTCCACCGGGTCAGGAAGCTGGTCTCTCCCCTGATGGAAACGCCACGGTTCTTCCTCCGGGGGCCCCAGGGATGGTAAGCCTGGAGACTGTCCCCTGTGAGCTGTGCTAACCCTGCTCAGAGTCCTGGGAGTCCCTAATGTCCACACGACCCCACAGGAGACCATGATGTGCTTCCTTAGCCACACACACCGTCCTGCTCTTTGGTGACTCACTGTATAACCACTAGCTCTCCTCCTCCTCCCCATTCTCTTCCCCTTTCTTGTTCTTCTCCTTCCTCCTCTTCCTCTTCTTCCTCCACTTCTGCTTCTGCTTCTTTTTTTGAGGTTTTACCCTGGAAACAATTATTCGTGACATACAGACAGGATCTAGGGAAAGTAATAATTAGGACAGACAGAGAGATACCCTCAGAATCTAAAATTGGGAAAGAACCAGAACAAATAGGAAATGGGGTGAAATGACAAAGATAAAATTTTAATAATAGATGAAAAGATGAAGGATCACATGCCCAGAGAGACGTGGACAAATCCTATGTATACAGTGGATTTTCACAGAGTGAAGGTGCGATCAACAACACTCACAGAAAATTCCAGTCCTCAGCGGACCCTCTTCAGTTTTATTTGGTCACACACTGGCCCCATCCTGACTCACCCCTACCTAGATTCCTACCCCACAGGTGAGTCCCGTCAGCTTTTGAGGGAAGGAATGTCACAGGGGCCTCCTCCCTGCACCTGCTCTCTCTCCACATCATGTCCATCCTCGTCCCACTGGCTCTTGTGGTTGTAGCTTATCCACTCTCAGGGCTACAGGGTTCTGTCCTATGAACACACCACACTCCTCCGCTACTGCTCACGTGCATTTGTCTTATAAGCAGATTTTGCAAACTGTGCCGCTATGAGTAAGTTCTCCATATGTTCTGGCACACATATGTATGAATGTCTTTGGGGATATAACCAGGAGGGCAATTGCTGGAGCATTGGGTGTGGTGAGTCCTGCCAAATGCTGGAGGTAGTGAGTGTTGCCAGAGCATTTTCACAGTATTTGAAAGCACTTCCTCCCCCACCAGGAATATAGGAGAGAAACAGTGAGTCCAAATTCCTGCTAACAACTCACTTTGTCTGACTCTTTCATTTTTGCTCTCCTGGGAGGTGGGCACCAATATCACATGGTGGCTGAACTTGAGTTTCCCCTCTGACTAAAACTGTTGGGCAATTTTCATGTGTGTGGACCATGTAACCATCCTCAAAAGGAGGATGGAGTGGACTCTTGTTCATGAGTGAGTGGACTCTAGTAAGGTGCCAGCGTCCTTAACTACTGGGACCCTTTGGCTGTTAATGGATCTGTGGGCACAGACTGTGGGATGAGAGAAATGTCTGGTCTTTGCCCCTGGCTCCTGGCATTTAGCTCCTAACACCCTGGGCACCTCCTGAGTGACAAGTGTCTTTGGGATGCTGATGAGATGGCTCTTGGCTGAGGGTCCTGGAGAGCATCAGGGTGGGGGCTGGTCCCCAGAAAGACCAAGCTGATCAGAGGGTGGGAACGTTCAGGCCCTAGAAGGAGGCAGAGCAGGAGGAGCCTGAAAAGCCATCTCTCCACACCACAGTCCTGTGTGCAGGGACCCTAGGTCTGCGGGACACTGACGGGGAACATGTACCCTGTTGCTGTCAGACAGGGACACCCAGAGAATGAGACCATAACTCATACATGAAAGCACTAACAGGCATAATATCTACAAAATCAAAGAAACAACGAACACCCAGAAAATGGGTGCTGGGCCCCATCCAGGCCTGAGCCCAGGCTGACCCGCCCAGGAAGCCCTCGCTGTCCAGGGTCCTGAAGATGCGCTGCATTAGGACACGTTTCAAGGCCTCAGTGATGTCTGAGTTCCAGTGACCACAGGTCCTGGTGGGACAAGGTTCTACTGAGGGACAAGGTCAGAGGAGCAGAGAAGTGACCCAGCCAGGAAGTGACCACGTCCAAGCCCACGATGCACTGAGCACGCCCTGGGCACAGGCCCCGACCGCACTCGGTCCTCACCACCTCCCCTGTCCACACCTGGGACAGCTCAGCACAGCAAACACATGAGCTCTGGAATGTTCTTGGTGTTCATATTTATTTCCCTCAAAATGTAGCATCTTCTCCTTTAATTTACCCACCACCCTTCATGGCAAGAAATGAACAAAGTCACCCCCAGAACCTCATTTCAATGCGGAAGGAACAGCTTGCAGCTCAGAGCATGAGGAAGGTAAGACAGCGATAGTGAGGGCCCAGCCGCCTCTGCTGGACCAGAAAGTGTGGGGAGCAGGGCTGGGCCAGCCCCCCCATCAGAGGTTCTCGAGTCAGGAAGTGGGAGCGTGAACACATCTTCCATCACTCAGTCCCCACAGGGCAGCCGCCTCACGCTGTGGAGGACAATCATCATGAGCAGATTCAGGTCATTGGCTGTAACTGGTGACATTTTCAAAGTTCACTTCATGCTCACAGTGTCCCACAGACTTCCCACCACCCAGTCCTCCCTCTGCCCACCCCTCCCCATGACAAGTCTCACCTTTAGAAGCCAAGAGAGACACATCAGAGGCCTGGGCGCTGTCACTGCCTAGAGTGCACACTCAGACCCCACCCCTGGCCACCTGAGCGCCTCCTCCCCCACATCACAGCTACAGCCACAGCTCCCAGCAGAACCAGGCCCCCAGCGATGCCCATGATGATGATGAAGGTGTGAGAAGGTGGCTCTGCGGGGAGAAGGGAAGGCAGGGTGAGGGCCCTGACCCCAGGCCTCAGCCCCGACCCCACTGAGGTCCCCCAGGGCCCCTGCTGCCCTGAGAAGAGGCTCTGTGCCCATGGCCCTCCTCACCCCATCTCAGGGTCAGGGGCTCGGGCAGCCCCTCATGCAGCACATGGCACGTGTATCTCTGCTCCTCTCCAGGGGGCACCCCCACGGCCGCCCACTTCTGGAAGGTGCCATCCCCCGCAGGCCTGGTCTCCACCAGCTCCATGTCCTGGGTCTGGTCCTCCCCGTCACGCTGCCAGCTCAGGCTGATGGTTGCAGGGTAGAAGCCCAGCGCCGAGCACCTCAGGGTGACCTCATGGGCAGACACGGGGTGGTGGGTCACGTGTGCCTTTGGGGGGTCTGAGGGGAGGGGAGAAAATGCAGGACCTTTGCATCCGCCATGGGACACTCCAGCAGCGCCCATGTCACCATCCTGAGAGTGGACAGACACCAGGGTGGGGGAGGGAACACACAGCCCCCACACCAGCCTGGGCAGAGGCAGCTGGAAGGACCTCCTATTCTTTAGAAAGTTCTAGACTCAGAGAGACACATACCAGAGCGGGAGGCAGGTCTCTGAGGGGAGAAAAGGGATTTGTGGTCCTGACCTGGGTGGAGGCCAGGTGACGCAGAAAAACTGGGGTCAAGCCTCAGACACAGGGGTGTGGGCAGCGCACAAGGCCTGAGAGAGAAGGTCCCCATGGGTCCCAGAGCCCCTGCAGGGCCCATGGGAACCGCTGATGGGTTATTTCAGGGGGTCTTCCTGCACCCCAGGAGAGCCTGCACCCCTAACTGTCCCTGAGAGGAGGGGGAGTCCCTCTGGTACCTGACCTGGACATCCAGGGGGACTCCCTCCCTGACCCAAGGAGGGGTGTCTGACACTGACCCCCTGTCCTGTCTCCTTGTAGGAGCCCCAGCCCCGGGGAGAGGGGGGGGCCCCAGGGCCCCTGGTACCTGCGCGCTGCAGGGTCTCCTTCCCTTTGTCCAGGTACATGCGCAGTGACTCCACACACTCGCCCTCCAGGTAGTTCCTCCAACACTCTGCTGCACCCTCCGCCTCCCACTTGCGCTTTGTGATCTCAGCAGCAGAGTTGGCCGCGGTCCAGGAGGTCAGGTCCTCATTCAGGGCGATGTAGTCGGCGCCGTCGTAGGCGTGTTGACTGTACCCGCGGAGGAGGCGCCCGTCAGGTCCCACGTCGCAGCCAAACATGTTCTGGATGGTGTGAGACCCTGACCCCGCCCCGAGGTCAGCCCCGCCCAGAGGTCAGCTCCGCCCGGTAAGCCCCCCCCCCCCCCCCCCCCGGGACTGAATCTGAACATAAAGAGAATTCGGGTCAAAGTCCCCGGGGCTTCCTCCCGGGTGGGGTCCGGGCGGGTCCCGCCGCCTCCGGGTGATGCTCCGATCTGGACCCTCGGGGCGACCCCGGCCCGTCCGTGGGGAGGGGGGTCGTGACGGGCCCGGCGCGCGGCTCACCGTCCTCGCTCTGGTTGTAGTAGCCGCGCAGGGTCTGCAGAAACACTCGGAAAGTCTGTGCGTTCTCCTTGTAGATATGCGTCTGCTCCTCCCAATACCCGGGGTCCTCCCGCTCCACCCAGGGCTGCTGCATCCACTGCGCCCGCGGCTCCGCCTTCGGACTCTCCGCGTCGCTGTCGAACCGCACGAACTGCGTGTCGTCCACGTAGCCGATGGAGAGGAAGCGGGGCTCCCCGCGGCCGGGCTGGGACACGGCGGTGCGGAAATACCTCAGGGAGTGGGGGCCTGGGGGGCGGACGGGGGCGCAGGGCCGGGGCTGACACGCGCCTTCCCGGCCCCGCGCCCCCGCCGGGTCCCCTCGCTCCTCCCCGCACAGCCGCCCCCTCCGACCCAGCACTCACCGGCCCAGCTGGGGGTCAGGACCAGCGCCCCCGAGAGCAGCAGGAGGAGGGTGGGGGGCCTCAGGACCTGCATCCTTGGTGTCTGGGGACCATCTGAGTCCAGGGGCTCCTGGAGATGTTCTAACCTGGGAGCAGACACCCAATGGGAGTGAGCAGTGAGGCTGCGTCATGCGTATCCGGGAAGGAGGACTCAGCAGGGATGTGAGTTGGAGAAGGGAACCCCAGGGAGAAGGGGAGCCCCAACACTGAGCGGCCCTGCTCCAGACTCCTCCCTGGGCTGAGACCTGAGCGCCAGGCCTGGGCCTGGGACTGGGCCTGCCCCTCCTCCTGCAGGGGGAGCGCTCTGCCCACTTCTCCCTAAAGGAGCCTCAGGCTGGTGCTCTGAGCTCCACTTCACCCAGAAAGTGCGAGGTGGCCCTCACAGCTGTGGAAGCTTCTATGAGTGAACAGCAAGGGTCCCTCAGGCACAGCCCACAGGGGCCATGGGCGGCTCAGTGAGTGACGTCAGTCAGAGGCACGGTCTTCCTGCCCCTACAGACCCTGACGCCATTACCGAGTGCAAGCAGGGAGAGTCCAATATTTTATAAAATTGTAGAACCCAGGCCGGTTTGCCTCGGTGGATAGAGTGTCAGCCTGCGGACTGAAGGGTCCCGATGCCAGGCAAGGACACATGCCCCGGTTGTGGGCTTGATCCCCAGTAGGGGGGGGATTTAGGATTCAGCCGATTAATGATTCTCATCATTAATGTTTCTATCACTCCCTCTCCCTTCCTTTATGAAATTAATAAAAATCTTTTAAAAAATCCCCGAGTCAGCAAACGCCCTTTCCCTCAGGAGCAGTGGGTGCAGCTTATGAAACTCTGTGCAGGCCGCACAGGAAGGGGCCAGTGAGCCCCATAACCCTCAGCTCCTGCACCTCCAGATCTGCTCCCCTCTCCCCTCCCCACTCGCTGGCTCAGGACACCGGGACCCCGGCATTGAGTTCTCAGGACCCCGTTCCCTCATCTGTCACACGGGATGGTGACAGGACCGTGGGGAGGAGCGCAGGGCAGGGGGTGGGAGCTCCGGCCTCTGACCCCACAGCTCCGACCTGGTGTCAGGGTCCCTCAGGAGTGAGCTCAGTGCCGCCTGGGGATGTAGCTTCCCACTCTGTGCCTCTGCCTCCTCCTGGGAGAGAGGAACGGGACGTTAATGCAGAACAGAGGTCGGGGGGGGGGGGGTGCACACCATGTGCTCTCCATGCTCACTGTGCTCACACGGCTGGGACATGTGAGCTCTCACCCAGAGTTCACAGGGGAGCAGCAGCCACGGGGATGGGAGACGGGACTGGGTTCCTTGTTGGGTTGATGTGGCGACCTGGGATGAGAGGATAGAACATTAAACTGTCAAATGGGAAGGACAGACCCGGCCTGTTGCACCCGTCAAACTATTTGACAAATGAGATGATCTCTGCAGCCATTTCTCTCTCTCCCTTTGCTGCCTCCCATGCACAGAGCATCTCTCACTGACACCACAGAGAAGGCACAGAGAGAAATGAGCCCCACCTCCCAGGGAGCCGCAGACCATTGCAGCCCAAGGCAGCATTTCAGGAGGAAACACACGGGGTCCTGATGTCACCGGGCCAGCGTGGCTCAGCGGTTGGGCATCCCCCCGTGTGGGAACCCCTTTTCACGTCCCGCGTGGTTTAGGGTTCCGGTTCAGGGTTCGTGTTCTGGAGAAGGCCGCACACAAATGAAAAGAGACTTGGAAAAGTATTAATTTGGGAATATTGGGAGCCAGGCGGGAGCCCAACTCTAGTGGAAGGACTACCCTTTGCTCTGGCCTTGCAATCCCTTTTATTGAGACTATGGGATACGCCCATAACCTTTAGGCAGGAAATTCCAATAACAGAAATTTACATAGGAGAAACAGAGGTGGAGGCTCTTCAGCTAACAATGTTTCAACTAAACAGTGAGTGAGCAAAACAATTAAGGTTGTTGACCAGCCTTCCCAGTTTCCTGTCCACATCCTTCCATCAGTGGTAGAATGATTGGCCTCCGGCATCTCCCCCGTTTCTTTCCTTAAAAAAAATCTTACATCTGTAGACCAGAAATAAACACATAAGAACAAAAATGTTTGAGTCCCAATTTCAATGTTCAACAGTTCTGAGTTCCAGTTTCAATGTCCAACAGTTCTTTATATGTACATGTCAGCAATGATATCTGGATGGTGGCAATGCAGGTCCGACCCTCTCTGGTTTGGTCCTGGGCAACCTGCAGCGACGCACAGCTGCTGACTGCTAGCATGGCAAGGTGTCGTCAGCATCTTCCATCTCTAGACTGTTTCTCCTCTTTGTCTTCATGGCTGGAGGATTACTGTCAATTCCTCTCTGTTGCAGGAATCCACATGGTCTTGGAGTTGTTTTCTGAAAATATACAAACATATTCTCGACCAAAAGTTAATAAAGGAATCTTTTCTATAAATTTTACTTGGAATCCTTTTTATTTTTTGCCCAGACGATTTTCCTTTTGGCCTATTTGATACCATATGTTTTTCATTGGTGTCTTGCTGTTAGCATTACAAATGAAAATTAAATTTTTTTAAAGTAAAACTTTTCTAGATGTAATTTACTTACAGAGTATTTTTCCTTACATGCTATTTTTCCACTATCCCCCCCTTTTTTGATTAATGGAGGCTTTTGGAAATTTTATAATGCAGTCTTGATAACTTTAAGTTTTAATTTTTTTTGCACAAAAATATGACTGCTTTAGGTTCTTTGCATGTTAAACAAATTTACCATGAGAGAAACTACCAATAGAAATTTTAGTTAATAGTTTAGGAACAGCTTTTTGTCCAGTACAATTAAATTTTCTTGAATATTCACTTATTTCAATTAGCCAATTTAAATTAATCTGAAAACTTGGCTTCTATTTTACTGTCAAATTTAATACTCTTAACAATCTTAGTTTACCCTGTAAATATTAATGGAAAGGATTATTTGCATTCTTTGAGTAGGCCCTGAGCATTCCTGGTGCTAGGCTGGATTTAGATATAGGGCAACTGCTGTTGGCCAAGTCTGTCTGGGTCCCAATCTGAGCTGGGCTCCATAACCTGGGTCCCGATCTGAGCTGGGTGTGGGTAGCGCAAAGCAGCCATGGGGGCAGGAGACCTCCCTCAGACGCGGTGAGGGTTCAAGCCCCTGCAAGGTTGGGGGGGTGAGGGACTGTGCCCCACCTCTGTTGATCCCCAAGTTCTCTCCTGATGGCCCCCTGCGACTGTGCCTGTCTTAGGTTGCCCCTCCCTTGAGGAGTCTTACCCGTCATTGACTAACCAGCCATCCTCTGGGGCCAAGCAGGGTGATGTGAGGTTCAGTTCTGTCTCCTTGGTGGCCTATGCCCCCGTGGCCTCCACGCCCAGCACCTGCCTTGGGATCCCCTTGCCTGCTGGCAGGGCCCCGGCACTGATCACATATCTTGGGGAACCCAGGTTTCTTCTCCAGAGAGGGCCCAGCTCATGCCATTGGGACAGAGACAGATCCATGGTACCAGCCATCACGAGGCTTTCAACCTCAGCATAAACAGAAAGGTCAGGCAACAGCTGTGGGAGGGTCCCTCTTGTCAGAAAGGCCAGTATAGAATGCTCAAGTGCCTTCCCAGGGAGGCCTTAATTCCTTTCTGGAAGGGATTAAATCCTTTCATGTCCTTTTTTAAATTGCTGCCTAACATGCAAAGAATTAGTTTGTAAGTTTGTTTGGGATAATTGTTCAATATGCTGTTGTAAAATATCAAAAAATTATAATGACATTGTAGAATAATATCATGTAAGGATATTCTTTGCTCTAGGCCATGGCAATTCAATTTCAAACTGGCTGTCAATTTTTCTTTTTGTATAGACAAGGTCTTAGTTACATTTTTTGCACCTCTCCCAGGAGCAAGTAGTGATAGTCCCCTACTTTAAAGGCCAAAACCTTTATAACATCTAAAAGTAAAATATAGTTATTAATTTTTATTTGATAAAGCTTTCCATGCGATTTCAAGTATCAATCGGTTAAATTTCAAAAATATTTCCTTTGAGAAGAGAGAACAAATTTCCTGTATTACTCCGGGCCCTTGGAGCTTTCCAAGAATCATCTCTGTTAAAGCCTTGAAATTTTAACATGGAAAAAATGATCAAATATATATATATATATATATATCCATATATGATTTAATTACCACAACTATATAATTTCTCCCAATTTAATTTGCACTTTGAACTTTTGAAGCTGGCAAGTCAAACATTTAGCAGTTCCTAGATTAATAACAACATCCTGCTTACTTCGGGGGAAGTTTCAGCAACAGATCTGGCCGAATTTCTTTTCATGCTTAAAAGATAGATCTTAAATTTTTTCTTTCTTTTTCGCTTTCCGAAGTAATAACTAGCACCCAATTTGGCCAAGATTTGCATTTCCCTGTGAGTTCTTTTATAATTTTTAAAGGAAACCTTAAGTAATCGCATTGCGAGAGAGCGGATAGCCCTGCCCTCTCCTGCCACCTTTGAATTTCTCCGCACCAGAGGTGGTTTTTGCAGTGGAGTTTCATTTCTTATTACAGATTTTAAATTCCAAATACCAATTAAGATTTTAATTTGAATAAGAAACCACATTATTTTATAACCTAATTCTTCCCCATTAGCCTGGCTGAAAAAGACGTTCCCACCCTACTTACAGTTCGAGACTCTGCAGTTAGTCTGTGGGCTTTGCGTGCAGTGAACCTCCCTCACCTTTTTCTCGGTGAATTTTTTCCTTTCCTTCGCTCTTAGGCAAAAAATATCATCTCCTCCAGAAGTCCCGCAGTCAGGCGCCAGATGTGGGAACCCCTTTTCACGTCCCGCGTGGTTCAGGGTTCCGGTTCAGGGTTCCGGTTCAGGGTTCGGGTTCTGGAGAAGGCCACACACAAATGAAAAGAGACTTGGAAAAGTATTAATTTGGAAATATTGGGGGCCAGGCGGGAGCCCAACTCTAGTGGAAGGACTACCGTTTGCTCTGGCCTTGCAATCCCTTTTATTGAGACTATGGGATAGGCCCATAACCTTTAGGCAGGAAATTCCAATAACAGAAATTTACATAGGAGAAACAGAGGTGGAGGCTGCTTCAGCTAACAATGTTTCAACTAAACAGTGAGTGAGCAAAACAATTAAGGTTGTTGACCAGCCTTCCCAGTTTCCTGTCCACATCCTTCCATCAGTGGTAGAATGATTGGCCTCCGGCACCCCCGTACACCAAGGGATGGCCGGTTCCGGTCCCAGTCCGGCTCCTGCCTGGGTTGCAGCTCAGTCCCCAGGGGGGAGCGTTATGGAGGCAGCAGATGTTTCTCATCAACGTTTCTCTCTCCCTCTCCCTCTCCTTCCCGCTCTCCTTAAAAATCACTGAGACATACATTGTTCAGTGGTCTGTATATCATGTTGTTACACCACAGACTAGGATTCTGGGTGAACATCTGTGTGTGTGTATGTGTGTGTGTGTGTGTGTGTGTGTGTGTGTGTTTGTGTGTGTGTGTGTGTGTGTCTGTGTGAAAGGACCTTATTTTATGTCAGAATGTTAAAGTTATCCCCCAAATTCTACACACCAATTTAATCCATTTTACAATGGATTTCACACCCACGCCTCAAGCTCGGTCAGGTCTGCGAAGAGAAGCAGACCCTTCTGCACACGGCTGAGCAGCTCAGTGGCCCTGGCCGCCCTACCCTTGGCTCAGATTCCAAAGGCAGCCCCGTGCTTGGGTCCCTCATTGTCGGGGACTCGAGGACACAGAGAGGTGCGGGAAGCCCAGCATTGGCGGGAACCCCACCTGGGACACTCCCCAGCACATGCCCCCCTCCTCCCCGGCCCAGCAGAGCCAGCAGAAGCAGCTCAGATACAGGTGGGGCAGCGCCTGTCCTGCCCCATGGGACGACCACCCCAGTTCCCTGTCTCCTCCTGGGACCACCCTCCTCTCCTGGTGTCTGCCCTGAGGTGGCACATGAGGGAGCCCTCACCTGGCTGGTCTTTGCTCTCGAGCTGTGGGCAGGGACGTGTCATTGAGGACGAGCCGGGGTCCCTGAGCCCATAGTTACAGGGACAGGGTTCCTGGACCTTATCTTCCCACAGAGATGCCATTATCAGGTCACCTGAGGCACAGGTGACACTGTCTGCGTGGAGTCTGGGACGTCTCCAAAGACGAGCGACTTTATCCCACTCAAATCTCTACCCGCCACTGCGGTGATTATTGGTAATTTGGCCATTAATGTGTCAAATAGAGAAGGGAACCCCAGGGAGAAGGGGAGTTCCCAACACTCCTGAGGTGGGCCTAAGGGTGAGTCACTGAGTAAGCTGGCGACGCCTCCCTGTCCTGAAGGGGAGAGGGCGTTCTGACAGGGACCCCATTTTGGGGGAAGCCAACCGCATAGATTCCTGCGCCCCCACCGGGTTTGTGGGAAGCCAACCCCATGGATTCCTGCGCCCCCACCGGGTTTGTGGGAAGCCAACCCCATGGACTCCTACGCCCCCACCGGGTTTGTGGGAAGCCAACCCCAAGGACTCCTGCGCCCCCACCGGGTTTGTGGGAGGCCAACCCCATGGACTCCTGCGCCCCCACCGGGATTGTGGGAGGCCAACCCCAAGCCTGTGACATCATCTCCCTCGTCATGGACATCTAGACCTTCCTTCCGGAAGGGCTGTCCTCAGGATCCTCACCAGCAGCTGAACAACGGGCAGGAACAGGTGTCTCTGTTCCCTGTGGACGGGTCTGAGTTCCGAGTCACAGCTGTTCTCTGGGGTGAACTGAATCCCACGGCTGTGGCACATCCCTCCCCCTCCATTCATGGTACAATCACACCCCCATTCCCACGTGGGCACCGTCCTCAGGCCTCCCCTGCTCCCAACGTCAGGCTGACACCAGGATGGTGCAGGCTGAGCATCTCCACTGGTTCAGGAAGCTGGTCTCTCCCCTGATGGAAACGCCACGGTTCTTCCTCCGGGGGCCCCAGGGATGGTAAGCCTGGAGACTGTCCCCTGTGAGCTGTGCTAACCCTGCTCAGAGTCCTGGGAGTCCCTAATGTCCACACGACCCCACAGGAGACCATGATGTGCTTCCTTAGCCACACAGAGTCCTGCTCTTTGGTGACTCACTGTATAACCACTAGCTCTCCTCCTCCTCCCCATTCTCTTCCCCTTACTTTTTCTTCTTCCTCCTCTTACTCCACTTCTGCTTCTGCTTCTTTTTTTGAGGTTTTACCCTGGAAAGAATTATTCTTGACATACAGACAGGATTTAGGGAAAGTAATAATTAGGACAGACAGAGAGATACCCTCAGAACCTAAAATTGGGAAAGAACCAGAACAAATAGGAAATGGGGTGAAATGACAAAGATAAAATTTTAATAATAGATGAAAAGATGAAGGATCACATGCCCAGAGAGACGTGGACAAATCCTATGTATACAGTGGATTTTCACAGAGTGAAGGTGCGATCAACAACACAGAAAATTCCAGTCCTCAGCGGACCCTCTTCAGTTTTATTTGGTCACACACTGGCCCCATCCCGACTCACCCCTACCTAGATTTCTACCCCACAGGTGAGTCCCATCAGCTTTTGAGGGAAGGAATGTCACAGGGGCCTCCTCCCTGCACCTGCTCTCTCTCCACATCATGTCCATCCTCGTCCCACTGGCTCTTGTGGTTGTAGCTTATCCACTCTCAGGGCTACAAGGTTCTGTCCTATGAACACACCACACTCCTCCGCTACTGCTCACGCGCATTTGTCTTATACGCAGATTTTGCAAACTGTGCAGCTTTGAGTAAGTTCTCCATATGTTCTGGCACACATATGTATGAGTGTCTTTGGGGATATAACCAGGAAGGGAATTGCTGGGGCAGTGGGTGTGGTGAATCCTGCCAAATGCTGGAGGTAGTGAGTGCTGCCAGAGCATTTTCACAGTATTTGAAAGCACTTCCTCCCCCACCAGGAATATAGGAGAGAAACAATGAGTCCAAATTCCTGCTAATAATTGACTTTATCTGACTCTCTCATTTTTGCTCTCCTGGGAGGTGGGCACCAATATCACATGGTGGCTGAACTTGAGTTTCCCCTCTGACTAAATATGTTGGGCAATTTTAATCAATGTGTGGACCATGTAAGCATCCTCAATAGGACAATGGACTGGACTCTTGTTCATGAGTGAGTGGACCCTAGTAAGGTGCCAGCGTCCTTAACTACTGGGACATGTTGGCTATTAATGGATCTGTGGGCACAGACCTGTGGGATGAGAGAAATGTCTGGTCTTTGCCCCTGGCACTGAGCTCTTAACACCCTGGGCACCTCCTGAGTGACAAGTGTCTTTGGGATGCTGATGAGATGGCTCTTGGCTGAGGGTCCTGGAGAGCATCAGGGTGGGGGCTGGTCCCAAGAAAGACCAAGCTGATCAGAGGGTTGGAACGTTCAGGCTCTAGAAAAAGGCAGAGCAGGAGGAGCCTGAAAAGCCATCTGTCCACACCACAGTCCTGTGTGCGGGGACCCTGGGCCTGCGGGACACAGACGGGGAACATGTACCCTGTTGCTGTCAGACGGGGACACCCAGAGAATGAGATCATAACTCACACATGAAAGCACTAACAGGCATTATATCTACAAAATCAAAGAAATAACGAACACCCAGAAAATGGGTGCTGGGGCCCCATCCAGGCCTGAGCCCAGGCTGACCCGCCCCAGGAAGCCCTCGCTGTCCAGGGTCCTGAAGATGCGCTGCATTAGGACACATTTCAAGGCCTCAGTGATGTCTGAGTTCCAGTGACCACAGGTCCTGGTGGGACAGGGTACCCTGAGGGACAAGGTCAGAGGAGCAGAGAAGTGACCCAGCCAGGGAGTGACCACGTCCAAGCCCACGATGTACTGAGCACGCCCTGGGAACAGGCCCCGACCACACTCGGTCCTCACCACCTCCCCTGTCCACACCTGGGACAGCTCAGCACAGCAAACACATGAGCTCTGGAATGTTCTTGGTGTTTATATTTATTTCCCTCAAAATGTAGCATCTTCTCCTTTAATTTACCCACCACCCTTCATGGCAAGAAATGAACAAAGTCACCCCCAGAACCTCATTTCAATGCGGAAGGAACAGCTTGCAGCTCAGAGCATGAGGAAGGTAAGACAGCGATAGTGAGGGCCCAGCCGCCTCTGCTGGACCAGAAAGTGTGGGGAGCAGGGCGGGGCCAGCCCCCCATCAGAGGTTCTTGAGTCAGGAAGTGGGAGCGTGAACACATCTTCCATCACTCAGTCTCCACAGGGCAGTCGCCTCACGCTGTGGAGGACAATCATCATGAGCAGATTCAGGTCATTGGCTGTAACTGGTGACATTCTCAAAGTTCACTTCATTTTTACAATGTCTCACAGAGTCCCCATCACTCAGGCCTCCCTCTGCCCACCCCTCCCCACGGCAGGTCTCACCTTTAGAAGCCGAGACACATCAGAGCCCTGGGCGCTGTCACTACCTAGAGTGCACACTCAGACCCCACTCTCCCCATCCTGAGTGCCTTCTCCCCCACATCACAGCTCCAGCCACAGCTCCTAGCAGAACCAGGCCCCCAGCCATGCCCATGATGATGATGAAGGTGTGAGAAGGCAGCTCTGGGAGGAGAAGGGAAGGGAGGGTGAGGGCCCTGACCCCAGGTCTCAGCCCCGACCCCACTGAGGTCCCCCAGGGTCCCTGCTGCCCTGAGAAGAGGCTCTGTGCCCACGGCCCTCCTCACCCCATCTCAGGGTCAGGGGCTCGGGCAGCCCCTCGTGCTGCACATGGCACGTGTATCTCTGCTCCTCTCCGGGGGGCACCCCCACGGCCGCCCACTTCTGGAAGGTGCCGTCCCCCGCAGGCCTGGTCTCTACCAGCTCCATGTCCTGGGTCTGGTCCTCCCCGTCACGCTGCCAGCTCAGGTTGATGTCCGCAGGGTAGAAGCCCAGCGCCCAGCACCTCAGGGTGACCTCACGGGAAGACACGGGGTGGTGGGTCACGTGTGCCTTTGGGGGTTCTGAAGGGGGGGGAGAAAATGCAGGACCTTTGCATCCTCCATGGGACACTCCAGCAGTGCACATGTGACCATCCTGAGAGTGGACAGACACCTGGGTAGGGGAGGCAGCTCACAGCCCCCACACCAGCCTGGACCGAAGCACCTGGAAGGCCCTTCTAGTCTTTGGAAAGTTCTAGACTCAGAGAGACACAGTCCAGGGCAGGAGGCAGGTCTCTGAGGGGAGAAAAGGGATTTGTGGTCCTGATCTGGGTGGAGGCCACGTGACTCAGAAAAGCTGGGGTCAGGCCTCAGACACAGGGCTGTGGGCAACGCACAAGGCCTGAGAGAGAAGGTCCCCGTGGGTCCCAGAGCCCCTGCAGGTGATGAGTTATTTCAGGGGATCTCCCTGCACCCCAGGAGAGCCTGCACCCCTACCTGTTCCTGAGAGGAGGGGAGTCCCTCTGGTACCTGACCTGGACATCCAGAGGACACCCTTCCTGACCCCAAGGAGGGGTGTCTGACACTGACCCCCTGTCCAGTCTCCTTGTAGGAGCCCCAGCCCCGGGGAGAGGGGGCGGCCCCAGGGCCCCTGGTACCTGAGCGCTGCAGGTTCTCCTTCCCTTTTTCCAGGAACATGCGCAGTGACTCCACACACTCCCCCTCCAGGTAGTTCCTCCAAGACTCTGCCGCACCCTCCGCCTCCCACTTGCACTTTGTGATCTGAGCCGCCATGTCGGCCGCGGTCCAGGAGGTCAGGTCCTCGTTCAGGGCGAGGTAGTCGGTGCCGTCGTAGGCGAACTGACTGTACCCGCGGAGGAGGCGCCCGTCGGGTCCCACGTCGCAGCCATACCTGTTCTGGAAGGTGTGAGACCCTGACCCCGCCCCGAGGTCAGCCCCGCCCCGAGGTCAACCGCGCCCTGAGGTTAGCCCCGCCCCGCCCGCCCCGCCGGGCCTGAATCTGAACTGAAAGTGAAATCGGGTCAAAGTCCCCGCGGGCTGCTCCCGGGTGGGGGCCGGGCGGGTCTCGCCGCCTCGGGTGACGCTGGGACCCGGACCCTCGGGGCGACCCCGGCCCGTCCGTGGGGAGGGGGGTCGTGACGGGCCCGGCGCGCGGCTCACCGTCCTCGCTCTGGTTGTAGTAGCCGCGCAGGTTCTTCAGGCCCACTCGGAAAGTCTGTGCGTTCTTCTTGTAGATCTGCGTGTTCCGGTCCCAATACCCCGGGTACACCTGCTCCACCCACGGCTGCTGCATCCACGGCGTCCGCGGCTCTTCCCTCGGATTCGCCGCGTCGCTGTCGAACCCCAGGAACTGCGTGTCGTCCACGTAGCCGACGGAGAGGTAAAGGGGCTCCCCGCGGCCGGGCCGGGACACGGCCGTGTCGAAATACCTCAGGGAGTGGGGGCCTGGGGGGCGGACGGAGGGCAGGGCCGGGGGTGACACGCCCCTTCCCGGCCTCGCGCCCCCCCCCCTGGGGTCCCCCGCTCCTCCCCGCACAGCCCCCCCCCTACGACCCCGCACTCACCGGCCCAGCTGGGGGTCAGGACCAGCGCCCTGGAGAGCAGCAGGAGGAGGGTGGGGGGCCTCAGGACCCGCATCCTCGGTGTCCAGGGACCATCTGAGTCCCGGGGGCTCCTGGAGATGTTATAACCTGGGACCAGACACCCAATGGGAGTGAGCAGTGAGGCTGCGTCATGCGTATCCGGGAAGGAGGACTCAGCAGGGATGTGAGATGGAGAAGGGAACCCCAAGGAGAAGGGGAGCCCCAACACTGAGCGGCCCTGCTCCAGACTCCTCCCTGGGCTGAGACCTGAGTGCCAGGCCTGGGCCTGCCCCTCCTCCTGCAGGGGGAGCGCTCTGCCCACTTCTCCCTAAAGGAGCCTCAGGCTGGTGCTCTGAGCTCCACTTCACCCAGAACGTGCGAGGCGGCCCTCACAGCTGTGCGGTTTCCTTGGCCCTCAGCATCTGCTCCTCCCAATACCCCGGCCTCTCACGCTCCACCCACGGCTGCTGCATCCACGGCGCCCGCGGCTCCATCCTCGGACTCGCCGCGTCGCTGTCGAACCGCAGGAACTGCGTGTCGTCCACGTAGCCGACGGCGAGGAAGCGGGGCTCCCCGCGGCCGGGCCGGGACACGATGGTGTAGAAATACCTCAGGGAGTGGGGGCCTGGGGGGCGGACGGAGGGCAGGGCCGGGGCTGGACACGCGACTTCCCGGCCCCGCGCCCCCGCCGGGTCCCCTCGCTCCTCCCCGCACAGCCGACCTCTCCGACCCCGCACTCACCGGCCCAGCTGGGGGTCAGGACCAGGGCCCCCGAGAGCAGCAGGAGGAGGGTGGGGGGTCTCAGGACCCGCATCCTCGGTGTCCCGGGGGGACCTTCTGAGTCCGGGCGCTTCCGCAGAGAGATTCTCACCGGGAGCCGCGGTGACGCTGATTGGCTGCGCTGGAAACCGCTCAGCCAATGGGAGTGAGGAATGAGCACGCGTCACGAGTATCCAGGATGGAGGCGCCGACACAGGTTGGGAGAGGAGAAGTGAACCCAGGGCGCTGGGGAATCCCCACCACGGAGCTGCCCCCCCAGACTCTGTCCCTTGCTGAGACCTGCGCGCAGGCCTGGGCCCTGGACTCGGTCCTGATCCCCCTCCTGCGCGGAGCGCCCGTCACACTGTCCCCCGAGGCCTGGCCCAGGCGCTGTGCTGTTCAGGGACTTTCCAAGGTTTGGGGTTCACCATCTCTGTGCACCTCACACAGGAGGAAGGCGCCCAATACTCCTGTTTATGTGGTTCCGTCTGTCACAGTCACCACTCCCGGAATCACACGGGAAACAGGTATTAATGCACGTCGCATGCTCACTGCCCGTGAGAGGGTAACAGAAGCATGTTTTTATGGAAAACACCCATTTCCCAGAGAACAAGGAGGAGGGAGGAGGGACCTGCTCCCCTTTCTCATCCTCCCCGTCTCCCTGGGAGACGCTGGGTGTTCACATTTGCTTCTGCGTTTTATCTGTTATTGTGGATGCAGCTTCTTAGGACACAGCCGGCCTCACAGAAATGGGCAGGAGCAGCCTTTTCCTTACCTTTTCAGGTCAGTGTGGGTGCTCACCTGTGACAGTCACTGCAGCGACACAAGTGGTCGTTTCTGAAAGGGCTCTGCACAGTGAGACCTGAAACCATATTGACTGTATTCTTCTTGTTTTGTTTTTTAAATATATATTTTTATTTCAGAGAGGGAGAGAGACATAGAAACATCAATGATGAGAAAGAATCATTGATCAGCTGCCTCCCACAGGCCCCACACTTTGGATCGAGCCTCTTACCCGGGAATATGCTCTGACAAAAAGGTGAAGTGTGACCTCCTGGTTCATAGATCAATGTTTAACCCCCGAGCCCCGCTGGCTGGGGAATATTGAATATTTCCTGTTCTGTCATGTCACTGTCCCCAGGGCTGTCTTGCTGGGTGGCTCTGTCCTCATGCAGGTTAGTTAAAGTGATGCCTGTGTCTCTAAGTCCCAGAGCCCTTCCCGTGCTGGTGCATTAATCACCGGCATCAAAGCTCACATGTGAGTCTGTTCCCACAGAGCCCCTAGGAAAGTGTGTCCGCACTGGGGAGGGTCTAGCTGACGTGGTGGGACACCCCTGTTCCAACTTCTGGTTTTCTCTCAGGGGCTCCCATTTCATCAAGACAACAGGCCTGTCCGTGCTCCCCTGCCAGGTGACATGTCCTGAAGGGAGAAGCTCTCGTTCCTGTTTGAGAAAGTGTGTGCCAGTTCACCCAATCTCAGCAATCCTAGTGTCTGTGTCATTCATTCTGTTACATGAACATGGGCCAGGCCGGTGTGGCTCAGTGGCTGAGCATGGACCAAAGAACCAGGGGGTCAGGGTTCCATTCCCGGTGAGGCACCTGCTGGGTTGCAGGCTGGATCCCCAGTGGGGGGCGTGCAGGAGGCAGCCTATCCATGGTTCTCTCCCATCCTGGATGTTTCTGTTTCTCTCTCCCTCTCAGTTTTTCTCTGAAATGAAATTTTTTAAAAGGTAAACATGGGATCCCATGAGAAGAGCCTAGCCCCGCTCATACACATGATCTCCCTGGTACATGACACCAGGGAATGTGTCAGAGGGTTTTCTGTGTACTTCCCAGGTCATCACATAAGGTTATTTTAATCCTCCATTTTTATTAAAGACAGTTAAGACATTAATCCACTTGTGTAATGAAAGCAAGATATATGTATATATCTTCTTTTAAAAAATTTTTTTTTTATTTTTCAATTACACTTGATGTACAATATTGTATTAGTTAAGTGGACAACTCTGTGGTTAGACATTCATAGAACTTATACAGGGATCGCCCCATACATGTAGGACCATGTGACCTCACATGTAGCTGTTACAACATGAGTGACTGTGTTCCCTGTGCTGTGCTTTCCTCCCCATGACCACACTGTAGGGACCGTGTTGTAGTTCCTCCTCCTCCACCTGCTCTGCCCAGTCCCCCGCCCTCCGGCAGCCAGCAGTCTGCTCCCTGTGGCTCTGAGTCTGTGGCTGCTGTAGGTTCTGTTGGGCTGATCCCAGGGGCTCTGAGTGCAGGCTGTGGGGAGGGTGGTCATTGTTCTGTGGTTGTGGGCGGATGCAGGCACCGCGATCACCTTTGGGGCATGTCCACCAGAGACCACGGTGTTTTAAAATGTGGATGGAAGGATGAGGCTTCAGTGAAGAGAGTAATTTCACCTCCTTCCACCGTGTCGTTTAAAGGGAAACTGGTTCTGTTCTCTGTCTGTCTGTCTTCTCTCTGCAGGGCAGTGCTGGTGGGAGGAACGACGATGGAGGCCGGGTGTCAGCCCATTCGTGCTGAGCTTGGCCTCAGCGCCCCTGTCAGCGGAGTGAAAAGGCCAGGATGTCCTTCATCTCCTGCCAACAGTGTTGACCCCACATCCCGGGAAAGGCTCTCAGAGAGTGCAGGGTTCCACGGACCACACTTTGAGAAAGGTTGTTCTGGATAAACCAGAGAGGGTTTCCCAACTGTCCCTGCCTCTGCCTCCTCTTCTCTTCCCAGAATCCCTCTCCATGAGGAGGATCCTGCGCCCCAAAACTGAGCTCACAGCATTGCCCCTGGGACCTTCTAGAAGAGGGCTCACCCTGGAAATCCGACAGGGAGAGCCCTTAGCCTGGGAGGTGGGGGGAGGGACAGGGGTGTCCCCTCTGGGACAGGGAGCAGTTTGTGCCTGAAGACACCAGTCCCCCAGACCCCTCCTGTGGCGTCTACACCCCAGCTGAGTGAGCGCTCCCATCCCACACAGACACCTGACGTGTCTGTAGGAGCAGCCATCTTGGCCCTTTATTTTATTCCTTTTAATTAAAACATGTTGTTACTGATTCAGAGAGAGAGGACGGGAGAGGGAGAGAGAGAGGAACGGGGATGGGAGAGAAGCACTGATGTTTGCCTCCCCCACACGCCCTGACCAGGGGTCACACCTGAGACCTTCCAGTGCCCAGGACAGCACTCACCCTGAACCCTGCCAGGCCAGGCCCTTTTATGCAAATGAGCCGCGTGCTCAGCCCTGAGGCCCCGCCCACAGCGGAGCAGTCTGTCCAGCAGCACATTCTGTGAGCCAGAACTCGCTCTGCCCTGCTTTCTCCCACGTGGCGGCCACCAGCTGCCGTGGCCACTGCGCCCCTGACACGTGGCTCCTGTGCGGAGCAGGGACTTCCCTTCAGGGACCTGTCATCCAGCCGCCGGGGGGCGTGTAGCCGCCCCATGAGACGGCGCCCGGCTGAATGCTCTCAGTGTCCAGTCCCTGCCCCGCAGGCCCCGTGGGCTCACAGACGGATGGAGGTGACCGTGTCTGCACGTGGAAGCCACGGGGCTGCATGTGTCACTGACGCCAGTTGTGTGTGTGGGTCTCGGTGATCCTCAATCCCAGCTGCCCAGGAGCGTGTAATGAACACGCATGTGACACCGAGCTCACAGGCATGACTTCAGATGTGAGTTAGCGCCCTCAGGGTGTAAGGGCTCACAACGCCCCTCCCTGCAGCCTTCCTGTGTGCGTCCCCCGGACCTCGGTGCTGTGTTTGGTGACCCGGTGACAGGAGCAGGCACAGCAGGCTTTCCCGCAACAGAAAGTGTCTATTGAACCAGCAGGCGCAGCTCCCTGGAGGCCCCGCACGTACTTGGAGAACAGAAAGCGGAGGAGGTCGCTGTAGATTCCACCCTAGAACCCCTTACCTGCTGTTCCTCCCCTTAGCTCCCCCCAACACTCTAACAGCCCCCTTTTCCTTCGCCCTGGAATGCTCTCCCACAGAGGACATTATATGTGAAGCGTTTGCAGTTGTGGATGAGAATTTCTCAAACCAACACCCAAAGATGGAAACCAGGAAGGAAAATATAAAACTTGTCCATGTCAACCTCACACTCGGGAGAGACAAACTCAGGCCAGAATCAAACTCAGACACGCACAAAGATGTTGACAGAGAAAGGGCCCCGTGGACCAGTGTTCCTCAGCCAAAGCCCAGGGGGACCCCTGTGGGCAGGCGAGGTGGGTTAGTCATCATTGCTGGGGGAGATCGCGTCCCTCGGGGGCCATGGGGCATCTGAGCGGGAAGGGGGAGATGGGCACATCTAGGAGGTGGGCTCTGGATGGTGACCTGGGGAGGGTCTGGGGAAGCAGGCTCATCGGATGGGTGGTGTCAGGGGGCAGCGCTGTGGGTGGGCAGCTCAGTGACTGTCCAGGGACAAGGCCGCCGGCAGCAAGGATGGGGCGCAGCTGGAGAGAAGCAGCCTCGCTGCCATGAGCCCGCGCAGGGGGCTGTGTGGTCCTCTGTGAGCTGTGTGGCCTGTGTGTGTCTGTGTGTAGACGCAGGGAGGGTGGTGTGGCTCTGTCTCCCTTGTCATGGCCTCGGGATGGCGTGTCTGAGGGTGACACTCTGAGAGGTGACTCGTGTCCAACGGGAGAGGAACCGGCCCCGCTGTGAGCTCCAGGCCAGCTCCCGACAGCACTGAGGCCTCGCGGGTCAGACCAGGACCCGTGGGGGCTGCGTGTCCTTCTCTCCGAAGCCCAATGTCTAAAAGCATCCACAGCCCAATCCGCACGTGAAGCACGTGAGGGACAACGTGGGAAGAAGAAATGCGGATGTCAAACACCTGTCTGTGTGACAGACACATGGGGACAATAATGAGAACGTGGAACAAGAGAAACAGGAATGAAATGGAAATCCATCCATTCAGCCCTGACCGGTGTGGCTCAGTGGATAGAGCGTCGGCCTGCGGACTGAAGGGTCCCAGGTTTGGTTCTGGTCAAGGGCATGTATCTTGGTTGGGGGCACATCCTCAGTGGGGGGTGTGCAGGAGGCAGCTGATCGATGTTTCTAACTCTCTATCCCTCTCCCTTCCTCTCTGTAAAACATCAATAAAATATATTTAAAAAATAAAGAAATAAAATCCGTCCGTTCAAAAATTAAAGGAATGAATTAATTGACCCTGTCCGTTCATAAAGATGAGGGATGGTGAGCGTCTCAGCGGGAAGTGGACACTGAACCCGTTTCTAAGGCTGCCTCTGCCGCCGTCCCATTAATGTAAATGTGCCCGCGTCTGACACGTTCCTCCCTGCCCTTCAGCATTTATTCTAGAAGATCCCACGCGTCCTAGAAACACACATATTGACTGAGGGCGGGGGATTCGTGCGCCCCTGCGGCCTCCCAGCCTCCGCCGGCGCCTGGGGCGCAGGTGCTGAACCCCGAGACCCTGCGGCCTGGGTCCCAGCTCCTGCTCCTCCTCCAGGAATCCGGCTTTCCCCTGGGAGGCAGCGCCCTCCATGGGGGCCTGGTAGGGGGGGGGGGCAGGGCGAGGGGAGCCCCACAGCGGGTGGGCGCCCGCGCAGCCTGCCTCCCTCCTGCTCCGCTCCAGGCCGGAGGGGTGGCCCCCGGGGGCTCCGGCTGCAGAGCGTGTCGCACGGGAAAGGCTGGGGGGCCACGACCTGGAGTGCAGGGCAGACAGGGCCGCAGGCTGGGCTTGTGGGAGGCGGCGATGTCTTCAAGGAAAAGTGATCCGGTCATTCCCACGGAGCAGACGCCCGCGCCCCTCACCGTCCCCTTGGACAGGACGCCCCTGTCCTGGCGCTGAGCCCATTGGCACCCGCAGCCGCGCCAGGGCCGCCAGGGGCAGGGGTGCCCTGCTGGCCCAGGCCGGGGCCCCCAGAGGAGGGGGTGCCATGCCTCCCAGGTTTCTCTCAGGAGCCTCGGGAGTGGCCCTTCCTGTCTCCAGACATCCCGAGGGCTCCCTGCTGCTCCCTGCGCCCTGGGGCCGCCCCCCCACACGGAGCAGCTGGGGGGTCACCTGGGCGCCGCCTGCGCAGCCGGAAGTGCTCCCTGGGCCCAGGCTCCGGGAGTGTCTGCGGGTCCAGGAGCCCGAGGGGAGGATGCTCTTAATCACTTTCTTTTTTAAAAATTATTTTTATTGATGTCAGAGAGGAAGGGAGAGGGACACACAGAGAGAGAGAAACATCAATGAGGAGAGAGAATCACTGATCGCTGCCTCCTTGCACGCCCCGCACTGGGGATGGAGCCCGCAACCCAGGCATGTGCCCCGACCTGGAATCGAACCCGGGAGCCTTCAGTCCGCAGGCCAACGCTCCATCCACTGAGCCACACCAGCTAGGGCTAGGGCTTAATCACTTTCTTGACAGAGAAGGAGGAGCTCAACTTAAAGAGGAAGGACCTCAACTCTTGGTCAACACACACAAACACACACATAAGAATAAGGAAGCCAGTCCTGGCCAGTTTGCCTCAGCGGATAGAGCGTGGGCCTGCGGATGGAAGGGTCCCGGGTTCGATTCGGGTCTAGGGCATGTAGCTCAGTTGCAGGCTCCTGGCCTGGTCTGGGGCAAGTGGAGGCAACCAATCAATGTGTGTCTCACATGGGTGTTTCTCTCTGTCTGTCCCTCTCCCTCCCACTCTCTCTGAAATCAATGGGTAAAATAACTTCGGGTGAGGATTAAAAAGAAGGAGAAGAGGAAGCCAGGATGTGACCTGGAGGGAGACGGCCTGGCAGTTTTAAGAGATAGAACTATGTGGGACTTCAGGACGAGACGTTCAAGGATCTTGGAGAAATGGCCGTGCTGCCCTTGGTGGGAATGAAGGTCATTCCTTCCAGAACAGGGAACAGCCTGAAAAGGTGGCGCCATGAGCCTCAGAATCAGCAAAGGCACCAAGAAACATGTGTCCTGCCGCTGGAGGAGTGGCCCTGAGCCGGGATGGACGTCCCTCGGCAAAGCAAGGGGCACTCACTTCAGGCGACGTTGAGTGGGGGGACGGGACCCCAGTGGATTTCTGTGCACAGCACCCCGTGGCCCGGGAAAGGGTCATGGTGCCCAGGTCCCATCTGACGACGACAGGAATGTCTGCTGCCCACGCAGAGGGCGGGGGACAGGCGCCCGCGCATGTGCAGAGGACCCTGAGACAGGGGCACGCACGGAGCCCGCGACTCAAGCTCCTAATGGCCTCGCTTCAGCCCCGTTTGCTGAGAGAGTGGATGGAGGGAAACAGCGGCTCCGCGGGAGAAGCTGGGGAAGCTCCCAGCAGGTCAGAGGTTCTCCCCACTGCCCAGCGCTGCAGAAACCAGAGAGAGAGAGAGAGAGAGAGAGAGAGAGAGAGAGAGAGAGAGAGAGAGAGAGAGAGAGAGAAACCACATCAGCAACCTGCGTGCCTCATCGAGCGAGGTTTCCCTCTCTTTATGCTGCATTTCAGCAAGGAGATCAACCATGTGGCCCCAGCTGGTGTGGCTCAGTGGAGAGAGCGGCCGCCTGCAGACTGAAGGGTCCTGGGCTTGATTGCGGTCCAGGGCACGTGCCAGGGTGTGGGCTCCTCCCCAGTGGGGGGGCGGGGCGTGCAGGAGGCAGCCGGCCCATGATTCCCTCTCCTCATTGATGTTTCTCTCTCCCTTCCTCTCTGAAACCAATAACATTACCTTTAAGAAAATAAAGTGTTGTGTTTACACCCAACCTCAGACCCTGTCCCGTTGTCCAAGGCTGACATCGGGAGGGGCGTGTCACGCTCAGAAGCGGGGCAGCCTGGCGCTGGTTCCCATCTCAGGGCTGTGCTGTTCCCTGGGCCTCACGGGGCGGAGGGGCCTCCAGTCATGGCCTCTCGGGGCCGCTCGCTGGGAGCAATGTGTGTGCAGGCTCTACCTGGACCTGGAGGATTTTTTATTTATTTGTTTTTCTTTTAATTTTATTTTTTTATTTTTTTTATTTTTTTTTCTTTTCAAATTTTTATTAAGGTATTATATGTGTACATATCTTACCATTGCCCCCCACCCCCACCCCACTCCCATACATGCCCTCACCCCCCAATGTTTTGCATCCGTTGGTTACTCTTATATACATGCATATAAGTCCTTCAGTTGATCTCTTATTTCCCCCACCTCTCCCTAACCTTACCCCTGTAATTTGACAGTCTGTTTGATGCTTTACTGCCTCTGTAACTATCTTTTTGTTCATCAGTTTATAATGTTTTTCATTATCCCCAAATGAGTGGGATCATGTGGTATTTTTCTTTCATTGACTGGCTTATTTCACTTAGCATAATGTTCTCTAATTCCATCCAAGTGCCTACAAATGGTAGTAATTCCTTCTTTTTTACGGCAGCATAGTATTCCATTGTGTAGATGTACCATAGTTTTCTGATCCAGTCATCTGCTGATGGGCACCTAGGCTGTTTCCAAATCTTAGCTATTGTAAATTGTGCTGCTATGAACATAGGGGTGCATATATCCTTTCTGATTGGTGTTTCTGGTTTCTTAGGATATATTCCTAGGAGTGGGATTACTGGGTCAAATGGGAGTTCCATTTTCAGTTTTTTGAGGAAACTCCATACTGTTCTCCACAGTGGCTGCACCAGTCTGCATTCCCACCAGCAGTGCACGAGGGTTCCTTTTTCTCCGCATCCTCGCCAACACTTGTCATTTGTTGATTTGTTGATGATAGCCATTCTGACAGGTGTGAGATGGTATCGCATTGTTGTTTTGATTTGCATCTCTCGGATAATTAGTGACTTTGAGCATGTTTTCATGTGTCTCTTGGCCTTCCTTCTGTCTTCTTTCGAAAAGATTCTATTTAGGTCCGTTGCCCATTTTTTTATTGGATCCTTTATCTTCCTTTTATTAAGTTGTATAAGCTGCCTGTAGATGTTGGAAATTAAACCTTTATCAGTGATACCATTTGCAAATATGTTCTCCCATACAGTGGGGTTTCTTGTTGTTTTGTTGATGGTTTCTTTTGCTGTGCAAAAGCTTTTTATTTTGATGTAGTCCCATTTGTTTATTTTCTGTTTGGCTTCCATTGCCCTAGGGGCAGTATCACTGAAAAAGTTCTTTTGGCATATGTCTGAGATTTTGCTGCCTGTGGATTCCTCTAGTATTTTTATGGTTTCCCGTCTTATATTTAAGTCCTGTACCCATTTTGAGTTTATTTTTGTGTATGGTGTAAGTTGGTGATCTAGTTTCATTTTTTTGCATGTATCTGTCCAATTTTCCCAACACCATTTATTAAAGAGACTGTCTTGACTCCATTGTATGCTCATGCCTCCTTTGTCAAATATTAAATGCGCATATTGGTTTGGGTCGATATCTGGATTCTCTATTCTGTTCCATTGATCTATATGTCTGTTCTTGTGCCAGTACCAGGCTGTTTTGAGGACAGTGGCTTTGTAATACAGCTTGAAATCTGGTATTGAGATCCCTCCTACTTTATTCTTCTTTCTCAGGATTGCTGTGGCTATTCGGGGTCTTTTTTTATTCCAGATGAATTTTTGGAGAGTTCTTTCTAGGTCTGTGAAATACGCTGTTGGTATTTTAATGGGGAGTGCATTGAATCTATAGATTGCTTTGGGTAGTATGGACATTTTAATGATGTTGATTCTACCAATCCATGAACATGGTATGTTCTTCCATCTGTTTACATCTTCCTCTATCTCTTTTTTCAGTGTCCTGTAGTTTTCCGCATATAGGTCTTTTACCTCCTTGGTTAGGTTTATTCCTAAGTATCTTAATTTTTTTGGTGCGATGGAAAATGGGATTGCTTTTTTAGTCTCTCTTTCTGTAAGTTCATTGTTGGTGTATAGAAATGCCATAGATTTCTTGGTGTTAATTTTGTATCCTGCTACATTGCCGAATTCATTTATTAAGTCTGTTAGTTTTTTGATGGAGTCTTTTGGGTTTTTTATGTACAATATCATGTCATCTGCAAATAAGGACAGCTTTACTTCTTCTTTTCCAATTTGGATGCCTTTTATTTCTTCTTCTTGTCTAATTGCAGTGGCTAATACTTCCAGTACTATGTCAAACAGGAGTGGTGAGAGTGGGCATCCCTGTCTTGTTCCTGTTCTTAGGGGAAATGGTTTTAGTTTTTGCCCATTGAGTATGATGTTAGCTGTGGGTTTATCATATATAGCTTTTATTATGTTGAGGTATGATCCTTCTATTCCCACCTTGTTGAGAGTTTTTATCAAGAAAGGGTGTTGGATTTTGTCAAATGCTTTTTCTGCATCAATTGATATGACTATGTGATTTTTATCTCTCAATTTGTTTATGTGATGTATCACATTTATTGATTTGCGGATATTGAACCATCCTTGCATTCCTGGGATAAATCCTACTTGGTCATGGTGTATGATCTTTCTGATGTACTGCTGGATCCTATTTGCTAGAATTTTATTGAGGATTTTGGCATCTACATTCATGAGGGATATTGGCCTGTAATTCTCCTTCATTGTGTTGTCTTTATCTGGTTTTGGTATTAGGGTGATGCTGGCTTCATAGAAGGAGCTTGGAAGTGTTCCTTCCTCTTGAATTTTTTGGAATAGTCTGAGGAGGATAGGTTTTAGTTCTTCCTTGAATGTTTGGTAGAACTCTCCTGTGAAGCCGTCTGGCCCCGGGCTTTTGTTTGCTGGAAGCTCTTTGATGACTGCTTCAATTTCTTCCATAGTTACTGGCATGTTGAGATGTTTAGATTCTTCCTGATTGAGTTTTGGAAGGTTATATTTTTCTAGGAATATGTCCATTTCCTCCAGGTTGTCCAGTTTGTTGGAATAGAGTTGTTCGTAGTATTTTTTAACAATCCTTTGTATTTCGGCGGGATCTGTTGTTATTTCACCTCTTTCATTTCTGATCTTGTTTATTTGGGTCCTCTCTCTTTGCTTCTTGGTGAGCCTGGCTAGAGGTTCATCAATCTTGTTTATCCTTTCAAAGAACCAGCTCTTGGTTTTGTTGATCTTTTGTATTGTTTCTTTGGTCTCTATGTCGTTTATTTGTGCTCTGATCTTTATTATTTCCTTCCTTCTGCTTACACTGGGCTTTTCTTGTTGCTCTTTTTCTAACTCTTTGAGTTGTTGGGTTAGGTAATTTATTACCCCTGTTTCTTGTTTTTTGCAGTAGGCTTGTAGAGCTATGAACTTCCCTCTCAGGACTGCTTTCGCTGTGTCCCATAGATTTTGGATTGTAGTGTTTTCATTGTCATTTGTTGTCATGATGTTTTTTATTTCTTCTTTGATCTCTCTGGTAACCCAGTCATGGTTTAATAGCATGCTGTTTAGTCTCCATGTGTTTGATTTCTTTGGGTTGTTTTTATTGTAGTTGATTTCCAGTTTTATGCCACTGTGGTCTGAGAAGATGCTTGATATGATTTCTATCTTCTTGAATTTGAAGAGACTTTGCCTATGTCCCAACATATGGTCTATCTTTGAAAATGACCCATGTGCACTTGAGAAGAATGTATATTCTGTGGCTTTGGGGTGAAATGTTCTGAAGATGTCAATTAATTCCATCTGGTCTAGTGAGTCATTTAGGATTGATGTTTCTTTGCTGATGTTTTGTTTAGAGGATTTGTCCAGTGGTGATAGTGGGGTATTAAAGTCCCCTACTATGATTGTATTGCTGTCAATCTCTCCCTTGATATCCTCCAGGAGTTTTTTTATGTATTTGGGTGCTCCTGTATTGGGTGCATATATGTTTACCAGAGTTATTTCTTCTTGTTGGATTGCTCCCTTTAGTATTATGAAATGGCCTTCCTTATCTCTTGTTATGTCCTTCAGTTTGAGATCTAATTTGTCAGAAATAAGTATTGGTACCCCAGCTTTTTTTTCAGTTCCATTTGCCTGGAAAACCTTTTTCCATCCCTTCACCCTCAGTCTGTGTGCGTCTTTTTTTCTGAGGTGGGTTTCTTGTAGACAGCAGATATATGGGTTGTGTTTTCTTATCCAATCCGTTACCCTATGTCTTTTGATTGGGGCATTTAATCCATTTACATTTAAAGTTATTATTGATAGGTACTTATTTGTCGCCATTCCTATTCTTTACCCCTGTGTTACTTCTTCGCTTCCTGTTTCTTTCTTTCTTTCTTTTTTTTTTTTTTACAGCAGACCCTTTAGCATTTCTTGCATTGCTGGTTTGGTGGTAATAAATTCCCTTAGTCCTTTTTTGTCTGTGAAGCTCCTGATTTCACCTTCAATTTTGATTGACAGCCTTGCTGGGTACAGTATTCTTGGATTCAGACCCTTCCTTTGCATGACTTTGTATATTTCATTCCATTCCCTTCTGGCCTGATGAGTTTCTGTTGAGAAATCAGTTGCTAGTCTGATGGGGGTTCCTTTGTATGTAACTTTCTGTCTCTCTCTTGCTGCTTTTAAGATTCTTACTTTGTCATTGGTGTTTGCCAATTTAATTATAATGTGCCTTGGTGTCGGTCTTTTGGGGTTCATTTTGCTTGGGACTCTGTGAGCTTCTTGGATTTGTGTGTGTTTTTTCTTCCCTATATCTGGGAAATTTTCTGTCATTATTTCTTCAAAGAGGTTTTCTATTCCTTGCTCAGCTTCCTTTCCTTCTGGGACCCCTATTATGCGGATGTTGTTTTGTTTCGTGTTGTCCCAAAGTTCCCTTAGACTCTCCTCCTGCCTTTTAATTTTTTTTTCTAGAAGTTGCTTTTCTTGGGTATTTTTTTCCATCTTGTCTTCTAGCTCACTGATGCGGTCCTCTGCTTCTTCTAGTCTACTCTTGATGCTTTCTATTGAGTTCTTTACGGCAGCGATGTCATTTTTCATTTCTTCTTGGTTCTTCTTCATTTCCTCTTGGTTCTTGCTCATATTGTCGAATTTGTCTTCCATTCTTTTCAGCCACCTTATGACCATTTCTCTGAATTCTTTTTCTGGAAGGTTGCTTGCCTCCATTTCGTTTACTTCCTTTTCTGGTGATGCCTGCTTTTCTTTCATATGCGGGCTGCTTCTTTGTCTCCCCATGGTCTCTCTTCTCTGGGTGTCTGGTTATGTAGTTCTCTCTCTCCTGGTTTGATTTAAAGGCACAAAATACAGCACTACCAGGTACAACTCACAAGGCACTGAACAGGAATGTATTCACGATATTAATAACCTCCAATAAAGGTGACCACCAGAGAAAGGCAAATTAGGTGATAGGAGAGAAAGAAGAAGAGGAAAAAGGAAAGAAAGAAAGAAAGAAAGAAAGAAAAAAAGAAAAAAGGAGTGTGAAAATGAAATTGGGAAAAGGGAAAGTAAAGAGAAAAAAAAAAAGTAAGAGAGACAAGAAAGTGACTAAGAGAGAAAGGGGAACAGACTATATATATTGGGGATAAAACTCCAATAGAACAATCACTAATCCCAGAAAATGCCAGCAACAAGTGCCTGGGGATTAGTACAAACTACCACACCAACTAATATGGAGTGAGGCAAGGGAAAGCTGAAGCACAAAACAAACAAAAAAATAAACAAAAGAAGAATAAGCAAAACAATCTCACAAAAAAGCATAAAAATTGGATATAATCTACATTCAAGCAAACAACAACAAAAGGACAGAGAGAAGGACAAGTTTATGGATAGCTCAGACAGCGAAGGGAGAGGTGTATGTGGACTTGGAGCAGAGGATTGGAGATTAGATATGTAAGTAGGGTGAAATTTTAACAAGGGGTAAACAGAAAGAATAGGGAAAATCTAAAGCAGTAAAAGGGTAATATAAACAGGACACTGAAAAGGGGGAGGTTAGGAAGAGAGTGATGGCCTAAAGGTAGAGTTGAGATAGAGTAAAACGATGCTAAAGGAAAGATAAAAATAGAATGTAGAACCCTAATCCCAAAATAAAATGAAGAGAAAATAAAATGACACTTAAAAAAAAAAAAAAAAAAGATAAAATAGCAGTAGTAATAATACGGATTGAAAATAAAAATGTAATCATTAAAAAGGTAAAATCAAGTGATGAAAAAAGAAAAAAAAAGTTTCTTGATTAAAAGATGCAAAAAATGAAAATTAAAAAAAATAAAAAAAATAAAAAAATAAAAGGTAAAAATAAAATGTGAAGTAGTGAAGGTCATTCACTTCCTCTGTTTTTCTGTTTGGCACGCCTGTTTCTCAGTCCAGACAGTATTGCAGTTCCCTGCGATCCACTGCTCTTCGGTGTTGTAAGCCAGTCCTGATTTTAAGCAGGCGGTGTGTCTTAATTTCTCGTATTCCTTTATTTTTGATTACACAAGAGTCGATTTGTGATTCAGCCCCTGGGTGGCAGTGTTTCTGGATTAACTTCCGGGTCTATCTATGGCCTCTCTAGGCAGTGTTAGAGCCTTCTTTCCCTGTGGCACTCGCCACGGGCCTGTGGGAGTGGGCTGCCTCAGAGCTGGCTCTCTGATGGTCACTCCCCGCTCCGATCCCCAGGTTCCAGAAAAACAACCTTCCCCTGCAGTCTCCCAGGGTGTCCCCAACTGGGTGATCCTATGTATTGGGCTTAGTAATCAGAAGAAAAGTTTCAAGAGGAAAAAGCCCAGTTGTGCGAACTCCGGGACTCCACGTAAGCCCAGGCACCCAGGGAACGCAGGGGCTGCGCGTAAGTCTGGACTGCCTGAAATTCTTAGGGTGTCCCTGCACTTCAGATCAAAATGGGTTGCTTTTTAGAGTGCCCTTCTCTTAGCAGCTCTGAGGACCCCTTTCCACAATCACAGATCACGTCAGCCCCTACAGCCACGGATTTTTCTAGGCACAGACTTCCCTGGTCCTCCAGCTCCCGCAAAACGCGCGTTCCTCTCTCCCGCCGGGACCAGAGACCTCACCTTATCCCAGGCGAAATCTGACCTTTCCGTGGTGGAGTGTAGAGCTCCTCTGAACCCGTGTGCTTGCGCCAGTTGGGGAGCGTTGTTCTGGGGCTCGCAGCTGTTCCTGGGGTGCCGCAGTTGTGGATTCTCAGGCTTCAGATAAGCTCCACTTTCCGGATCAAGATGGCGCAGACTCCGCGTCCAACCCCGCAGCTCCGGGAGGGGACCCAGCCGCAGTTGGTGCTGCCAGGTCAGGGGAACCCCGTTCAGCAGTCCCCCACCTCCTTCTGGAATTCAGCTGTCTCCCAACCGGCCAACAAACACTCCTTGTGCGACCCTCAGCTGTTCTTTCTTTCTGCTCCGGGACAAGGCTCGGAACACGTCTGTCTATTCCGCCGCCATTATTCCCTCTATCTCAAAATTTTTTTAATATATTTTTTATTGATTTCAGAGAGGAAGGGAGACGGAGATAGAAACATGTATAATGAGAGAGAATCATGGACCTGCTGCCTCCTGCACGCCCCCTACTGGGAATTGAAACCACATCCAGAGTGTGTGCCCTTGAGCTGAATGAAACCTGGGACCCTCCAGTCCGCACACCTATGCTCCATCCACTGAGACAAACCAGCTGGGGCTCAACTTTTTAAAAAGTAAACATGGATCCCATGAGAAAGAGGCTAGCCCCGCTCACACACATGATCTCCCTGGTACATGACACTTGAGATGTGGCAGAGGGTTTTCTGTGTACTTCCCGGGTCATCATATAAGGTTATTTTAATCCTCCATTTTTATTAAAGACAGTTAAGAAATTAACCCATTTGTGTAATGAAGGCAAGATACATATATCTTCTTTTTGAGAATATTTTCATTTTTCAATTACAGTTGATGTACAATATTGTATTAGTTTAGGTGGACAAGTCTGCGATTAGACATTCATAGAACTTATACAGGGATTGCCCCATACATGTAGGACCATGTGACCTCACATGTAGCTGTTACAACATGAGTGACTGTTCCCTGTGCTGTGCTTTCCCCCCCATGACCACACTGTAGGGACCGTGTTGTAGTTCCTCCTCCTCCACCTGCTCTGCCCAGTCCCCCGCCCTCCGGCAGCCAGCAGTCTGCTCCCTGTGGCTCTGAGTCTGTGGCTGCTGTAGGTTCTGTTGGGCTGATCCCAGGGGCTCTGAGTGCGGGCTGTGGGGAGGGTGGTCATTGTTCTGTGGTTGTGGGCGGAGGCAGGCACCGCGTTCACCTTTGGGGCATCTCCACCGGAGGCCACGGTGTTTTAAAATGTGGATGGAAGGATGCGGCTTCAGTGAAGAGAGTAATTTCACCTCCTTCCACCGCGTCGTTTAACGGGAAACTGGTTCTGTTCTCTGTCTGTCTGTCTTCTGTCTGCAGGTCAGTGCTGGTGGGAGGAACGACGATGGAGGTCGGGTGTCAGCCCATTCGTGCTGAGCTTGGCCTCAGCGGCCCTGTCAGCGGAGTGAAAAGGCCAGGATGTCCTTCATCTCCTGCCAACAGTGTTGACCCCACATCCCGGGAAAGGCTCTCAGAGACGTCAGGGTTCCACGGACCACACTTTGAGAAAGGTTGTTCTGGCTAAACCAGAGGGGGTCTCCCAACTGTCCCTGCCTCTGCCTCCTCTTCTCTTCCCAGAATCCCTCTCCATGAGGCAGATCCTGCGCCCCAAACTGAGCTCACAGCATTGCCCCTGGGACCTTCTAGAAGAGAGCTCACCCTGGAAATCCGACAGGGAGAGCCCTCAGCCTGGGAGGGAGGTGGGGGGGACAGGGGTGTCCCCTCTGGGACAGGGAGCAGTTTGTGCCTGAAGACACCAGTCCCCCAGACCCCTCCTGTGGCGTCTACACCCCAGCTGAGTGAGCGCTCCCATCCCACCCAGACACCTGACGCTCGCGGGTCCGCAGGGGCCTCAGGGGCCGGCTTGGCCGCAGTCGCCCGCGGTCCGGGGTCCCCTCCGTGGCGCCCGCGGTCCAGCCAGGAGTCCCCCCCAAAGGCTCCCCCTGAGGACGGTCCCAGGAGGGGGCGGCCCTCAGACCCGCTGAGCTGAGCGCAGCAGAGGGGGTGGCGCTGTCGCCCCTTCAGGCCCCGGAGCGGGACCCGCCGCCCAGGAGCCCGGCCTGGTGCTGGGGCGGCTCCCTCCTGAGCCCCGACCCGCGGGGGGCCCTCCCAGGAGTGAGGGGCGGGGCCCGCGGGGTGGGTGCTGCTGCGGGGCCTCAGCTCTGGCCTGCGGGCAGCGCAGGGGGCTCCTCTTCCCTTTGGGGTTCTGGTCCCCACACCTGGTTTCCTTCTCCCCCAGGGAGGCTGCGCGGGTGAGGACGGGGAGCTGGGCCCCGTGGCCATGACACCCCGGGGCCGTGGGGCCTCTGACCCCTCCCCCCTTGCCTCCTGCGGCTCCTTGGCCACGGCCCTTTGGACTGACGGGGGGGGGGGGGGGGGGGGGGGAGCGGCAGAGGCCTTCTGCACCTGTGAGCGCCTCCACTCCAGCGCTGCTGCTCCTGCCCCTCAGCGGAGCCCAGGGACGCTGGGGCAGCCCCTGGCAGTGAGTGCCTGAGGCGGGGTCCGGGTGGAGGTGGGAGTTGGGGGCGGGGCTGAGGGGTCAACAGGGGCTCCTGGGGTGGCGTGGTGCAGGGAGGGAGGGGGAGGGGGGAGGGAGAGAGGGGGATGGAAAAGGGAGAGGGGAGGGGAGGGAGAGGGAGGGGAGGGAGAGGGAGGAGGAGGAGGGGAGAGGGAGGGAAGAGGAGGGGAGAGGGAGAGAGGAGGAGGGGAGAGGAAGGTAGGAGGAGGGTAGAAGGAGGGAGGAGGAGGGGGGGAGGGAGGGGGAGGGGAGAGGGAGGGAGGCCCCACGAAGGAGGGCTGCCCGGACTGGTGCTGTCCCGCGATGGGAGGGGTCTGTGGCCCAGCGTGGCCCTGGCCCCGGAGGAGCGCCCAGGACTCAGTGGCGAGGGCGGCGCTCTAGGTGCTGAGCAGCCAGCCCAGGGCAGCACCCTCTGTGTCAGGGGACCGTCCCCAATTCTCTCTGACCATCAGCGCCGTCAGCTGCACCCTGGGTGGGGGGTCAGATGGTGGGGGCCACCCCTCCCCCGACAGTGCGCAGGCTCCCACCCCATCAGGGGCAGGAGGCCAGCGGGAGAGGTGTCTCTCCCTCCCTCAGTCTCTCTCCCTCCTGCTCTCTCTCTAAGGAGTCACCCCTCCCTTCCCGCCCAGCTCCGTGCCCCCCTCAGAGCCTGGCTGTGTGCACAGGGCACCCTGGGAGGCTCTGCCCTCACACCCCTGCCCGCTCAGCGCCTCCCCTCCCCAGGCCTGGCCCCTGCCCTCGGGGGGCCCCTCACCTCCTGCTCACAGCAGGCCTCTTGCTCACTTTGCGTTCAGTCCTTTGACATTTAAGCCCAATGCTCTGTTTTCTCCATCACTTCCCACTCCCTGAGGACTGGCTTAGCATTTCCAACGACCACTCAGCACGACCCGCCCGCTTGCTCTTCTTTGTTCACAAATGTGTGGAAATTGTTTTATCTGCTTCCCCTTATTGCTCTCTCTTCACCCCCCTCTTCATTGAATTGGTTGGGGAGACGCTGGTGAGCAAAACCACGCATGTTTCAGGGGCCCATCATCTGTGTGACGTGTTCCCCCAGCTCTGCCGGTCCCTGCCCCCCCTCCATCGGCGAGAAAGGACACCCACGCCAGCCCTGGAGGGTCAGGCCGCGGTCGGGCTTCCAGGGGTCCTCAAACTTTTTAAACAGGGGGCCAGTTCACTGTCCCTCAGACCGTGGGAGGGCCGGACTACAGTTAAAAAAAAAAACTATGAACAAATTCCTATGCGCACTGCGGGCCCGGGATGCGTCGGCTGCTAAGCAGGACAGGCAGCGGCACCCGGCGGGCCGGATCCATGTCCTCGGCGGGCCGCATGTGGCCCGCGGGCCGTAGTTTGAGGACGCCTGGTAACAAAGACCCCCGGGCTCCTTCCTGAGACAGGGGCCTCTCCGTGGCACCTGAACACACAGACAGACACCAGCGGGTGCGGCCCCTCCTGTGGCAGGCCCAGGGCGGTGGCAGTGGGTGTGAGGGGATGGGGAGGGAGCCCTGGGCCAGGCCCTCAGTCTGCGGGGCCAGGTTCTGCTGGAAGATGGGCAGGGACGGCGATGTCCCAGCGGCTCTGGTTCCTAAGAGCTCCCGCCCCAGGCAGCCACTGAGAACACGATGCACAGGAACCGCCAGGCATCGCCTACAGGCAGCGCAAACAGGGGCTCCGGAGGGCGTCCCGCAGGGCCAGGGGGTGGGGCTGTGACTCCCAACATCCCTGAAGGCAGCCCCGCTGACCAGGGGCCTGGGGACAGCTCTGAAGGCAACATGCACCCCCTCTGCGCCTGCGCGGTCACCTCCCGGCCACCGTGTTGGACACAGAGGTCAGCAAGGACTCCCCCCCCCCTGCCCTTTCCCCCCACCCTCCCCCGCTGACCCTGGGCTGCAGCTGGGCCCCCCTCCCCCTGCTCTCCCTCCTCCGCCCCCACCTTCCTGCCCTGAAGGCCGCGCTTCCACTTCTGGGAGAAGCAGGATCCCTGTCTCAGGTGCTGAGTGTCAGAGGGGCCCTCTCCCTAAAAAGGGGAGGGGCCAATGTGGACCCTTCACCCCCCATTTCTCCTCTCCTCAGGCGTCTGGCTGCCCCAGGAGGGATGAGCCCCAGGACCGCAGGGAGCCAGGGCCACCACGGGGGCAGGTCCAGCCGCCCTGGGCCCTTCCATCCTCACAAAGCCGGGCGGGGAGAGCCAGGAGCCCCCACCTGGGCTGTGGGTCAGCCCGGATCTCCATGCCCCCCTCCACCCCCAACACGCAGCGCGGGGAAGGGAGATGAGGGAGAAAGTGTAGCCATTTCCCTTCCCAGGCTGGAGGGAGAATGGAGAAGTTCAAGGGCAGGTGGGGGGAGGCATCGGAGAGGGGGAGGCATGTTGGGGGGGGACAGAACAGTGCGCCCCAAGGGGGCCATTGTGGGTGGGCGACTCCCCTCAATCAGGACCTGCCTGGCGCCTCTGCCATCTTCCACCCTCTTGCTCTTCTGTGATGGGACCTCCCATCCCCTGCCCACAGGTGCGGCCTCACTCCCTCCCCCTGGACCTGTGACCAGCTCTGGTGACCGGACACGAGGCAGGTGACACAGCCTGGGTTCTGCGGTTCTGACGTGAGGGGCCTGTGGGTGTGACAGGAGGGGCCTGTGGGTGTGACAGGAGGGGCCTGTGGGTGTGACAGGAGGGGCCTGTGGGTCTGACTTGTGACCTTTGCCCGCGCCCCCTGGAGCCAGGGGCCAGCTGCAGCCCCGTCAGGGACCTTCTGGAATGTTCTGGTTTACCCGGGCCTCCAATGACCCGCCCCAGCCCGTGTCACACGGAGCAGAAGAGGGCTTCGCTGAGCGCAGTCAGCCCTCAGAACCGGAGCATAAAGGCTGGCTGACTGTGGGATCGCTGGCTCCCCGGCCACAGCGGACGGAGCACAGCCCACGTGAGTCACTGTGGTGGGTGTTCTCATTATTCCCTGTCCTTCCTGTCACACTGTGCGCATCAGGAGAGCTGGGGGTTTTGTTTAAAAAATGTTTTTATTGATTATTAGAGAGAGTAAAGGGGGGGGGAGAGAGAGAGAGAGGGAGAGAGATGGAAACACCGATGGCTGACCCCTGCCAGCCCCCTGCTGGGGTTGGATCCAGAAACCCCTGCATGAACCTAACAGGGAATCAAACTGGGGACCCCCTGTGCGTGGGCCCATGCTCAACCCCGGAGCGACCCCGCCAGGCAGGGGCTGGACCATCGAGGTGTTAGGGCCCTGGATGTTCGCACAACGTCACAGTCGCATAAGCACACGTTGCTCAGGGGGTCCCCATCGTTAGGGGGCGCAGGAGAGACTGTAAATGATCGAACGCATCGGAGAAACCCGCCTGCCCCGGAGACCCCGTGTCCCAGGTCAGTTCCCGGTGAAGACCTTCTGGAAGCTGCTGCGGGTTTCCTGTGCAGCACTGGCCTCCCGAGGAGGGGCACCGAGCAGTGTCGCTGTGAACATCCCAGCAACTGGCATCCACATGTGATTGTCTACAGTCACGCCCGACAGCGCAGGGTCCTCGGAGCTCCACACCCTTCAAATCAGCAGCAGGGACAGAGCGAGGATGCAGGAGGCAGGACGTGGCAGGTCTGCCCAGCCAAAGGGAGCGCCCGCGGAGGCGGGACACGGAGCAGGAGTGGGGTCAGCGCGTGGGAGTGGTAACGGGACCGCGGGCGGCAGGGCTGGGGGTGCCTCTGGTCTCAGGGGAGCGCACGGGGAGGCCTTGATGGGGAGAACGTGCCGCAGGCCAGGGGGTGACTGTGCGGGACACGCACCGTGGAGACACCGGCCCGGGCCAGGGGGACAGTGACCATGGCAGCGGAGATGGACCCCGAGATGGCAGAGCTCATGGTAAACCC
Organism: Plecotus auritus; assembly: GCF_963455305.1. Lineage (NCBI taxonomy): Eukaryota > Metazoa > Chordata > Mammalia > Chiroptera > Vespertilionidae > Plecotus > Plecotus auritus. Next base: position 3,757,874 of record NC_137785.1, on the reverse strand, counting down.
CGAGGGGGAGCAGAACCCCGTGTGTACGTTTCAGTGATGAACTAGAAACCCAAGTGGCAACTCTACGCACAGCACCGTGCACCCTGTTAACAGGGTTCAGCCGCCCTGGCAGCCAAATGAGGGGGTCAGCCGAGTAAAACAACGCAGGGGTGGGAAGCACCTCGCTGAAAACCTACTTCCTACCCTGATTTTCTCTGTGACGCGACAGAGTCCTACAGAAACAGGAATGGAATGAACATCCAAAAACCTCCTCACTCTCCCCTGTGCTCATCTTCCTCTGGAAAATAAACTCCTCTCACGCAGGAGTGATGTGACCCAAGTTCAACATCAGTAGGTGCCACTGGAAGGCGGGTATTGCTCATATCCACGCTGAGATAAAATTTACACAAAATCTTCAGTATTCCTTAAAGAAAAGGAGACTTCATTCAACAGCTGCCCTGCTCAAAGGGGAAACGTACGTCCTGAATAATCCCAGGTGACTGCATGACCCTCCTCAGATTAGGAATGGACTTGAACGTCTCCCAGGGCAGCACTGCTTTCCCATGGACCGTTGTGGGTTTTATGTGACACATGGTACTGACGAAATGATTCCCGAATAAGGGTCGTTATTGATGATGTCTACCTGTTTATCATCTCACCTGTGATTTCGGGAACCCAGGAGTTCCAGGGCCCCTCGGGAGCAGCAGGGAGGGGCTGACGGAGGGAAAACAGGGCCTAGAAGGAGGCAGAGCAGGAGGAGGCTGAACACCCATCTCTCTACACCGCGGGATCCTGTGGGCAGGGACCCCTGGGCTTCAGGGACAGGGACGGGGAACATGTACCCGGTGCTGTCAGACGGGGACACCCAGAGAAGGCGACCAGAACTCCCAGCCAAGAACAGGAACAGGCCTCACACCCACCAAACAGAGAAACAAACACCCATGACAGGAGGGCGGAGGGCGGGCCCAGGCCTGAGCCCAGGCTGACCTCCCAGGAAGGTCTCGCTGTCCAGGGTCCTGGAGAGGCGCTGCATTAGGACACGTGACAAGGTCTGGGGATGGGAGTCCCTGTGGCCACAGGTCCTGGAGGGACAGGGTCTCCAGAGGGACAAGGTCAGAGGAGCAGAGAGGTGACCCGGCCGAGGAGTAGCCACGTCAAAGCCCACGATGCACTGAGCCCTGACCAGGCACAGGCCCCGACCACGCTCCGTCCTCCCAGCCCCTCCTGTCCCCGCTGCAAAGAGCTCAGAATACACGGGAATCTGCAAAATTCTTGGTGTTTCCATTCATTTCCTCTCAGAAGACATTTAATTAGAGGGTCTCCTTTAATTACCGTCACCAGTCACGGCACGAATTGAAGAACCAGGTCAGACCACCGTGTCCTTTCAATACGGAGCAGGGAGTTGCAGATCAGAGCACTAGGGAGGAGAGGCAGGGAGGCGAGGGCCCAGTCTCATCTCTCCTCACAGGAAAGTGTGGGGAGCAGGGCGGGGCCAGCCCCCCAATGAGAATTTCTTGAGTCAGGAAGTGGGAGCGTGAACACATCTTCCATCACTCAGTCCCCACAGGGCAGCCGCCTCACGCTGTGGAGGACAATCATCATGAGCAGATTCAGGGCAGTGGCTGTAACTGGTGACATTCTCAAACCCACTTCATGCTCACAGTGTCCCACAGACTCCCCACCACCCAGGCCTCCCCTCTGCCCACCCCTCCCCGCGGCAGGTCTCACCTTTAGAAGCCGAGAGAGACACATCAGAGCCCTGGGCGCTGTCACTGCCTGGGGGGGACACACCAGGATGGGGTCAGAGCCCAGGGCAGGAGAGTAAGGAGGAACTATGGGGGTGGGGGGTCCCCCATGGTTCTCGTCTGCACTGTCCTAGGGTCTCAGGGGTCACCCCTCCATACTCACTGGCAGCCTGAGCGTAGCTCCCTCCTTTTCCACCTGCGGGAAGAAAACATCCCGTGAGAGACCAGGGAGGAGGCAGGGCCATGAGGTCCTAAAGGAAGCCCTAGTCCTGGGCCCCAGAGAAGTTACCAGAACCGTAGACCCAGGGCAGGACCAGGAAACCTGAGGGAAGTGTATGTGTGGGGACTGGACCCTCCACCCTCCTGGAGTCTGTGCTCAGCAGGGACCTGCCCTCTGACCTGGGGCTGCTGGGAACGGGGTCCCCACAACAGCATCATCAGGTGGTAAGTGGGAATTCTTTTCCCACGGACCCCACTACAGAGTGAGCACAGAGCCCCAGACTGGCCATCACACGTGTGGGGTCTGTGCTTCCCGTGAATGAGGCGGGACACACGTCTCCCTGGGCTTGAACCCCCAGTGGGACAGACACTCAGACCCCACCCCTGCCCACCTGAGCGCCGCCTCCACCACATCACAGCGCCAGCCACAGCTCCCAGCAGAACCAGGCCCCCAACGATGCCCATGATGATGATGAAGGTGTGAGAAGGCGGCTCTGGGAGGAGAAGGGAAGGCAGGGTGAGGGCCCTGACCCCAGGCCTCAGCCCTTACCCCACTGAGGTCCCCCAGGGCCCCTGCTACCCTGAGAAGAGGCTCTGTGCCCACGGCCCTCCTCACCCCATCTCAGGGTCAGGGGCTCGGGCAGCCCCTCGTGCTGCACATGGCACGTGTATCTCTGCTCCTCTCCGGGGGGCACCCCCACGGCCGCCCACTTCTGGAAGGTGCCGTCCCCCGCAGGCCTGGTCTCCACCAGCTCCATGTCCTGGGTCTGGTCCTCCCCGTCACGCTGCCAGCTCAGGCTGATGTCCGCAGGGTAGAAGCCCAGCGCCCAGCACCTCAGGGTGACCTCATGGGCAGACACGGGGTGGTGGGTCACGTGTGCCTTTGGGGGGTCTGAGGGGAGGGGAGAAAATGCAGGACCTTTGCATCCGCCATGGGACACTCCAGCAGCGCCCATGTGACCATCCTGAGACTGGATAGACACCTTGGTGGGGGAGGGAGCACACAGGCCTCACACCAGCCTGGACAGAGGCACCTGGAAGGACCTCCTAGTCTTTAGAAAATTCTAGACTCATAGAGACAGAGTCCACGGCAGGAAGCAGTTCTCTGAGAGGAGAAAGGGATTTGTGGTCCTGACCTGGGTGGAGGCCTCGTGACTCAGAAAAGCTGGGGTCAGGCCTCTGACACAGGGTGTGGGCAGCGCACAAGGCCTGAGAGAGAAGGTCCCCGTGGGTCCCAGAGCCCCTGCAGAGCCCATGGGAACCGCTGATGGGTTATTTCAGGGGGTCTCCCTGCACCCCAGGAGAGCCTCACCCCTAACTGTCCCTGAGAGGAGGGGGAGTCCCTCTGGTACCTGACCTGGACATCCAGGGCACCCCCTATACGACTCCAAGGAGGGGTGTCCGACACTGACCCCCTGTCCTGTCTCCTTGTAGGAGCCCCAGCCCCGGGGAGAGGGGTCGGCCCCAGGGCCCCTGGTACCTGCGCGCTGCAGGGTCTCCTTCCCTTTGTCCAGGTGAATGAGGAGCCACTTCATGCAGTCCTCCTCCACGAGGTTCCGTGCATACTCTGCCTCACCGACCTGTTCAAATTTGCTCTTGGACAGCTGAGCCGCCATGTCGGCCGCGGTCCAGGAGGTCAGGTCCTCGTTCAGGGCGAGGAAGTCGACGCCATCGTAGGCGTATTGCCAGTACCCGCGGAGGAGGCGCCCTTCAGGTCCCACATCGCAGCCAAACATCATCTGGACTGCGTGAGACCCTGACCCCGCCCCGAGGTCAGCCCCGCCACGAGGTCAGCCCCGCCCTGAGGTCACCCGCCCAGAGGTCACCCGCCCCTTTCGTCCCACGATGCTTGAATCTAAACTGAAAGTGAAAATGGGTCGTAGTCCCCGCGGGCTCCTCCCGGGTGGGGGCCGGGCGGGTCCCTCCGCCTCGGGGTGACGCTCGGACCCGGACCCTCGGGGCGCCCCGGCCCGTCCGTGGGGAGGGGGGTCGTGACGGGCCCGACGCGCGGCTCACCGTCCTCGCTCTGGTTGTAGTAGCCGCGCAGAGTCTGCAGGTCCACTCGGAGAATCTGTGCGTGGCGCAAGGCCATCTGCGTGTAACGGTCCCAAAATCCCGGGTGCTCCCGCTGCACCCACGGCTGCTGCATCCACGGCGCCGGCGACTCCATCCTCGGACTCGCCGCGTCGCTGTCGAACCGCAGGAACTGCGTGTCGTCCACGTAGCCGACGGCGAGATACCGGGGCTCCCCGCGGCCGGGCCGGGACACGGCGGTGCTGAAATACCTCAGGGAGTGGGGGCCTGGGGGGCGGACGGAGGGCAGGGCCGGGGCTGACACGACCCTTACGGTCCCTACCGGGTCCCCTCGCTCCTCCCCGCACAGCCGCCCCCTCCGACCCCGCACTCACGGGCCTAGCTCGGGGTCAGGACCAGCGCCCCCGAGAGCAGCAGGAGGAGGGTGGGGGGCCTCATGACTGGCTTACTAGGTGTCAGGGAGACCTTCTGAGTCCGGGCGCTTCCGGGGAGGAGTTATAACCCGGAGCTTCGGGGACGCTGATTGGCTGCTCTGGAAACGGCTCAGCCAATGGGAGTGAGGAGTGGGGCCGCGTCACGAGTATCCAGGATAAAGGAGCCGACACACGTTGGGAGAGGAGAAGTGAAACCAGGGCGCTGGGGAGTCCCCACCACGGAGCTGCCCCCCCCCAGACTCTGTCCCCTGCAGAGACCTGCGCGCAGGCCTGGGCCCTGGACTCGGTCCTGACCCCCCTCCTGCGCGGAGCGCCCGTCACACTGTCCCCGATGCCGGGCCCAGGCGCTGTGCTGTTCAGGGACTTTTCAAGGTTTGGGGTTCACCATCTCTGTGCACCTCACACAGGAGGGAGGCCCCCAATAATCCTGTTTATGTGGTTCCGTCTGTCACAGTCACCACTCCCGGAATCACAGGGGAAACAAGTATTAATGCACGTCGCATGCTCACTGCCCGTGAGAGGGTAACAGAGGCATGTTTTTATGGAAAACACCCATTTCCCAGAGAACAAGGAGGAGAGAGGAGGGACCTGCTGCCCTTTCACATCCTCCCCGTCTCCCTGGGAGACGCTGGGTGTTCACATTTGCTTCTGCGTTTTATCTGTTATTGTGGCTGCAGCTTCTTGGGACACAGACGGCCTCACAGAAATGGGCAGGAGCAGCGTTTTCCTGACCTTTTCAGGTCAGTGTGGTGCTCACCTGTGACAGTCACTGCAGCGACACAAGTGGTCGTTTCTGAAAGGTCTCTGCACAGTGAGACCTGAAACCATATTGACTGCATTCTTCTTGTTTTCGTTTTTTAAATATATATTCTTTTATTTCAGAGAGGGAGAGAGAGAGAGAAATATCAATGATGGGAAAGAATCATAGATCAGCTGCCTCCTACATTCCCCACACTGGGGATCGAGCCTCCAACCCAGGCATGTGCTCTGACAAAAGGTGAACTGTGACCTCCTGGTTCATAGGTCCATGTTTAACCCCGAGCCCCGCTGGCTGGGAATATTGAATATTTCCTGTTCTGTCATGTCACCGTCCCCAGGGCCGTCTTGCTGGGTGGCTCTGTCCTCATGCAGGTTAGTTAAAGGGATGCCTGTGTCTCTAAGTCCCAGAGCCTTCCCCGTGCTGGTGCATTAATCACCGTCATCAAAGCTCACATGTGAGTCTGTTCCCACAGAGCCCCTAGGAAAGTGTGTCCGCACTGGGGAGGGTCTAGCTGACGTGGTGGGACACCCCTGTTCCAACTTCTGGTTTTCTCTCGGGGGCTCACATTTCATCAGGACAACAGGCCTGTCCGTGGTCCCCTGCCAGGTGACATGTCCTGAAGTAAGAAGCTCATGTTCATTATTTAAAAATATTTTTTTTATTACCTAAACCGGTTTGGCTCAGTGGATAGAGTGTCGGCCTGTGGACTGAAAGGTCCTAGGTTCGATTTCAGTCAAGGGCACGTAACTTTTTTGCGGGCACATCCGCAGTAGGAGGTGTGCAAGAGGCAGCTGATAGATGTTTCTCTGTCATCGCTGTTTCTAACTCTCTATCCCTCTTCCTTCCTCTCTGTAAAAAATCAATAAAATATATTTAAAAAATACATATATATATATATATATGTATATATATATATATATAGTTATTGATTTCAGAGCGGAGGGAGAGAGAGGGAAAGAGAGAGAGAGAAACATGAATGATGAGAGAGAATCTTTGCTTGGCCTCCTCCTGCTCACCCCATTGGGGATTAAGCCCACAACTCCGGCATGTGCCCTAAACTGGAATCAAAGTTGGGACCCTTCAGTCCGAAGGCTGATGCTCTACCCACCGGGCCAAACCAGCCCGGGACTCACGTTCCTGTTTGAGAAAGTGTGTGCCAGTTCACCCAATCTCAACAATCCTAGTGTCTGTGCCATTCATTCTTTTAAGTAAACAGGGCCAGGCCGGTATGGCTCAGTGGCTGAGCATTGACCTCTGAACCAGGAGGTCAGGGTTCCATTCCCGGTGAGGGCACCTGCTGGGTTGCAGGCTCCATCCCCAGTCGGGGGGCGTGCAGGAGGCAGCCTACCCATGGTTCTCTCCCATCCTGGATGTTTCCATCTCTGTCTCCCTCTCAGTTCCTCTCTGATATCAAATTTTTTAAAATATATTTTTATTGATTTCAGAGAGGACGGGAGACTGAGATAGAAACATCCATAATGAGAGAGAATCATGGACCTGCTGCCTCCTGCACGCCCCCTACTGGGAATTGAGAACACATCCAGGGCGTGTGCCCTTGAGCTAAATCAAACATGGGACCATCCAGTCCGCACACCTATGCTCCATCCACTGAGACAAACCAGCTAGGGCTCAGCTTTTTAAAAAGTAAACATGAATCCCATGAGAAAGAGGCTAGCCCCGCTCACACACATGATCTCCCTGGTACATGACACTTGGGATGTGGCAGAGGGTTTTCTGTGTACGTCCCAGGTCGTCATATAAGGTTATTTTAATCCTCCATTTTTATTAAAGACAGTTAAGAAATTAATCCATTTGTGTAATGAAGGCCAGATACATGTATCTTCTTTTTAAAAATATTTTTTATTTTTCAATTACAGTTGATGTACAATATTGTATTAGTTTAGGTGGACAACTCTGTGGTTAGACATTCATAGAACTTATACAGGGATCGCCCCATACATGTAGGACCATGTGACCTCACATGTAGCTGTTACAACATGAGTGACTGTGTTCCCTGTGCTGTGCTTTCCTCCCCATGACCACACTGTAGGGACCGTGTTGTAGTTCCTCCTCCTCCACCTGCTCTGCCCAGTCCCCCGCCCTCCGGCAGCCAGCAGTCTGCTCCCTGTGGCTCTGAGTCTGTGGCTGCTGTAGGTTCTGTTGGGCTGATCCCAGCGGCTCTGAGTGCCGGCTGTGGGGAGGGGGGTCATTGTTCTGTGGTTGTGGGCGGATGCAGGCACCGCGTTCACCTTTGGGGCATCTCCACCGGAGGCCACGATGTTTTAAAATGTGGATGGAAGGATGAGGCTTCAGTGAAGAGAATAATTTCACCTCCTTCCACCGCGTCGTTTAAAGGGAAACTGGTTCTGTTCTCTGTCTGTCTGTCTTCTCTCTGCAGGTCAGTGCTGGTGGCAGGAACGACGATGGAGGTCGGGTGTCAGCCCATTCGTGCTGAGCTTGGCCTCAGCGCCCCTGTCAGCGGACTGAAAAGGCCAGGATGTCCTTCATCTCCTGCCCACAGTGTTGACCCCACATCCCGGGAAAGGCTCTCAGAGACTGCAGGGTTCCACGGACCACACTTTGAGAAAGGTTGTTCTGTATAAACCAGAGGGGGTCTCCCAACTGGCCCTGGCTCTCCCTCCTCTTCTCTTCCCAGAATCCCTCTCCATAAGGCAGATCCTGCGCCCCAAACTGAGCTCACAGCATTGCCCCTGGGACCTTCTAGAAGAGAGCTCACCCTGGAAATCCGACAGGGAGAGCCCTCAGCCTGGGAGGTGGGGGAGGGACAGAGGTGTCCCCTCTGGGACAGGGAGAGTTTGTGCCTGAAGACACCAGTCCCCCAGACCCCTCCTGTGGCGTCTACACCCCAGCTGAGTGAGCGCTCCCATCCCACACAGACACCTGACGTGTCTGTACGAGCAGCCATCTTGGCCCTTTATTTTATTCCTTTTAATTAAAAATGTTGTTATTGATTTAGAGCGAGAGGACGGGAGAGGGAGAGAGAGAGGAACGGGGGTGGGAGAGAAGCACTGATGGTTGCCTCCCCCACACGCCCTGACCAGGGGTCACACCTGAGACCTTCCAGTGCCCAGGACAGCACTCACCCTGAGCCCCCCTCCACCGCCCCCCCCCTCCCGCTAGGCCAGGCACTTTTATGCAAATAGACCGCGTGCTTGGCCCTGAGGCCCCGCCCACAGCAGAGTGGTCTGTCCAGCAGCACATTCTGTGAGCCAGGACTCGCTCTGCACCGCTTTCTCCCATGTGGCGGCCACCAGCTGCCGTGGCCACTGCGCCCCGGACTCGTGGCTCCTGTGCGGAGCAGGGACTTCAATTCATGGACCTGTCATCCAGCCGCCGGGGGTCGTGTAGCCGCCCCATGAGACGGCGCCCGGCAGAATGCTCTCAGTGTCCAGTCTCTGCCCCGCAGGCCCCGTGGGCTCACAGACGGATGGAGGTGACCGTGTCTGCACGTGGAAGCCACGGGGCTGCATGTGTCACTGACGCCAGTTGTGTGTGTGGGTCTCAGTGATCCTCAACCCCAGCTGCCCAGGAGCGTGTAATGAACACGCATGTGACACCGAGCGCACAGGCGTGACCTCAGATGTGAGTTAGCGCCCTCAGGGTGTAGGGCTCACAACGCCCCTCCCTGCAGCCTTCCTGTGTGCATCCCCCGGACCTCGGTGCTGTGTTTGGTGACCTGGTGACAGGAGCAGGCACAGCAGGCTTTCCCGCAAGAGAAAGTGTCTATTGAACCAGCAGGCGCAGCTCCCTGGAGGCCCCGCAGGTACTTAGAGAACAGAACGCAGAGGAGGTCGCTGCAGATTCCACCCTAGAACCCCTTACCTGCTGCTCCTCCCCTGAACTCCCCCCAACACTCTAACAGCCCCTTTTCCCTTCGCCCTGGAATGCTCTCCCACAGAGGTCATTATATGTGAAGCGTTTGCAGTTGTGGATTAGAATTTCTCAAACCAACACCCAAAGATGGAAACCAGGAAGGAAAACATAAAACTTGTCCATGTCAGCCTCACACTCGAGAGAGACAAACTCAGGCCCAGAATCAAACTCAGAGACGCACAAAGATGTTGACAGAGAAAGGGCCCCGTGGACCAGTGTTCCTCAGCCAAAGCCCAGGGGGACCCCTGTGGGCAGGCGAGGTGGGTTAGTCATCATTGCTGGGGGAGATCGCGTCCCTCGGGGGCCATGGGGCATCCTAGCGGGAAGGGGGAGATGGGGCACATCTAGGAGGTGGGCTCTGGATGGTGACCTCGGGAGGGTCTGGGGAAGCAGGCTCATCGGATGGGTGGTGTCAGGGGGCAGGGCTGTGGGTGGGCAGCTCAGTGACTGTCCAGGGACAAGGCCGCCTGCAGCGAGGATGGGGCGCAGCTGGAGAGAAGCAGCCTCGCTGCCATGAGCCCGCGCAGGGGGCTGTGTGGTCCTCTATGAGCTGTGCGGGCCTGTGTGTGTCTGTGTGTAGACGCAGGGAGGGTGGTGTGGCTCTGTCTCCCTTGTCAGGGCCTCGGGACGGCGTGTCTGAGGGTGACGCTCTGAGAGGTGTCTCGTGTCCAACGGGAGAGGAACCGGCCCCGCTGTGAGCTCCGGGCCAGCTCCCGACAGCACTGAGGCCTCGCGGGTCAGACCAGGTCCCGTGGGGGCTGCGTGTCCTTCTCTCCGAAGCCCAATGTCTAAAAGCATCCACAGCCCAATCCGCACGTGAAGCACGTGAGGGACAACGTGGAAAGAAGAAATGCGGATGTCAAACACCTGTCTGTGTGACAGACACATGGGGACAATAATGAGAACGTGGAGCAAGAGAAACAGGGATGAAATGGAAATCCATCGGTTTGGGAAAGATGGAGGAAAGGATGGGAGTGGGGGCAGAGGGAGGGAGACACGCTGTAGTGCAGGTGGAAGGAGGTGGATGCACACAGTTTCTAAGGAAGCTTTTCCCTAAAGTCCCCGCCATTCAATGTGCTCACACTCCCCGGGGCTGGTGGCCTCAGGGGGCTGAGCATGGACCTATGAACCAGGAGGTGAACTTATGATGTAGGGTCAGGGCACAGGCCCTGGTGACCCTCCCCATCCCCAGCAGGGGGCGTGCAGGAGGCTCATGACTGACTCTCATCACTGATGTTTCTGTCCCTCCCTCTCTCCTTCCCTGAAATCAATGCAAATGTATTGGAAGACGCAGTAATAAATGTGCTCACATTATGCACAGAAATGTCTCTCTCGGGCATTTATCCTGAGAATATAATCACCTGTGTCCTAAGAACACACACATGGAGGGATTTTTAAGCAGTTTTTATTGCACTCAGGGCACTGAGACAAGTACAAGTAACCTTGTAATGAAGACGCCGTGTGGGTCCCTCACAAAGGAGCAGGCACTGCGGCATGGAGAGACTCACAGGTGACTGACATACAAGTTGGGACAGAATTAAGGAGCACCTTGCAGAGGGGCTGCGTTTTCCTGTGAGAAATGCCGAGTTTTCCTGAAACCAGGGAAACCCAGCGCTCTCACACACGTGCGCCCTGGACAGCGTTGGAGAGAAGCGTCTTCCCTTCCTGCTGTGAGAGCGACAGACCCCGTCGCCTCCACTCAGCAGCCTGTGCCACCACTCGCCTGCCCCCTGGCCTGGCCCTCAGCGACCATTCCCCCAGAAATGCCAGCGCAGCCTGACCCGGAAGCAATGTTTTGTTCTTAAAGTTCCCGCCTGCGGAGAAAGGAGCCCTTGTCCATCTGGACCAGCCATGGCCTCCCTGCTCCCCACGCACCTCTGCCAGCTCCGCTGCCCTGGCTGGTGGGTGAGGGCCATGCTGTGGCCTTTCTCCCAGCACCAGCCTCTTTCTGGGACGGCCCTGCTGCCTCCCGCCCCGCCCCGCCCCCATCCCAGCACTGGCCTCCCCTTCCCCCCAAAGTGCGGTTCCCAGTCCCGGACAGACAGCGGTGCTCATGGGGCGTCACCACCCACACTGTCCTTCCCCATCGGAGAGGCAGACAGTGAGCTCCGCGCCTGGCTTTCTCCAGCTTCCCTGCCGCTCAGAGGATGCTCTGCAGAGCTGCGTGGGGCCTGCGTTCTGTGTCCATGTGGCCCCCTAAGATGCACAAGGAGGGACCATCTCTACTCTCCCAACAAGGGGGGGGGGGGAGCAGCTGCTGGCCCAGCGGGGCCCACCTCCCAGGCCTTCCGGGCTCGGCTCTCCCGTGGGAACCGGTGATGTTTCCTAATGACACGGTCCCGGTTATGTCCCCAGAGGCCGAGCCCCGGTCACCGCACCTGCCGCAGCGCCTCTGCCCCGGGAACACAGCAGCCCGCTCCCCGGAGGGACAGCCTCCGCCTCAGGCCCGGAAGCGCCCGGGGCTCAGAGGACGCCCGTGCGGGTGGCACCCGTTACAGGGCTATGGACCCGAGTCCCCCACCGGTACCCCTGCGAATAGGGACGCCCTGGGGCCAGGGCCTGGGGGGACCCGCCGGCGGCCCCAGTTTGAGGTCAGCAACAAGCCAGCGGGTCCCTGTGCGCCCTGGGGCGGCGGCTGCCTCCTGCTGCCCAGGCCCGGCCCGCAGGGGGCGCTGCGCGGCTCTGCCTGCATCTCCGCTGCTGCCGCTGAGACCCCGGGTGGGGGCTGTGCCCCCGCTTTACTCTGGGCCTTCTGCTCCGTGACCCCGTCCCTGCACCCCCCGGGATGAGCCCCTGCACTGGCTGCGAGGCCGAGTCCCGGGATCCGCCCCCCAAACGCGGACAGGACGCGGCCGGGCAGGTCCAGGCTGCGGGCCTCCCCGCGGAGGGAACTGGTCGGCGCCCCAGGCGGGCCCCTGGGTCCTGAGCTGCAGCGGGGCGCCGAGGGGTCCCCGAGTCACCGTCCGGCACCGGGGCCACAGAAGCAGCCTGTTCTCGGGGTTCCTCTGCCGGGGCCCCCCCTGCCGGGCGGCGGCCCTCAGCCCCCCACGCAGCCCCGAGGCCCCACGCGCTCCAGCGCCGCAGCCGCTCGCGGGTCCGCAGGGGCCTCAGGGGCCGGGACTCCCTGTGGCCGGGCCCGCTTGGCCGCAGCCGCCCGCGGTCGCTAGCCGCTCAGCTGCAGGGGGGCGTTGGCCTTGAGCTCCAGGGGAGGCCCGGCGGGGGGACGGCGCCCCGGAGCCTCCTCTGCAGCTGCCGGGGCGGCCCAGGGCGGGCACCTGGCTCCTGGGCTCAGCTCGCTCCTGTCTGGGTGCGTCCGCCCCCAGCACCCCCTCCCCTCCCCTCGGGGCTGCGCGCTCCTGGCTGGGCCTGTGCGGGTCTCCCGCCGCTCGTCCGGCTTCCCCGCCGCCTCCCCCGGGAGAGCGGCCCGTCCGCCGAGCCCCACGGTCAGGCTCCGTCTGTGGATGGCCCGCGGCCCGGGTTCCCCTCCGTGGCGCCAGCGGCTCAGCCCGGCGTCCCCCCAAAAGGCTCCCCCTGAGCACGGTCCCAGGAGGGGGCGGCCCTCAGACCCGCTGAGCTGAGCGCAGCTGAGGGGGTGGCGATGTCGCCCCTTCAGGCCCCGGAGCGGGACCCGCCGCTCAGGAGCCCGGCCTGGTGCTGGGGCGGCTCCCTCCTGGGCCCCGACCCGCGGGGGGCCCTCCCAGGAGTGAGGGGCGGGGCCCACGGGGTGCATGCTGCTGCGGGGCCTCCGCTCTGGCCTGCGGGCAGCGCAGGGGGCTCCTCTGCCCTTTGGGGTTCCGGTCCCCACACCTGGTTTCCTTCTCCCCCAGGGAGGCTGCGCGGGTGAGGAGGGGGCGCTGGGCCCCGTGGCCATGACACCCCGGGGACGTGGGGCCTCTGAGCCCTCCCCCTCTGCCTCCTGCGGCTCCTCGCCTGCTGGGCAGCCGGAGTGTGCGGAGCCCGTCAGCTGAGGGGGGCGCACCCCGAGCTCCTGGGCCTGTAAAGCGGCCCCTGAATCGCGGTCCCCTTGCGAGTCTCCTGTGCGGACGCCCTCGCGGGCGGGACGCGGCTCCTGCGCCCGCACCTCTGGGCGCCCCCAGGGGGCAGCACATGCACGTGGACCCCAAAGGCCACGCCCCCGGGCCCAGCCCCAAGGCTGTAAAGTGGGGGTTTGTTTGTTTCTCTCTTAGGTGCCTGTCTGTCCCCACAATGGAAATGCCTTCCTCCTGAGGGTGCGCACCAGGGGGCTCACTCCACACGCCCCCATTTCGCAGGACCCACGCGCTCCGGGCTGGGAGGGAGGCCCTGGCCTCCCCTCTGTCATCAGGACGGTTGGTACGTGCGGCTCCTTTGCTCACTGAACACTGTGCTCAGCCTGATGCAGCCCCCCCTCTCTCAGAAAGAGGGGTGCTCCCCCCCGGGAGCCAGAGCGGACGGCCTTGCTGAGGGGCCAGGGGCGGGTTCCCAGGGGACTGGGCGGAGCGGGGAGGGGGGGGCAGGGGTGTCTGCAGCCGTCTCTCCTCCGACAGGCCTCCAGCAGGGAGGCTGGGAGCGAGGGCAGCGCCCGGGCTCGGGGCGACTTGCTGAGGAGGTGACTGTGTTTGTGGGAGACACACCCCCCCCCCTACATGGAGGGGTCCCGCTCTCAGTCCCCTGACCGCGTCTCTGGGACTCGCGATCGCACCGCGCAGGCCCATCCCCTGCGCGTTCGTGGAGACGGCCCCGCGCACGCAGCTTCCCGGACCCCCCGCCTCTGGGGACTCGGCGCCTGGGACGCGAGGTTGCCCCGCGGGGCGCAGGGCGACCAGGAGGCCTTCCCGGAGGGGGCTGCGGGCGGGGACCAGCCCAGGACTAACCCACAGAGATGCTGGGAGACGCGCAGCCTCCTTGGCGGGTCCCCGGCGCCCGACTGTCCCTCCTGGACCCGCCAGTCCCGCCTCCGCGGCCGTGACGCAGCCCGCAGTCCCTCCTCGGCTCCTGGGCCACGGCCTGTCGGGGGGCCCTGGGTCCCCGCGTGGAGGTCAGGGCTCGGGGAGCCGTGGCCGCAGGGCGGGCAGGCGGGAAGGGAGTCAGGAACAGGGCGAGGCTCCGCAGAGGCTCCGGTGCCCCAAGACCCGCAGCCCCAGTCCCGGCGCCCAGCGAGCAGCGGGGTGGCGGCCGCGGGGCCGTGGCGGGAGCCCTTCTGGAGACGCGGCCCTGACGCCACGGGTGGAGCTGGGACTGCGCCCGCCCGCCGGCGGCTGAGGTTGGGTGGTGCCCCCCGCACCCTGGTGAGCGCCCCAACGCCAGCGCTGCGTCTCCTGCCTTTCCGCCGAGCCCACCGACGCCGGGGCGGGCCTGGCAGTGTTGAGCCTGACTCAGTGTGGGGGTCGGGGTCGGGGTCGAGTTGGGGCGGGGCTTAGGCCAAGGCAGGGGACCCCGCTTCCGTAGCCCCTTCCGGGCCCCGGGCCGCTGTCGCTCACGCGGCAGCCCCGCCCTGGCCCCGGCGTCTGCAGTGGCCGGTCCTCGGGGTGGGTGGTGCCCCCGCGGGAAGATGGACGGCGAGGAGCGAGCGGTGTGGCCGCAGCCCGCCCTGCTCTCTCCTGTCTTTATTGGCGCTAAAGTGTGAGCACATCCAACATGCAAGTAAGTGAGACTCACATGAGATGACACACACACACACACATATAAACTTTTATGTATGAAGAGGTGGGGGAGGGGAGAGAGAGCGGGAGAGATAGGAGAGGTTAATTCTTACTGAGGGATATTTTTCCAGTGATTTTCTCTCTTTTAGAGAGAGCACAAGGGAGGGAGGAGGAGAGGGAGAGAGGGAGGGAGCACCCATGTAGAGAGACACGCCCATTGGCTGCCTTGCACGCGGGGAGGAGTCTGCAACCCAGGCACCTGGGTCCTTCCTGTCCCTTTGTGCGCACCAGGAGAGCGGGGTTTTCATTTGTTTAGTTGCTTTAAAGACGTTTAGAGCGAGAGGAAGGGAGAGGGAGAGGCAGATAGACACATGGATCTGTTGCCCCCTGCAGGTCCCCTTTGAGGATCCAGTCAGACACCAGGGCAGGTGCCCTAATAGGGAATGGAACCTGGGGCCTCCTGGGGCCTGGGCCACCCTCACCCTGAGCCACAGGGCCAGGCTGGAAAGCGGGTGTTCTGTCTTCATTACACAAGCAGCAGGCGGACAGGAAGCCTGGAGCAGAGGCCTCACTACATATTAGTGATGAGTGGATGGATGGATGGATGGATGGATGGATGGATGGGTGGATGGATGGGTGAATGAATGGATGGATGGACGAATGAATGGATGGATGGACGAATGAATGGATGGACGAATGAATGGATGGATGGACAAGAGAATGGATGGGTGAATAAATGGATGGACGAATGAATGGATGGATGAATGGATGGATGGGTGAATGAATGGATGGGTGAATGAATGAATGGATGGACGAATGAATGGATGGACGAATAAATGGATGGATGAATGAATGGATGGACGAATGAATGGATGGACGAATAAATGGATGGATGAATGAATGGATGGACGAATGAATGGATGGACAAATAAATGGATGTACGAATGAATGGATGGATGAATGAATGGCTCAACGAATAAATGGATGTACTAATGAATGGATGGATGAATGAATGGATGGACGAATAAATGGATGTACGAATGAATGGATGGATGAATGAATGGATGGACGAATAAATGGATGTACGAATGAATGGATGGATGAATGAATGGATGGACGAATGAATGGATGGACAAATAAATGGATGGATGGATGAATGGATGGATAGTTGGATGAATGAATGAATGGGTGAATGAATGAATGGATGGATGAATAAATGGATGGACGAATAAATGGATGGATGAAGGAATGGATGGGCGAATGAATGGATGGACGAATAAATGGATGTACGAATGAATGGATGGATGAATGAATGGATGGACGAATAAATGGATGTACGAATGAATGGATGGATGAATGAATGGATGCATGAATGGATGGATGGATGAATGAATGGATGGATGTATGAATGAATGGATGGATAAATGAATGGATGGATGAATGAATGAATGGATGGATGAATGAATGGATGGATGGATGAATGAATGGATGGCTGGGTGAATGGATGGATGGATGGATGAAGGATGGATAAGTGAATGGATGGATGAATGAATGGATGGATGGATGGATGGATGAAGGGATGGATGGATGGATGAATGAATGGATGGATGGATGAATGAATGGATGGATGGATGAATGAATGGATGGCTGGATGAATAGATGGATGGATGGGTGGATGAGTGAATGGATGGATGGACAAATGAATGGATGAATGAATGGATGGAAGGATGGATGGATGGATGAATGTATGTATGTATGTATGTATGTATGTATGTATGTATGAATGTATGAATGAATAGATGGATGGATGGATGGATGGATGCCGGGACCAGGTTCCTTACAGCTAAAACCTGACACAGAAAGGAAGGTTGACTCTGTGCATGGAGAGTCAGGGACGTCTCTGAAGGGAGCAACTTTCCCCCCAATCAAATCTCCACCAGCCGCTGTGGGATTATTGGTAATTTGGCAATTAACCAGATGGTCCTGAGGAGCAGCTGAACAACGGGCAGGAAAAGGTGGCTGTGTTCCCTGTGGACGGGTCTGAGTTCTGAGTCACAGCTGTTCTCTGGGGTGAGCTGAAACCCACGGCTGCATCACATCCCTCCCCCTCCATTCATGGTACAATCACACCCCATTCCCATGTGGGCACCGTCCTCAGGGCTCCCCTGCTCCCAACGTCAGGCTGACACCAGGATGGTGCAGGCTGAGCATCTCCACTGGGTCAGGAAGCTGGTCTCTCCCTGATGGAAACGCCACGGTTCTTCCTACGGGGGCCCCAGGGATGTTAAGCCTGGAGGCTGTCCCCTGTGAGCTGTGCTAACCCTGCTCAGAGTCCTGGGAGTCCCTAATGTCCACACGACCCCACAGGAGACCATGATGTGCTTCCTTAGCCACTCAGAGTCCTGCTCTTTGGTGACTCACTGTATAACCACTAGCTCTCCCCCTCCTCCGCATTCTCTTCCCCTTTCTTCTCCTTCTTCCTCCTCTTCCTCCACTTCTGCTTCTGCTTCTTCTTTTGAGGTTTTACCCTGGAAAGAATTATTCTTGACATACAGACAGGATTTAGGGAAAGTAATAATTAGGACAGACAGAGAGATACCCTCAGAATCTAAAATTGGGAAAGAACCAGAACAAATAGGAAATGGGGTGAAATTACAAAGATAAAATTTTAATAATAGATGAAAAGATGAAGGATCATACACCCAGAGAGACGTGGACAAATACTATGTATACAGTGGATTTTCTCAGGGTGAAGGTGGGATCAACAACACTCAGAACATTCCAGTCCTCAGCTGACCCTCTTCAGTTTTACTTGGTCACACAATGGCCCCATCCCGACTCACCCCTACCTAGATTTCTACCCCACACCTGAGTCCCGTCAACTTTTGAGGGAAGGGATGTCACAGGGGCCTCCTCCCTGCACCTGCTCTCTCTCCACATCATGTCCATCCCTGTCCCACTGGCTCTTGTGGTTATAGCATATCCACTCTCAGGGCTACAGGGTTCTGTCCTATGAACACACCACACTCCTCCGCTACTGCTCACATGCATTTGTCTTATACCCAGATTTTGCAAACTGTGCCGCTATGAGTAAGTTCTCCATATGTTCTGGCACACATATGTATGAGTGTCTTTGGGGATATAACCAGGAGGGGAATTGCTGGGGCATTGGGTGTGGTGAGTGCTGCCAAATGCTGGAGGTAGTGAGTGTTGCCAGAGCATTTTCACAGTATTTGAAACAACTTCCTCCCCCACCAGGAATATAATAGAGAAACAATGAGTCCAAATTGCTGCTAACAATTGACTTTGTCTGATTCTTTCATTTTTGCTCTCCTGGGAGGTGGGCACCAATATCACATGGTGGCTGAACTTGAGTTTCCCCTCTGACTAAAACTGTTGGGCAATTTTCATGAATGTGTGGACCATGTAACCATCCTCAATAGGAGGATGGACTGGACTCTTGTTCATGAGTGAGTGGGACTCTAGTAAGGTGCCAGCATCCTTAACTACAGGGACATGTTTGCTATTAATGGATCTGTGGGCAGAGACCTGTGGGATGAGTGAAATGTCTTTATTTTGCCCCTGGCACTGAGCTCCTAACACCCTGGGCACCTCCTGAGTGACAAGTGTCTTTGGGATGCTGATGAGATGGCTCTTGGCTGAGGGGCCTGGAGGCTTCAGGGTGGGGGCTGGTCCCCAGAAAGACCAAGCTGATCAGAGGGTGGGAACGTTCAGGCCCTAGAAGGAGGCAGAGCAGGAGGAGCCTGAGAAGCCATCTCTCCACACCACAGAGTCTTGTGTGCGGGGACCCTAGGTCTGCGGGACACTGACGGGGAACATGTACCCTGTTGCTGTTAGACAGGGACACCCAGATAAAGAGACCAAAACTTCCACATGAAAGCACTAACAGGCATAATATCTACAAAATCAAAGAAACAACAAACACCCAGAAAATGGGATCTGGGGCCCCATCCAGGCCTGAGCCCAGGCTGACCCGCCCCAGGAAGCCCTCGCTGTCCAGGGTCCTGAAGATGCGCTGCATTAGGACAAGTGTCAGAGCCTCAGTGCTGTCGGAGTTCCTGTGACCACAGGTCCTGGTGGGACAGGGTACACTGAGGGACAAGGTCAGAGGAGCAGAGAGGTGACCCAGCCAGGGAGTGACCACGTCCAAGCCCACGATGCACTGAGCACGCCCTGGGCACAGGCCCCGACCACACTCGGTCCTCACCACCTCCCCTGTGCACACCTGGGACAGCTCAGCACAGCAAACACATGAGCTCTGGAAAGTTCTTGGTGTTTATATTTATTTCCCTCAAAATGTAGCATCTTCTCATTTAATTTACCCACCCACCCTTCATGGCAAGAAATGAACAAAGTCACCCCCAGAACCTCATTTCAATGAGGAAGGAACAGCTTGCAGCTCAGAGCACCAGGAAGGTAAGACGGCGATAGTGAGGGCCCAGGCCGCCTCTGCTGGACCAGAAAGTGTGGGGAGCAGGGCTGGGCCAGCCCCCCCATCAGAGGTTCTTGAGTCAGGAAGTGGGAGCGTGAACACATCTTCCATCACGCAGTCCCCACAGGGCAGCCGCCTCACGCTGTGGAGGACAATCATCATGAGCAGATTCAGGTCATTGGCTGTAACTGGTGACATTCTCAAACGCACTTCATGCTCACAGTGTCCCACAGACTCCCCACCACCCAGGCCTCCCTCTGCCCACCCCTCCCCATGACAGGTCTCACCTTTAGAAGCCGAGAGAGACACATCAGAGCCCTGGGCGCTGTCACTGCCTAGAGTACACACTCGGACCCCACCCCTCCCCCACCTGAGCGCCTCCTCCCCCACATCACAGCTCCAGCCACAGCTCCCAGCAGAACCAGGCCCCCAGCGATGCCCATGATGATGATGAAGGTGTGAGAAGGCGGCTCTGGGGGGAGAAGGGAAGGGAGGGTGAGGGCCCTGACCCCAGGCCTCAGCCCCGACCCCACTGCGGTCCCCCAAGGCCCCTGCTACCCTGAGAATAGGCTCTGTGCCCACGGCCCTCCTCACCCCATCTCAGGGTCAGGGGCTCGGGCAGCCCCTCGTGCTGCACATGGCACGTGTATCTCTGCTCCTCTCCGGGGGGCACCCCCACTGCCGCCCACTTCTGGAAGGTGCCATCCCCCGCAGGCCTGGTCTCCACCAGCTCCATGTCCTGCGTCTGGTCCTCCCCGTCACGCTGCCAGCTCAGGCTGATGTCCGCAGGATAGAATCCCAGCACCCAGCACCTCAGGGTGACCTCATGGGCAGACACTGGGTGGTGGGTCACGTGTGCCTTTGGGGGGTCTGAAGGGGGGAGAAAATGCAGGACCTTTGCATCCGCCATGGGACACTCCAGCAGCGCCCATGTGACCATCCTGAGAGTGGACAGACACCTGGGTGGGGGAGGGAGCACACAGTCCCCACACCAGCCTGGACAGAGGCACCTGGAAGGACCTCCTAGTCTTTAGAATGTTCTAGATTCAGAGAGACACAGCTCAGGGCAGGAGGCAGGTCTCTGAGGGGAGAAAGGGATTTGTGGTCCTGACCTGGGTGGAGGCCACGTGACTCAGAAAAGCTGGGGTCAGGCCTCAGACACAGGGGTGTGGGCAGCGCACAAGGCCTGAGAGAGAAGGTCCCCGTGGGTCCCAGAGCCCCTGCAGGGCCCATGGGAACCGCTGATGGGTTATTTCAGCGGGGTCTCCCTGTACCCAGGAGAGCCTGCACCCCTAACTGTCCCTGAGAGGAGGGGGAGTCCCTCTGGTACCTGACCTGGACATCCAACGGGGCTCCATCCCCGACCCAAGGAGGGGTGTCTGACACTGACCCCCTGTCCTGTCTCCTTGTAGGACCCCCAGCCCCGGGGAGAGGGGGCGGCCCCAGGGCCCCTGGTACCTGCGCGCTGCAGGGTCTCCTTCCCTTTTTCCAGGTACATGCGCAGTGACTGTACACACAGGCCCTCCAGGTAGTTCCTCCAACACTCTGCTGCACCCTCCGCCTCCCACTTGCGCTTTGTGATCTGAGCCGCCGTGTCGGCCGCGGTCCAGGAGGTCAGGTCCTCGTTCAGGGCGAGGTAGTCGGTGCCGTCGTAGGCGAACTGACTGTACCCGCGGAGGAGGCGCCCGTCGGGTCCCACGTCGCAGCCAGACATCCTCTGGAGGGTGTGAGACCCTGACCCCGCCCCGAGGTCAGTCCGGCCCCGAGGTCAGCCCCGCCCCGCCCGCCCCCCCCGCCCGGTGGGGCCTGAATCTAAACTGAAAGTGAAATCCGATCAAAGTCCCCGCGGGCTCCTCCCGGGTGGGGGCCGGGCGGGTCCCGCCGCCTCGGGGTGGCGCTCGGACCCGGACCCACCCTGGGGGCGACCCCGGCCCGTCCGTGGGGAGGGGGGTCGTGACGGGTCCGGCGCGCGGCTCACCGTCCTCGCTCTGGTTGTAGTAGCCGCGCAGGGTCTGCAGAAACACTCGGTAAGTCTGTGCGTTCTCCTTGTAGATCTGCGTCTCCTCCTCCCAATACCCCGGGTCCTCCCGCTCCACCCACGGCTGTTGTATCCACGCCGCCCGCGGCTCCGCCTTCGGACTCGCGGCGTCGCTGTCGAACCTCAGGAACTGCGTGTCGTCCACGTAGCCGACGGAGAGGAAGCGGGGCTCCCCGCGGCCGGGCCGGGACACGATGGTGTAGAAATACCTCAGGGAGTGGGGGCCTGGGGGGCGGACGGAGGGCAGGGCCGGGGCTGACACGCGCCTTCCCGGCCCCCCCCCCCGCCCCCCGCCGGGTCCTCTCCCTCCTCCCCGCACAGCCGCCCCCTCCGACCCCGCACTCACCAGCACAGCTGGGGGTCAGGACCAGCGCCCCCGAGAGCAGCAGGAGGAGAGTGGGGGGCCTCAGGACCTGCATCCTGGGTGTCCGGGGACCATCTGAGTCCAGGGTGCTCCTGGAGATGTTCTAACCTGGGAGCAGACACCCAATGGGAGTGAGCAGTGAGGCTGCGTCATGCGTATCCGGGACTGAGGACTCAGTAGGGATGTGAGATGGAGAAGGGAACCCCAGGGAGAAGGGGAGCCCCAACACTGAGCGGCCCTGCTCCAGACTCCTCCCTGGGCTGAGACCTGAGCGCCAGGCCTGGGCCTGGGACTGGGCCTGCCCCTCCTCCTGCAGGGGGAGCGCTCTGCCCCCTTCTCCCTAAAGGAGCCTCAGGCTGGTGCTCTGAGCTCCACTTCACTTTTAATGTGCGAGGCGGCCCTCAGAGCTCTGGAAGCTTCTATGAGTGAACAGCAAGGGTCCCTCAGGCACAGCCCACAGGGGCCATGGGCTGCTCAGTGAGTGACGTCAGTCAGAGGCACGGTCTTCCTGCCCCTAGAGACCCTGACGCCATTACGGAGTGCCAGCAAGGAGACTCCAATATTTTATAAAATTGTAGAACCCAGGCCGGTTTGCCTCGGTGGGTAGTGTCAGCCTGCGGACTGAGGGGTCCCGATGCCAGGCAAGGGCACATGCCCCGGTTGTGGGCTTGATCCCCAGTAGGGGGGGCATTTAGGAGACAGCCGATCAATGATACTCATCATTAATGTTTCTATCACTCCCTCTCCCTTCCTTTATGAAATCAATAAAAATCTTTAAAAAATCCCAGAGTCACCAGACGCCCTTTCCCTCAGGAGCAGTGGGTGCAGCTTATGAAACTCTGTGCAGGCCGCACGGGAAGGGGCCAGTGAGCCCCATAACCCTCAGCTCCTGCACCTCCAGATCCACTCCCCTCTCCCCTTCCCACACGTTGGCTCAGGGCACCGGGACCCCGGCATTGAGTTCTCAGGACCCCATTCCCTCATCTGTGACTCGGGATGGTGACAGGACCGTGGGGAGGAGCCCAGGGCAGGGGGTGGGAGCTCCGGCCTCTGACCCCACAGCTCCGACCTGGTGTCAGGGCCCCTCAGGAGTGAGCTCGGTGCCGCCTGGGGATGTAGCTTCCCACTCTGCGCCTCTGCCTCCTCCTGGGAGAGAGGAACGGGGACGTTAATGCAGAACAGAGGTCAGGGGGGTGCACACCATGTGCTCTCCATGCTCACTGTGCTCACACGGCTGGGACATGTGAGCTCTCACCCAGAGTTCACAGGAGGAGCAGCAGCCACGGGGATGGGAGACGGGACTGGGTTCCTTGTGGGATTGATGTGGCGACCTGGGATGAGAGGATAGAACATTAAAATGTCAAATGGGAAGGACAGACTCGGCACGTTGCTCCCATCAAACCGCTTCTGAGCCCTGCCCCGTGGACATAGTCCCTCTAGGGATTTCTCTCCCTTTGCTGCCTCATGTACACAAAGCAACGCTCACACTCACACTACAGGGAACACACAGAGAAGAGCCCCAACCTCCCAGGGAGACGGAGACTAGGGCATCTTCTGCAGGATTTCAGGAAGGAACACGCATGGTCCTTATATCATAACCAGAGGCCCGGTGTATGAAATTCGTGCACAGGGAGGGACATCCCTCAGCCCGGCCTGCACCCTCTCCAATCTTGGACCCCTCGGGAGACCTCCCTCTCACAATCCGGGACTGCTGCCTCCTAACGGTTCACCTGCCTGCCTGCCTGATCACCCCAAACTACCTCTGCCTGCCGATCTGATCACCCTTAAACACCTTTGCTTGCCGGCCTGATTGCCCTCAGCTGCTCTCCCATGGGGCCTGGTCACCCCAACTGCTCTCCTAAGGGGCCTGGTCACCCCCTAGTGCCCTCCCCTGGTGGCCTGATTCCCCATAACTGCCCTCCCCTGATGGCCTGATAGCCCCTAACAGCCCTCCCCTGATAGCCTGATGGCCCCTAACTGCCCTCCCCTGATGGCCTGATGGCCCCTAACTGCCCTCCCCTGATGGCCTAATGGCCCCTAACTGCCCTCCCCTGGTGGCCTGATTGCCGATAACTGCCCTCCCCTGCTGGACTGGTCAAGCCTAACTGCTCTCCACTGCCGGCCTGATCGCCCCTAAACGCCTGTGCCTTGGCCCCCGCCACCATGGCTTTGTCCGGAAGAACGTCTGGAAGGTGTCTGGTCTAATTAGCATATTACTCCTTTATTAGTCTAGATGCCATTACACCACAGACTGAGATTCTCAGTAAGTATCTGTGTGTGTTTGTGTGTGTGTGTGAATGGATCTTATTTTATGCCAGAATTTTGAAGTTATAACCCAATGTCGGCCCATAAATTTCACCAATTGTCCAATTGCATACACACCTAAGCCTACACCTCCCTCAGGCTGAGGAAATGAGCAGACCTTACGCATGTGGCTGAGCAGCTCACTGTCCCTGTCACCCCAGGCTTGGCTCAGATCCCAAAGGGAACCCCAGGCTCGGGTCCCTCATTTTCGGAGACTCTAGATCACAGAGAGGTGCAGGAAGCCCAGCATTGGTGGGAATCCCACCCTGGGACCCTCCCCAGCACAGTCCTCCCTCACCCCCAGCCCAGCAGAGCCAGCAGAAGCAGCTCAGGTAAAGGTGGGGCAGCGCCTGTCCTCCCAAATGGGACGACCACCCCCAGTTCCATGTCCTCTCCTGGGACCACCCTCCTCTCCTGATTTCTACCCTGAGGTAAGAGACTGGGTCTGGCCTTTGCCCCTGGCTCCTGCCCCTGAGCTCCTGAAACCCTGGGCTTCTCCTGAGTGACAGGTGCCTGTGGGACGCTGATGAGGTGGCTCTTGGCTGAGGATGTGGAGGCCTCATGGTGGGGGCTGGTCCCCAGAAAGACCAAGCTGATCACAGGAGGGAACTCTCAGCCTCAGGGCCCAACCAGGGGGGACAGGAGCTAGAGTTCAATTTCCATCACCAATGGCCCATGATCCAGTCAATGGTGTCCACCTAGTGAAGCTTTTATAGAAAGCCCTTACCCATGGGGCTCAGAGAGCTTCTGCAGCAGTGGCCACACCCACATGCTGGAGGGGAAGGGGGTTGGGGGCGTGGGGGGGGGACACATGCCAACTCCCCGTGACAGAGGCCCCTGCACTGGGCACCTTCCCCACCTCGCCCCGTCCCCTCACCTGGCTGCTCACTGGGTCCCTGTGATAAACGGTGAGAGTGAGCCCGCCCTTCCCTGAGGGCCATGCGTTCAGGCAGCAGATCATGACCTTGGTGGGAGCCCTCACTGTGTGGTCGCACCGGTCAGCGGGGCAGGTCCCATGGGGATGGGAGCCTGAGCCCTGGGTGAGGACGGAGGGGGGTGCTGTGGGACAGAGCCCTGCCCTGGGGGTGATCCTCCCTCCAGGGGGTCCCGTGGGAAAGGAGCTGAATGGGAGGAACACAGATGGGGGCGGAGAAGCAGAGACCTGGGTGAGCAGAGGGACACCCCTCCCATCGCACAGACTCTCAGTGAGAGGCGCCCCCTCCCGCCTGTCACTCATCCGTCACTGGTTCCCCAGCCCAACCTGAGCGCCCGCCCCGCACTCAGAAGGTCCAGCCCCAGCTCTTGGCCCCCAGAACTGGAAACGGCCCTTCTTCCCACCCCTCAGCCCAGCCCCTGCTCGCTCTTCCCACACGAGGAGAATCCACGCGTGCAGAGTCTGGTGGGAGGCAGGGACCACGTCCCTCCATACAAGAGGGAACCCCACGTCCCCCCAACATTCCTGCATTGCACCCGAATTGAGGCTCCCCCGTTAGGCAACTACATGCCAGGCTCTGACTCAGAGGAGGTGACCTGCAGGGGCTGGGCTGGCGGAGAGCACTGGGCAGGGTCGGGAGTGGCAGGAACAGTGTCTGTAGCTGTCAGCTTGAACCTGTGGTCCGAACACGTGACCCCACGTTCCTGAGTGATGTGGGCTTGATAGCGTTCAGGTGCATGTAGTTGAGTCGGATTGAAATCCATGAGAATGTTGTCAACATCTTGACCACGCCCTTACTTTGCACCGTGGCATCGGCTGTGAAATAAAGACAGGGCTTGTAATCCACGGCGCTGTCCCTGGCTCTCCATCAGAGAGGACAGCGTCCCACCGAGACCCAGCTTTCTTCTCCTGTCTGTCTTTTCTCCATCCTTCACCGCCCCCTCTCAGGCTCACCCTTGGCCGTGCTGGCACGGCACACCCCTGGGGGGAGTGGGCAGTGGCCCCTCTGCCCGCAGCAGGCAGGGGTCCCTGTGGGCCCGACCTGGGCTGGGCTGGGCTCCGCCTGGCTGTGTGGCCTCAGCCTGACCTCTGGCTCCCCGATCCTGTCAGAGCCCATGGCTTGCGCACGGCTGTGTGTGAGGCAGCAGAAGTGGGGTCCATGGTCCCCAACAGGGAGCACAGCTGTGCCTTCCTGGGAGCAGGTTAGAGACACGCTGACCGGGACCCGCTCCCCGAGTCCCCCCCTGACAGGCCACTCCCAGCCTCACGTCCATCATTGACCACACGGGGCCCCCCCTTTCCTTTCTGAGTAAAAACACACAAAACCCTTCAATGTGGGTGTGAGGCCTGTCCCTGCGCGAGCTGTCGCTGACCTCCCTGGCTCCCAGTCTGGCGGAGCCCCAGCACCCCTGGTGGGCTCCTCACACCCCCAGCCCCGCACACACCCCGTCTCATGGCGCCAGACCAGGGTCTCCAGCCCCGCAGGGGAGGTGCGTGGGGCCCGCGTTCCTGCTGCTCAACGTGTGACCCCAGACCCGAGGCCTCGGCACCAGCCTCGCTGGGGACCCCGACGCACCCCTCGGCCCGGGCCCCGGAGTCTCAGCGAGTCAGGGACAGGACTGCAGAGGGGGCGCGGGTGCGGGTGGGATAGGGACGCTCAGCACGGGGTCCTGGTGGGTCCCCCCCTTGCCTCCTGCAGCCTCGCTCCCTGGGGGCCGCGTCCCTGTTTAAGGCCCGAGATGGCCTTTCTGTGCATCGCAGCCCAAGGCTGTTTCTCCAGCGACACCCCTCCTTCCTCCAGCTCCTGTCCACCTGCCAGTTCCCCGCTCCCTTGTTCCAGCAGACAGCTCCCCCAACATCTCCTACAACCAACCTCTGTGATGGCCCCCCCCCCCCATATATGCTGCTCCGTGGGCTCCCCATCTCCGCTGAGGGCAACTCTATCCTCCTCCTTCCATCCAATCACATTTCTGATGACGGTGCCCGCTCTCTCCCAGACCCCGGATGGACCCAGAGGAGTGCTGTCAAGTCCTCCTCAGAAGGTTCCAGAATCCCACCCGGCCCACTATTCCCACAGCTCACCCCGCGGAGGGATCTCCTGCCTGCATCCCGCAGGCCATGGCGCTCACCTGCTGACTCCCTCCCCCCAGGTCTGCCCCCAGCACAGCAGCCACAGTGACCCTTTCAAGGGGGCGTCACCCCACGTTGCTCTCCTGCTCCAAACTGTCCTGGGACCCCACCTCCCTCAGCACAGCCCCCGCCCTTCCAACCCCTTCCCGCCATGTGGTCCCCCAGGCTCTGTCTCAGCTCCATCTCTCTCTGCTGCACCCACACCTGCCTCCTGGCTCTTCCCAGAGACCAGACCCCTCCTGCTCCGGGGCATGCGCACTGCAGGTTCCCGCCTGGACAGACCTCCCTCCAGAGGGCTTCCTGGGCCATGACCTTCCAATCTCTTCTCAAGGTCACCTCCGAGGGAGCCCAACACCAACCACCCCATCAAACAGCCCCTGCCCTGTCCCACAGCCCACACCTGGTTCCCCTTCCCTTGGTGGCCCCAGAACCCTTCCCTCTCTCCCCCTCACCCCTCCCTGTTCCCTGGCTCTTACACACTCTGTGCCCCACACACCTGCCCAGGGGCCAGCGGGTCTCCCATTCCCCCTCAGTGAGGCCCCAGAGGCACCCCAGTGCTCACACCTGTCACTCAACCAGCCGGGGCTCCTGCAGGGGGAGCCCCTCCCTGTGCTGGACACAGTGACCTCATGGCTGTGGCCCCAGCTCAGCTGTCCTGGGGGGGCTGCAGCTCAGGGTGCCTCCCGGGGCCCTCACTGCACCTTCACTGCCCACAGCGCTGCTCCCCTAAACCTGCAGCTGCCTCCCCTCCCCACATCCTGGGGGCCCACCGGAGGCTGGAGAGAGGGCAGCGGGCAGAGCACAATCCCAGCAGGACCTGATCTCAGAGGAGGAATGGGGGACCCTCCTCTGTGCGAACTCCACAACCTGGTTCCCCCGAGAGTTCAGGGGAAGAACATGAGGCTGGGGAAGGAGGCAAGAGCAGCAGGAACCGGAAATCCATCTCTCCCCACCACGGGCTCCTGTGTGCAGGGACCTGGGTCTGTGGGACAATGACGGGAACATGTACCCTGAGTCAGACGGGGACACCCAGAGAATGAGACCAACATTCACACACACACAGAATAACTGGCATAACAGCCACAAAAGCAAAGAAATAACAAACACCTGAAGGTGGGGGCTGAGGGCAGGACCCAGGCTGACTTGAGGGCCCCCCCCAAAGCCTTCGCTGTCCAGGGTCCTGGAGATCGCTGCATTAGGACAGGGGACCAGGCCTGGGGGTGTGAGGCCCTGTGAGCACAGGTCCTGGTGGGACAGGGCTCCCCTGGGGGACAAGGTCAGAGGAGCAACAACATGACTCAGCCGAGGAGAGACCACTCAAACCCAGGATGCAACGGGCACCGAGTGGGCACAGGCCCCACCACCCCCGCTGCTCACAGCCTCTCCTGCCCCTCCCGAAACAGGCTCCCCAGGCAGATTCTGGAAGCTTCTCAGGTTTCCTCCCTACATTTTAGGAATCTTCTCCTCCATTTAACCCATCAACCCTTCAGGGCAAGAATTTGGGGAAAAAAAACTAATTCACATGCAGATTCTTATTCTCAACAGGGAATCAAGACATTAAAACTCGGTGCCACAGGAAGTGAGGACCCTGATGGAGGTGGCCTCACCCCAACTCTGCCAGAGCAGGAGAGTCCCCCGGAGGGGAGCACAGGAGGGAGGGGGCGTGGGGACCAGTGCCTGCATCGTGCTGCGAGGAGACACACTCAGATGCCAGCTGCAGACACAGCAGTCAGGGATTCGGAAGGTCCCCAAGGGGAGGCCTGAGTCAGTGTTTGATCACTGGTCTGCACACTGCATTGTGCTCACTCCAATCATGTCCCCTTCCGACACCATTTGTCCCTGCTGCACCCTCTTCTTCCTCCCCTCTCCCTCCTCTCTAGCGCTCACCACACCGTTGTCTGTGTCCATGAGGTTTTTGTTCTGTCTGGTGGTCTTTGCTTAATCCCTTCACCTTTACACCCACCCCCACCCCCTCCAAGTCTCCCGTCAGCTGTCAGTGTGTTCTCTCTCTCTTTTTTTTATTAAATATATTTTATTGATTTTTTTTTTACAGAGAGGAAGGGAGAAGGATAGAGAGTTAGAAACAGCAATCAGCTGCCTCCTGTACGCCCCACACTGGGGATGTGCCCGAAACCAAGGTACATGCCCTTGACCGGAATCGAACCGGGGACCCTTCAGTCCGCAGCCCGACGCTCTATCCACTGAGCCTCACCGGTCAGGGCTGTCAGTCTGTTCTCAGTCTATGGGCTTGTTCCTATTTTGTTTCTTGGTGTATTTTGTTCACTGGGTTCCCCTATGGTTGAAACCACAGGGTGCTTGTCTTTCTCTGACTGGGTTAGATCACTTAGCATAGTGCTCCCAGACCCACCCATGCTGTTGCAAAGGGTAAGAGTTCCTTCTTTTCTATGACCGAGTAGTATTCCATCATGTAAATGCACCACAGCTTTTTTATCCACTCATGTGCTCTAAAAATAGTAATAATAGCAGTGAGCATTGATTGAGAAATTCAGTTTCACTTTCCAAACGTAAATTACGGAATTATGCAATGGAGGGCGTCTGGCTGAACCATAGTTTGTGTACAAACGCTTGAGGGAGACACAGTCATCAGGCATTTGGGAGGCAATTCCTTTGTGGTTGTCGTCAATGCTCACCCGGGGACAGTGTCCACTGATGCTGAGGAGAGGAGAAGGAGGGGGGACAGAGAGAGGAAATACCAACGTGAGAAAGAAAGAGCCATTGGTTGCCTCCTGCACAACCCGCCCAGGGCCAGAGATGCAGCCTGAACAGAGGTACGTGCCCTGGACCACACTGAACCTTGGACCCTGCGTTCCCAGGCTGACGCTCTACCCACTGTCACAGCGGCTGGGGCTGCAGGTACTGGTTCCCGCCCATCCTTCACTCCCGGGGCTTTGGGCCCTGGGCACTCTAGAAGCCCCAGCCATCATGGCCGCCCTCTAGGCCGGAAGCAGAAGGAAGGGAAAGAGAGAAAGGGGGACACCTGACAGCCTCAGAAACTGCTTTGATGCAGCCTTTCCACAGCTCTTTTATTTTATTTTTATTGACTGTTAGAAAGAAAGAGGAAGAGAGGGGAAAATAAAAACACTAATTGGGCTCTAACCAGTTTCACTCAGTGGATAGCGTGCCAGCCTGCGGACTGAAGGGTCCCAGGTTCAATTCCAGTCCAGGGCATATACTTTAGTTTTGGGCACATCCCCAGTAGGAGGTGTGCAGGAGGCAGCTGATCGATGTTTCTCTCTCATCGATGTTTCTAACTCTCTCCGTCTCCCTTTCTCTGTAAAAAATCAATAAAATATATTTAAAAACAAACAAAAACGAAAACACTGATTGGTTGTTCCACTTATTTATGTATTCATCGGCTGATTCTTATTTGTTGTTGTTACTCCTCAACCAAGGATATCTTTCTGTTGATTGATTAGACAGAGGGGGTGGGGGGAGAAGAGAGAGAGAGAGGAACATCTACAAACACAAACCACAAACACCCATATGCTTAGGGCTGAGGGCCAGACCCAGGCCTGAGCCCAGGCTGACTCCACCCCAAAAGCCCTCGCTGTCCAGGGTCCTGGAGATTCGCTGCATTAGGACATGGCACAAGGCCTGGGGATGGGAGTCCCTGTGACCACAGGTCCTGGTGGGACAGGGTTCCCCTGAGGGACAAGGTCAGAGGAGCAGAGGGGTGACCCGGCCGAGGAGTGACCACGTCAAAGCCCACGATGGCCAAAACCGGTTTGGCTCAGTGGATAGAGCGTTGGCCTGTGGACTGAAGGGTCCCGGGTTCGATTCCGGTCAAGGGCATGTACCTTGGTTGCGGGCACATCCCCAGTGGGGGGTGTGCAGGAGGCAGCTGATCGATGTCTCTCTCTCATCGATGTTTCTAGTTCTCTATCCCTCTCCCTTCCTCTCTGTGAAATATCAATAAAATATATTTAAAAAAAAAAAAAAAAAAAAAAAAGCCCACGATGCACTGAGCATGATCCATCCTCAGAGCCTCTCTTGTCTCCAGCTGTGACTGGCTCAGCAACAAAAACTCATGGGCTCCATGAAGGTTCAAGGTGCTTCCATTAACTTCCTCTCAGACGTTCAGCCATCCTTCAATGAACCCATCAACCCTTCATGGCAAGGAATGAACAGAGTCACATCCAGAATCTCATTTCAACCCGGAGCAGGAAGTTGCAGCTCAGAGACCCAGGGAGTAAAGAAAGGGCAAGAAAGTGTGGGGAGCAGGGCAGGCCAGCCCCCCAATCAAAGGTTCTTGATCAGGAAGTGGGAGCGTGGACACCTCTTCCATCACTGAGTCCCCACAGGGCAGCCGCCTCACGCTGTGGAGGACAATCATCATGAGCAGATTCAGGGCAGTGGCTGTAACTGGTGACATTCTCAAACCCACTTCATGCTCACAGTGTCCCACAGACTCCCCACCACCCAGGCCTCCCTCTGCCCACCCCTCCCCATGGCAGGTCTCACCTTTAGAAGCCGAGAGAGACACATCAGAGCCCTGGGCGCTGTCACTGCCTGGGGAGGACACACCAGGACGGGGTCAGAGCCCAGGATAGGAGACTGTGAGGAACTAAGTGGGGGGGGTCGCCCATGGCTCTCAACTGTACTGTCTCAGGGTCTCAGGGGTCACCCCTCCATACTCACTGGCAGCCTGAGCGTAGCTCCCTCCTTCTCCACCTGCGGGAAGAAAACATCCCGTGAGAGACCAGGGAGGAGGCAGGGCCAGGAGGTCCTAAAGGAAGCCCTAGTCCTGGGCCCCAGAGAAGTTTCCAGAACCTTGTGTATAGACCCAGGGCAGGACCAGGAAACCTGAGGGAAGTGCATGTGTGGGGACTGGACCCACCGCCCTCCTGGAGGTCTGTGCTCAGCAGGGACCTGCCCTCTGACCTGGGACTGCTGGGAACGGGGTCCCCACCCACCACCAGCATCATCAGGTGGTAAGTGGGTCCCTCATTTCCCACGGGCCTCACTAAGGAGTAAGTGTGAGCACAGAGACCCACTCTGGCCATCACACGCGTGGGGACGGTGCTTCCCGTGAATGAGGCGGGACACACGTCTACCTGGGCTTGAACCCCCAGTGGGACAGACACTCAGACCCCACCCCTGCCCACCTTAGCGCTGCCTCCCCCACATCACAGCTCCAACCACAGCTCCCAGCAGAACCAGGCCCCCAGCGATGCCCATGATGATGATGAAGGTGTGAGAAGGCGGCTCTGGGAGGAGAAGGGAAGGGAGGGTGAGGGCCCTGACCCCAGGCCTCAGCCCCCACCCCACAGAGTCCCCCAGGACCGCTGCTGCCCTGAGAAGAGGCTCTGTGCCCACGGCCCTCCTCACCCCATCTCACGGTCAGGGGCTCGGGCAGCCCCTCGTGCTGCACATGGCACGTGTATCTCTGCTCCTCTCCGGGGGGCACCCCCACGGCCGCCCACTTCTGGAAGGTGCCGTCCCCCGCAGGCCTGGTCTCCACCAGCTCCATGTCCTGGGTCTGGTCCTCCCCGTCACGCTGCCAGCTCAGGCTGATGTCCGCAGGGTAGAAGCCCAGCGCCCAGCACCTCAGGGTGACCTCACGGGCAGACACGGGGTGGTGGGTCACGTGTGCCTTTGGGGGGTCTGAGGGGAGGGGAGAAAATGCAGGACCTTTGCATCTGCCATGGGACACTCCAGCAGCGCCCATGTGACCATCCTGAGAGTGGACAACCATCTGGGTGGGGGAGGGAGCACACAGCCCCCACACAGGCCTGGGCAGAGGCAACTGGAAGGACCTCATGTTCTTTAGAAAGTTCTAGAATCAGAGAGACACAGCCCAGGGCAGAAGGCAGGTCTCTGAGGGGAGAAAAGGGATTTGTGATCCTGACCTGGGTGGAGGCCAAGTGACTCAGAAAAGCTGGGGTCAGGCCTCAGACACAGGGGTGTGGGCAGCGCACAAGACCTGAGAGAGAAGGTCCCCGTGGGTCCCAGAGCCCCTGCAGGGCCCATGGGAACCGCTCATAGGTCATTTCAGGGGGTCTCCCTGCACCCCAGGAGAGCCTCACCCCTAACTGTCCCTGAGAGAAGGGGGAATCCATGTGGTCCTGACCTGGACATCCAACGGGCGCCATCCCAGACCCAAGGAGGGGTGTCTGACACTGACCCCCTGTCCTGTCTCCTTGTAGGAGCCCCAGCCCCGGGGAGAGGGGGCGGCCCCAGGGCCCCTGGTACCTGCGCGCTGCAGGGTCTCCTTCCCTTTTTCCAGGTACATGCGCAGTGACTCCACACACAGGCCCTCCAGGTAGCTCCTCTCACGCTCTGCCACACCCTCCGCCTCCCACTTGCGCTTTGTGATTTGAGCCGCCGTGTCGGCCGCGGTCCAGGAGGTCAGGTCCTCGTTCAGGGCGAGGTAGTCGGTGCCGTCGTAGGCCCACTGACTGTACCCGCGGAGGAGGCGCCCGTTGGGTCCCACGTCGCAGCCATACATGTTCTGGAAGGTGTGAGACCCTGACCCCGCCCCGAGGTCAGCCCCGCCCCGCCCGCCCCGCGGGGCCTGAATCTGAACTGAAAGTGAAATCGGGTCAAAGTTCCCGCGGGCTCCTCCCGGGTGGGGGCCGGGAGGTTCCTGCCGCCTCGGGGTGACCTCGGACCCGGAACTTCAGGGCGACCCCGGCCCGTCCGTGGGGAGGGGGGTCGTGACGGGCCCGGCGCGCGGCTCACCGTCCTCGCTCTGGTTGTAGTAGCCGCGCAGGTTCTTCAGGCCCACTCGGAAAGTCTGTGCGTTCTCCTTGTTGATGTGCGTGTTCCGGTCCCAATACCCCGGGTCCTCCCGCTCCACCCACGGCTGCTGCATCCACGGCGCCCGCGGCTCTTCCCTCGGAGTCGCCGCGTCGCTGTCGAACCGCACGAACTGCGTGTCGTCCACGTAGCCGACGGAGAGGAAGCGGGGCTCCCCGCGGCCGGGCCGGGACACGATGGTGGTGAAATACCTCAGGGAGTGGGGGCCTGGGGGGCGGACGGAGGGCAGGGCCGGGGCTGACACGCGCCTTCCCGGCCCCGCGCCCCCGCCGGGTCCCCTCGCTCCTCCCCGCACAGCCGCCCCCTCCGACCCCGCACTCACCGGCCCAGCTGGGGGTCAGGACCAGCGCCCCCGAGAGCAGCAGGAGGAGGGTGGCGGTCCTCAGGACCCGCATCCTCGGTGTCGGGGGGACCTTCTGAGTCCCGGCGCTTCCGCGGAGGAGTTATAACCGGAGCCGCGCTGACGCTGATTGGCTGCTCTGGAAACGGCTCAGCCAATGGGAGTGAGGAGTGGGGTGACGTCACGAGTATCCAGGAAGGAGGCGCCGACACAGGTTGGGAGAGGAGAAGTGAAACCAGGGCGCTGGGGAGTCCCCACCACGGCCTGCCCCCCCCCCCAGACTCTGTCCCCTGCTGAGACCTGCGCGCAGGGCTGGGCCCTGCACTCGGTCCTGACCCCCCTCCTGCGCGGAGCGCCCGTCACACTGTCCCCGCGGCCTGGCCCAGGCGCTGTGCTGTTCAGGGGCTTTCCAAGGTTTGGGGTTCACCATCTCTGTGCACCTCACACAGGAGGGAGGCGCCCAATAATCCTGTTTATGTGGTTCCGTCTGTCACAGTCACCACTCACGGAATCACACGGGAAACAAGTATTAATGCACGTCGTATGCTCACTGCCTGTGAGAGGGTAACAGAGGCATGTTTTTATGGAAAACACCCATTTCCCAGAGAACAAGGAGGAGAGAGGAGGGACCTGCTCCCCTTTCACATCCTCCCCGTCTCCCTGGGAGACGCTGGGTGTTCACATGTGCTTCTGCGTTTTATGTTATTGTGGCTGCAGCTTCTTAGGACACAGACGGCCTCACAGAAATGGGCAGGAGCAGCGTTTTCCTGACCTTTTCAGGTCAGTGTGGGTGCTCACCTGTGACAGTCACTGCAGCGACACAAGTGGTCGTTTCTGAAAGGGCTCTGCACAGTGAGACCTGAAACCGTATTGACTGTATTCTTCTTGTTTTAGTTTTTTAAATATATATTTTTTATTTCAAGTAGGGAGAGAGAGAGAGAAACATCAATGATGAGAACGAATCATTGATCAGCTGCCTCCTACATTCCCCACACTGGGGATTGAGCCTCTAACCCGTGCATGTGCTCTGACAAAAAGGTGAACTGTGACCTCCTGGTTCATAGGTCAATGTTTAACCCCGAGCCCCGCTGGCTGGGGAATATTGAATATTTCCTGTCCTGTCATGTCACCGTCCCCAGGGCTGTCTTGCTGGGTGGCTCTGTCCTCATGCAGGTTAGTTAAAGTGATGCCTGTGTCTCTAAGTCCCAGAGCCCTTCCCGTGCTGGTGCATTAATCACCGTCATCAAAGCTCACATGTGAGTCTGTTCCCACAGAGCCCCTAGGAAAGTGTGTCCGCACTGAGGAGGGTCTAGCTGACGTGGTGGGACACCCCTGGTCCAACTTCTGGTTTTCTCTCGGGGGCTCACATTTCATCAAGACAACAGTCCTGTCTGTGGTTCCCTGCCAGGTGACATGTCCTGAAGGGAGAAGCTCACGTTCCTGTTTGAGAAAGTGTGTGCCCGTTCACCCAATCTCAGCAATCCTGGTGTCTGTGTCATTCATTCTGTTACATGAACATGGGCCAGGCCGGTGTGGCTCAGTGGCTGAGCATTGACCTCTGAACCAGGAGGACAGGGTTCCATTCCCGGTGAGGCACCTGCTGGGTGGCAGGCTGGATCCCCAGTGGGGGGTGTGCAGGAGGCAGCCTATCCATGGTTCTCTCCCATCATGGATGCTTCTCTCTCTCCCCCTCTCCCTTCCTCCTGAAATCAATAGAAATATATTAAAAATTACAAAAAGGGGTTTGGCCGGATGCGGCTGTGGGAGGAGGGGCAAGGAGACGGGAGCCTGGACCAGCTGTGAAGGCCCCCCAGGCCCTGCGCCCCCCGCCGTCTCAGCTGTGACCTGATGGAAACACGCGGGGCCC
Source organism: Plecotus auritus (assembly GCF_963455305.1). Taxonomy (NCBI): domain Eukaryota; kingdom Metazoa; phylum Chordata; class Mammalia; order Chiroptera; family Vespertilionidae; genus Plecotus; species Plecotus auritus. The sequence goes on along the minus strand of NC_137785.1, from coordinate 3,721,978 downwards.
ACGGGGCGTGTCAGTGTGAAGAGGACGCGGGGGCAGCCGTGCAAGGGGCACGGGGTGCCCTCCCCTGGGGGGTCCTATGCCCATGGCTTCTGGGACACGGCCTCCCTGACTCTGATGCGGGGTCCCCATAAAAGGAGGCTCCCATCCCTGGGTGGGGGGCCTTCCCTTGCGCTCAAGGAGTTTATAGGACGTGAAGCGGGGCCACCATCCCAGGGCTCAAGGCCAGGTCCCCCCAGGCCCGCCCCCCTCCCGGCGCTGGACCTGAGGACCCGGGAAAGAGCGAGCTTCCCAGGGACAGGCAGCACCCCCAGCGCTTCTCTCCCTCCCGGGGGCGGGGCTCCCACAGCCCCAGCACCGCCCTGTCTCCGCTGCCCCCAGGGTGGGGGCTGTGTGCGACCCCAGGCCGGACCCTGGGACGCGGTGCAGGCCTCGGGGCGGCCCCCACCCGGACCCCTCTGGCTGCTCTGCGGGCCGCCCTCAGCCCCGGCGCCCGGTGAGGGCAGCCCCCCTCCTGGCTCGGCGCCAGGTCTGGACACGGTCCTCCGGGCGGGAGCGGCCCCTCTTCCTGCTCGGACCCGGGGCGCAGGGCCTCGCTCAGCAGCTCAGCTGCGGCCTGTCCCGGGCGGTTGGGAAAGTGAGTCCCCGCTGGAGGGAGCCCCGCCTGACCCCGCACCGGCCCGGGGACCCGCAGGGAGGGGAGCCCCGGGAGAGGGAGGGGGCTCCTCCCCGGGCCTCATCCTTGCAAAGGGGGCTGGGCCCCGGGAGGGGAGACTGGGGTGTGAGCTGAGCGCCCCCTTAGCACCCACCGAAAAAAGGTCTATTATTATTATTATTACTATTATCATCATTATTATTATCTTTAAGTTAAGAAATCCTCTCGTTTAAAGAAACCATTTTTATTTTATTTTATTTTCCTTTTAAAATATATTTTTATTGATTTTAGAGAGGAAGGGAAAGGGAGAGAGAAACATCCATGATGAGAGAGAATCCCTGATCAGCTGCCTCCTGCACGCCCCCCGCTGGGGAGGAGCCCACACCCCGGGCCTGTGCCCTGGACCACAATGGAGCCCGGGACCCTTCAGTCCGCAGGCTGGCGCTCTATCCACTGAGCCACACCGGCCGGCCAGGAGCCCACCTTCAAAGCCCCAGTGGCACCTGCGTGGCCGGTTCACAAAGCCCAGGAGGGAGGGAGGAGCCATCACCTCCCCCTCGGAGGCCCCGCAGCCCCCCTAAGGGCTCCACCGTCTCATCCACCAGGAACCCAGGGGCTCTGTGCGGACCCCCCTGCGCCCCACATGTCAGATCCTGGGGCAGCGGGAGACCACGTGTCACTGAAGGAAGGAGGGACCGTCCTGCGGAAGGACAGACCTGCCCGAGGCTCAGCCCCAGCGCCTGGAGGGCCGCTGCCCAGTGGCCGGAACCAGCCCTCCCTCACCCAGGGGGACCAAAGGGCACTCAAGTCCAAGAACAAACCCTGAGATGCGGCTCAGGGCGCGGCCTGCCTGGTTCGGTGCTCAGCGGGGGGCCTGGCCCACAGTGACTGGCCAGCGCAGTGGCTGCTGCTGCTGCTGAGGCGGAGGCCGCGGAGGAGGCGGAGGAGGTGGAGGCCGCGGAGGAGGTGGATGCGGAGGCCCCTGCGCAGGGGGGGGGGGGGCGCCTTGGGCAGAGGTCCGCCGTCCCCAGCTGCCCCTGCGGAGCCCCCAAGAGCCCCGGTGCGCGGCCTCCCGCAGCCGCCACCAGGCCCAGACCTGCAGGTGGAGGTGGGACCTCGGGCAGCGCTGTGGGGGCCCTGGGTGCCCAGCGCTTCGGGCCTGAGCTGCGATGTGTCCTGGGGTCACAGGCCTCGCCTCCCGGCCGCGGGGCGCATCCTCAGCTGCTGCTGCCCGGCCCCCCTGGCCCTTCCTCAGGACACCGTCCCGCACAACAGCCAGCTGGACCCTCTTATTTTAAAAAATATGTTTTTATTGATTTCAGAGAGAGGAAGGGAGAGGGAGAGCTAGAAACATCAGTGATGACAGAGAATCCTTGATCGGCTGCCTCCCGCAGGCCCCACACTGGGGATCCAGCCCGCAAACCAGGCCTGTGCCCTGACCGGGAATCAACTCAACTACATAGGTCAACGCTCAACCCCTGAGCCACCGGCCCAGCCAGCCTGATCTTTTTAAAAGAAAGGACCAGACCATGTTGGTCTTTGCTCAGAACTCACAGTCACAGCTCCTCCTCGTCCCCAGCCCCCCCTGAGGGGCCATGTAGCTGACTCTTCCCACTGCACTCTGCCTCAGCCTCACCGGCCTCCGGCTGCTCCCAGCACACACTGCTCCCTGCCCAGTGCGTTTGCGCTGGAGGCCTCCCCGCCTGGGGAGAACTTGCCCCCCAACACTCATGGAGAGACGCTCAGCACCTTCTCATCTTTCCTCAAAGTCACCTTCCCAGCCCCACTGCCCTGGCTCAGCCGCTGAGCATCAACCTGTGAACTAGGAGGTCATGGCTCCATTGCAGGTCAGGGCACACGCCCAGGTTTCAGCTCAGTCCCCCATGGGGGAGTGGGGCCTGTGGGAAGCAGCCAAATCAATGATTCGCTCTCATCATTGAAGCTCCTATCTCCCTCTCCTCTCCCTTCATCTCTGAAGTCAATGAAAATATTTTGTAAACAGTCCCTTTCCCAACGAGGCCCCTCTGACCACCCACATTGCAATACCCCCCTCTCCCAGCCACTTCTGCTCAGTGGAGAGAGTGCAGCCCTCGGACTGAAGGTCGCAGGTTGTATGCCGGTCAAGGGCATGTACCTCGGTGCAGGCTCCATGCGATCCCCGTGCTGGAGGCGACAAATAGATGGGTCTCTTACATGGATGTGTCTCTCCCTCTGCCTCTCCCCTCCCCCTCCTCTCCCCTTAAAAGTCCATGGAACCATATCCTGGGGTGAGTTCCACAAACAAACAAAAAGCCATCTTCCCTCCCCCACACCTCCAGTGGATCCCTCTCCCAGCACTCCCCTCATTCCAGCAGACGCCTCACTGGCTCTGGGGGAACATGCAGCTGGTCTCTTTGCCAGAGAGCATGCGCGCTGTGAGGACGCAGCGGGGCCTGCGCTCAGCGCCCTGAGGTGCCGCTGCCTCACTTCCTGTGCCTCACAGACCTTGTGGGGTCCAATGGAAGGTAAGACCTTCCACCAGCAAGTGGGTGGTGACACGGGTGACAGTGAGCATTTCCACAGTGAAGCGCATGGTAATTAAGGGGGACACAGTACTGTTTAGACGGGAAACTCTTGGACACTCAGTAGAGGACGGTCCAGTGTAAGCAGAGCGTTTATGTTCAGGAAGAAACCCACACATCTGAGCCCGGTGTGTGCCGATGTTAGAATTCCTGTGGGGTCAGGACCCGGCCTGAGGTCCCTCCAAGGTCCGTGTGCGCTCCAGAGGGGACAGCAGCTGTCACACGGTCACCAAGTCCTGGCTGAGGGGCCACCATCACAGAACCCGTCCCCGTTCCAGACACAGTGACCTCATGGCTGTGGCCCCTGCACAGCTGTCCGGGGCGGCTGCAGCTCAGGGTGCCTCCTGGGGCCATCACCCCACCTGCAAGTCCACAGCGCTGCTCCCCCAAACCTACAGCAGCCTCTCCCCCCACATCCGGGTCCCACTGGGCTCAGCACTAGAGGGAAGGACAGGAGAGAGGGCGGCGGGCAGAGCACAGTCCCAGCAGGAACTGAGCTCAGAGGAGGAACCCGCTCCTGCTAAATCCTCGGAGAGCTCAGGGACAGACGGAGAGCAGTGAGGCCCAGGAGGAGGTGAGAACAGGAGACTGAACACCCATCTCCACACGAGGGCTCCTGTGCGCGGGGACCCCGGGCCTGGGGGACAGTGACAGGCAAATGCCTGCTGTTGCTGTCAGAGGGGGACACCCAGAGAAGGCGACCAGAACTCACAGCCAAGAACAGGAACAGGCATAAGGTCCCCAAGAGCAAAGAAACAGTGAACACCCAGGAGAGGAGGGCGGAGTGCCAGACCCAGGCCTGAGCCCAGGCTGACCTGCCCCAGGAAGACCTCGCTGTCCAGGGTCCTGAAGATGCGCTGCAAGAGGACACGTGACAAGGCCTTGGGATATGTTTCCCTGTGACTACAGGTCCCGGTGGGACAGGGTTCCATTGAGGGACTGAGAAGGCTAAACGGACTAATTCCAATGTAACCCTGATATTCGGGGCTAGTGACCTGAATCCAAGCCAGCAAGCTCAGTGCACATTGCTGATCACCTATAATTAAGTCACTGCCCCTTTCCCAGATACTGGTTGTGCAGAACCTGTTACTGTGAACAGTGCACTGCCCCGGAGGGAGGGTTATTAATGATGGCACCAGGCCAGACCATCAGATATGGCCTGGAGACCCCCAACACCTGGGGGCCTTCTTGCAAGGCCCGCGAAAAGGACCAGAAGCATCATCCATGTTTGTGGGACAAAGACCACAGGGAGGGAGATGTAAGGGAGGGCCCCATGCATGTTCCTTCACTCAGATTTGCAAGGCTGTTCCCTGAGTCCACTGGCGTATTAAACAGTGTCCCTCCTTTTCCCCAGAAGCGTCCTTGGTTTTCTTTGGTCTCCTGCAACAGGTCAAGGTCAGAGGAGAAGAGAGATGACCCACTGAGGAGTGACCACATCAAAGCCCACAATGCACTGAGCATGGCCTGGCACAGGCCCCAACTACGCTCTGTCCTCACAGCCGCTCCCATCGCCGCGGGCAACAAGCACAAAATACACACGATTCTTCTACATTCTTGGTGCTTCCAGTGATTTCCTTTCAGAAAATTCTTAATTAAAGGATCTCCTTCATTAACTGGTCACAGTTCATGGCAAGAGTAAAAAAAACCAGGTCAAACCACAGTCTCCTTTCAATCCGGAGCAGGAAGTTGAGCTCAGAGCACCAGGGAGGAAAGGCAGGGATGGGGATGGGGAGGGCCCAGCCGCCTCTGCGGACAGGAAAGTGTGGGGAGCAGGGCGGGGCCAGGCCCCCAATCAGAGGTTCTTGATTAGGAAGTGGGAGCGTGAACACATCTTCCATCACTCAGACCCACAAGGCAGCCGCCTCACGCTGTGGAGGACAATCATCATGAGCAGATTCAGGGCAGTGGCTGTAACTGGTGACATTCTCAAACCCACTTCATGCTCACAGTGTCCCACAGACTCCCCACCACCCAGGCCTCCCTCTGCCCACCCCTCCCCACGGCAGGTCTCACCTTTAGAAGCTGAGAGAGACACATCAGAGCCCTGGGCGCTGTCACTGCCTGGGGGGTGGGGGAGACACACCAGGACGGGGTCAGAGCCCAGGACAGGAGACTAAGGAGGAACTATAGGGGTGGGGTCCCACATGGCTCCCATTTGCACTGTCACAGGGTCCCAGAGGTCGCCCCTCCATACTCACTGGCAGCCTGAGTGTAGCTCCCTCCTTCTCCACCTGCGGGAAGAAAACATCCTGTCAGAGACCAGGGAGGAGGCAAGGCCATGAGGTCCTAAAGGAAGCCCTAGTCCTGGACCCCATAGAAGTTTCCAGAACCCTGTGTATAGACCCAGGGCAGGACCAGGAAACCTGAGGGAAGTGCATGTGTAGAGACTGGACCCTCCGCCCTCCTGGAGTCTGTGCTCAGCAGGGACCTGCCCTCTGACCTGGGGCTGCTGGGAACGGGGTCCCCACCACCAGCACCATCAGGTGGTAAGTGGGTCCCTCATTTTCCCACGGGCATCACTAAGGAGTAAGGGTGAGCACAGAGCCCCACACTGGCCATCACACGCGTGGGGACGGTGCTTCCCGTGAATGAGGCGGGACACACGTCTACCTGGGCTTGAACCCCCAGTGGGACAGACACTCAGACCCCACCCCTGCCCACCTGAGCGCCGCCTCCCCCACATCACAGCTCCAGCCACAGCTCCCAGCAGAACCACGCCCCCAGTGATGCCCATGATGATGATGAAGATGAAGGTGTGAGAAGGCGGCTCTGGGAGGAGAAGGGAAGGGAGGGTGAGGGCCCTGACCCCAGGCCTCAGCCCCGACCCCACTGAGTCCCCCAAGACTCCGCTGCCCTGAGAAGAGGCTCTGTGCCCACGGCCCTCCTCACCCCATCTCAGGGTCAGGGGCTCGGGCAGCCCCTCGTGCTGCACATGGCACGTGTATCTCTGCTCCTCTCCGGGGGGCACCCCCATGGCCGCCCACTTCTGGAAGGTGCCATCCCCCACAGGCCTGGTCTCCACCAGCTCCATGTCCTGGGTCTGGTCCTCCCCGTCACGCTGCCAGCTTAGGCTGATGTCCGCAGGGTAGAAGCCCAGCGCCCAGCACCTCAGGGTGACCTCATGGGCAGAGACGGGGTGGTGGGTCACGTGTGCCTTTGGAGGGTCTGAGGGGAGGGGAGAAAATGCAGGAACTTTGCATCTGCCATGGGACATACAGAAAGGGCACAAGGAAATGAATGTGCCTCCCAACCCCCCTCCTCTTTTTAAAAAAATTGAATCAAATGCTATGATCACGGCGCTGGAGTAAGTGCTCCCCCATTCTCTAATCATGTAAACGTACATAGTTTTTATTTTTCTCTTTTATTTATTTATTTTTAAATATATTTTATTGTTTTTTTCCAGAGAGCAAGGGAGAGGGATAGAGAGTTAGAAACACCGATGAGAGAGAAACATCTATCAGCTGCCTCCTGCACACTCCCTACTGTGGATGTGCCCGCCACCAAGGTACATGCCCTTGGCAGGAATCACACCTGGGACCCTTGAGTCTGCAGGCCGACGCTCTATCCACTGAGCCAAACCGGTCGGGGCTAGTTTTTATTTGTCAATTACAGTTCAAGATTATATTGGTTTCCGGTGTACATCATAGTGGTTAGACCTTTGTATAATTCATCAAGTGACCCCCCGAGAAGTCCAGTCCCCACCTGGCACCACCCGTAGTAATTAACCATCTTATTGACTATTTCCCCTCGGCATGGAATCATATTTTAGTTACAAAACTGTGACCCTCCATGTCGTAGTGAATAAATTATGGACCGTATCATTTGTGGTGACCATGTAAAGCTACCTGCATGGGGAGTATTGATTATTGATTTCCACAGTGTCAGTGCTTAGTATTAAACTCTTCTTCCAATGGAATTCTTGCCTTGTGATCCATGCTTAATGGAGACCACTCTGTCTCCTGCCAGAATGAGAGTTTTTCGTCTGGAGAGCTATCTCCTTTTCCCTCAGAGTCCACATGGAAGGCTCCCGAGAATGCCCGAAGGATGACGCATGGGGAAAAGGGTCCCTGAGGCCACCAAGCCAAAGGAGAGAACAGGAATAACAGAGTCCTCCCTCGGTATTTTCTCAGGCTGGACATAAAGGATCTGAACGCAGAAACCATGATGGTGTTCACGACTGTAACAAACAGAAACTCCCACCTGCACGTCACGGACCAATCCTGGGCCAAGAAGGAAGGCAGGGAGGTCAGTTGTAACCTGGGGGACGTAAGTCTTTCTCGGTCCATCCTGCGGCTGCCCGACCTGCCCTGGCAGTTACTCTCCTCAGACTGGAGAAGAAATCAGCCCCCGCTCTGAGCACCTGCCTCGTTCCTGCCCTCCCTGCACTGTGTGGGGCATGAATTCCCATCGCGGCTGGGATGCAGGAGAACGGGTTACCGTTTCTTGTCCATATTTGCTTGGGGACTTGAGGAGTCAACCACTTTCTCTGTAACATCCCTACACTGTCCACAGGAGCAGTAAAAGCATGCTGGGCAGTAATAAAAGGTCACAATGCATCGGGAAAAAGTTCCCTTCTATCAAGGGCCGTGTGGAGTCACTGATTGGATTGGAGACCCGTGGTCCCGTCACTCCTGTCCAGGTAGAGATGCCAACAGGTGCCCCTCAGCGTCCCCTGAGAAGAAACTCGGGTTCCATTCCCACCTTTGTGCTTCCACATCGACTGCTTCATCCCGATTTCCTCACGCCTCCAATGGAGTTGGTTCCCTTTTCTCCCCGTCTCTGCTCACGATGTACAGGTGTCCCCTGGGGCAGAGAGCGACTTCCCCTAAATTCCAAGATATGTGAGATCCTGTGACCTCATTAAATCCTCTCCTTTTATTATTTCTTTCAGAGGATGGGGTGGGACAGCTGGTATCCTCACTAACTTTCCCGGCTGTGACAGCACATGTGTGGCACCCCATTGGGAAGATTGGGGGACACGGTAGGAGTGCCCAACCCGTGAAAGGGAGCCATCATTGAAGGTGGGCGGTTGGAGGAACGTAAGGACTGAACATCTGGTTCTGGAGTACAAGGACGTTCTCACCAACAGGGGGAGGGCTTCTCTTTTCTCCACACGTTTGCCAACAGGCGTCTCTCCCTTCGGTCCATCTGTCCTTCTGAGCCTTTCACTCTCTCCCTCGTCCCATTTGTGATGTCCTGTCCTCCCTTGGGTGACGCTCAGCCTCTGACTCCCCGACATCCATCCTGCTCTCCGTCTCCAGGTGCAGGGAGTCGGCCAAAGCATTTCCACCGGGTTTGACACAACTCACTTTCCCACCAGGAATATCTGAGAGAGGAGTCCACATTCCTGTGAACAGGTGGTTTTGTCTGACTCTATCATTTTCACCATGCGGGGAGGTGAGCCCCAACATCACATGGTGGCTGAACTTGAATTTCTCCTCTAAAACTGTTGGGCAATTTCATGTGTGTGGACCATGTAACCATCCTCAATAGGAGGATGGACTGGACTCTTGTTCATGAGTGAGTGGGACTCTAGTAAGGTGCCAGCATCCTTAACTACTGGGACCCTTTGGCTATTAATGGATCTGTGGGCAGAGACTGTGGGATGAGAGAAATGTCTGGTCTTTGCCCCTGGCTCCTGGCACTGAGCTCCTAACACCCTGGGCATCTCCTGAGTGACAAGTGTCTTTGGGATGCTGATGAGATGGCTCTTGGCTGAGGGGCCTGGAGAGCGTCAGGGTGGGGGCTGGTCCCCAGAAAGACCAAGCTGATCAGAGGGTGGGAACGTTCAGGCCCTAGAAGGAGGCAGAGCAGGAGGAGCCTGAAAAGCCATCTCTCCACACCACAGTCCTGTGTGCGGGGACCCTGGGCCTGCGGGACACTGACCCCAAAATGAGCCCTGATACTGTCAGACGGGGACACCCAGAGAATGAGACCAAAACTCCTACTCAAACACAGGAACAGGCATAAGGTCCCCAAGAGCAAAGACACCACAAACACCCAGGGGAGGAGGGCGGAGGGCGGGACCCAGGCCTGAGCCCAGGCTGACCTCCCCAGGAAGGCCTCGCTGTCCAGGGTCCAGGAGAGGCTCTGCATTAGGACAGGTGACAAGGCCTGGGTATGGGAGTCCCTGTGACCACAGGTCCTGGTGGGACAGGGTCCCCAGAGGGAGAAGGTCAGAGGAGCAGAGAGGTGACCCGGCTGGGGAGTGACCACGTCAAAACCCACGATGCACTGAGCCCTGACCAGGCACAGGCCCAGACCACACTCAGTCCTCACAGCCACGCCCATCCCACCTGCAAAGAGCACAGAATACACAGGAATCTGCAAAATTCTTGGTGTTTCCGTTTATTTCCTCTCAGAAGACCTTTAATTAGAGGGTCTCCTTTAATTACCGTCACCAATCAGGACAAGAATTGAAGAACCAGGTCAATCCACAGTCTCCTTTCAATAGGGAGTAGGAAGTTGAAGCTCAGAGCCCCAGGGAGGAAAGGCAGGGATGGGGATGGGGACGGCCCAGCCGCCTCTGGGGACAGGAAAGTGTGGGGAGCAGGGCGGGGCCAGTCCCGCCAAATCAGAGGTTCTTGAGTCAGGAAGTGGGAGCGTGAACACATCTTCCATCACTGAGTCCCCACAAGGCAGCCGCCTCACGCTGTGGAGGACAATCATCATGAGCAAGTTCAGGGCAGTGGCTGTAACTGGTGACACTCTCAAACCCACTTCATGCTCACAGTGTCCCACAGACTCCCCACCACCCAGGACTCCCCCTGCCCACCCCTCCCCACGGCAGGTCTCACCTTTAGAAGCCGAGAGAGACACATCAGAGCCCTGGGCGCTGTCACTGCCTGCGGAGGGGGATGTGGGTGACACACCAGGATGGGGTCAGAGCCCAGGATAGGAGACTAAGGAGGAACTATGGGGGTGGGGTCCCCCATGGCTCCCGTCTGCACTGTTGCAGAGACTCAGGGGTCACCCCTCCATACTCACTGGCAGCCTGAGCGTAGCTCCCTCCTTCTCCACCTGCGGGAAGAAAACATCCCGTGAGAGACCAGGGAGGAGGCAGGGCCATGAGGTCCTAAAGAAAGCCCTAGTCCTGGGCCCCAGAGAAGTTTCCAGAACCCAGTGTATAGACCCAGGGCAGGACCAGGAAACCTGACGGAAGTGCATGTGTGGGGACTGGACCCACCGCCCTCCTGGAGTCTGTGCTCAGCAGGGACCTGCCCTCTGACCTGGGGCTGCTGGGAACGGGTCCCCACCACCAGCATCATCAGGTGGTAAATGGTCCCTAATTTCCCACGGGCCTCACTAAGGAGTAAGTGTGAGCACAGAGCCCCACACTGGCCATAACACGCGTGGGGTCTGTGCTTCCCGTGAATGAGGCGGGACACACGTCTACCTGGGCTTGAACCCCAAGAGGGACAAACACTCAGACCCGACCCCTGCCCACCTGAGCGCCGCCTCCCCCACAGCACAGCTCCAGCCACAGCTCCCAGCAGAACCAGGCCCCCAGCGATGCCCAGGATGAAGATGAAGGTGTGAGAAGGCGGCTCTGGGGGGAGAAGGGAAGGGAGGGTGAGGGCCCTGACCCCAGACCTCAACCCCGACCCCACTGAGGTCCCCCAGGGCCCCTGCTACCCTGAGAAGAGGCTCTGTGCCCACGGCCCTCCTCACCCCATCTCAGGGTCAGGGGCTCGGGCAGCCCCTCGTGCTGCACATGGCACGTGTATCTCTGCTCCTCTCCAGGGGGCACCCCCACGGCCGCCCACTTCTGGAAGGTGCCGTCCCCCACAGGCCTGGTCTCCACCAGCTCCATGTCCTGGGTCTGGTCCTCCCCGTCACGCTGCCAGCTCAGGCTGATGTCCGCAGGGTAGAAGCCCAGCGCCCAGCACCTCAGGGTGACCTCACGGGAAGACATGGGGTGGTGGGTCACATGTGCTTTTGGGGGGTCTGAAGGGAGGGGAGAAAATGCAGGAACTCTGCATCCGCCATGGGACACTCCAGCAGCGCCCATGTGACCATCCTGAGAGTGGACAGACACCTGGGTCAGGGAAGGAGCACACAGCCCCCACACCAGCCTGGACAGAGGCAAGTGGAAGGACCTCCTAGTCTTTAGAAAGTTCTAGAATCAGTGACACACAGCCCAAGGCAGGAGGCAGGTCTCTGAGGGGAAAAAGGAATTTGTGGTCCTGACCTGGGTGTAGGCCACGTGACTCAGAAAAGCTGGGGTCAGGCCTCAGACACAGGGGTGTGGGCAGCGCACAAGGCCTGAGAGAGAAGGTCCCCGTGGGTCCCAGAGCCCCTGCAGGGCCAATTTGAGCCGTCGATGGGTTATTTCAGGGGGTCTCCCTGCACCCAGGAGAGCCTGCACCCCTAATCTTCCCTGAGAGGAGGGGGAGTCCCTCTGGTACCTGACCTGGACATCCAGGGGGACTCCCTCCCTGACCCCAAGGAGGGGTGTCTGACACTGACCCCCTGTTCTGTCTCCTTGCAGGACCCCAGCCCCGGGGAGAGGGGGCGGCCCCAGGGCCCCTGGTACCTGCGTGCTGCAGGGTCTCCTTCCCTTTGTCCAGGTACATTCGCAGTGACTCCACACACAGGCCCTCCAGGTAGCTCCTGTAATGCTCGGCCGCACCCTCCGCCTCCCACTTGCGCTTTGTGATCTGAGCCGCCGTGTCGGCCGCGGTCCAGGAGGTCAGGTCCTCGTTCAGGGCGAGGTAGTCGGTGCCGTCGTAGGCGTATTGACTGTACCCGCGGAGGAGGCGCCCGTCGGGTCCCACGTCGCAGCCATACATCCTCTGGTAGGTGTGAGACCCTGACCCCGCCCCGAGGTCAGCCCCGCCCCGAGGTCAGCCCCGCCCCGAGGTCAGCCCCGCCCCGAGGTCAGCCCCGCCCCGCCCGCCCCGCGGGGCCTGAATCTGAACTGAAAGTGAAATCGGGTCAAAGTCCCCGCGGGCTCCTCCCGGGTGGGGGCCGGGCGGGACCCGCCGCCTCGGGGAGACGCTCGGACCTGGACCCTCGGGTCGACGCAGGCCCGTCCGTGGGGAAGGGGGTCGTTACGGGCCCGGCGCGCGGCTCACCGTCCTCCCTCTGGTTGTAGTAGCCGCGCAGGGTCTGCAGATTCCCTCGGAAAGTCTGTGCGGCTGCCTTGCTGATCTGCGTGTTCCGGTCCCAATACCCCGGCATCTCCCGCTCCACCCACGGCTGCTGCATCCACGGCGCCCGCGGTTCTTCCCTCGGAGTCGACGCGTCGCTGTCGAACCGCACGAACTGCGTGTCGTCCACGTAGCCGACGGAGAGGAAGCGGGGCTCCCCGCGGCCGGGCCGGGACAAGATGGTGTCGAAATACCTCAGGGAGTGGGGGCCTGGGGGGCGGACGGAGGGCAGGGCCGGGGCTGACACGTGCCTTCCGGGTCCCGAGCCCCCGCCGGGTCCCCTCGCTCCTCCCCGCACAGCCGCCCCCTCCGACCCCGCACTCACCGGCCCAGCTGGGGGTCAGGACCAGCGCCCCCCAGAGCAGCAGGAGGAGGGTGGGGGGCCTCAGGACCCGCATCTTCCGCGTCGGGGGGACCTTCTGAGTCCGGGCGCTTCCGCGGAGGAGTTATAACCTGAGCCGCGGGGACGCTGATTGGCTGCTCTGGAAACGGCTGAGCCAATGGGAGTGAGGAGTGGGTTCGCGTCACGAGTATCCGGGAAGAAGGCGCCGACACAGGTTGGGAGAGAAGAAGTGAAACCAGGGTGCTGGGGAGTCCCCACCACGGAGCTGCCCCCCCAGACTCTGTCCCCTGCTGAGACCTGCGCGCAGGCCTGGGCCCTGGACTCGGTCCTGACCCCCCTCCTGCGCGGAGCGCCCGTCACACTGTCCCTGAGGCCGGGCCCAGGCGCTGTGCTGTTCAGGGGCTTTCCAAGGTTTGGGGTTCACCATCTCTGTGCACCTCACACAGGAGGGAGGCGCCCAATAATCCTGTTTATGTGGTTCCGTCTGTCACAGTCACCACTCACGGAGTCACACGGGAAACAAGTATTAATGCACGTCGCATGCTCACTGCCCGTGAGAGGGTAACAGAGGCATGTTTTTATGGAAAACACCCATTTCCCAGAGAACATGGAGGAGAGAGGAGGGACCTGCTCCCCTTTCACATCCTCTCCGTCTCCCTGGGAGACGCTGGGTGTTCACATTTGCTTCTGCGTTTTATCTGTTATTGTGGCTGCAGCTTCTTAGGACACAGACGGCCTCACAGAAATGGGCAGGAGCAGCGTTTTCCTGACCTTTTCAGGTCAGTGTGGGTGCTCACCTGTGACAGTCACTGCAGCGACACAAGTGGTCGTTTCTGAAAGGGCTCTGCACAGTGAGACCTGAAACCATATTGACTGTATTCTTCTTGTTTTAGTTTTATAAATATATATTTTTATTTCAAGTAGGGAGAGAGAGAGAGAAACATCAATGATGAGAAAGAATCATAGATCCGCTGCCTGCTACACGCCCCACACTGGGGATCGAGCCTCTAATCCGGGCATGTGCTGTGACAAAAAGGTAAAGTGTGACCTCCTGGTTCATAGGACAATGTTTAAACCCCGAGCCCCGCTGGCTGGGAATATTGAATATTTCCTGTTCTGTCATGTCACCGTCCCTAGGGCTGACTTGCTGGGTGTCTCTGTCCTCATGCAGGTTAGTTAAAGTGATGCCTGTGTCTCTAAGTCCCAGAGCCCTTCCGGTGCTGGTGCATTAATCACCGTCATCAAAGCTCACATGTGAGTCTGTTCCCACAGAGCCCCTAGGAAAGTGTGTCCGCACTGGGGAGGGTCTAGCTGACGTGGTGGGACACCCCTGTTCCAACTTCTGGTTTTCGCTCGGGGGCTCACATTTCATCAAGACAACAGGCCTGTCCGTTGTCCCTGCCAGGTGACATGTCCTGAAGGTAGAAGCTCACGTTCCTGTATGAGAAAGTGCGTGCCAGTTCACCCAATCTCAGCAATCCTAGTGTCTGTGTCATTCATTCTTTCAAGTAAACAGGGCCAGGCCGGTGTGGCTCAGTGGCTGAGCATTGACCTCTGAACCAGGTGTTCAGGGTTCCATTCCATGTGAGGGCACCTGCTGGGTGGCAGGCTCCATCCCCAGTGGGGGCATGCAGGAGGCAGCCTACCCATGGTTCTCTCCCATCCTGGGTGTTTCCATCTCTGTCTCCCTCTCAGTTCCTCTCTGATATCAAATTTTTTAAAATATATTTTTATTGATTTCAGAGAGGAAGGGAGACGGAGATAGAAACATCCATAATGAGAGAGAATCATGGACCTGCTGCCTCCTGCACGCCCCCAACTGGGAATTGAGACTACATCCAGGGGTTGTGCCCTTGACCTGAATGAAACCTGGGACCCTCCAGTCCGCACACCTATGCTCCATCCACTGAGACAAACCAGCCAGGGCTCAGCTTTTTAAAAAGTAAACATGGGATCCCATGAGAAAGAGGCTAGCCCCGCTCACATACATGATCTCCTTGGTACATGACACTTGGGATGTGGCAGAGGGTTTTCTGTGTACTTCCCAGGTCATCATATAAGATTATTTTAATCCTCCATTTTTATTAAAACAGTTAAGAAATTAATCCATTTGTGTAATGAAGGCAAGATACATATATCTTCTTTTTAAAAATATATTTTTTTATTTTTCAATTACAGTTGATGTACAATATTGTATTAGTTTAGGTGGACAAGTCTGCGATTAGACATTCATAGAACTTGTACAGGGATCGCCCCATACATGTAGGACCATGTGACCTCACATGTAGCTGTTACAACATGAGTGACTGTTCCCTGTGCTGTGCTTTCCTCCCCATGACCACACTGTAGGGACCGTGTTGTAGTTCCTCCCCCTCCACCTGCTCTGCCCAGTCCCCCCGCCCTCCGGCAGCCAGCAGTCTGCTCCCTGTGGCTCTGAGTCTGTGGCTGCTGTAGGTTGTGTTGGGCTGATCCCAGCGGCTCTGAGTGCCGGCTGTGGGGAGGGGGGTCATTGTTCTGTGGTTGTGGGCGGATGCAGGCACCGCGTTCACTTTTGGGGCATCTCCACCGAAGGCCACGACGTTTTAAAATGTGGATGGAAGGATGAGGCTTCAGTGAAGAGAATAATTTCACGTCCTTCCACCGCGTTGTTTAAAGGGAAACTGGTTCTGTTCTCTGTCTGTCTGTCTTCTGTCTGCAGGTCAGTGCTTGTGGGAGGAATGACGATGGAGGTCGGGTGTCAGCCCATTCGTGCTGAGCTTGGCCTCAGCGCCCCTGTCAGTGGACTGAAAAGGCCAGGATGTCCTTCATCTGCCCACAGTGTTGACCCCACATCCCGGGAAAGGCTCTCAGAGACTGCAGGGTTCCACGGACCTCACTTTGAGAAAGGTTGTTCTGTACAAACCAGAGGTGGTCTCCCAACTGTCCCTGCCTCTCCCTCCTCTTCTCTTCCCAGAATCCCTCTCCATGAGGCAGATCCTGCGCCCCAAAACTGAACTCACAGCATTGCCCCTGGGACCTTCTAGAAGAGAGCTCACCCTGGAAATCCGACAGGGAGAGCCCTCAGTCTGGGAGGGGGGAGGGACAGGGGTGTCCCCTCTGGGACAGGGAGAGTTTGTGCCTGAAGACACCAGTCCCCCAGACCCCTCCTGTGGCGTCTACACCCCAGCTGAGTGAGCGCTCCCATCCCACCCAGACACCTGATGCTCGCAGGGGCCTCAGGGGCCGGCTTGGCCGCAGTCTCCCGCGACCCGGGTTCCCCTCCGTGGCGCCCGTGGACCAGCCAGGTGTCCCCCCAAAGGCCTCCCCCTGAGCACGGTCCCAGGAGGGGGCGGCCCTCAGACCCGCTGAGCTGAGCGCAGCAGAGGGGGTGGCGCTGTCGCCCCTTCAGGCCCCGGAGCGGGACCCGCCGCCCAGGAGCCCGGCCTGGTGCTGGGGCGGCTCCCTCCTGGGCCCCGACCCGCGGGGGGCCCTCCCAGGAGTGAGGGGCGGGGCCCCGCGGGGTGGGTGCTGCTGCGGGGTCTCCGCTCTGGCCTGCGGGCAGCGCAGGGGGCTCCTCTTCCCTTTGGGGTTCCGGTCCCCACACCTGGTTTCCTCCTCCCCCAGGGAGGCTGCGCGGGTGAGGAGGGGGCGCTGGGTCCCGTGGCCATGACCCCCCGGGGACGTGGGGCCTCTGACCCCTCCCCACTCTGCCTCCTCCTGCTCTTCTTCCATGGCCCTTCGAACTGACGGGGGGGAGGGGTTGTGGAGGGGGGCAGAGGTCATCCGCACCTGGTTAGCGCCTCCACTCCAGCGCTGCTGCTCCTGCCCCTCAGCCGAGTCCAGGGACGCTGGGGCAGCCCCTGGCAGTGAGGACCCTGAGTTGGGGTCCAGGTGGAGGTGGGAGTTGGGGGCGGGGCTGAGGGGTCAACAGGGGCTCCTGTGGTGGCCGTGGTGCAGGGAGGGAGGGGGAGGGGGGGAGGGAGAGAGGGGGGAGGGAAGAGGGAGGGAGAGGGAGGGGAGGGAGAGGGAGGAGGAGGGAGGAGGAGGGGAGAGGGAGGGAGGCCCCACGAAGGAGGGAGGCCCGGACTGGTGCTGCCCTGCGTGGGGAGGGGTCTGTGGCCCAGCGCGGCCCTTGCCCGGACCAGCGCCCTGGACTCTGGCGAGGGCGGCCAGCCCAGGGCAGCAGCCTCTGTGTCAGGGGACTGTCCCCAAGGCTCTCTGACCATCAGCGCTGTCAGCCGCGCCCGGGGTGTGGGGTCAGGTGGTGGGGCGCCACCCCTCCCCCGACAGTGTGCAGGGTCCCAACCCATCAGGGGCAGGAGGCCAGCGGGAGAGGTGTCTCTCCCTCCCTCAGTCTCTCTCTCTCCCTCCTGCCCTCTCGCTAAGGAGTCACCCCTCCCTTCCCGCCCAGCTCCGTGCCCCCTCAGAGCCTGGCTGTGTGCACAGGGCACCCTGGGAGGCTCTGCCCTCACACCCCTGCCCGCTCAGCGCCTCCCCTCCCCAGGCCTGGCCCCTGCCCTCGGGGGGCCCCTCACCTCCTGCTCACAGCGGGCCTCTTGCTCACTTTGCGTTCAGTCCTTTGACATTTAAGCCCAATGCTCTCTGTTCCTCTGTCACTTCCCACTCCCTGAGGACTGGCTTAGCATTTCCAACGACCACTCAGCACGACCCGCCCACTTGCTCTTCTTTGTTCACAAATGTGTGGAAATTGTTTTATCTGCTTCCCCTTATTGCTCTCTCTTCACCCCGCTCTTCATTGAATTGGTTGGGGAGACGCTGGTGAGCAAAACCACGCAGGTTTTAGGGGCCCATCCCCCAGCCCATCATCTGTGTGATGTGTTCCCCCAGCTCTGCCGGTCCCTGACCCCCTCCATCGGCGAGAACGGACACCCACGCCAGCCCTGGAGGGCCAGGCCGCGGTTGGGCTTCCAGGGGTCCTCAAACTTTTTAAACAGGGGGCCAGTTCACTGTCCCTCACGTGGGAGGGCCGGACTATAGTTTAAAAAAAAAAAACTATGAACAAATTCCTATGCGCACTGCGGGCCCGGGACGCGTCGGCTGCTAAGCAGGACAGGCAGAGGCACCCGGCGGGCCGGATCCATGTCCTCAGCGGGCCGCATGTGGCCCGCGGGCCGTAGTTTGAGGATGCCTGGTAACAAAGACCCCCGGGCTCCTTCCTGAGACAGGGGCCTCTCCGTGGCACCTGAACACACAGACAGACACCAGCGGGTGGGGCCCCTCCTGTGGCAGGCCCAGGGCGGTGGCAGTGGGTGTGAGGGGATGGGGAGGGTGCCCTGGGCCAGGCCCTCAGTCTGCGGGGCCAGGTTCTGCGGGAAGATGGGCCGGGACAGCGACCTCAGAGCGGCTCTGGTTCCTAAGAGCTCCCGCCCCAGGCAGCCGCTGAGAACACGATGCCAGGAACCTCCCAGCATCGCCTTCAGGCAGCGCAAACAGGGGCTCCGGAGGGCGTCCCGCAGGGCCAGGGGGTGGGGCTGTGACTTCCAACATCCGTGAAGGCAGCCCCGCTGACCAGGGGCCTGGGGACAGCTCTGAAGGCAACATGCACCCCCTCTGCGCCTGCGCGGTCACCTCCCGGCCACCGTGTTGGACACAGAGGTCAGCAAGGACTCCCCCCCCTGCCCTTTCCCCCCACCCTCCCCCGCTGACCCTGGGCTGCAGCTGGGCCCCCCTCCCCCTGCTCTCCCTCCTCCGCCCCCACCTTCCTGCCCTGAAGGCCGCGCTTCCACTTCTGGGAGAAGCAGGATCCCTGTCTCAGGTGCTGAGTGTCAGAGGGGCCCTCTCCCTAAAAAGGGGAGGGGCCAATGTGGACCCTTCACCCCCCATTTCTCCTCTCCTCAGGCGTCTGGCTGCCCCAGGAGGGATGAGCCCCAGGACCGCAGGGAGCCAGGGCCACCACGGGGGCAGGTCCAGCCGCCCTGGGCCCTTCCATCCTCACAGAGCCGGGCGGGGAGGGCCAGGAGCCCCCACCTGGGCTGTGGGTCAGCCGGGATCTCCATGCCCCCCTCCACCCCCAACACACAGGACGGGGAAGGGAGATGCGGGAGAAAGTGTAGGCATTTCCCTTCCCAGGCTGGAGGGAGAATGGAGAAGTTCAAGGGCAGGTGGGGGGAGGCATCGGAGAGGGGGAGGCATGTTGGGGGGGGACAGAACAGTGCGCCCCAAGGGGGCCATTGTGGGCGGGCGACTCCCCTCAATCGCGACCTGCCTGGCGCCTCTGCCATCTTCCACCCTCTTGCTCTTCTGTGATGGGACCTCCCATCCCCTGACCACAGGTGCGGCCTCACTCCCTCCATTGGACCTGTGACCAGCTCTGGTGACCGGACACGAGGGAGGTGACACAGCCTGGGTTCTGCGGTTCTGACGTGAGGGGCCTGTGGGTGTGACAGGAGGGGCCTGTGGGTGTGACAGGAGGGCCTGTGGGTGTGACAGGAGGGGCCTGTGGGTGTGACAGGAGGGGCCTGTGGGTGTGACGTGAGGGGCCTGTGGGTGTGACAGGAGGGGCCTGTGGGTCTGACTTGTGACCTTTGCCCGCGCCCCCTGGAGCCAGGGGCCAGCTGCAGCCCCGTCAGGGACCTTCTGGAATGTTCTGGTTTACCCGGGCCTCCAATGACCCGCCCCAGCCCCTGTCACACGGAGCAGAAGAGGGCTCCGCTGAGCGCAGTCAGCCCGCAGAACCGGAGCATAAAGGCTGGCTGACTGTGGGATCGCTGGCTCCCCGGCCACAGCGGACGGAGCACAGCCCACGGGAGTCACTGTGGTGGGTGTTCTCATTATCCACTGTCCTTCCTGTCACACTGTGCGCATCAGGAGAGCTGGGGTTTTTGTTTAAAAAATGTTTTTATTGATTGTTAGAGAGAGTAAAGGGGGGGGGGAGAGAGAGAGAGAGAGATGGAAACACCGATGGCTGACCCCTGCCAGCCCCCTGCTGGGGTTGGATCCAGAAACCCCTGCATGAACCTAACAGGGAATCAAACTGGGGACCCCCTGTGCGTGGGCCCATGCTCAACCCCGGAGCGACCCCGCCAGGCAGGGGCTGGACCATCGAGGTGTTAGGGCCCTTGATGTTCGCACAGCGTCACAGTCGCATAAGCACACGTTGCTCAGAGGGTCCCCATCGTTAGGGGGCGCAGGAGAGACTGTAAAGGATCAAACGCATCGGAGAAACACGCCTGCCCCGGAGACCCCGTGTCCCAGGTCAGTTCCCGGTGAAGCCCTTCTGGAAGCCGCTGCGGGTTTCCTGTGCAGCACTGGCCTCCCGAGGAGGGGCACCGAGCAGTGTCGCTGTGAACATCCCAGCAACTGGCATCCGCATGAGATTGTCTACAGTCACGCCCGACAGCGCAGGGTCCTCGGAGCTCCACACCCTTCAAATCAGCAGCAGGGACAGAGCGAGGACGCAGGAGGCAGGACGTGGCAGGTCTGCCCAGCCAAAGGGAGCGCCCGCGGAGGCGGGACACGGAGCAGGAGTGGGGGTCAGCGCGTGGGAGTGGTTAACGGGACCGCGGGCGGCAGGGCTGGGGGTGCCTCTGGTCTCAGGGGAGCTCACGGGGAGGCCTTGATGGGGAGAACGTGCCGCAGGCCAGGGGGTGACTGTGCGGGACACCCACCGTGGAGACACTGGCCTGAGGCCAGGGGGACAGTGACCAGGGCAGCGGAGATGGACCCCGAGATGGCAGAGCTCATGGTAAACCCCGAGGGGGAGCAGAACCCCGTGTGTACGTTTCAGTGATGAACTAGAAACCCAAGTGGCAACTCTCCGCACAGCACCGTGCACCCCGTGAACAGGGTTCAGCCGCCCTGGCAGCCAAATGAGGGGGTCAGCCGAGTAAAACAACGCAGGGGTGGGAAGCACCTCGCTGAAAACCTCCTTCCTACCCTGATTTTCTCTGTGACGCGACAGAGTCCTACAGAAACAGGAATGGATGAACATCCAAAAACCTCCTCACTCTCCCCTGTGCTCATCTTCCTCTGGAAAATAAACACCTCTCACACAGGAGTGATGTTACCCAAGTTCAACATCAGTAGGTGCCACTGGAAGGCGGGTATTGCTCATATCCACGCTGAGATTAAATTTACACAAAATCTTCAGTATTCCTTAAAGAAAAGGAGACTTCATTCAACAGCTGCCCTGCTCAAAGGGGAAACGTATGTCCTGAATAATCCCAGGTGACTGCATGACCCTCCTCAGATTAGGAATGGACTTTAACGTCTCCCAGGGCAGCACTGCTTTCCCATGGACCGTTGTGGGTTTTATGTGATACATGGTACTGACGAAATGATTCCCGAATAAGGGTCGTTATTGATGATGTCTACCTATTTATCATCTCACCTGTGATTTCGGGAACCCAGGAGTTCCAGGGCCCCTCGGGAGCAGCAGGGAGGGGCTGACGGAGGGAATTCAGGGCCTAGAAGGAGGCAGAGCAGGAGGAGGCTGAACACCCATCTCTCCACACCGCGGGCTCCTGTGGGCAGGGACCCCTGGGCTTCAGGGACAGGGACGGGGAACATGGGCCCGGTGCTGTCAGACGGGGACACCCAGAGAAGGCGACCAGAACTCCCAGCCAAGAACAGGAACGGGCCTCACACCCACCAAACAGAGAAACACCCAGGAAAGGAGGGCGGAGGGCGGACCCAGGCCTGAGCCCAGGCTGACCTCCCCAGGAAGGCCTCGCTGTCCAGGGTCCTGGAGAGGCGCTGCATTAGGACTCGTGACAAGGCCTGGGGATGGGAGTCCCTGTGACCACAGGTCCTGTAGGGACAGGGTCGCCAGAGGGACAAGGTCAGGGGAGCAGAGAGGTGACCCGGCCGAGGAGTAGCCACGTCAAAGCCCACGATGCACTGAGCCCTGACCAGGCACAGGCCCCGACCACGCTCCGTCCTACCAGCCCCTCCTGTCCCGCCTGCAAAGAGCTCAGAATACACGGGAATCTGCAAAATTCTTGGTGCTTCCATTCATTTCCTCTCCGAAGACATTTAATTAGAGGGTCTTCTTTAATTACCGTCACCAGTCACGGCACGAATTGAAGAACCAGGTCAGACCACCGTGTCCTTTCAATACGGAGCAGGGAGTTGCAGCGCAGAGCACCAGGGAGGAGAGGCAGGGAGGCGAGGGCCCAGTCTCGCTACTCCTCACAGGAAAGTGTGGGGAGCAGGGCGGGGCCAGCTCCCCAACCAGAGGTTCTTGAGTCAGGAAGTGGGAGGGTGAACACATCTTCCATCACTCAGACCCACAAGGCAGCCGCCTCACGCTGTGGAGGACAATCATCATGAGCAGATTCAGGGCAGTGGCTGTAACTGGTGACATTCTCAAACCCACTTCATGCTCACAGTGTCCCACAGACTCCCCACCACCCAGGCCTCCCTCTGCCCACCCCTCCCCACGGCATGTCTCACCTTTAGAAGCCGAGAGAGACACATCGGAGCCCTGGGCGCTGTCACTGCCTGGGGGGGCACACCAAGATGCGGTCAGAGCCCCAGGACAGGAGACTAAGGAGGAACTAAGGGGGGGGGGGTCTCCCATGGCTCCCATCTGCACTGTCCTAGGGTCTCAGGGGTCACCCCTCCATACTCACTGGCAGCCTGAGCGTAGCTCCCTCCTTGTCCACCTGCGGGAAGAAACCATCCCGTGAGAGACCAGGGAGGAGGCAGGGCCATGAGGTCCTAAAGGAAGCCCTAAACCTGGGCCCCAGAGAAGTTTCCAGAACCCTGTGTATAGACCCAGGGCAGGACCAGGAAACCTGAAGGAATTGCACGTGTGGGGACTGGACCCTCCGCCCTCCTGGAGTCTGTGCTCAGCAGGGACCTGCCCTCTGACCTGGGGCTGCTGGGAACGGGGTCCCCACCACCAGCATCATCAGGTGGTAAGTGGGTCCCTCATTTTCCCACGGGCCTCACTAAGGAGTAAGTGTGAGCACAGAGCCCCACACTGTCCATCACACGTGTGGGGATGGTGCTTCCCGTGAATGAGGTGGGACACACGTCTACCTGGGCTTGAACCCCCAGTGGGACAGACACTCAGACCCCACCCCTGCCCACCTGAGCGCCTCCTCCCCCACATCACAGCTCCAGCCACAGCTCCCAGCAGAACCAGGCCCCCAGCGATGCCCATGATGATGATGAAGGTGTGAGAAGGCGGCTCTGGGAGGAGAAGGGAAGGGAGGGTGAGGGCCCTGACCCCAGGCCTCAGCCCCGACCCCACTAGTCCCCCAGGGCCCTGCTGCCCTGAGAAGAGGCTCTGTGCCCATGGCCCTCCTCACCCCATCTCAGGGTCAGGGGCTCGGGCAGCCCCTCGTGCTGCACATGGCACGTGTATCTCTGCTCCTCTCCGGGGGGCACCCCCACGGCCGCCCACTTCTGGAAGGTGCCGTCCCCCGCAGGCCTGGTCTCCACTAGCTCCATGTCCTGGGTCTGGTCCTCTCCGTCACGCTGCCAGCTCAGGCTGATGTCCGCAGGGTAGAAGCCCAGCGCCCAGCACCTCAGGGTGACCTCACGGGCAGACACGGGGTGGTGGGTCACGTGTGCCTTTGGAGGGTCTGAGGGGGAGGGAAAAAATGCAGGAACTTTGCATCCTCCATGGGACACTCCTGCAGCGCCCATGTGACCATCCTGAGAGTGGACAGACACCTGGGTGGGGGAGGGAGCACACAGACCACACACCAGCCTGGGCAGAGGCACCTGGAAGGACCTCCTAGTCTTTAGAAAGTTCTAGACTCAGAGAGACACAGCCCAGGGCAGGAGGCAGGTCTCTGAGGGGAGAAAGGGATTTGTGGTCCTGACCTGGGTGGAGGCCACATGACTCCGAAAAGCTGGGGTCAGGCCTCAGACACAGGGGTGTGGGCAGCGCACAAGGCCTGACAGTGAAGGGCCCTGTGGGTCCCAGAGCCCCTGCAGGGCCCATGGGAACCGCTGATGAGTTATATCAGGGGGTCTCCCTGCACCCCAGGAGACCCTGCACCCTAACTGTCCCTGAGAGGAGGGGAGTCCCTCTGGTACCTGACCTGGACATCCAGGGGGACTCCCTCCCTGACCCCAAGGAGGGATGTCTGACACTGACCCCCTGTCCAGTCTCCTTGTAGGAGTCCCAGCCCCGGGGAGAGGGGGCGGCCCTGGGCCCCTGTTACCTGTGCGCTGTAGGGTCTCCTTCCCTTTGTCCAGGAAAAGGCGGAGCCACTTCACACACTCCCCCTCCAGGTAGCTCTTGTAATGCTCTGCCGCACCCTCCGCCTCCCACTTGCGCTTTGTGATCTGAGCCGCCTTGACCGCCGCGGTCCAGGAGGTCAGGTCCTCGTTCAGGACGATGTAGTCGGCGCCATCGTAAGCGAACTGCTCGTACCCACGGAGGAGGCGCCCGTCGGGTCCCACGTCGCAGCCAGACATCCACTGGAAGGTGTGAGACCCTGACCCCGCCCCGAGGTCAGCCCCGCCCCGAGGTCAGCCCCACCCCGCCATCCCCGCTGGGTCTGAATCTAAACTGAAAGTGAAATCAGGTCAAAGTCCCCGGGGGCTCCTCCCGGGTGGGGGCCGGGCGGGTCCCTAAGCCTCTGGGTGACGCTCGGACCCGGAACCTCGGGGCGACCCCGGCCCGTCCGGGCCCGTCGCGCGGCTCACCGTCCTCGCTCCGGTTGTAGTAGCGGAGGGCGGTCTGCAGATCCACTCGGAAAGCCTGTGCGTGTCCCTTGGCCCTCAGCGTGTCCTCCTCCCAATACCCTGGGTCCTCCCGCTCCAGCCACGGCTGCTGCATCCACGGCGCCCGCGGCTCCACCCTCGGATTCGCCGCGTCGCTGTCGAACCGCACGAACTGCGTGTCGTCCACGTAGCCGACGGAGAGGAAGCGGGGCTCCCCGCGGCCGGGCCGGGACACGATGGTGAGGAAATACCTCAGGGAGTGGGGGCCTGGGGGGCGGACGGAGGGCAGGGCCGGGGCTGACACGCGCCTTCCCGGCCCCGCGCCCCCGCCGGGTGCCCTCGCTCCTCCCCGCACAGCCGCCCCCTCCGACCCCGCACTCACCCGCCCAGCTGGGGGTCAGGACCAGCGCCCCCGAGAGCAGCAGGAGGAGGGTGGGGGGCTTCATGACCCGCATCCTTGGCGTCTGGGAGACCTTCTGAGTCCCGACGCTTCCGCGGAGGAGTTATAACCGGAGCCGCGGGGACGCTGATTGGCTGCTCTGGAAACCGCTCAGCCAATTGGAGTGAGGATTGGGGCCGCGTCACGAGTATCCAGGAAGGAGGCGCGGACACAGGTTGGGAGAAGAGAAGTGAAACCAGGGCGCTGGGGAGTCCCCACCACGGAGCTGCCCGCCCCAGACTCCGTCCCCTGCTGAGACCTGCGCGCAGGCCTGGGCCCTGGACTCGGTCCTGACCCTCCTCCTGCGCGGAGCGCCCGTCACACTGTCCCCCGAGGCCTGGCCCAGGCGCTGGCCGAGGAAACAGGGAGAGACCCCAGTTGGGTCCGCTTCCTCTCGGTGCCCCGCAATCCCGCCCCCTGGAATGCAGGCCCCGCCCGCCGGGGACTCTCCCGCAGGGAAACTGCCCGCAGGGAACGCGGTGCGGAGCCACGGGAGGCGGCGGGCAGGGTGTCCTCTCTGATCCCAGCGGGGCGGGGCGGGATCCAGGCAGATAGAGGCTCAGAGACCAGACTCCTGGCCTCAGGAGCACAGCGGGGCCACCACCTCGCCAAGCCAACACCCGTGAGCTCCCGTGAAAGACGGGATGCGGCCCCTGGGACCGGAATGCGCGTGAACAGCGCTGCCGGCGCACCCACCGCGCCCCTCATCCTGCCTCCGCACGGTCCCCCCTGATGCGGCACTAACGCTGCGTACAGCGCCTTCACTCCGCAGCCCTGAGGTGGTCTGAGGCCCCCCGCCCCCCCGCCCCCATCCATCCTCAGTAAAACACCGCGTTTCGGCCCCGGCAGGTGTTGCTCAGTGGATAGCGCGCCAGCCTGTGGACTGAAGGGTCCCGGGTTCGGTTCCGGTCAGGGGCACATGTGCCCGGGTTGCCGGCTGGATCCCCAGTTGGGGGCGTGCAGGAGGCAGCGGGTGCACGATCCCCTTTCATCATGGATGTTTCTCTCCCGCTTTCTTCTTCTCTGAGATCCATAAAAATATTTTTTAAAATAACAAAATAAAATAAAAGTTTTTTTAAAAAACAACCTGCCTTTCAACAGGAGCCTGTACCTCCCCGGTTGGGAGTCGGCCTTCCAGGCGCGGAGAGCGCAGGGGCGGGCTGGGGTGTCCTAGACTCAGCAGGGGGCAGGGAAAGCCCAGAGTGTGGGGGGCGGGGGGGGGGCCTGGAGCCCAAGTCGGCCTTCCGCCGAGCCACGGCCCTGCCTCCGTTTCCCCGCTGTTCTCAGTCCTCGTGGGGAAGCAGCCTGGGAGAGGCGGGCTCCCAGATCAAACAGGGGGGCCGATTGGAGAGCCCAGCAGCGGGGCCTCCATCCCTGAGGCGCCCTCGCGTGAGGGTCCCGGCGGACCTTCTGGTGAGCGAGTGGAGGGAGACACTGACAGGAGAGCAAGGGGAGCGGCCGCTGGACCAACACCCTGGGGAGGGCTGTGCAGACCTCGCCGATCCTGGGCTGAGAACTCCGGGGACACAGAGGGAAGGCGGCAGGGGACCGAGGAGGGGAGGCGGAGCCTGGAGGTGAGCGCGCAGGGTGTGTGGGGGACCAGGGGGAGCAGGACAGGAGGAGGTTCCTCCAGGTGGATTGGGGCAGATGCAGGTGTGTGTGAGGGGGGTGGGAGGGGCAGGGCCTGGGGCTCTCATTGGGCCCTGGGGATGGGGATGGGGATGGGGATGGGGATGGGGTGGGGATGGGGATGGGGATGGGGATGGGGATGGGGATGGGGATGGGGATGGGGAGGTTGTGGATGGGGATGGGGATGGGGATGGGGATGGGGATGGGGATGGGGATGGGGATGGGGGTGGGGGTGGGGGTGGGGATGGGATGGGGTGGGGATGGGGATGGGGATGGGGATGGGGTGGGGATGGGGATGGGGATGGGGGTGGGGGTGGGGATGGGATGGGGTGGGGATGGGGATGGGGATGGGGATGGGGTGGGGATGGGGATGGGGATGGGGGTGGGGATGGGGATGGGGTGGGGATGGGGATGGGGATGGGGATGGGGATGGGGATGGGGTGGGGATGGGGGTGGGGGTGGGGGTGGGGGTGGGGATGGGGATGGGGTGGGGATGGGGATGGGGATGGGGATGGGGATGGGGATGGGGATGGGGATGGGGTGGGGATGGGGATGGGGATGGGGATGGGGTGGGGATGGGGATGGGGATGGGGATGGGGATGGGGTGGGGATGGGGATGGGGAGGTTGTGGATGGGGATGGGGATGGGGATGGGGATGGGGATGGGGATGGGGAGGTTGGGGATGGGGATGGGGATGGGGATGGGGTGGGGATGGGGATGGGGATGGGGATGGGGTGGGGATGGGGATGGGGATGGGGATGGGGTGGGGATGGGGATGGGGAGGTTGTGGATGGGGATGGGGATGGGGATGGGGATGGGGATGGGGTGGGGATGGGGATGGGGAGGTTGTGGATGGGGATGGGGATGGGGATGGGGATGGGGATGGGGAGGTTGGGGATGGGGATGGGGATGGGGATGGGGATGGAGAGGTTGGGGATGGGAATGGGGATGGAGAGGTTGGGGATGGGAATGGGGATGGGGATGGAGAGGTTGGGGATGGGGATGGGATGGGATGGGGATGGAGAGGTTGGGGATGGGGATGGGATGGGATGGGGATGGAGAGGTTGGGGATGGGGATGAGATGGGATGGGGATGGAGAGGTTGGGGATGGGGATGGGGATGGGGATGGAGAGGTTGGGGATGGGGATGGGGATGGAGAGGTTGGGGATGGGGATGAGGAGGTTGGCTATTTTTTATTGATTTCAGAGAGGAAGGGAGAGGGAGGGAGAGAGAAACATCCATGATGAGAGAGCATTATTGATCGGCTGCCTCCTGCACGCCCCCCACTGGGGATGGAGCCGACAAGCTGGGCATGTGCCCTGGCAGCTATTGGACCTGGGACCCTTCAGTCCGCAGGCCGATGCTCTATCCACTGAGCTACACGGGCCAGGGCTGTGGAGACTTTCTTGAGCCCGGGGTTTTGGGATGCTGTGTCTGGAGTGGGGGCGGGGGAGCGGTTTCAGGTCTACCTGCTGTTGGCGGTTGACTTCTGGGGCCCCAGGTGTGACCCTGGCACAGGGGCCCTCTTCTGTCCTGTCCGGGGGCCCGGGGCCCAGGGGAGCTGTGCTTTGAGCTCCAATAGTCTCACACTGTGCGAGACTGTGTAGACCTCGAGATGTGGTTCCCAAATAAGAGATGATTTTATTCCAGCCCTGGCCGGTGTGGCTCAGTGGACAGAGCGTCGACCTGCAGACCCAAGGGTCCCAGGTTCAGTCCGGTCAAGGGCACATGCCCGGGTTGTGGGCTCGATCCCCAGTGATTCTCTCTCATTGTTGGTGTTTGTATCTCTCTCCCCGTCTCCCTTCCTCTCTAAAAGCAATAAAAAATATATTTAAAATAAATAAGAGTCCTAACTGGTTTGGCTCAGTGGATAGAGCGTCGGCCTGTGGACTGAAGGGTTCCAGGTTCGATTCCGGTCAAGGGCATGTACCTTGGTTGCGGGCACATCCCCAGTAGGGGGTGTGCAGGAGGCAGCTGATTGATGTTTCTAACTCTCTATTCCTCTCTCTTCCTCTCTGTAAAAAATCAATAAAATATATTTAAAAAATAAATAAATAAGAAACAAATAAAATAAAACAAAGGAAATCTTACCTTAAAAAAGAGATAATTATATTTCAAAAACTGAGTTTAAAAAAAAACACCCAAACAGAAATATGCCCTGGCCGGTGTTGCTCAGTGGGTAGAGCATGGGCCTGCGGACCAAAGGGTCCCGGGTTCGATTCCGGTCAGGGGCACGTACCTGGGCTGCAGGCTCCTCCCCGGCCCAGGCCCTGGTCAGGGCTCCTGCAGGAGACAACCAATGGATGTGTTTCTCTCACATCAATGTTTCTCTCCGTCTCTCCCTCTCTCCCTAAAATCAATGGAAAAATAGCCTCGGGTGAGGACTAACAACAACAAATAATAATAACAAAAACAGAAAGAGGGTGGAGGAGAAGGTGTTCCTACATCGCAGTTTTGGGGGGTGCTGCCCCCAAGGGGATGGAGAGGGGGTGCCGGGAGGGGAGGGGACCCTCAGAGGGAACCGGGGCTCCTGGGGGCTCCTCTTCTCCAAAGGAAGGGCATTTGCAGGACAATATGGGGACATTCCCACCACGCTGACACTTTATTCCAGGGGTCCTCAAACTTTTTAAACAGGGGGCCAGTTCCCTGTCCCTCAGACCGTGGGAGAGCCGGACTATAGTTTAAAAAAAAAACTATGAACAAATTCCTATGCGCACTGCGGGCCCGGGACGCGTCGGCTGCTAAGCAGGACAGGCAGCGGCCCCCGGCGGGCCGGATCCATGTCCTCGGCGGGCCGCATGTGGCCCGCGGGCCGCAGTTTGAGGACGCCTGCATCAGGGCCGCCGTTATTCCTTCCTGTGATAACTATGGAGGTGGAAGGAAAGGGTTACTCTTTAGGGGGGGTACTGAACTGTTCAGGGTGACGGTCATGGTGTTGGCAGGCGGTTTTCAAGTATTGCAGCGAAAGTTGTAGAAACGGACACACAAAGGACAGAGGCTGAGCTCGGCGTGGCGGCTTCAAAGGTCAGGTGACTTTGGACTTCGGCGCGGTAACTTGGAGAAAGTTTTAAGGGTAACAGTGCATCCCGACATGGGAACGTTCTCATCATCATGTGGCATGACCGGCTTCAAGCGTGTGTGTGTGTGTGTGTGTGTGTGTGTGTGTGTGTAAGAATGTCAGTGTGTTATGTGTGTGAATGTGTCTGTGTGGGTGCAGTACCTCTGTTGGTGTGTAGCAGTGTGTGTGTGAGAATGCGTGTCAGTGTGTGTGAATGTGTGTGTGAGAATGTCAGTGTGTGTGTGTGTGTACATGTGGGCGCAGTCTGTGAGTGTGTGTGAATGTGTGTATATGAGAATGCCAGTGTGTGTGTGTGTGTGTGTGTGTGTGTGTCCATGTGGGCACAGTGTGTGAGTGTGTGTCTATATGAGAATGTCAGTGTGTGTATGTGTGCGCATTGGTGTGTAGCGGTGTGTGTGTGTGAATGTGTGTATGAGAATGTCAGTGTGTGTGTGACTGTGTGTGTGTGTGGTGGGGAGCAGTGTGTGTGTGTGTGTGTGTGTGTGTGGTGGGGAGCAGTGTGTGTGTGTGTGTGTGGGGGGGAGCAGTGTGTGTGTGTCTGTGTGTGTGTGTGTGTGGGGAGCAGTGTGTGTGTGTGTGTGTGTGTGTGTGTGTCTGTGTGTGTGTGTGTGTGGGGAGCAGTGTGTGTGTGTGTGTGTGTGTGTGTGTGTGTCTGTGTGTGTGTGTGGTGGGTGCAGTGTGTGTGTGTGTGTGTGTGGTGGGGAGTAGTGTGTGAATGTGTCTGTGTGTGTGGTGGGAGCAGTGTGTGTGGTGGGAGCAGTGTGTGTGGTGGGTTCAGTGTGTGTGGTGGGTTCAGTGTGTGTGGTGGGTTCAGTGTGTGTGGTGGGTTCAGTGTGTGTGGTGGGTGCAGTGTGTGTGGTGGGTTCAGTGTGTGTGGTGGGTGCAGTGTGTGTGGTGGGGAGCAGTGTGTGTGTGTGTGTGTGTGTGTGGTGTGGAGCAGTGTGTGTATGTGTGTGTGTGTGTGTGGTGGGGAGCAGTGTGTGTGTGTGTGGTGGGGAGCAGTGTCTGTGTGTGTGGTGGGTGCAGTGTGCGTGGTGTCTGCGTGGCGATCTCTCACCACCCACTCCGCAGCGGTGTGAACGGAGCCGCCAGGCGGTCTGGGGGGTGGACACCAGCTGTGGAGGGGCAGCCTGTCCTTGTGCTCACGGAGCTCCTGAGCTCCCAGAGGAACAGGCGGCAGCCAGGATGTGCCTGTAACCAGAGGTGCCGGGCCCTGGCCCGGGTGCTCAGTGGTTAGAGCATCGTCCCCATACGCAGGGCACATACCACAAGCAACCAAAGCGTGCGTGGACGTGTAGGGCAACAAAGCCATGCTTCTCTCTTCCTCCCTGCCTCCCGCTCCCTCTAAAACCAATCAATGGATCAATCGAGGTATGTGTTAGGGACCTGTGTGTGAAGGACAGCAGGCAGGGCGGGGCTAGAGAGGCTGGAGCACTGGCAGGGGCAGGGCAGGGGGCCTCTAGGGGGACAGAGAGGACTCCGCCCGGGAGGGGGGCTGCCGGGGGCAGGCATTCCGCCTTGAGGGAGCCCGCTGGGCGCCTGCGGCTGAGGGACAGGGAGGACCTGGGTGCGCGCACCCCGGGCCACAGCTGTGCCGGCTGCTCCTGACCTGGAAGGGCCCGGCAAACGCCCACGGTTTTGAAAAGCTCACCCCAGGCCTTCCCAAGGGCAGCGGTGGGAAACGTCCCCCACCCTCCCCCAGGTCCCAGGCCCAGGCCCCAGGCCCCTGCCAGCGATGAACATGCCTCCCCTCCCCCCTTTCTTTTTTAAAATATATTTCTATAGATTTCAGACGAAGGCAGAGGGACAGGGAGAGAGAAATATCAATGATGGAGAGAACCATGGATCGGCTGCCCCCTGCACGCCCCCCACTGGGGACCCAGCCTGCCGCCCAGGCCTGTGCCCTTGACCTGAATGGAACCTGGGACCCTTCTGCCATCAGCCCGATGCTCTGTCCACGGAGCCACACGGGCCAGGGCGTTACTTTAACATTTTAAACGAATGAACGCAAAGTGAGCAAGAGGCGCACCATAAGCAGAGGGTGAGGGCCCCCTGAGGGCAGGGGCCAGGCCTGGGGAGGGGAGGCGCTGAGCCGGGCAGGGGTGTGAGGGCAGAGCCTCCCAGGGTCGCCCTGTGCACACAGCCAGGCTCTGAGGGGGGGGCACGGAGCTGGGCGGGAAGGGAGGGGGCTGGCTCTTTAGAGAGAGGGCAGGAGAGAGAGAAACATGGAGGTGAGAGACAAATATGTATCCCTTACCTCCCATAGCCCCGGCTGGGGGATCGAACCCCCAACCTAGGTATGTGCCCCGTGTGGGAATCAAACTTCGGGTGTAGGAGACAACGCTCAAGCAACTGAGCCACCCGGTCAGGGCTGCCGCTGAAAACGTTGAAGGGGAAGTTATATTTAAAAAGCCTTAGAAATGGTTCCCTGGAAAATACGCTGTGGCCCCCGCGGGTGTGCACAGTGGATAGCGCGGCTGCCGGCCACTGTGGGGTCGCAGGTGGGATTCCTGAACAAGGGCCCGGGCCTGGGGGACAGGTTCCATCCCCTGCAGAAGGCAGCCAGTCAGGGTCCCTCTCCCATTGATGTTTCTCTCTCTCTCCCCCCTCCAGGGGTGAGCCCTCTTCTGGAAGTTCCCAGGCAGAGTGCTGTGAGCTCAGTGTGGGGTGCAGGAAACACCCCGCAGGGACAGGGATTCTGGGAAGGAAAGGAAGGGGCAGAGGCAGGGACCGTTGGGATTCTCTCCCTGGTTTAGCCAGAACAACCTTTCTCAAAGTGTGGTCCGTGGAACCCTGCAGTCTCTGAGAGCCTTTCCCGGGATGTGGGGTCAACACTGTTGGCAGGAGATGAAGGGCATCCTGGCCTTTTCACTCCGCTGACAGGGGCGCTGAGGCCAAGCTCAGCACGAATGGGCTGACACCCGACCTCCATCGTCGTTCCTCCCACCAGCACTGACCTGCAGAGAGAAGACAGACAGACAGAGAACAGAACCAGCTTCCCTTTAAACGACGCGGTGGAAAGAGGTGAAATTACTCTCTTCACTGAAGCCTCATCCTTCCATCCACATTTTAAAACATCGTGGCCTCCGGTGGAGATGCCCCAAAGGTGAACGCGGTGCCTGCATCCGCCCACAACCACAGAACAATGACCACCCTCCCCACAGCCCGCACTCAGAGCCCCTGGGATCAGCCCAACAGAACCTACAGCAGCCACAGACTCAGAGCCACAGGGAGCAGACTGCTGGCTGCCGGAGGGCGGGGGACTGGGCAGAGCAGGTGGAGGAAGAGGAACTACAACATGGTCCCTACAGTGTGGCCATGGGGAGGAAAGCACAGCACAGGGAACACAGTCACTCATGTTGTAACAGCTACATGTGAGGTCACATGGTCCTACATGTATGGGGCGATCCCTGTATAAGTTCTATGAATGTCTAATTGCAGACTTGTACACCTAAACTAATACAATATGGTACATCAACTATATTTAAAAAATTAAAAATATTATTCAAAAGAAGATAAATGTATCTTGCCTTCATTACACAAATGGATTAATTTCTTAACTGTCTTTAATAAAAATGGAGGATTAAAATAACCTTATATGATGACCTGGGAAGTACACAGAAAACCCTCTGCCACATTCCCAAGTGTGTGAGCAGGACTAGCCTCTTTCTCATGGGATCCCATGTTTAGTTTTTTAAAAAAATTGAGCCCTGCCCTGACTGGTTTAACTCAGTGGAGAGAGCATTGGCCTGTGGACTGAAGGGTCCCAGGTTCGATTCCCATCAAGGGCATGTACCTTGGTTGCGGGCACATCCCCAGTACGAGGTGTGCAGGAGGCAGCTGATAGCTGTTTCTCTCTCATCGATGTTTCTAACTCTCTATACCTCTCCATTCCGTTTTGTAAAAAAAATCAATAAAATACATATTTTTAAAAAATTGAGCCCTAGCTAGTTTGTCTGGATCGATCGAGCATAGGTCTGCTGACTGTAGGGTCCCAGGTTTGATTCAGGTCAAGGGCACATGCCCGGGATGTGGTCCCAATTCCCAGTAGGAGGCGTGCAGGAGGCAGCGGATCCCTGATTCTCATCATTGATGTTTCTATCTCTCACTTCCTTCCTATCTAAAATCAATAAAACTATATTATAAAAAAATAGTAATTGTTTAACCTGTGTGATTCCGTGAGTGGTGACTGTGACAGACGGAACCACATAAGCGGGATTATTGGGGCGCTTCCCTCTGCACAGAGATGGTGAACCCCAAACCTTGGAAAGTCCCTGAACAGCACAGCGCCTGGGCAAGGCCTCGGGGGACAGTGTGACGGGCGCTCCGCGCAGGAGGGGGGTCAGGACCGAGTCCAGGGCCCAGGCCAGCGCGCAGGTCTCAGCAGGGGACAGAGTGTGGGGGGGCAGCTCCGTGGTGGGGACTCCCCAGCGCCCTGGTTTCACTTCTCCTCTCCCAACCTGTGCCGGCGCCTCCTTCCTGGATACTCGTGACGCGGCCCCAATCCTCACTCCCATTGGCTGAGAGGTTTCCAGAGCAGCCAATCAGCGTCCCCTTGGCTCCGGTTACAACTCCAACGCGGAAGCGCCCGGACTCAGAAGGTCCCCCCGACACCGAGGATGCGGGTCCTGAGGCCCCCCACCCTCCTCCTGCTGCTCTCGGGGGCGCTGGTCCTGACCCCCAGCTGGGCCCGTGAGTGCGCAGTCGGAGGAGGCGCTTGTGCGGGGAGGAGCGAGGGGACCCGGCGGGAACGCGGGACCGGGAAGGCGCGTGTCAGCCCCGGCCCTGCCCTCCGTCCGCCCCCCAGGCCCCCACTCCCTGAGGTATTTCTACACCATCGTGTCCCGGCCCGGCCGCGGGGAGCCCCACTTTATCGTCGTCGGCTACGTGGACGACACGCAGTTCGTGCGGTTCGACACCGACGCGGCGAGTCCGAAGGCGGAGCCGCGGGCGGCGTGGATGCAGCTGCCGTGGGTGGAGCAGGTGTACCTGGGGTACTGGGAGGAGCAGACGCAGATCTTCAAGGCAGCCGCACAGACTTACCGAGGGAACCTGGAGGCCCTGCGCGGCCACTACAACCAGAGCGAGGACGGTGAGCCGCGCGCCGGGCCTGTTAGGACGCCCCTCCCCACGGACGGGCCGGGGTCGCCCAGAGGGCCCGGGTCGCAGCGTCACCCCGAGGCGGAGGTTCA
Organism: Plecotus auritus; assembly: GCF_963455305.1. Lineage (NCBI taxonomy): Eukaryota > Metazoa > Chordata > Mammalia > Chiroptera > Vespertilionidae > Plecotus > Plecotus auritus. Next base: position 3,687,306 of record NC_137785.1, on the reverse strand, counting down.
CACCCGGCCCCCACCCGGGAGGAGCTCGCGGGGGCTTGGACCCGATTTCACTTTCAGTTTTGATTCAGTCCCCGGGGGTCGGGAGGGGCGGGGCTGACCTCGGGGCGGGGCGGGGCTGACCTCGGGGCTGGCGGGGCTGACCTCGGGGCTGGCGGGGCTGACCTCGGGGCGGGGTCAGGGTCTCACACCTACCAGAGCACGTTTGGCTGCGACATGGGACCCGATGGGCGCCTCCTCCGCGGGTACAGTCAGTGGGCCTACGACGGCGCCGACTACCTCGCCCTGAACGAGGACCTGACCTCCTGGACCGCGGCCGACACGGCGGCTCAGATCACAAAGCGCAAGTGGGAGGCGGAGGGTGAGGCAGAGCGTGAGAGGAGCTACCTGGAGGGCCTGTGTGTGGAGTCACTGCGCATGTACCTGGAAAAAGGGAAGGAGACCCTGCAGCGCGCAGGTACCAGGGGCCCTGGGGCCGCCCCCTCTCCCAGGGCTGGGGTCCTACAAGGAGACAGGACAGCGGGTCAGTGTCAGACACCCCTCCTTGGGTCAGGGAGGGGGTCCCCTGGATGTCCAGATCAGGTACCAGAGGGACTCCCCCTCCTCTCAGGGACAGTTAGGGGTGCTGGCACTCGTGAGGTGGAGAGAGACCCCCCTGAAATGACCCATCAGCGGTTCCCATGGGCCCTGCAGGGGCCCTGGGACCCACGGGGACCTTCTCTCTCAGGCTTTGTGCACTGCCCACACCCCTGTGTCTGAGGCCTGACCCCAGCTTTTCTGAGTCACATGGCCTCCACCCAGGTCAGGACCACAAATCCCTTTTCTCCCCTCAGAGACCTGCCTCCTGCCCTGGGCTGTGTCTCTCTGATTCTAGAACTTTCTAAAGACTAGGAGGTCCTTCCAGATGCCTCTGTCCAGGCTGGTGTGTGGGCTGTGTGCTCCCTCCCCCACCCAGGTGTCTGTCCACTCTCAGGATGGTCACATGGGCGCTGCTGGAGTGTCCCATGGCGGATGCAAAGGTCCTGCATTTTCTCCCCTCCCCTCAGACCCCCCAAAGGCACACGTGACCCACCACCCCGTGTCTGCCCATGAGGTCACCCTGAGGTGCTGGGCGCTGGGCTTCTACCCTGCGGACATCAGCCTGAGCTGGCAGCGTGACGGGGAGGACCAGACCCAGGACATGGAGCTGGTGGAGACCAGGCCTGCGGGGGACGGCACCTTCCAGAAGTGGGCAGCCGTGGGGGTGCCCCCCGGAGAGGAGCAGAGATACACGTGCCATGTGCAGCACGAGGGGCTGCCCGAGCCCCTGACCCTGAGATGGGGTGAGGAGGGCCGTGGGCACAGAGCCTCTTCCCAGGGCAGCAGGGGCCCTGGGGGACCTCAGTGGGGTCAGGTATGTGGACCGGGGTCACAGCCCTCACCCTCCTTTCTCTTCTCCCCCCAGAGCCGCCTTCTCACACCTTCATCTTCATCATCCTGGGCATCGCTGGGGGCCTGGTTCTGCTGGGAGCTGTGGCTGGAGCTGTGCTGTGGAGGAGGAGGCGCTCAGGTGGGCAGGGATGGGGTCTGAGTGTCTGTCCCACTGGGGGTTCAAGCCCAGGTAGACGTCTGTCCCGCCTCATTCTTGGGAAGCACCATCCCCACCCGTGTGATGGCCAGTGTGGGGCTCTGTGCTCACCCTTACTCCTTAGTGAGGCCCGTGGGAAAATGAGGGACCCACTTACCACCTGATGATGCTGGTGGTGGGGACCCCGTTCCCAGCAGCCCCAGGTCAGAGGGCAGGTCCCTGCTGAGCACAGACTCCAGGAGGGCGGTGGGTCCAGTCCCCACACATGCACTTCCCTCAGGTTTCCTGATCCTGCCCTGGGTCTATACACTCGGTTCTGGAAACTCCTCTGGGGCCCAGGACTAGGGCTTCCTTTAGGACCTCATGGCCCTGCCTCCTCCCTGGTCTCTCATGGGATGTTTTCTTCCCGCAGGTGGAAAAGGAGGGATCTACGCTCAGGCTGCCAGTGAGTATGGAGGGGTGACCCCTGAGTTTCTGGGACAGTGCCTATGGGAGGCATGCAGGACCTCACCCCATAGTTCCTCCTTAGTCCCTTGACCTGGGGCTCTGACCCTATCCTGGTGTGCCCACCCCAGGCAATGACGGCGCCCAGGGTTCTGATGTGTCTCTCTCGGCTTCTAAAGGGGATACCTGATCTGCGGATGGGGTGGGCAGAGGGGAGGACTGGGTCATGGGGATTCTGTGGGACACTGTGAGCATGAAGTGGTCTTTGAGAATGTCACCAGTTTCAGAAACTCCCCTCAATCTGTTCATGATGATTGTCCTCCACAGCGTGAGGCAGCTGCCTTGTGGGGACTGAGTGATGGAAGATGTGTTCACCCTCCCACTTCCTGACTCAAGAACGTGTGATTGGGGCGCTGGCTGTAGGAAGCCTTCGATTGTCTTCACTATCAGAGAAGTGTAAACAAGGAGCTCGGAACGCTCGTGAACCTTGAGCCCTGGCAAGGGCCAGAGCTATGCACTGATTGTTGAGTCCAGACAGTGATGGCTCAAGCAATTTCCTGACCAAATAGTCTCAGAGTGAATCTTTCTAACATTTACTGACCCTGAAGATAGTCTGTCTGTTACCGGAATTGCCTGCCTGACTAAGGGCTATTTGTATGTCCAAAGCTGAATAAAAGGTTGGCAAGGCCTGGGCACCAGGGGACGTCCTTCCCGTTGTGTTGGGCTTCCCGCCTGGCCCCCAGTATTTCCAAATTATTATTTCTTGTCTCCTCTCTGTCATTTGCGCACGGCCCTCCTCCAGATTCAGAACCCTGAACCACATAGGACGTGGCTCACACATCTGGTGCCACAACAGGGGACATCTGGAGGAGAAGATTTCGTCTTGATGGGAAAAATGAAGCTTCGCCGGCAAGGTGGAGAAGATTTCACCGGATAGGTGGGGAAGAATTCACTGGATAGGTGGGGAAATTCACCACATGCAAAGCCCACAGCCAGCTGTAGAAGTTGTGATCTGTAAGTAGGGTGGTAACGTCTTTTTTTTTGAGCCAGGCTAGTGGGGCAGAATTCAGTTAAAAAGTAAGAAACTTTATTGTAGACTTTTGGTTTGCATGCTTAAGAATAAAGAAATTAAAGTGTCAGGAGGTATTCTCCTATAGTTTTTGCATGATGTTATAGAACATAACCCTTGGTTTCCTGAAGAAGGTACATTGGATCTTGAATGTTGGGAAAGATTGGGTCAAAACTTGAAAAAAGCTCAGCAGCAAGAGACTTTTTAATTCAGCAATTAGCTTATGAAAATGCCAGTGCTGATTGTAAGAAATGCCTGACGCCTCTGAGAAAAAAAGTACCATTACAGAAATAATTCAGGCTTGTCAGAACGTGTGGTCAGGCACTTTTCAAGCAAACTTACTCGCTGCCGCTGTAACAGTGGGGAATATAAGGTGTTATAATTGTGGTAGAACAGGGCATTTTAAAAGGGAGTGTACGCAGCCAAGAAGGACACAAGGTGGCGCTCCAGGGAAAGGCGTGAGCATTCTGCCTCCAGATTCAGTCAATGCAGATTCAACCTCTTTTATGTCCTAGATATTAAACAGGAAATTATTAGATACTTGTGCATTAGTTATTGTTTATTGTTAGTTTATTAAGCACAACTTTAATTTAATTTAATAAAAAAGAAATGATAGATGGCCAGGCGATTGCTGAGTTTCCCCAGAACAAACAGAATGCGGGAATGGGGAGAGAGAATAGGAGTGGTACCCGTGGCCAATAATACAGGTTCTAGAAAATTCCCTGGACAGAGGGAAGTAATGAAAAAATTACTAGGTCTTTTGGCGATCCTGGACAATGGACGCCCACTCGAGAATGTTATTAAAAGTCTCATTTTTGCCATGTTTTTATTTCCAATCCATCATTTAACATTTAGACAAATGAAACATTTCCCAGAATTTAGGGATGCATGTGGGATTTCTGTACCCGTGAGAAGAAAGGCTAGCTTAAGAGAAAAGCGCGCTCTGCCCGATTTTGGGTGACTTCTTGAGCCCCAATCTCTTCACGGATGCTACAGAAAGGACTAAGACTGCTTTTTCTTTAAAAAATGGCAAAAATGACACTAAATATATAGGCCATATTCGGACAATAGGATTAATGTTTCCATAATAATGGTAATCTTTCAATAATAATGTAGCGCATTCCAAGGTTGCCTCCCAAATCTTGGGGCACTCCTGTTTCTCCACAAAATAAAAATAAAATAATACTTTAGCATTGAAGGCACTAAAAGTTAGCTCTGTTATAAAATTGCCAAAAGAAAACGGCCTTGTTAATTGGCTTTGAAATCTTAAAGTTGTTAGAACATAAATAATAAAAATAACTAAAATAAAGAATTTGTGGGCTTCCGGGGTCGGGATCCCGATCGCGGCCGGCTCCGGCTTCCCCGGGGTCGGGTACGCGGGAGGCCATGGCGTCCTCCTCGGCCCCGCCGGCCTCCATACCGGCGAGCACAGCGGCCCCCGGCCAGGGTTTTGGCTTCGCCTCCAAAACCAGGCAGAAGCATTTGGTGCAGCAGAAGGTGAAGGTGTTTGGGGCGGCTGACCCACCGGTGGGCGTGTTCCTGGGGGGCGTCGCCCACTCGATCATTGAGCTCAGCCAGGTGCCTCCCCCTGTGATGCTGCTGCTGCCAGATGGTTGTAAGGCCAGCTCCGAGATCAAGGCCAACAATCACCTTTTCCACAGGGAAAATCTGCCCAGTCATTTCAAGTTCAAGGAGTATTGTCCCCAGGTCTTCAGGAACCTCCGTGATCTATTTGGCATTGATGACCAGGAATGCTTGGTATCTCTTACCCGAAGTCAGCGAGTGGAAGGGAAGGCAGTGACGGTCGCTTCCTTATCTCCTGTGATCGGACGCTGGTCATCACAGAAGTATCCAGGGAGGACATTGCTGACCTGCACAGCGACCTCTCCAGCTCCCAGCAGTACATTGTGAAGTGCCATGGCAACACGCTGCTGCCCCAGTTCCCGGGGATGTACCGAGTTAGCGGGACAACGAAGACAGCTACATGCTTGTGATGTGCTACATGTTCAGCCACCGTCTTCCTGTGCACAGGAAGTGTGACCTCAGGGGCTCCCTCGTGTCCCGGGAAGCCAGCGATAAAGAAAAGGTTAAGGAATCACCTACCCTTAAGGATATGGACTTTCTCAACAAGAGCCAGAAAGTTTACAGTGGTGCAGAGGAGAAGGAAATATTTCTAGAGAAGCTAAAGAGAGGTGTGGAGTTCCTAGTACGGCTGAAGGTCATGGACCTCAGCCTTCTGTTGGGCATCCGTGACGTAGTTGGTGGCTCCGAACCGGAGGAGGAGGGGCCTGTGCGGGAGGAGGAGTCCGAGGGGGATGGGGACCGTGGCCTGAGGGGATCTGCTCTGGTGGGCTGCTGTGGCACCTCCCCTGAGGGCATTGGCAGCTACATGCTTTCTCATCGGCCCCTGGGCCCTGGAGAGTTTGAATCATTCATTGATGTCTACGCCATCCGGGGTGCTGAAGGGGCCCCCCGGAAGGAGGTGTATTTCATGGGCCTCACTGCCATCCTGACGCAGTGTGATGCCAAGAAGAAAGCAGCTCCTGCAGCCAAAACTGCCAAGCATGGGGCCGGGGCAGCGATCCTGAGCAGTATGCTCAGCGATTCCTGGATTTCATCACCAACATCTTTGCCTAAGAGACTTCGTGGTCACTGCCGCCTTATGTTCAGAGTAGACTTCACCAAGCCTTAATTCCCTTACATTTTTTCACCTGTGAGGCCCATGGCAAGACACCCATGGAGGTACACTGGTGTCAGAACAAGGCAAAGGAAACTGGTCTGGTTAAATGGAAAGATCCCGAGTCTGGGTTCTGGAAGGGCCCCGATCCCCTCTTCACATTCGGTATATTTCCAGAAAATTTCTCCAAGCCCGTGTGGATTCCCGCAAGAAATATTAAACCTCAGCATGGATCCCAGGGAAGAACGGGCCAGGTTAATGAGGACCTTGCACCTGGAGCCATGCCTTACAGCTGCAGACATTCGACCACCCCAGCCGCAGGCAGGCTGCACACCATCCCATTGTATCATTTCTACATTCCAAAGGGATTCCCTCATGATTTTAAAACAACCGGCTTTCGCTTGGGTTCCTACCAACCTAGCCGAGCCTTGGGAATCTCATCACACCTACCACCTGTCCCAGGATCTGGTAAAAACCTTAACACAACAAGGATTTCTTGGAATGTTAATTGCAGGAATCTTTGCCCTCTTAATGTTAACGAGGTGGGGAAGGTGCCCATTGCAGGGGCCTCTGTCACGGGGAGTTGGCATGTGTCCCCCCGCCCTCCCGTCCCCTCCAGCATGTGGGTGTGGCCACTGCTGCAGAAGCTCTCTGAGCCCCATGGGTAAGGGCTTTCTATAAAAGCTTCACTAGGTGGACACCATTGACTGGATCATGGGCCATTGGTGATGGAACTTGAACTCTAGCTCCTGTCCCTGCTGGATGGGCCCTGAGGCTGAGAGTTCCCTCCTGTGATCAGCTTGGTCTTTCTGGGGACCAGCCCCCACCCTGAGGCCTCCAGATCCTCAGCCAAGAGCCACCTCATCAGCGTCCCACAGGCACCTGTCACTCAGGAGAAGCCCAGGGTTTCAGGAGCTCAGGGGCAGGAGCCAGGGGCAAAGGCCAGACCCTGTCTCTTACCTCAGGGCAGAAATCAGGAGAGGAGGGTGGTCCCAGGAGAGGACATGGAACTGGGGGTGGTCGTCCCATGGGGAGGACAGGCGCTGCCCCACCTGTACCTGAGCTGCTTCTGCTGGCTCTGCTGGGCTGGGGGTGAGGGAGGACTGTGCTGGGGAGGGTCCCAGGGTGGGATTCCCACCAATGCTGGCCTTCCTGCACCTCTCTGTGATCTAGAGTCTCCGAAAATGAGGGACCCGAGCCTGGGGTTCCCTTTGGGATCTGAGCCAAGCCTGGGGTGACAGGGACAGTGAGCTGCTCAGCCATGTGCATAGGGTCTGCTCCTTCCTCAGCCTGAGGGAGGTGTAGGCTTAGGTGTGTATGCAATTGGACAATTGGTGAAATTGATGGGCAGACGTTGGGTTATAACTTCAAAATTCTGACATAAAATAAGATCCATTCACACACACACACACACACACACACACACACACACACACAGATACTTACTGAGAATCTCAGTCTGTGGTGTAATGGCATCTACACTAATAAAGGGGTAATATGCTAATTAGACCAGACACCTTCCAGATGTTCTTCCGGACAAAGCCATGGTGGCAGGGGCCAAGGCAGAGGTAGTTAGGGCGATCAAGCCGGCAATGGAGAACAATTAGGCTTGACCAGTCCAGCAGGGGAGGGCAATTACGGGCCATCAGGCCATCAGGGGAGGGCAGTTAGGGGCCATCAGGCCATCAGGGGAGGGCAGTTAGGGGCTATCAGGCCATCAGGGGAGGACAGTTATGGGCAATCAGGCCCCCATGGGAGAGCAGCTGAGGGCAATCAGGCCGGCAAGCAGAGGTGTTTAAGGGTGATCAGGCCGGCAGGCAGAGGTAGTTTGGAGTGATCAGGCAGGCAGGCAGGTGAACCGTTAGGAGAGAGCAGTCCCGGATTGTGAGAGGGAAGTCTCCCGAGGGGTCCAAGATTGGAGAGGGTGCAGGCCGGGCAGAGGGACGCCCCTCCCTGTGCACGAATTTCATACACTGGGCCTCTGGTTATGATATAAGGACCATGCGTGTTCCTTCCTGAAATCCTGCAGGGGATGCCCTGTCTCCGTCTCCCTGGGAGGTTGGGGCTCTTCTCTGTGTGTTCCCTGGGGTGTGAGTGTGAGCGTTGCTTTGTGTACATGAGGCAGCAAAGGGAGAGAAATCCCGAGAGGGACTATGTCCACTGGGCAGGGCTCAGAAGCGGTTTGATGGGCGCAACATGCTGGGTCTGTCCTTCCCATTTGACATTTTAATGTTCTATCCTCTCATCCCAGGTCGCCACATCAACCCAACAAGTAACCCAGTCCCGTCTCCCATCCCCGTGGCTTCTGCTCCTCCTGTGAACTCTGGGTGAGAGCTCACATGTCCCAGCCGTGTGAGCACAGTGAGCATGGAGAGCACATGGTGTGCACCCCCCTTGACCTCTGTTCTGCATTCACGTCCCCGTTCCTCTCTCCCAGGAGGAGGCAGAGGCGCAGAGTGGGAAGCTACATCCCCAGGCAGCACTAAGCTCACTCCTGAGGGACCCTGACACCAGGTCAAGCTGTGGGGTCAGAGGCCGGAGCTCCAAACCCCTGCCCTGGGCTCCTCCCCACGGTCCTGTCACCATCCCGTGTGACAGATGAGGGAACGGGGTCCTGAGAACTCAATGCCGGGGTCCCGGTGCCCTGAGGCAGTGAGTGGGGAGGTGAGAGGGGAGCAGATCTGGAGGTGCAGGAGCTGAGGGTTATGGGGCTCACTGGCCCCTTCCCGTGCGGCCTGCACAGAGTTTCATCAGCTGCACCCAGTGCTCCTGAGGGAAAGGGCGTCTGGTGACTCTGGGATTTTTTTAAAGGTTTTTATTGATTCCATAAAGAAAGGGAGAGGGAGTGATAGAAACATTAATGATGAGGATCATTGATCGGATGCCTCCTAAATGCCCCCCCTACTGGGGATCAAGCCCACAACCGGGGCATGTGCCCTTGCCTGGCACCGGGACCCCTCAGTCCGCAGGCTGACACTCTGTCCACCGAGGCAAACCGGCCTGGGTTCTACAATTTTATAAAATATTGGAGTCTCCCTGCTTGTACTCGGTTATGGTGTCAGGGTCTCTAGGGGCATGAAGACCGTGCCTCTGACTGACGTCACTCACTGACCCGCCCATGGCCCCTGTGGGCTGTGCCTGAGGGACCCTTGCTGTTCACTCATAGAAGCTTCCAGAGCTGTGAGGGCCGCCTTGCACGTTCAGAGTGAACTGGAGCTCAGAGCACCAGCCTGAGGCTCCTTTAGGGAGAAGTGGGCAGAGCGCTCCCCCTGCAGGAGGAGGGGCAGGCCCAGTCCCAGGCCCAGGCCTGGCGCTAAGGTCTCAGCCCACGGAGGAGTCTGGAGCAGGGCCGCTCAGTGTTGGGGCTCCCCTTCTCCCTGGGGTTCCCTTCTCCATCTCACATCCCTGCTGAGTCCTCCTTCCCGGATATGCATGACGCATGACGCAGCCTCACTGCTCACTCCCATTGGGTGTCTGCTCCCAGGTTATAACATCTCCTGGAGCCCCCTGAACTCAGATGGTCCCCAGACACAGAGGATGCAGATCCTGAGGCCCCCCACCCTCCTCCTGCTGCTCTCGGGGGCGCTGGTCCTGACCCCCAGCTGGGCCGGTGAGTGCGGGGGGCGGAGGGGGCAGCTGTGCGGGGAGGAGCGAGGGGACCCGGCGGGGGCAGGGGCCAGGAAGGCGCGTGTCCAGCCCCGGCCCAGCCCTCCGTCTGCCCCCCAGGCCCCCACTCCCTGAGGTATTTCCTCACCGCCTGGTCCCGGCCCGGCCGCGGGGAGCCCCGCTTCCTCTCCGTCGGGTACGTGGACGACACGCAGTTCGTGGGGTTCGACAGCGACAAGGGGATTCCGAGGATGGAGCCGTGGGTGGAGCCTGAGGACCCGGGGTATTGGGACCGTTACACGCAGAAAATGAAGGAAACCGCACAGACTTTCCGAGTGTTTCTGCAGACCCTGCGCGGCCACTACAACCAGAGCGAGGACGGTGAGCCGCGCGCCGGGCCCGTCACGACCCCCCTCCCCACGGACGGGCCGGGGTCGCCCCGAGGGTCCGGGTTCGAGAGTCACCCCGGGGCTGGGGGACCCGCCCGGCCCCCACCTGGGAGGAGCCCGCGGGGACTTTGACCCGATTTCACTTTCAGTTTTGATTCAGGCCCCGCGGGGCGGGGGGGGCGGGGCTGACCACAAGGCTGACCTCGGGGCGGGACTGACCTCAGGGCGGGGCTGACCTCGCGGCGGGGCTGACCTCGGGGCGGGACTGACCTCGCGGCGGGGCTGTCCTCGGGGCGGGACTGACCTCGCGGCGGGGCTGACCTCGGGGCGGGACTGTCCTCGGGGCGGGGTCAGGGTCTCACAACATCCAAGTCAAGGTTGGCTGCGACATGGGACACGAGGGGCGCCAACTCCGCGGGTACGAGCAATACGCCTACGACGGCACCGACTACATCGCCCTGAACGAGGACCTGACCTCCTGGACCGCGGCCGACACGGCGGCTCAGATCACAAAGCGCAAGTGGGAGGCGGAGGGTGAGGCAGAGAGAAAGAAGAGCTGCTTGGAGGGCGAGTGTGTGGAGTCACTGCGCATGTACCTGGAAAAAGGGAAGGAGACCCTGCAGCGCGCAGGTACCAGGGGCCCTGGGGCCGCCCCCTCTCCCCGGGGCTGGGGCTCCTACAAGGAGACAGGACAGGGGGTCAGTGTCACACACCCCTCCTTGGGTCAGGGAGGGAGTCCCCTGGATATCCAGGTCAGATACCAGAGGGACTCCCCCTCCTCTCAGGGACAGTTAGGGGTGCAGGCTCTCCTGGGGTCCAGGGAGACCCCCTGAAATAACCCATCAGCGGTTCCCATGGGCCCTGCAGGGGCTCTGGGACCCACGGGGACCTTCTCTCTCAGGCCTTGTGCGCTGCCCACACCCCTGTGTCTGAGGCCTGACCCCAGCTTTTCTGAGTCACGTGGCCTCCACCCAGGTCAGGACCACAAATCCCTTTTCTCCCCTCAGACCTGCCTCCTGCCCTGGGCTGTGTCTCTCTGATTCTAGAACTTTCTAAAGACTAGGAGGGCCTTCCAGGTGCCTCTGCCCAGGCTGGTGTGGGGGCTGCGTGCTCCCTCCCCCACCCAGGTGTCTGTCCACTCTCAGGATGGTCACATGGGCGCTGCTGGAGTGTCCCATGGCGGATGCAAAGGTCCTGCATTTTCTCCCCTCCCCTCAGACCCCCCAAAGACACACGTGACCCACCACCCCGTGTCTGCCCGTGAGGTCACCCTGAGGTGCTGGGCGCTGGGCTTCTATCCTGCGGACATCAGCCTGAGCTGGCAGCGTGACGGGGAGGACCAGACCCAGGACATGGAGCTGGTGGAGACCAGGCCTGCGGGGGACGGCACCTTCCAGAAGTGGGCAGCCGTGGGGGTGCCCCCCGGAGAGGAGCAGAGATACACGTGCCATGTGCAGCACGAGGGGCTGCCCGAGCCCCTGACCCTGAGATGGGGTGAGGAGGGCCGTGGGCACAGAGCCTCTTCTCAGGGCAGCAGGGGCCCTGGGGGACCTCAGTGGGGTCGGGGCTGAGGCCTGGGGTCAGGGCCCTCATCCTGCCTTCCCTTCTCCCCGCAGAGCCGCCTTCTCACACCTTCATCATCATCCTGGGCATCGCTGGGGGCCTGGTTCTGCTGGGAGCTGTGGCTGGAGCTGTGATGTGGGGGAGGAGGCGCTCAGGTGGGCAGGGGTGGGGTCTGAGTGTGCACTCCAGGCAGTGACAGCGCCCAGGCCTCCGATGTGTCTCTCTCGGCTTCTAAAGGTTAGACCTGCCGTGGGAGTGGAATCTTGGGTGGTGGGGAGTCTGTGGGACACTGTGAGCATGAAGTGAACTTTGAGAATGTCACCAGTTACAGCCAATGACCTGAATCTGCTCATGATGATTGTCCTCCACATCGTGAGGCGGCTGCCCTGTGGGGACTCAGTGATGGAAGATGTGTTCACGCTCCCACTTCCCGACTCAAGAACCTCTGATCGGGGGGCTGGCCCAGCCCTGCTCCCCACACTTTCTGGTCCAGCAGAGCTGGGCTGGGCCCTCACTATCGCTGTCTTACCTCCCTCATGCTCTGAGCTGCAAGCTGTTCCTTCCGCATTGAAATGAGGTTCTGGGGATGACTTTGTTCATTTCTTGCCATGAAGGGTGGTGGGTAAATTAAAGGAGAAGATGCTACATTTTGAGGAAATAAATATAAACACCAAGAACTTTCCAGAGCTCATGTGTTTGCTGTGCTGAGCTGTCCCAGGTGTGGACAGGGGAAGTGGTGAGGACCGAGTGTGGTCGGTGCCTGTGCCCAGGGCGTGCTCAGTGCATCGTGGGCTTGGACGTGGTCACTCCCTGGCTGGGTCACCTCTCTGCTCCTCTGACCTTGTCCCTCAGGGTACCCTGTCCCACCAGGACCTGTGGTCACTGGAACTCAGACATCACTGAGGCCTTGACACGTGTCCTAATGCAGCGCATCTTCAGGACCCTGGACAGCGAGTACTTCCTGAGGCGGGTCAGCCTGGGCTCAGGCCTGGATGGGGCCCCAGCACCCATTTTCTGGGTGTTCGTTGTTTCTTTGATTTTGTAGATATTATGCCTGTTAGTGCTTTCATGCATGAGTTATGGTCTCATTATCTGGGTGTCCCCGTCTGACAGCAACAGGGTACATGTTCCCCGTCTGTGTCCCGCAGACCTAGGGTCCCCGCACACAGGACTCTGTGGTGTGGAGAGATGGCTTTTCAGGCTCCTCCTGCTCTGCCTCCTTCTAGGGCCTGAACGTTCCCACCCTCTGATCAGCTTGGTCTTTCTGGAGACCAGCCCCCACCCTGAAGCCTCCAGGCCCCTCAGCCAAGAGCCATCTCATCAGCATCCCAAAGACACTTGTCACTCAGGAGGTGCCCAGGGTGTTAGGAGCTCAGTGCCAGGAGCCAGGGGCAAAGACCAGACATTTCTCTCATCCCACAGGTCTCTGCCCACAGATGCATTAATAGCCAATGTGTCCCAGAAGTTAAGGACGCTGACACCTTACTAGAGTCCCACTCATTCATGAACAAGAGTCCAGTCCATTGTCCTATTGAGGATGGTTACATGGTCCACACATTCATGAAAATTGCCCAACATATTTAGTCAGAGGGGAAACTCAAGTTCAGCCACCATGTGATGTTGGTGCCCACCTCCCAGGAGAGCAAAAATGAAAGAGTCAGACAAAGTCGATTGTTAGCAGGAATTTGGACTCACTGTTTCTCTCCTATGTTCCTGGTGGAGGAGGAAGTGGTTTCAAATACTGTGAAAATGCTCTGGCAACACACACTACCTCCAGCATTTGGCAGGACTCACCACACCCAATGCCCCAGGAATTCCCCTCCTGGTTATATCCCCAAAGACACTCATACATATGTGTGCCAGAACATATGGAGAACTTACTCATAGCGGCACAGTTTGCAAAATCTGCGTATAAGACATATGCACGTGAGCAGTAGCGGAGGAGTGTGGTGTGTTCATAGGACAGACCCTGTAGCCCTGAGAGTGGATATGCTGCAACCACAAGAGCCAGTGGGACGAGGATGGACATGATGTGGAGAGAGAGCAGGTGCAGGGAGGAGGCCCCTGTGACATCGCTTCTCTCAAAAGCTGATGGGACTCACCTGTGGGGTAGAAATCTAGGTAGGGGTGAGTCGGGATGGGGCCAGTGTGTGACCAAATAAAACTGAAGAGGGTCCGCTGAGGACTGGAATGTTTTGTGAGTGTTGTTGATCCCACCTTCACCCTGTGAAAATCCACTGTATACGTAGGATTTGTCCACGTCTCTCTGGCATGTGATCCTTCATCTTTTCATCTATTATTAAAATGTTATCTTTGTAATTTCACCCCATTTCCTATTTGTTCTGGTTCTTTCCCAATTTTAGATTCTGAGGGTATCTCTCTGTCTGTCCTAATTATTACTTTCCCTAAATCCTGTCTGTATGTCATGAATAATTCTTTCCAGGTAAAACCTCAAAAGTAGAAGCAGAAGCAGAAGTGGAGGAAGAGGAGGAAGAAGAAGAAGAAAGGGGAAGAGAATACGGAGGAAGAGGAGAGCTAGTGGTTATACAGTGAGTCACCAAAGAGCAGGACTCTGTGTGGCTAAGGAAGCACATCATGGTCTCCTGTGGGGTCGTGTGGACATTAGGGATTCCCAGGACTCTGAGCAGGGTTAGCACAGCTCACAGGGGACAGTCTCCAGGCTTACCATCCCTGGGGCCCCCGTAGGAAGAACCGTGGCGTTTCCATCAGGGGAGAGACCAGCTTCCTGACCCAGTGGAGATGCTCAGCCTGCACCATCCTGGTGTCAGCCTGACGTTGGGAGCAGGGGAGCCCTGAGGACGGTGCCCACGTGGGAATGGGGTGTGATTGTACAATGAATGGAGGGGGAGGGGTGTGACGCAGCCGTGGGTTTCAGCTCACCCCAGAGAACAGCTGTGACTCGGAACTCAGACCCGTCCACAGGGAACAGAGACACCTTTTCCTGCCCGTTGTTCAGCTGCTGGTGAGGACCGTGAGGACAGCCCTTCAGGAAGGAAGGTCTAGATGTCCACGACGTGGGAGATGATGTCACAGGCTTGGGGTTGGCTTCCCACAAACCCGGTGGGGGAGCAGGAGTCCATGGGGTTGGCTTCCCACAAAATGGGATCCGTGTCAGAACGCCCTCTCCCCGTCAGGACAGGGAGGCTTCGCCAGCTTACTCAGTGACTCACCCTCAGGCCCACCTCAGGAGTGTTGGGAACTCCCCTTCTCCCTGGGGTTCCCTTCTCTATTTGACACATTAATGGCCAAATTACCAATAATCACCGCAGGGGCGGGTAGACATTTGAGTGGGATAAAGTCGCTCCTCTTTGGAGATGTCCCAGACTCCACGCAGACAGTGTCACCTGTGCCTCAGGTGACATGATAATGGCATCTCTGTGGGAAGATAAGGTCCAGGAACCCTGTCCCTGTAACCATGAGCTCAGGGACCCTGGCTTGTCCTCAATGACACGTCCCTGCCCAGAGCTCGAGAGCAAAGACCAGCCAGGTGAGGGCTCCCTCATGTGCCACCTCAGGGCAGACACCAGGAGAGGAGGGTGGTCCCAGGAGGGGACAGGGAACTGGGGTGGTCGTCCTATGGGACAGGACAGGCGCTGCCCCACCTGTATCTGAGCTGCTTCTGCTGGCTCTGCTGGGCTGGGAGGAGGGGAAGGCATGTGCTGGGGAGGGTCCCAGGGTGGGGTTCCCGCCAATGCTGGGCTTCCCGCACCTCTCTGTGTCCTCCAGTCCCTGACAATGAGGGACCCAAGCACAGGGCTCCCTTTGGAATCTGAGCCAAGGCTAGGGCGGCCAGGGCCACTGAGCTGCTCAGCCGTGTGCAGAAGGGTCTGCTTCTCTTCTCAGACCTGACCGAGCTTGAGGCTTGGGTGTGAAAGCCATTGTAAAATGGATGAAGTTGGTGTGTAGAATTTGGGTGATAACATTAACATTCTGACATAAAATAAGGTCCCTTCACACACACACACACACACACACACACACACACACACACACACACACACACAGAGAGATGTTCACCCAGAATCCTAGTCTGTGGTGTAACAACATGATATACAGACCACTGAACAATGTATGTTTCAGTGATTTTTAAGGAGAGCGGGAAGGAGAGGGAGAGGGAGAGAGAAACGTTGATGAGAAACATCTGCTGCCTCCGTAACGCTCCCCACTGGGGACTGAGCTGCAACCCAGGCAGGAGCCTGACTGGGACCGGAACCGGCCATCCCTTGGTGCACAGGGGTGCCGGAGGCCAATCATTCTACCACTGATGGAAGGATGTGGACAGGAAACTGGGAAGGCTGGTCAACAACCTTAATTGTTTTGCTCACTCACTGTTTAGTTGAAACATTGTTAGCTGAAGCAGCCTCCACCTCTGTTTCTCCTATGTAAATTTCTGTTATTGGAATTTCCTGCCTAAAGGTTATGGGCATATCCCATAGTCTCAAT
This sequence comes from Plecotus auritus, assembly GCF_963455305.1. Lineage (NCBI taxonomy): Eukaryota > Metazoa > Chordata > Mammalia > Chiroptera > Vespertilionidae > Plecotus > Plecotus auritus. The sequence continues at coordinate 3,671,530 of NC_137785.1, read as the reverse complement.
AAAAGGGATTGCAAGGCCAGAGCAAAGGGTAGTCCTTCCACTAGAGTTGGGCTCCCGCCTGGCCCCCAATATTCCCAAATTAATACTTTTCCAAGTCTCTTTTCATTTGTGTGCGGCCTTCTCCAGAACCCGAACCCTGAACCGGAACCCTGAACCACGCGGGACGTGAAAAGGGGTTCCCACATCTGGCGCCTGACTGCGGGACTTCTGGAGGAGATGATATTTTTCGCCTAAGAGCGAAGGAAAGGAAAAAATTCACCTGGAAAAAGGTGAGGGAGGTTCACCGCACGCTAAGCCCACGGACTAACTGCAGAGTCGCGAACTGTAAGTAGGGTGGGAACGTCTTTTTCAGCCAGGCTAATGGGGAAGAATTAGGTTATAAAATAATGTGGTTTCTTATTCAAATTAAAATCTTAATTGGTATTTGGAATTTAAAATCTGTAGTAAGAAATGAAACTCCACTGCTGAAACCGCGTCTGGTGCGGAGAAATTCAAAGGTGGCAGGAGAGGGCAAGGCTATCCGCTCTCCTGCAATGAGATTACTTAAGGTTTCGTTTAAAAATTATAAAAGAACTCGCAGGGAAATGCAAATCTTGGCCAAATTGGGTGCTAGTTATTACTTCGGAAAGCAAAAAAGAAAGAAAAAATTTAAGATCTGTCTATCTTTTAATTCAGCCAGATCTGTTGCTGAAACTTCCCCCGAAGTAAGCAGGATGTTGTTATTAATCTAGGAACTGCTAAATGTTTGACTTGCCAGCTTCAAAAGTTCAAAGTGCAAATTAAATTGGGAGAAATTATATAGTTGTGGTAATTAAATCATATATGGATATATATATATATATTTGATCATTTTTTCCATGTTAAAATTTCAAGGCTTTAACAGAGATGATTCTTGGAAAGCTCCAAGGGCCCGGAGTAATACAGGAAATTTGTTCTCTCTTCTCAAAGGAAATATTTTTGAAATTTAACCGATTGATACTTGAAATCGCATGGAAAGCTTTATCAAATAAAAATTAATAACTATATTTTACTTTTAGATGTTATAAAGGTTTTGGCCTTTAAAGTAGGGGACTATCACTACTTGCTCCTGGGAGAGGTGCAAAAAATGTAACTAAGACCTTGTCTATACAAAAAGAAAAATTGACAGCCAGTTTGAAATTGAATTGCCATGGCCTAGAGCAAAGAATATCCTTACATGATATTATTCTACAATGTCATTATAATTTTTTGATATTTTACAACAGCATATTGAACAATTATCCCAAACAAACTTACAAACTAATTCTTTGCATGTTAGGCAGCAATTTCAAAAAGGACATGAAAGGATTTAATCCCTTCCAGAAAGGAATTGAGGCCTCCCTGGGAAGGCACTTGAGCATTCTATACTGGCCTTTTTGCCAAGAGGGACCCTCCCACAGCTGTTGCCTGACCTTTCTGTTTATGCTGAGGTTGAAAGCCTCGTGATGGCTGGTACCATGGATCTGTCTCTGTCCCAATGGCATGAGGTGGGCCCTCTCTGGAGAAGAAACCTGGGTTCCCCAAGATATGTGATCAGTGCCGGGGCCCTGCCAGCAGGCAAGGGGATCCCAAGGCAGGTGCTGGGCGTGGAGGCCACGGGGGCATAGGCCACCAAGGAGACAGAACTGAACCTCACATCACCCTGCTTGGCCCCAGAGGATGGCTGGTTAGTCAATGACGGGTAAGACTCCTCAAGGGAGGGGCAACCTAAGACAGGCACAGTCGCAGGGGGCCATCAGGAGAGAACTTGGGGATCAACAGAGGTGGGGCACAGTCCCTCACCCCCCCAACCTTGCAGGGGCTTGAACCCTCACCGCGTCTGAGGGAGGTCTCCTGCCCCCATGGCTGCTTTGCGCTACCCACACCCAGCTCAGATCGGGACCCAGGTAATGGAGCCCAGCTCAGATTGGGACCCAGACAGACTTGGCCAACAGCAGTTGCCCTATATCTAAATCCAGCCTAGCACCAGGAATGCTCAGGGCCTACTCAAAGAATGCAAATAATCCTTTCCATTAATATTTACAGGGTAAACTAAGATTGTTAAGAGTATTAAATTTGACAGTAAAATAGAAGCCAAGTTTTCAGATTAATTTAAATTGGCTAATTGAAATAAGTGAATATTCAAGAAAATTTAATTGTACTGGACAAAAAGCTGTTCCTAAACTATTAACTAAAATTTCTATTGGTAGTTTCTCTCATGGTAAATTTGTTTAACATGCAAAGAACCTAAAGCAGTCATATTTTTGTGCAAAAAAAATTAAAACTTAAAGTTATCAAGACTGCATTATAAAATTTCCAAAAGCCTCCATTAATCAAAAAAGGGGGGGATAGTGGAAAAATAGCATGTAAGGAAAAATACTCTGTAAGTAAATTACATCTAGAAAAGTTTTACTTTAAAAAAATTTAATTTTCATTTGTAATGCTAACAGCAAGACACCAATGAAAAACATATGGTATCAAATAGGCCAAAAGGAAAATCGTCTGGGCAAAAAATAAAAAGGATTCCAAGTAAGATTTATAGAAAAGATTCCTTTATTAACTTTTGGTCGAGAATATGTTTGTATATTTTCAGAAAACAACTCCAAGACCATGTGGATTCCTGCAACAGAGAGGAATTGACAGTAATCCTCCAGCCATGAAGACAAAGAGGAGAAACAGTCTAGAGATGGAAGATGCTGACGACACCTTGCCATGCTAGCAGTCAGCAGCTGTGCGTCGCTGCAGGTTGCCTAGGACCAAACCAGAGAGGGTCGGACCTGCATTGCCACCATCCAGATATCATTGCTGACATGTACATATAAAGAACTGTTGGACATTGAAACTGGAACTCAGAACTGTTGAACATTGAAATTGGGACTCAAACATTTTTGTTCTTATGTGTTTATTTCTGGTCTACAGATGTAAGATTTTTTTTAAGGAAAGAAACGGGGGAGATGCCGGAGGCCAATCATTCTACCACTGATGGAAGGATGTGGACAGGAAACTGGGAAGGCTGGTCAACAACCTTAATTGTTTTGATCACTCACAGTTTGGTTGAAACATTGTTAGCTGAAGCAGCCTCCACCTCTGTTTCTCCCATGTAAATTTCTGTTATTGGAATTTCCTGCCTAAAGGTTATGGGCATATCCCATAGTCTCAATAAAAGGGATTGCAAGGCCAGAGCAAAGGGTAGTCCTTCCACTAGAGTTGGGCTCCCGCCTGGCCCCCAATATTCCCAAATTAATACTTTTCCAAGTCTCTTTTCATTTGTGTGCGGCCTTCTCCAGAACCCGAACCCTGAACCGGAACCCTAAACCACGCGGGACGTGAAAAGGGGTTCCCAAACGGGGGGATGCCCAACCACTGAGCAACGCTGGCCCGGTGACATCAGGACCCCGTGTGTTTCCTCCTGAAATGCTGCCTTGGGCTGCAATGGTCTCCGGCTCCCTGGGAGGTGGGGCTCGTTTCTCTCTGTGCCTTCTCTGTGGTGTGAGTGAGAGATGCTCTGTGCATGGGAGGCAGCAAAGGGAGAGAGAGAAATTGCTGGAGAGATCATCTCATTTGTCAAATAGTTTGACGGGTGCAACATGCCGGTCTGTCCTTCCCATTTGACATTTTAATGTTCTATCCTCTCATCCCAGGTCGCCACATCAACCCAACAAGGAACCCAGTCCCGTCTCCCATCCCCGTGGCTTCTGCTCCTCCTGTGAACTCTGGGTGAGAGCTCACATGTCCCAGCCGTGTGAGCACAGTGAGCATGGAGAGCACATGGTGTGCACCCCCCTGACCTCTGTTCTGCATTAGCGTCCCCGTTCCTCTCTCCCAGGAGGAGGCAGAGGCACAGAGTGGGAAGCTACATCCCCAGGCGGCACTGAGCTCACTCCTGAGGGACCCTGACACCAGGTCGGAGCTGTGGGGTCAGAGGCCAGAGCTCCCACCCCCTGCGCTGGGCTCCTCCCCACGGTCCTGTCACCATCCCGAGTCACAGATGAGGGAACGGGGTCCTGAGAACTCAATGCCGGGGTCCCGGTGCCCTGAGCCAGCGAGTGGGGAGGGGAGAGGGGAGCAGATCTGGAGGTGCAGGAGCTGAGGGTTATGGGGCTCACTGGCCCCTTCCCGTGCGGCCTGCACAGAGTTTCATAAGCTGCACCCACTGCTCCTGAGGGAAAGGGCGTCTGGTGACTCTGGGATTTTTTTAAAGATTGTTATTGATTTCATAAAGGAAGGGAGAGGGAGTGATAGAAACATTAATGATGAGAATCATTAATCGGCTGCCTCCTAAATGCCCCCCCTACTGGGGATCAAGCCCACAACCGGGGCATGTGCCCTTGCCTGGCATCGGGACCCCTCAGCCTGCAGGCTGACACTCTATCCACTGAGGCAAACGGGCCTGGGTTCTGCAATTTTATAAAATATTGGAGTCTCCTTGCTTGCACTCGGTAAGGGCGTCAGGGTCTCTAGGGGCAGGAAGACCGTGCCTCTGACTGACGTCACTCACTGAGCCGCCCATGGCCCCTGTGGGCTGTGCCTGAGGGACCCTTGCTGTTCACTCATAGAAGCTTCCAGAGCTGTGAGGGCCGCCTCGCACTTTCAGGTTGAAGTGGAGCTCAGAGCACCAGCCTGAGGCTCCTTTAGGGAGAAGTGGGCAGAGCGCTCCCCCTGCAGGAGGAGGGGCAGGCCCAGTCCCAGGCCCAGGCCTGGCGCTCAGGTCTCAGCCCAGGGAGGAGTCTGGAGCAGGGCCCTCAGTGTTGGGGCTCCCCTTCTCCCTGGGGTTCCCTTCTCCATCTCACATCCCTGCTGAGTCCTCCTTCCTGGATACACATGACGCAGCCTCACTGCTCACTCCCATTGGGTGTCTGCTCCCAGGTTAGAACATCTCCAGGAGCACCCTGGACTCAGATGGTCCCTGGACACAGAGGATGCAGGTCCTGAGGCCCCCCACCCTCCTCCTGCTGCTCTCGGGGGCGCTGGCCCTGACCCCCAGCTGGGCCGGTGAGTGCGGGGTCTGAGGGGGCGGCTGTGCGGGGACCAGCGAGGGGACCCGGCGGGGGCGCGGGGGCGCGGGGCCGGGAAGGCGCGTGTCAGCCCCGGCCCTGCCCTCCGTCCGCCCCCCAGGCCCCCACTACCTGAGGTATTTCCTCACCATCGTGTCACGGCCCGGCCGCGGGGAGCCCCACTTCCTCGTCGTCGGCTACGTGGACGACACGCATTTCGCGGTGTTCGACAGCGACGCGGCCAATCCGAAGGCGGAGCCGCGGGCGCCGTGGATGCAGCAGCCGTGGGTGGAGCAGGTGTACCCGGGGTATTGGGAGCAGCAGACGCGGAGGGCCAAGGGAACCGCACTGACTTTCCGAGTGTTTCTGCAGACCCTGCGCGGCTACTACAACCAGAGCGAGGACGGTGAGCCGCGCGCCGGGCTCGTCACGCCCCCCCTCCCCACGTACGGGCCAGGGTGCCCCGAGGGTCTGGGTCCGAGCGTCACCCCGAGGCGGCGGGACCCGCCCGGCCCCCACGGGGAGGAGTTGGCGGGGACTTTGACCCGATTTCACTTTCAGTTCAGATTCAGGCCCCGCGGGGCGGGCGGGGCGGGGCTGACCTCGGGGCGGGGTCAGGGTCTCACACCATCCAGTTGATGTCTGGCTGTGACGTCGGACCCAATGGGCGCCTCCTCCGCGGGTACCGGCAATACGCCTACGACGGCGCCGACTACCTCGCCCTGAACGAGGACCTGACCTCCTGGACCGCGGCCGACTCGGCGGCTCGGATCACAAAGCGCAAGTGGGAGGCGGAGGGTGTGGCAGAGCGTTACAGGAGCTACCTGGAGGGGGAGTGTGTGGAGTCACTGCGCATGTACCTGGAAAAAGGGAAGGAGACCCTGCAGCGCGCAGGTACCAGGGGCCCTGGGGCCGCCCCCTCTCCCCGGGGCTGGGGTCCTACAAGGAGATAGGACAGGGGGTCAGTGTCAGACACCCCTCCTTGGGTCGGGGAGGGAGTCCCCCTGGATGTCCAGGTCACGTACCAGAGGGACTCCCCTCCTCTCAGGGACAGTTAGGGGTGCAGGATCTCCTGGGGTGCAGGGAGACCCCCCTGCAATAACCCATCAGCGGTTCCCATGGGCCCTGCAGGGGCTCCTGGACCCTGGGAACCTTCTCTCTCAGGCCTTGTGCACTGCCCACAGCCCTGTGTCTGAGTCCTGACCCCAGCTTTTCTGAGTCACGTGCCCTCCACCCAGGTCAGGACCACAAATTCCTTTCTCCCCTCAGAGACCTGCCTCCTGCCCTGGGCTGTGTCTCTCTGAGTCTAGAACTTTCTAAAGACTAGGAGGTCCTTCCAGGTGCCTCTGTCCAGGCTGGTGTGGAGGCTGTGTGTTCCCTCCCCCACCCAGGTGTCTGTCCACTCTCAGGATGGTCACATGGGCGCTGCTGGAGTGTCCCATGGCAGATGCAAAGGTCCTGCATTTTCTCCCCTCCCCTCAGACCCCCCAAAGGCACACGTGACCCACCACCCCGTGTCTGCCCGTGAGGTCACCCTGAGGTGCTGGGCGTTGGGCTTCTACCCTGCGGACATCAGCCTGAGCTGGCAGCGTGACGGGGAGGACCAGACCCAGGACATGGAGCTGGTGGAGACCAGGCCTGCGGGGGACGGCACCTTCCAGAAGTGGGCGGCCGTGGGGGTGCCCCCCGGAGAGGAGCAGAGATACACGTGCCATGTACAGCACGAGGGGCTGCCCGAGCCCCTGACCCTGAGCTGGGGTGAGGAGGGCCGTGGGCACAGAGCCTCTTCTCAGGGCAGCAGGGGCCCTGGGGGACCTCAGTGGGGTCGGGGCTGAGGCCTGGGATCAGGGCCCTCACCCTCCCTTCCCTTCTCCTCCCAGAGCCGCCTTCTCACACCTTCATCATCATCCTGGGCATCGCTGGGGGCCTGGTTCTGCTGGGAGCTGTGGCTGGAGCTGTGATGTGGGGGAGGAGGCGCTCAGGTGGGGGAGGCGTGGGGTCTGAGTGTGCACTCTAGGCAGTGACAGCGCCCAGGGCTCTGATGTGTCTCTCTCGGCTTCTAAAGGTGAGACCTGTCGTGGGGAGGGGAGGGAAGAGGGGAGGACTGGGTGGTGGGGAGTCTGTTGGACACTGTGAGCATGAAGTGGGTTTGAGAATGTCACCAGTTACAGCCAATGACCTGAATCTGCTCATGATGATTGTCCTCCACAGCGTGAGGCGGCTGCCTTGTGGGGACTGAGTGATGGAAGATGTGTTCACGCTCCCACTTCCTGACTCTAGAACCTCTGAGCGGGGGGCTGGCCCGGCCCTGCTCCCCACATTTTCTGGTCCAGCAGAGGCGGCTGGGCCCTCACTATCGCTGTCTTACCTTCCTCATGCTCTGAGCTGCAAGCTGTTCCTTCCGCATTGAAATGAGGTTCTGGGGGTGACTTTGTTCATTTCTTGCCATGAAGGGTGGGTGGGTAAATTAAAGGAGAAGATGCTACATTTTGAGGGAAATAAATATAAACACCAAGAACTTTCCAGAGCTCATGTGTTTGCTGTGCTGAGCTGTCCCAGGTGTGCACAGGGGAGGTGGTGGGGACGGAGTGTGGTCGGGGCCTGTGCCCAGGGCGTGCTCAGTGCATCGTGTGCTTTGACGTGGTCACTCCCTGGCTGGGTCACCTCTCTGCTCCTCTGTCCTTGTCCCTCAGGGAACCCTGTCCCACCAGGACCTGTGGTCACTGGAACTCAGACCGCACTGCGGCCTTGTCACGTGTCCTAATGCAGCGCATCTTCGGGACCCTGGACAGCGAGGGCTTCCTGGGGCGGGTCAGCCTGGGCTCAGGCCTGGATGGGGCCCCAGCACCCATCTTCTGGGTGTTTGGTGTTTCTTTGATTTTGTAGATATTATGCCTGTTAGTGCTTTCATGTATGAGTTATGGTCTCATTCTCTGGGTGTCCCCGTCTGACAGCAACAGGGTACATGTTCCCCGTCAGTGTCCCGCAGGCCCAGGGTCCCTGCACACACGATCTGTGGTGTGGAGAGATGGCTTTTCAGGCTCCTCCTGCTCTGCCTCCTTCTAGGGCCTGAATGTTCCCACCCTCTGATCAGCTTGGTCTTTCTGGGGACCAGCCCCCACCCTGAAGCCTCCAGGCTTCTCAGCCAAGAGCCATCACATTACCATCCCAATACACTTGTCACTCAGAAGGTGCCCAGGGTGTTAGGAGCTCAGTGCCAGGAGTCAGGGGCAAAGACCAGACATTTCTCTCATCCCACAGTCTCTGCCCACAGGTCCATTAACAGCCAAAGGGTCCCAGTAGTTAAGGATGCTGGCACCTTACTAGAGTCCCACTCACTCATGAACAAGAGTCCAGTCCATCGTCCTATTGAGGATGGTTACATGGTCCACACATTGATGAAAATTGCCCAAAAGTTTTAGTCAGAGGGGAAACTCAAGTTCAGCCACCATGTGAAATTGGTGCCCACCTCCCAGGAGAGCAAAAATGAAAGAGTCAGACAAAGTCAGTTGTTAGCAGGAATTTGGACTCACTGTTTCTCTCCTATATGCCTGGTGGGAGAGGAAGTTGTTTCAAATACTGTGAAAATGTTCTGGCAACACTCACTACCTCCAGCATTTGGCAGGACTCACCACACCCACTGCCCCAGCAATTCCCCTCCTGGTTATATCCCCAAAGACACTCATACATATGTGTGCCAGAACATCCGGAGAACTTACTCATAGTGGCACAGTTTGCAAAATCTGCGTATAAGACAAATGCACGTGAGCAGTAGCGGAGGAGTGTGGTGTGTTTATAGGACAGAACCCTGTAGCCCTGAGAGTGGATACGCTACAACCACAAGAGCCAGTGGGATGACGATGGACATGATGTGGAGAGAGAGCAGGTGCAGGGAGGAGGCCCCTGTGACATCCCTTCCCTCAAAAGCTGACGGGACTCAGCTGTGGGGTAGAAATCTAGGTAGGGGTGAGTCGGGATGGGGCCAGTGTGTGACCAAATAAAACTGAAGAGGGTCCGCTGAGGACTGGAATGTTCTGTGAGTGTTGTTGATCGCACCTTCACCCTGAGAAAATCCACTGTATACATAGGATTTGTCCACGTCTCTCTGGGCATGTGAACCTTCATCTTTTCATCTATTATTAAAATTTTATCTTTGTAATTTCACCCCATTTCCTATTTGTTCTGGTTCTTTCCCAATTTTAGATTCTGAGGGTATCTCTCTGTCTGTCCTAATTATTACTTTCCCTAAATCCTGTCTGTATGTCAAGAATAATTCTTTCCAGGGTAAAACCTCAAAAGAACAAGCAGAAGCAGAAGTGGAGGAAGAGGAGGAAGAAGAAGAAGAAAGGGGAAGAGAATGCGGAGGAGGAGGAGAGCTAGTGGTTATACAGTGAGTCACCAAAGAGCAGGACTCTGTGTGGTTAAAGAAGCACATCATGGTCTCCTGTGGGGTCGTGTGGACATTAGGGACTCCCAGGACTCTGAGCAGGGTTAGCACAGCTCACAGGGGACAGTCTCCAGGCTTACCATCCCTGGGGCCCCCGTAGGAAGGACCGTGGCGTTTCCATCAGGGGAGAGACCAGCTTCCTGACCCAGTGGAGATGCTCAGCCTGCACCATCCTGGTGTCAGCCTGAAGTTGGGGGCAGGGGAGCCCTGAGGACGGTGCCCACGTGGGAATGGGGTGTGATTGTACAATGAATGGAGCGGGAGGGATGTGACGCAGCTGTGGGTTTCAGTTCACCCCAGAGAACAGCTGTGACTCGGAACTCAGACCCGTCCACAGGGAACATAGTCACCTTTTCCTGCCTGTTGTTCAGCTGCTCCTCAGGACCATCTGGTAAAATGCCAAATTACCAATAATCCCGCAGCGGCTGGTGGAGATTTGATTGGGGGGGAAAGTTGCTCCATTCAGAGACGTCCCTGACTCCCCATGCACAGAGTCAACCTTCCTTCCTGTGTCAGGTTTTAGCTGTAAGGAACCTGGTCCCAGCATACATCCATACATCCATCCATCTATTCATTCATCCATTCATTCATACATACATACATACATACATACATAGGTACATACATTCATCCATCCATTCATTCATACATCCATGCATTCATTCATCCATCCATCCATTCATGAATCCATTCATTCATCCATCCATTCATTCGTCATCCATTCATTCATCCAGCCATTCATTCATACATCCATGCATTCATTCATCCAACCATCCATTCATGAATCCATTCATCCGTCCATCCATTCACCCAGCCATCCATTCAACCAGCCATCCATTCATTCATCCATCCATTCTTCCATTCATTCATCCATCCATCCTTCCATTCATTCATCCATCCATTCATTCATACATCCATCCTTCCATTCATTCATCCATCCATTCATTCATACAGCCATCCATTCATTCATCCATCCATCCATTCATGCATCCATTCATTCATCCATCCATTCATTCGTCCATCCATTCATTCATTCACCCATCCATCCAGCCAGCCAGCCAGCCATCCAGCCATCCATCCAGCCAGCCAGCCAGCCATCCATTCACTCATCACTAATATGTAGTGAGGCCTCTGCTCCAGGCTTCCTGTCCGCCTGCTGCTTGTGTAATGGAGACAGAACACCCGCTTTCCAGCCTGGCCGTGTGGCTCAGGGTGAGGCTGGCCCAGGCACCAGGAGGCCCCAGGTTCCATTCCCTATTAGGGCACCTGCCCTGGTGTCTGACTGGATCCTCAGTAGGGGGCCTGCAGGGGGCAACAGATCCATGTTTCTACCTGCCTCTCCCTCTCCCTCCCTCTCCCTTCCTCTTGCTCTAAACGTCTTTAAAGCAAAGAAACTAATGAAAACCCCGCTCTCCTGGTGCGCACAGTGGGACAGGAAGGACCCAGGTGCCAGGGTTGCAGACTCCTCCCCGCGTGCAAGGCAGCCAATGGGCGTGTCTCTCAACATGGGTGCTCCCTCCCTCTCTCCCTCTCCTCCTCCCTCCCTTGCGCTCTCTCTAAAAGAGAGAAAAATCACTGGAAAAATATCCGCTAGTAAGAATTAACCTCTCCTATCTCTCCCTCTCTCTCTCCCCTCCCCACCTCTTCATATATAAAAGTTTATGTGTGTGTGTGTGTGTGTCATCTCATGTGAGTCTCACTTACTTGCATGTTGGATGTGCTCACACTTTAACGCCAATACAGACAGGACAGAGCAGGGCGGGCTGCGGCCACAGCGCTCGCTCCTGGCCTTCCATCCTCCCGCGGGGGCACCGCCCACCCCGAGGACCGGCCGCTGCAGAGGCTGGGGGCGGGGGGCGGGGCTGCGGCGTGAGCGGCGGCGGCCTGGGGCCCAGGAAGGGGCTGCGCAACCGGGGTCCCCTGCCTTCGCCTCAGCCCCGCCCCAACTCGACCCCGACCCCGACCCCCACCCTGAGTCAGGCTCAACACTGCCAGGGCCGCCCAGGCGTCGGTGGGCTCGGCCGAGGGGCAGGAGCCGCAGCGCTGGCTTTGGGCGATCACCAGGGTGCGGGGGGCACCACCCAAACTCAGCCGCCGGCGGGCGGGCGCAGTCCCAGCTCCACCCCCAGGGCCTGGGCCGCGTCTCCAGAAGCGCTCCCGCCGTGGCCCCGCGGCCGCCGCCCCCGCTGCTTGCTGGGCGCCGGGTCTGGGGCTGCGGGTCTCGGGGCACCGGAGCCTCTGCGGAGCCTCGCCCTGTTCCTGACTCCCTTCCCGCCTGCCCGCCCCGCGGCCACGGCTCACCCAGTGCTGACCTCCGCGCGGGGACCCCGGGCCCCCCGACAGGCCGTGGCCCAGGAGCCGAGGAGGGACTGCGGGCCGCGTCACGGCCGCAAAGGAGGGACTGGCGGGTCCAGGAGGGACAGTCGGGCGCTGGGGACCCGCCAAGGAGGCTGCGCGTCTTCCAGCATCTCTGTGGGTGAGTCCTGGGCTGGTCCCTCCCGCCGCCCCCTCCGGGAAGGCCTCCTGGTCGCCCTGCGCCCGCGGGGCCTCCTCGCGTCCCGGGCGCCGTGTCCCCAGAGGCGGGGGGTCCGGGAAGCTGCGTGCGCGTGGCCGTCTCCATGGACGCGCAGGGGACGGGTCTGCGCGGTGCGATCTCGAGTCCCAGAGACGCGGTCAGGGGACTGAGAGCGGGACCCCTCCATGTGGGGGGGGGGGTGTCTCCCACAAACACAGTCACCTCCTCAGCAAGTCGCCCCGCGCCAGGGCGCTGCCCTCGCTCCCAGCCTTCCCGCTGGAGGCCTGTCGGAGGAGACGCGGCTGGAGACGCCCCCGCCCCCCCCCGCCCCGCTCCGCCCCGTCCCCTGGGAACCCGCCCCTGGCCCCTCAGCAAGGCCGTCCGCTCTGGCTCCCGGGGAGGGGCACCCCTCTTTCTGAGAGAGAGGGGGGGCTGCATCAGGCTGAGCACAGTGTTCAGTGAGCAAAGGAGCCGCACGTACCAACCGTCCTGATGACAGAGGGGAGGCCAGGGCCTCCCTCACAGCCCGGAGCGCGTGGGTCCTGCGAAATGGGGGCGTGTGGAGTGAGCCCCCTGGTGCGCACCCTCCGGAGGAAGGCATTTCAAATGTGGGGACAGACACGCACCTGAGAGAGAAACAAACAAACCCCCACTTTACAGCCTTGGGGCTGGGCCGGGGCCGTGGCCTTTGGGGTCCACGTGCACGTGCTGCCCCCTGGGGGCGCCCAGAGGTGCGGGCGCAGGAGCCGCGTCCCTCCCGCGGGGGCGTCCGCACAGGAGACTCCCAACAGGACCGCGATTCAGGGGCCTCTTTACAGGCCCAGGAGCTCGGGGTGCGCCCCCCTCAGCTGACGGGCTCCGCACACTCCGGCTGCCCAGCAGGCGAGGAGCCGCAGGAGGCAGAGGGGGGGGGGGCTCAGAGGCCCCACGTCCCCGGGGTGTCATGGCCACGGGGCCCAGCGCCCCCTCCTCACCCGCACAGCCTCCCTGGGGGAGAAGGAAACCAGGTGTGGGGACCGGAACCCCAAAGGGCAGAGGAGCCCCCTGCGCTGCCCGCAGGCCAGAGCTGAGGCCCCGCAGCAGCACCCACCCCGCGGGGCCCCGCCCCTCACTCCTGGGAGGGCCCCCCGCGGGTCGGGGCCCAGGAGGGAGACGCCCCAGCACCAGGCCGGGCTCCTGGGCGGCGGGTCCCGCTCCGGGGCCTGAAGGGGCGACAGCGCCACCCCCTCTGCTGCGCTCAGCTCAGCGGGTCTGAGGGCCGCCCCCTCCTTGGACCGTCCTCAGGGGGAGCCTTTGCGAGGACGCCGGGCTGGGCTCCGGACGCCACGGAGGGGAACCCGGGCCGCGGGCCATCCACAGACGGAGCCTGACCGTGAGGGCTCGGCGGACGGGCCGCTCTGCGCGGGGGAGGCGGCGGGGAAGCCGGACGAGCGGCGGGAGACCCGCACAGGCCCAGCCAGGAGCGCGCAGCCCCGAGGGGAGGGGAGGGGGTGCTGGGGGCGGACGCACCCAGACAGGAGCGAGCTGAGCCCAGGAGCCAGGTGCCCGCCTGGGCCGCCCCGGCAGCTGCAGAGGAGGCTCCGGGGCGCCGTCCCCCCGCCGGGCCTCCCCTGGAGCTCAAGGCCAAGGCCCCCTGCAGCTGAGCGGCTAGCGACCGCGGGCGGCTGCGGCCAAGCGGGCCCGGCCACAGGGAGCCCCGGCCCCTGAGGCCCCTGCGAACCCGCGAGCGGCGGCGGCGCTGGAGCGCGTGGGCCTCGGGGCTGCGTGGGGAGCTGAGGGCCGCCGCCCGGCAGGAGGGGTTCCCGGTGGAAGCACCCCGAGACCAGGCTGCTTCTGTGGCCCCGGGGCCGGAAGGAGACTCGGGGACCCCTCGGCGCCCCGCTGCATCTCAGGACCCAGGGGCCCGCCTGGGGCGCCGACCAGTTCCCTCCGCGAGGAGGCCCGCAGCCTGGACCTGCCCTGCCGCGTCCTGTCCGCGTTTGGGGGGCGGGTCCCGGGACTCGGGCTCACCGCCAGTGCAGGGGCTCCTCCCGGGGGGTGCGGGGACGGGGTCACGGAGCAGAAGGCCCAGAATAAAGCGGGGGCACAGCCCCCACCCCGGGTCTCAAGGGCAGCAGCGGAGATGCAGACAGAGCCGCGCAGCGCCCCCTGCGGGCCGGGCCTGGGCAGCAGGAGGCAGCCGCCGCCCCAGGGCGCACAGGGACCCGCTGGCTCCTTGCTGACCTCAAACTGGGGCCGCCGGCGGGCCCCCCCAGGCCCTGGCCCCGGGGCGTCCCTATTCGCAGGGGAACCCGTGGGGGACGCGGGGCCCATAGCCCTGTAACGGGTGCCACCCGCACGGGCGTCCTCTGAGCCCCGGGCGCTTCCGGGCCTGAGGCGGAGGCTGTCCCTCCGGGGAGCGGGCTGCTGTGTTCCCGGGGCAGAGGCGCTGCGGCAGGTGCGGTGACCGGGCTCGGCCTCTGGGGACATAACTGGGACCGTGTCATTAGGAACCATCACCGGTTCCCACGGGAGAGCCGAGCCGGGAAGGCCTGGGAGCTGCGCCCCGCTGGGCCAGCAGCTGCTCCCCCCCCCACCCCCAGCTGGGAGAGTAGAGATGGTCCTCCTTTTACATCTTAGGGAGCCACATGGACACAGAACGCAGTCCCCACGCAGCTCTGCAGAGCATCCTCTGACCGGCAGGGAAGCTGGAGAGAGCCAGGCGCGGAGCTCACTGTCTGCCTCTCCGATGGGAAGGACAGTGTGGGTGGTGACGCCCCATGAGCACCACTGTCTGTCCGGGACTGGGAACCGCACTTTGGGGGGAAGGGGAGGCCAGTGCTGGGATGGGGGCGGGGCGGGGCGGGAGGCAGCAGGGCCCGTCCCAGAAAGAGGCTGGTGCTGGGAGAAAGGCCACAGCATGGCCCTCACCCACCAGCCAGGGGAGCGGGGCTGGCAGAGGTGCGTGGGGAGAAGGGAGGCCATGGCTGGTCCAGATGGACAAGGGCTCCTTTCTCCGCAGGCGGGAACTTTAAGAACAAAACATTGCTTCCGGGTCAGGCTGCGCTGGCATTTCTGGGGGAATGGTCGCTGAGGGCCAGGCCAGGGGGCAGGCGAGTGGTGGCACAGGCTGCTGAGTGGAGGCGATGGTGTCTGTCGCTCTCACAGCAGGAAGGGGAGACGCTTCTCTCCAACACTGTCCAGGGCCCATGTGTGTGAGAGCGCTGGGTTTCACTGGTTTTAGGAAAACTCGGCATTTCTCACAGGAAAACGCAGCCCCTCTGCAAGGTGCTCCTTAATTCTGTCCCAACTTGTATGTCAGTCATCTGTGAGTCTCTCCATGCCGCAGTGCCTGCTCCTTTGTGAGGGACCCACACGGCGTCTTCATTACAAGGTTACTTGTACTTGTCTCAGTGCCCTGAGTGCAATAAAAGCTGCTTAAAAATCCCTCCATGGGTGTGTTCTTACAACACAGGTGATTATTTTCTCAGGATAAATGCCCAGAGAGACATTTCTGTGCATAATGTGAGCACACTTATTACTGCGTCTTTCAATACATTTGCATTGATTTCAGGGAAGAAGAGAGGGAGGGACAGAAACATCAGTGATGAGAGTCAGTCATGAGCCTCCTGCACGCCCCCTGCTGGGGATGGGGAGGGTCACCAGGGCCTGTGCCCTGACCCTACATCAGAAGTTCACCTCCTGGTTCATAGGTCCATGCTCAGCCCCCTGAGGCCACCAGCCCCGAGGAGTGTGAGCACATTGAATGGCGGGGACTTTAGGGAAAAGCTTCCTTAGAAACTGTGTGCATCCACCTCCTTCCGCCTGCACCACAGGGTGTCTCCCTCCCTCTGCCCCCACTCCCTTCCTTTCCTCCATCTTCCCCAAACCCATGGATTTCCATTTCATCCCTGTTTCTCTTGTTCCACGTTCTCATTATTGTCCCCATGTGTCTGTCACACAGACAGGTGTTTGACATCCGCGCTTCTTCTTCCCACGTTGTCCCTCACGTGCTTCACTGGCGGATTGGGCTGTGGATGCTTTTAGACATTGGGCTTCGGAGCGAAGGACACGCAGCCCCCACGGGACCTGGTCTGACCCTCGAGGCCTCAGTGCTGTCGGGAGCTGGCCCGGAGCTCACAGCGGGGCCGGTTCCTCTCCCGTTGGACACGAGGCACCTCTCAGAGCGTCACCCTCAGACACGCCGTCCCGAGGCCATGACAAGGGAGACAGAGCCACACCACCCTCCCTGCGTCTACACACAGACACACACAGGCCGCACAGCTCATAGAGGACCACACAGCCCCCACGCGGGCTCATGGCAGCGAGGCCCCTTCTCTCCAGCTGCGCCCCATCCTCGCTGCAGGCGGCCTTGTCCCTGGACAGTCACTGAGCTGCCCACCCACAGCACTGCCCCCCTGACACCACCCATCCGATGAGCCTGCTTCCCCAGACCCTCCCCAGGTCGCCATCCAGAGCCCACCTCCTACATGTGCCCCAACTCCCCCTTCCCGCTAGGATGCCCCGTGGCCCCCGAGGGACGCCATCTCCCCCAGCAATGATGACTAACCCACCTCGCCTGCCCACAGGGCCCCCTGGGCTTTGGCTTAGGAACACTGGTCCACGGGGCCCTTTCTCTGTCAACATCTTGGTGCGTCTCTGAGTTTGATTCTGGGCCTGAGTTTGTCTCTCTGGAGTGTGAGGTTGACATGGACAAGTTTTATGTTTTCCTTCCTGGTTTCCACCTTTGGGTGTTGCTTTGAGAAATTCTCATCCACAACTGCAAACGCTTCACATATAATGTCCTCTGTGGGAGAGCATTCCAGGGCGAAGGGAAACGGGGCTGTTAGAGTGTTGGGGGGAGCTAAGGGGAGGAGCAGCAGGTAAGGGGTTCTAGGGTGGAATCTACAGTGACCTCCTCTGCTTTCTGTTCTCTAAGTACGTGCGGGGCCTCCAGGGAGCTGCGCCTGCTGGTTCAACAGACACTTTCTCTTGCAGGAAAGCCTGCTGTGCCTGCTCCTGTCACCGGGTCACCAAACACAGCACCGAGGTCCGGGGGATGCACACAGGAAGGCTGCAGGGAGGGGCGTTGTGAGCCCTTACACCCTGAGTGCGCTAACTCTCATCTCAGGTCATGCCTGTGCGCTCGGTGTCACATGCGTGTTAATTACAAGCTCCTGGGCAGCTGGGATTGAGGATCACCGAGACCCACACACACAACTGGCATCAGTGACACATGCAGCCCCGTGGCTTCCACGTGCAGACACGGTCACCTCCATCCGTCTGTGAGCCCACGTGGCCTGCGGGGCAGAGACTGGACACTGAGAGCATTCAGCCGGGCGCCGTCTCATGGGGCGGCTACACGACCCCCGGCGGCTGGATGACAGGTCCCTGAAGGGAAGTCCCTGCTCCGCACAGGAGCCACGTGTCAGGGGCGCAGTGGCCACGGCAGCTGGTGGCCGCCACGTGGGAGAAAGCGGTGCAGAGCGAGTCCTGGCTCACAGAATGTGCTGCTGGACAGACTGCTCCGCTGTGGGCGGGGCCTCAGGGCCAAGCACGCGGTCTATTTGCATAAAAGGGCCTGGCCTGGCAGGAGGGGGGGGGCGGTGGAGGGGGGCTCAGGGTGAGTGCTGTCCTGGGCACTGGAAGGTCTCAGGTGTGACCCCTGGTCAGGGCCTGTGGGGGAGGCAATCATCAGTGCTTCTCTCCCCATCCCCGTTCCTCTCTCTCTCCCGTCCTCTCTATCTAAATCAATAACAACATTTTTAATTAAAAGGAATAAAATAAAGGGCCAAGATGGCTGCTCCTACAGACATGTCAGGTGTCCGTGTGGGATGGGAGCGCTCACTCAGCTGGGGTGTAGACGCCACAAGAGGGGTCTGGGGGACTGGTGTCTTCAGGCACAAACTGCTCCCTGTCCCAGAGGGGACACCCCTGTCCCTCCCCCCACCTCCCAGGCTAAGGGCTCTCCCTGTGGGATTTCCAGGGTGAGCTCTCTTCTAGAAGGTCCCAGGGGCAATGCTGTGAGCTCAGTTTTGGGGCGCAGGATCCTCCTCATGGAGAGGGATTCTGGGAAGAGAAGAGGAGGCAGAGGCAGGGTCAGTTGGGATTCTCTCCCCGGTTTATCCAGAACAACCTTTCTCAAAGTGTGGTCCGTGGAACCCTGCAGTCTCTGAGAGCCTTTCCCGGGATGTGGGGTCAACACTGTTGGCAGGAGATGAAGGACATCCTGGCCTTTTCACTCCGCTGACAGGGGCGCTGAGGCCAAGCTCAGCACGAATGGGCTGACACCCGGCCTCCATCGTCGTTCCTCCCACCAGCACTGCCCTGCAGAGAGAAGACATACAGACAGAGAACAGAACCAGCTTCCCTTTAAACGACGCGGTGGAAGGAGGTGAAATTACTCTCTTCACTGAAGCCTCATCCTTCCATCCACAATATAAAACACCGTGGCCTCCGGTGGAGATGCCCCAAAGGTGAACGCGGTGCCTGCATCCGCCCACAACCACAGAACAATGACCCCCCTCCCCACAGCCGGCACTCAGAGCCCCTGGGATCAGCCCAACAGAACCTACAGCAGCCACAGACTCAGAGCCACAGGGAGCAGACTGCTGGCTGCCGGAGGGCGGGGGACTGGGCAGAGCAGGTGGAGGAGGAGGAACTACAACACGGTCCCTACAGTGTGGTCATGGGGGGGAAAGCACAGCACAGGGAACAGTCACTCATGTTGTAACAGCTGCATGTGAGGTCACATGGTCCTACATGTATGGGGCGATCCCTGTATAAGTTCTATGAATGTCTAACCACAGAGTTGTCCACTTAACTAATACAATATTGTACATCAAGTGTAATTGAAAAATAAAAAAAATTTTTAAAAAGAAGATATATACATATATCTTGCTTTCATTACACAAGTGGATTAATGTCTTAACTGTCTTTAATAAAAATGGAGGATTAAAATAACCTTATGTGATGACCTGGGAAGTACACAGAAAACCCTCTGACACATCCCAAGTGTCATGTACCAGGGAGATCATGTGTGTGAGCGGGGCTAGCCTCTTTCTCATGGGATCCCATGTTTACTTTTTAAAAAATTTCATTTCAGAGAAAAACTGAGAGGGAGAGAGAAACAGAAACATCCATGATGGGAGAGAACCATGGACAGGCTGCCTCCTGCACGCCCCGAACTGGGGATCCAGCCTGCAACCCAGCAGGTGCCTCACCGGGAATGGAACCCTGACCACCTGGTTCTTCGGTCCATGCTCAGCCACTGAGCCACTCCGGCCTGGCCCATGATCATGTAACAGAATGAATGACACAGACACTAGGATTGCTGAGATTGGGTGAACTGGCACACACTTTCTCAAACGGGAACGTGAGCTTCTCCCTTCAGGACATGTCACCTGGCAGGGGACAACGGACAGGCCTGATGTCTTGATGAAATGTGAGCCCCCGAGAGAAAACCAGAAGTTGGAACAGGGGTGTCCCACCACGTCAGCGAGACCCTCCCCAGTGCGGACACACTTTCCTAGGGGCTCTGTGGGAACAGACTCACATGTGAGCTTTGATGCCGGTGATTAATGCACCAGCACGGGGAGGGCTCTGGGACTTAGAGACACAGGCATCACTTTAACTAACCTGCATGAGGACAGAGCCACCCAGCAAGTCAGCCCTGAGGACGGTAACATGACAGAACAGGAAATATTCAATATTCCCCAGCCAGCGGGGCTCGGGGGTTAAACATTGATCTATGAACCAGGAGGTCACACTTCACCTTTTTGTCAGAGCATATTCCCGGGTAAGAGGCTCGATCCCCAGTGTGGGGCCTGTGGGAGGCAGCTGATCAATGACTCTTTCTCATCATTGATGTTTCTCTCTCTCTCTCCCTCTCTGAAATAAAAATATATATTTAAAAAACTAAAACAAGAAGAATACAGTCAATATGGTTTCAGGTCTCACTGTGCAGAGCCCTTTCAGAAACGACCACTTGTGTCGCTGCAGTGACTGTCACAGGGGAGCACCACACTGACCTGAAAAGGTCAGGAAAACGCTGCTCCTGCCCATTTCTGTGAGGCCTGCTGTGTCCTTAGAAGCTGCAGCCACAATAACAGAGAAAACGCAGAAGCAAATGCGAACACCCAGCGTCTCCCAGGGAGACGGGGAGGATGTGAAAGGGGAGCAGGCCCCTCCTCTCTCCTCCTTGTTCTCTGGGAAATGGGTGTTTTCCATAAAAACATGCCTCTGTTACCCTCTCACGGGCAGTGAGCATGCGACGTGCATTAATACTTGTTTCCCGTGTGATTCCGTGAGCGGTGACTGTGACAGACGGAACCACATAAACAGGGTTATTGGGGGCCTCCCTCCTGTGTGAGGTGCACAGAGATGGTGAACCCCAAACCTTGGAAAGTCCCTGAACAGCACAGCGCCTGGGCCCGGCCTCGGGGGACAGTGTGACGGGCGCTCCGCGCAGGAAGGGGATCTGGACCGAGTCCAGGGCCCAGGCCTGCACGCAGGTCTCAGCAGGGGACAGAGTCTGGGGGGGGGGGCAGCTCCGTGGTGGGGACTCCCCAGCTCCCTGGGTTCACTTCTCCTCTCCCAACCTGTGTCGGCGCCTCCATCCTGGATACTCGTGACGCGGGCTCATTCCTCACTCCCATTGGCTGAGCGGTTTCCAGCGCAGCCAATCAGCGTCACCGCGACTCCCGGTGAGAATCTCTCTGCTGAAGCGCCCGGACTCAGAAGGTCCCCCCGCGACACCGAGGATGCGGGTCCTGAGGCCCCCCACCCTCCTCCTGCTGCTCTCGGGGGCGCTGGTCCTGACCCCCAGCTGGGCCGGTGAGTGCGGGGTCGGAGAGGGCGGCTGTGCGGGGAGGAGCGAGGGGACCCGGCGGGGGCTCGGGACCGGGAAGGCGCGTGTCAGCCCCGGCCCTGCCCTCCGTCCGCCCCCCAGGCCCCCACTCCCTGAGGTATTTCTACACCATCGTGTCCCGGCCCGGCCGCGGGAAGCCCCGCTTCCTCGCCGTTGGCTACGTGGACGACACGCAGTTCGTGCGGTTCGACAGCGACGCGGCGAGTCCGAGGATGGAGCCGCGGGCGCCATGGATGCAGCAGCCGTGGGTGGAGCGTGAGAGGCAGGGGTATTGGGAGGAGCAGATGCTGAGGGCCAAGGAAACCGCACAGCTGTGAGGGGCCGCCTCGCACGTTCAGGGTGAAGTGGAGCTCAGAGCACCAGCCTGAGGCTCCTTTAGGGAGAAGTGGGCAGAGCGCTCCCGCTGCAGGAGGAGGGGCAGGCCCAGTCCCAGGCCCAGGCCTGGCGCTCAGGTCTCAGCCCAGGGAGGAGTCTGGAGCAGGGCCCTCAGTGTTGGGGCTCCCCTTCTCCCTGGGGTTCCCTTCTCCATCTCACATCCCTGCTGAGTCCTCCTTCCCGGATACGCATGACGCAGCCTCACTGCTCACTCCCATTGGGTGTCTGGTCCCAGGTTATAACATCTCCAGGAGCACCCTGGACTCAGATGGTCCCTGGACACCGAGGATGCAGGTCCTGAGGCCCCCCACCCTCCTCCTGCTGCTCTCGGGGGCGCTGGTCCTGACCCCCAGCTGGGCCGGTGAGTGCGGGGTCAGAGGGGGCGGCTGTGCGGGGAGAAGCGAGGGGACCCGAGGGGGGGCGCGAGGCCGGGAAGGCGCGTGTCACCCCCGGCCCTGCCCTCCGTCCGCCCCCCAGGCCCCCACTCCCTGAGGTATTTCGACACGGCCGTGTCCCGGCCCGGCCGCGGGGAGCCCCTTTACCTCTCCGTCGGCTACGTGGACGACACGCAGTTCGTGGGGTTCGACAGCGACGCGGCGAATCCGAGGGAAGAACCGCGGGCGCCGTGGATGCAGCAGCCGTGGGTGGAGCAGGTGTACCCGGGCTATTGGGACCGGAACACGCAGATCTACAAGAAGAACGCACAGACTTTCCGAGTGGGCCTGAAGAACCTGCGCGGCTACTACAACCAGAGCGAGGACGGTGAGCCGCGCGCCGGGCCCGTCACGACCCCCCTCCCCACGGACGGGCCGGGGTCGCCCCGAGGGTCCGGGTCCCAGCGACACCCGAGGCGGTGAGACCCGCCCGGCCCCCACCCGGGAGCAGCCCGCGGAGACTTTGACCCGATTTCACTTTCAGTTCAGATTCAGGCCCTGCAGGGCGGGCGGGGCGGGGCTGACCTCGGGGCGCGGTTGACCTCGGGGCGGGGTGACCTCAGGGCGCGGTTGACCTCGGGGCGGGGCTGACCTCGGGGCGGGGTCAGGGTCTCACACCTTCCAGAACAGATATGGCTGCGACATGGGACCCGACGGGCGCCTCCTCCGCGGGTACAGTCAGTTCGCCTACGATGGCACCGACTACCTCGCCCTGAACGAGGACCTGACCTCCTGGACCGCGGCCGACACCGCGGCTCAGATCACAAAGCGCAAGTGGGAGGCGGAGGGTGCGGCAGAGTCTTGGAGGAACTACCTGGAGGGGGAGTGTGTGGAGTCACTGCGCCTTTTCCTGGAAAAAGGGAAGGAGACCCTGCAGCGCGCAGGTACCAGGGGCCCTGGGGCCGCCCCCTCTCCGCGTGGCTGGGGTCCTACAAGGAGACAGGACAAGGGGTCAGTGTCACACACCCCTCCTTGGGTCAGGGAGGGAGTCCCCTGGATGTCCAGGTCAGGTACCAGAGGGACTCCCCCTCTTCTCAGGGACAGTTAGGGGTGCAGGCTCTACTGGGGTGCAGGGATACCCCCTGAAATAACCCATCAGCGGTTCCCATGGGCCCTGCAGGGGCTCTGGGACCCACGGGGACCTTCTCTCTCAGGCCTTGTGCACTGCCCACACCCCTGTGGCTGAGGCCTGACCCCAGCTTTTCTGAGTCACGTGGCCTCCACCCAGGTCAGGACCACAAATCCCTTTTCTCCCCTCAGAGACCTGCCTCCTGCCCTGGGCTGTGTCTTTCTGATTCTAGAACTTTCCAAAGACTAGAAGGTCCTTCCAGGTGCTTCTGTCCATGCTGGTGTGGGGGCTGTGTGCTCCCTCCCCTACCCAGGTGTCTGTCCACTCTCAGGATGGTCACATGGGCGCTGCTGGAGTGTCCCATGGCGGATGCAAAGGTCCTGCATTTTCTCCCCTTCCTTCAGAACCCCCAAAGGCACACGTGACCCACCACCCTGTGTCTGCCCGTGAGGTCACCCTGAGGTGCTGGGCGCTGGGCTTCTACCCTGCGGACATCAGCCTGAGCTGGCAGCGTGACGGGGAGGACCAGACCCAGGACATGGAGCTGGTGGAGACCAGGCCTGCGGGGGACGGCACCTTCCAGAAGTGGGCGGCCGTGGGGGTGCCCCCCGGAGAGGAGCAGAGATACACGTGCCATGTGCAGCACGAGGGGCTGACCGAGCCCCTGACCCTGAGATGGGGTGAGGAGGGCCTTGGGCACAGAGCCTCTTCTCAGGGCAGCAGGGACCCTGGGGGACCTCAGTGGGGTCAGGGCAGGGTCACAGCCCTCACCCTCCCTTCCCTTCTCCTCCCAGAGCTGCCTTCTCACACCTTCATCATCATCATGGGCATCGCTGGGGGCCTGGTTCTGCTGGGAGCTGTGGCTGGAGCTGTGATGTGGGGGAGAAGGCGCTCAGGATGAGGAGAGTGGGGTCTGAGTGTGCACTCTAGGTAGTGACAGCACCCAGGGCTCTGATGTGTGTCTCTCGGCTTCTAAAGGTGAGACCTGCCGTGGGGAGGGGTGGGCAGAGGGAGGCCTGGGTGATGGGGACTCTGTGAGACATTGTAAAAATGAAGTGAACTTTGAGAATGTCACCAGTTACAGCCACTGCCCTGAATCTGCTCATGATGATTGTCCTCCACAGAGTGAGGCGGCTGCCCTGTGGGTCTGAGTGATGGAAGATGTGTTCACGTTCCCACTTCCTGACTCTAGAACCTCTGATGGGGGGGCTGGCCCAGCCCTGGTCACCACACTTTCTGGTCCAGCAGAGGCGGCTGGGCTCTCACTATCGCTGTCTTACCTCCCTCATGCTCTGAGCTGCAAGCTGTTCCTTCCGCATTGAAATGAGGTTCTGGGGGTGACTTTGTTCATTTCTTGCCATGAAGGGTGGGTGGGTAAATTAAAGGAGAAGATGCTACATTTTGAGGGAAATAAATATAAACACCAAGAACTTTCCAGAGCTAATGTGTTTGCTGTGATGAGCTGTACCAGGTGTGGACAGGGGATGTGGTGAGGACCGAGTGTGGTCGGGGCCTGTGCCCAGGGCGTGCTCAGTGCATCGTGGGCTTTGACGTGGTCACTCCCTGGCTGGGTCACCTCTCTGCTCCTCTGACCTTGTCCCTCAGAGTACCCTGTCCCACCAGGACCTGTGATCACTGGAACTCAGACATCACTGAGGCCTTGTAACCTGTCCTAATGCAACGCATCTTCAGGACCCTGGACAGCGAGGGCTCCCTGGGGCGGGTCCGCCTGGGCTCAGGCCTGGATGGGGCCCCAGCACCCATCTTCTGGGTGTTTGTTGTTTCTTTGATTTTGTAGATATTATGCCTGTTAGTGCTTTCATGTATGAGTTATGGTCTCATTCTCTGGGTGTCCCCGTCTGACAGCAACAGGGTACATGTTCCCCGTCAGTGTCCCGCAGCCCCAGGGTCCCCGCACACAGGACTGTGGTGTGGAGAGATGGCTTTTCAGGCTCCTCCTCTCTGCCTCCTTCTAGGGCCTGAACGTTCCCACCCTCTGATCAGCTTGGTCTTTCTGGGGACCAGCCCCCACCCTGGCCGCTCTCCAGGACCCTCAGCCAAGAGCTATCTCATCAGCATCCCAAAGACACTTGTCACTCAGGAGGTGCCCAGGATGTTAGGAGCTCAGTGCCAGGGGCAAAGAACAGACATTTCTCTCATCCCACAGTCTCTGCCCACAGATCCATTAATAGCAAACATGTCCCAGTAGTTAAGGATGCTGGCACCTTACTAGAGTCCCACTCACTCATGAACAAGAGTCCAGTCCATCCTCCTATTGAGGATGGTTACATGGTCCACACATTCATGAAAATTGCCCAACAGTTTTAGTCAGAGGGGAAACTCAAGTTCAGCCACCATGTGATATTGGTGCCCACCTCCCAGGAGAGCAAAAATGAAAGAATCAGACAAAGTCAGTTGTTAGCAGGAATTTGGACTCACTGTTTCTCTCCTATATTCCTGGTGGGGGAGTAAGTGGTTTCAAATACTGTGAAAATGCTCTGGCAACACTGACTACATCCAGCATTTGGCAGGACTCACCACACCCAATGCCCCAGCAATTCCCCTCCTGGTTATATCCCCAAAGACACTCATACATATGTGTGCCAGAACATACGGAGAACTTACTCATAGCGGCACAGTTTGCAAAATCTGGGTATAAGACAAATGCGCATGAGCAGTAGCGGAGGAGTGTGGTGTGTTCATAGGACAGAACCCTGTAGCCCTGAGAGTGGATAAGCTACAACCACAAGAGCCACTGGGACGAGGATAGACCTGATGTGGAGAGAGAGCAGGTGCAGGGAGGAGGCCCCTGTGACATCCCTTCCCTCAAAAGCTGACGGGACTCACCTATGGGGTAGAAATCTAGGTAGGGGTGAGTCGGGATGGGGCCAGTGTGTGACTAAATAAAACTGAAGAGGGTCCGCTGAGGACTGGAATGTTCTGTGAGTGTTGTTGATCGCACCTTCACCCTGTGAAAATCCACTGTATGCATAGGATTTGTCCACGTTTCTCTGGGCATGTGATCCTTCATCTATTATTAGAATTTTATCTTTTAATTTCACCCAATTTCCTATTTGTTCTGGTTCTTTCTCAATTTTAGGTTCTCTCTGTCTGTCCTAATTATTACTTTCCCTAAATCCTGTCTGTATGTCAAGAATAATTCTTTCCAGGGTAAAACCTCAAAAGAAGAAGCAGAAGTGGAGGAAGAGGAGGAAGAAGAAGAAGAAAGGGGAAGAGAATGCGGAGGAGGAGGAGAGCTAGTGGTTATACAGTGAGTCACCAAGGAGCAGGACTCTGTGTGGCTATGGAAGCACATCATGGTCTCCTGTGGGGTCGTGTGCACATTATGGACTCCCAGGACTCTGAGCAGGGTTAGCACAGCTCACAGGGGACAGTCTCCCGGCTTAACATCCCTGGGGCCCCCGTAGGAAGAACCGTGGTGTTTCCATCAGGGGAGAGACCAGCTTCCTGATCCAATGAAGATGCTCAGCCTGCACCATCCTGGTGTCAGCCTGACGTTGGGAGCAGGGGAGCCCTGAGGACGGTGCCCCCGTGGGAATGGGGTGTGATTGTACCATGAATGGAGGGGGAGGGATGTGACGCAGCCGTGGGTTTCAGCTCACCCCAGAGAACAGCTGTGACTCGGAACTCAGACCCGTCCACAGGGAACACAGCCACCTTTTCCTGCCCGTTGTTCAGCTGCTGGTGAGGACCATCTGGTTAATTGCCAAATTACCAATAATCCCGCAAAGGCTGGTGGAGATTTGATTGGGAGGAAAGTTGCTCCCTTCAGAGACGTCCCTGACTCTCCATGCACAGAGTCAACCTTCCTTCCTGTGTCAGGTCAGCTGTAAGGAACCTGGTCCCAGCATGCATCCATACACCCATCCTTCTATTCATACATACATACATACATACATACATTCATCCATCCATCCTTCCATCCATTCATTCATCCATTCATTTATCCATCCATCCATTCACTCATCCACCCATCCATCCATCTATTCATCCAGCCATCCATTCACTCATCCATCCTTCATTCATCCAGCCATCCATTCATCCAGCCACCCATTCACCCAGCCATCCATCCATTCATCCATCCATCCATCCATCCATCCATCCATCCATCCATTCATCCATCCATCCATTCATTCATCCATCCATCCATTCACTCATCCATTCATTCATCCATCCATTCATTCATCCATCCATTCATTCGTCCATCCATTCATTCGTCCATTCATTCATCCATCCATCCATTCACCCAGCCATCCATTCATTCATCCATCCATCCTTCCATTCATCCATCCATCCATTCATTCATCCATCCATCCATTCATTCATCCATCCATCGATTCATGCATCCATTCATTCATCCATCCATTCATTCATCCATCCATTCATTCGTCCATCCATTCATTCATCCATCCATCCATTCATTCATTCATTCGTCCATCCATTCATTCATCCATCCATCCATTCATTCATCCATCCATTCATCCATCCATCCATTCATTCATTCATTCATTCATCCATCCATTCAGTCATCCATCCATCCATTCATTCATCCATCCATCCATTCATGCATCCATCCATTCACTCATCCATTCATTCATCCATCCATTCATTCGTCCATCCATTCATTCGTCCATCCATTCATCCATCCATCACTTCACCCAGCCATCCATTCATTCATCCATCCATCCTTCCATTCATTCATCCATCCATTCATTCATCCAGCCATCCATTCATCCATCCATCCATCGATTCATTCATCCATTCATTCATGCATCCATTCATTCATCCACCCATTCATTCATCCATCCATTCATTCGTCCATCCATTCATTCATCCATCCATTCACTCGTCCATCCACTCATTCATTCGTCCATCCATCCAGCCATCCATCCATCCATCCATCTATCCATCCATTCACTCATCACTAATATGTAGTGAGGCCTCTGCTCCAGGCTTCCTGTCCGCCTGCTGCTTGTGTAATGAAGACAGAACACCCGCTTTCCAGCCTGGCCATGTGGCTCAGGGTGAGGGTGGCCCAGGCACCAGGAGGCACCAGGGTCCATTCCCTATTAGGGCACCTGCCCTGGTGTCTGACTGGATCCTCAGTAGGGGGCCTGCAGGGGGCAACCGATCCATGTGTCTACCTGCCTCTCCCTCTCCCTTCCTCTCGCTCTAAACGTCTTTAAAGCAAAGAAACAAATGAAAACCCCGCTCTCCTGGTGCGCACAGAGGGACAGGAAGGACCCAGGTGCCTGGGTTGCAGACTCCTCCCCGCGTGCAAGGCAGCCAATAGTCGTGTCTCTCTACATGGGTATTCCCTCCCTCTCTCTCTCTCCTCCTCCCTCCCTTGCGCTCTCTCTAAAAGAGAGAAAATCACTGGAAAAATATCCCCCAGTAAGAATTAACCTCTCCTATCTCTCCCTCTCTCTCCCCTCCCCCACCTCTTCATACATAAAAGTTTATATGTGTGTGTGTGTGTCATCTCATGTGAGTGGCACTTACTTGCATGTTGGATGTGCTCACCCTTTAGCGCCAATAAAGACAGTACAGAGCAGGGCGGGCTGCTGCTACACTGCTCGCTCCTCGCCGTCCATCCTCCCGCGGCGGCACCGCCCACCCCGAGGACCGGCCGCTGCAGACATCAGGGGCGGGGGGCGGGGCAGCCGCTTGAGGGCCGGCAGCCTTGGGCCCAGGAAGGGGCTGCGGAACCAGGGTCCCCTGCCTTCGCCTCAGCCCTGCCCCAACTCGACCCCGACCCCGACCCCGAACCCCACTCAGGCTCATCACTGCCAGGGCTGCCCCGGCGTCGGTGGGCTCGGCGGAGAGGCAGGAGCCGCAGCGCTGGCCTTGGGGCGCTCACCGGGGTGCGACCAACCTCAGTCGCCGGCGGGGCGGGCGCAGTCCCAGCTCCACCCGTGGCGCCCTAGCGCGTCTCCAGAAGGGCTCCCGCCCTGGCCCCGCGGCTGCCGCCCCCGCTGCTCGCTGGGCGCCGGGTCTGGGGCTGCGGGTCTCGGGGCACCGGAGCCTCTGCGGAGCCTCGCCCTGTTCCTGACTCCCTTCCCGCCTGCCCGCCCCGCGGCCACGGCTCCCCCAGCGGTGACCTCCGCACGGGGACCCCGGGCCCCCCGACAGGCCGTGGCCCAGGAGCCGAGGAGGGACTGCGGGCTGCGTCACGGCCGCGGAGGAGGGACAGGCGGGTCTAGGAGGGACACTCGGGCGCCGGGGACCCTCCAAGGAGGCTGCGCGTCTCCCAGCACCTCAGTGGGTGAGTCCTGGGCTGTTCCCCCCCCGCAGCCCCTCCGGGAAGGCCTTCTGGTCGCCCTGCGCCCCGCGGGGCCTCCTCGCGTCCCGGGCGCCATGTCCTCAGAGGCGGGGGTCCGGGAAGCTGCGTGCGCGGGGCCGTCTCCCCGGACACGCAGGGGACTGGCCTGCGCGGTACTATCGCGAGTCCCAGAGACGCAGTCAGGGGACTGAGAGCGGGAACCCTCCATGTGGGGGGGGTGTCTCCCACAAACACAGTCACCTCCTCAGCAAGTCGCCCCGCGACCCGGCACTGCCCTCGCTCCCAGTCTCCCCGCTGGAGGCCTGTCGGAGGGGGCGAGGCTGCAGACACCCCTGCCTCCCCTCCCCGCTCCGTCCCTTCCCCTGGGAACCCGCCCCAGGCCCCTCAGCAAGGCCGTCCGCTCTGGGTCCGGGGGTGGGGGAGCACCCCTCTTTCTGAGAGAGAGGGGGGGCTGCATCAGGCTGAGCACAGTGTTCAGTGAGTAAAGGAGCCGCACGTACCAACCGTCCTGATGACAGAGGGGAGGCCAGGGCCTCCCTCTCAGCCCGGAGCGCGTGGGTCCCGCGAAATGGGGGCGTGTGGAGTGAGCCCCCTGGTGCGCACCCCCAGGAGGAAGGCATTTCCATTGTGGGGACAGACACGCACCTGAGAGAGAAACAACAAACCCCCACTTTACAGCCTTGGGGCTGGGCCGGGGGCGTGGCCTTTGGGGTCCACGTGCACGTGCTGCCCCCTGGGGGCGCCCAGAGGTGCGGGCGCAGGAGCCGCGTCCCTCCCGCGGGGGCGTCCGCACAGGAGACTCGCAACAGGACCGCGATTCAGGGGCCGCTTTACAGGCCCAGGAGCTCGGGGTGCGCCCCCCTCAGCTGACGGGCTCCGCACCCTCCGGCTGCCCAGCAGGCGAGGAGCCGCAGGAGGCAGAGGGGGGAGGGCTCAGAGGCCCCACGTCCCCGGGGTGTCATGGCCACGGGGCCCAGCGCCCCCTCCTCACCCGCGCAGCCTCCCTGGGGGAGAAGGAAACCAGGTGTGGGGACCGGAACCCCAAAGGGAAGAGGAGCCCCCTGCGCTGCCCGCAGGCCAGAGCTGAGGCCCCGCACCAGCACCCACCCCGCGGGGCCCCGCCCCTCAATCCTGGGAGGGCCCCCCGCGGGTCGGAGCCCAGGAGGGAGCCGCCCCAGCACCAGGCCGGGCTCCTGGGCGGCGAGTCCCGCTCCGGGGCCTGAAGGGGCGACAGCGCCACCCCCTCTGCAGCGGTCAGCTCAGGGGGTCTGAGGGCCGCCCCCTCCTGGGACCGTCCTCAGGGGGAGCCTTTGGGGGGACGCCGGGCTGGGCCGCGGGCGCCACGGAGGGGAACCCGGGCCGCGGCCCATCCACATACGGAGCCTGAGCGTGAGGGCACCGCGGACGGGCCTCTCTGCGGGGGGGAAGCGGCGGGGAAGCCGGACGAGCGGCGGGAGACCCGCACAGGCCCAGCCAGGAGCGCGCAGCCCCGAGGGGAGGGGAGGGGGTGCTGGGGGCGGACGCACCCAGACAGGAGCGAGATGTGCCCAGGAGCCAGGTGCCCGCCCTGGGCCGCCCCGGCAGCTGCAGAGGAGGCTCCGGGGCACCGTCCCCCCGCCGGGCCTCCCCTGGAGCTCAAGGCCAAGGCCCCCTGCAGCTGAGCGGCTAGCGACCGCGGGCGGCTGCGGCCAAGCGGGCCCGGCCACAGGGAGTCCCGGCCCCTGAGGCCCCTGCGGACCCTCGAACTGCGGCGGCGATGGGGCGCGTGGGGCCTCGGGGCCGGAAGGTGACTCGGGGACCCCTCCGCGCCCCGCTGCAGCTCAGAACCCAGGGGCCCGCCTGGGCGGCGACCAGTTCCCTCCTCGGGGAGGCCCGCAGCCTGGACCTGCCCGGCCGCGTCCTGTCCGCGTTTGGGGGGCGGGTCCCGGGACTCGGCCTCGCAGCCAGTGCCGGGGCCTCCTCCCGGAGGGTGCGGGGACGGGGTCACGGAGCAGAAGGCCCAGAATAAAGCGGGGGCACAGCCCCCACCCCGGGTCTCAGCGGCGGCAGCGGAGACGCAGGCAGAGCCGCGCAGCGCCCCCTGCGGGCCGGGCCTGGGCAGCAGGAGGCAGCCGCCGCCCCAGGGCGCACAGGGACCCGCTGGCTTGTTGCTGACCTCAAACTGGGGCCGCCGGCGGGTCCCCCCAGGCCCTGGCCCCGGGGCGTCCCTATTCGCAGGGGAACCCGTGGGGGACTCGGGGCCCATAGCCCTGTAACGGGTGCCACCCGCACGGGCGTCCTCTGAGCCCCGGGCGCTTCAGGGCCTGAGGCGGAGGCTGTCCCTCCGGGGAGCGGGCTGCTGTGTTCCCGGGGCAGAGGCTCCGCGGCAGGTGCCGTGACCGGGCTCGGCCTCTGGGGACATAACTGGGACCGTGTCATTAGGAACCATCACCGGTTCCCACGGGAGAGCCGAGCCGGGAAGGCCTGGGAGCTGCGCCCCGCTGGGCCAGCAGTGGCCCCCACCCCCCCAGTTGGGAGAGTAGAGATGGTCCCTCCTGTTGCATCTTAGGGGGCCACATGGACACAGAACGCAGGCCCCACGCAGCTCTGCAGAGCATCCTCTGAGCGGCAGGGAAGCTGGAAAAGGCCAGGCGCGGAGCTCACTGTCTGCCTCTCCGATGGGGAAGGGCAGTGTGGGTGGTGACGCACCATGAGCACCGCTGTCTGTCCGGGACTGGGAACCTCACTTTGGGGGGAAGGGGAGGCCAGTGCTGGGATGGGGGCGGGGCGGGGCGTGAGGCAGCAGGGCCCGTCCCAGAAAGAGGCTGGTGCTGGGAGAAAGGCCACAGCATGACCCTCACCCACCAGCCAGGGGAGCGGGGCTGGCAGAGGTGCGTGGGGAGAAGGGAGGCCATGGCTGGTCCAGATGGACAAGGGCTCCTTTCTCCGCAGGCGGGAACTTTAAGAACAAAACATTGCTTCCGGGTCAGGCTGCGCTGGCATTTCTGGGGGAATGGTCGCTGAGGGCCAGGCCAGGGGGCAGGCGAGTGGTGGCACAGGCTGCTGAGTGGAGGCGATGGCGTCTGTCGCTCTCACAGCAGGAAGGGGAGACGCTTCTCTCCAACGCTGTCCAGGGCCCACGTGTGTGAGAGCGCTGGGTTTCACTGGTTTCAGGAAAACTCGGCCTTTCTCACAGGAAAACGCAGCCCCTCTGCAAGGTGCTCCTTAATTCTGTCCCAACTTGTATGTCAGTCACCTGTGAGTCTGTCCATGCCGCAGTGCCTGCTCTTTTTGAGGGACCCCCACGGCGTCTTCATTACAAGGTCACTTGTACTTGTCTCAGTGCCCTGAGTGCAATAAAAGCTGCTTAAAAATCCCTCCATGGGTGTGTTCTTAGGACACAGGGGATTATTTTCTCAGGATAAATGCCCAGAGAGACATTTCTGTGCATAATGTGAGCACAGTTATTACTGCGTCTTTCAATACATTTGCATTGATTTCAGGGAAGAAGAGAGAGGGAAGGACAGAAACATCAGTGATGAGAGTCATTCATGAGCTTCCTGCACGCCCCCTGCTGGGGATGGGGAGGGTCACCAGGGCCTGTGACCTGACCCTGCATCATCCTTTCACCTCCTGGTTCATAGGTCCATGCTCAGCCCCCTGAGGCCACCAGCCCCGAGGAGTGTGAGCACATTGAATGGCGGGGACTTTAGGGAAAAGCTTCCTTAGAAACTGTGTGCATCCACCTCCTTCCGCCTGCACCACAGGGTGTCTCCCTCCCTCTGCCCCCACTCCCATCCTTTCCTCCATCTTTCCCAAACCGATGGATTTCCATTTCATCCCTGTTTCTCTTGTCCCACGTTCTCATTATTGTCCCCATGTGTCTGTCACACAGACAGGTGTTTGACATCCGCATTTCTTCTCCCCACGTTGTCCCTCACGTGCTTCACTGGCGGATTGGGCTGTGGATGCTTTTAGACATTGGGCTTCGGAGAGAAGGACACGCAGCCCCCAAGGGACCTGGTCTGACCCGCGAGGCCTCAGTGCTGTCGGGAGCTGGCCCGGAGCTCACAGCGGGGCCGGTTCCCCTCCCGTTGGACACGAGGCACCTCTCAGAGCATCACCCTCAGACACGCCGTCCCGAGGCCATGACAAGGGAGACAGAGCCACACCACCCTCCCTGCGTCTACACACAGACACACACAGGCCCGCACAGCTCACAGAGGACCACACAGCCCCCTGTGCGGGCTCATGGCAGCGAGGCTGCTTCTCTCCAGCTGCCCCCCATCCTCGCTGCCGGCGGCCTTGTCCCTGGACAGTCACTGAGCTGCCCACCCACAGCACTGCCCCCCGACACCACCCATCCGATGAGCCAGCTTCCCCAGACCCTCCCGGGGTCGCCATCCAGAGCCCACCTCCTAGATGTGCCCCATCTCCCCCTTCCCGCTAGGATGCCCCGTGGCCCCCAAGGGACGCGATCTCCCCCAGCAATGATGACTAACCCACCTCGCCTGCCCACAGGGGTCCCCCTGGGCTTTGGCTGAGGAACACTGGTCCACGGGGCCCTTTCTCTGTCAGCATCTTGGTGCGTCTCTGAGTTTGATTCTGGGCCTGAGTTTGTCTCTCTCCAGTGTGAGGTTGACATGGACAAGTTTTATGTTTTCCTTCCTAGTTTCCATCTTTGGGTGTTGGTTTGAGAAATTCTCATCCACAACTGCAAACGCTTCACATATAATGTCCTCTGTGGGAGAGCATTCCAGGGCGAAGGGAAACGGGGCTGTTAGAGTGTTGGGGGGAGTTAGGGGAGGAGCAGCAGGTAAGGGGTTCTAGGGTGGAATCTACAGTGACCTCCTCTGCGTTCTGTTCTCTAAGTACGTGCGGGGCCTCCAGGGAGCTGCGCCTGCTGGTTCAATAGACACTTTCTCTTGCGGGAAAGCCTGCTGTGCCTGCTCCTGTCACCGGGTCACCAAACACAGCACCGAGGTCCGGGAGACGCACACAGGAAGGCTGCAGGGAGGGGCGTGGTGAGCCCTACACCCTGAGGGCGCTAACTCTCATCTGAGGTCATGCCTGTGCGCTCGGTGTTACATGCGTGTTCATTACACGCTCCTGGGCAGCTGGGATTGAGGATCACCGAGACCCACACACACAACTGGCGTCAGTGACACATGCAGCCCCGTGGCTTCCACGTGCAGACACGGTCACCTCCATCCGTCTGTGAGCCCACGGGGCCTGCGGGGCAGAGACTGGACACTGAGAGCATTCAGCCGGGCGCCGTCTCATGGGGCGGCTACACGACCCCCGGCGGCTGGATGACAGGTCCCTGAAGGGAAGTCCCTGCTCCGCACAGGAGCCACGTGTCAGGGGCGCAGTGGCCACGGCAGCTGGTGGCCGCCACGTGGGAGAAAGCGGTGCAGAGCGAGTCCTGGCTCACAGAATGTGCTGCTGGACAGACCACTCCGCTGTGGGCGGGGCCTCAGTGCGGAGCACGCGGCCCATTTGCATAAAAGGGCCAGTCCTGGGGGGTGGGGGGCTCAGGGTGAGTGCTGTCCTGGGCACTGGAAGGTCTCAGGTGTGACCCCTGGTCAGGGCGTGTGGGGGAGGCAATCATCAGTGCTTCTCTCCCCATCCCCGTTCCTCTCTTTCTCCCTCTCCCGTCCTCTCTCTCTAAATCAATAACAACATGTTTTAATTAAAAGGAATAAAATAAAGGGCCAAGATGGCTGCTCCTACAGACATGTCAGGTTTCTGTGTGGGATGGGAGCGCTCACTCAGCTGGGGTGTAGAAGCCACAGGAGGGGTCTGTGGGACTGGTGTTGAAAGGGCGGGGAGAGACCGACTCCATGTTCCTTTTGTTCCTCGTCCTCCACCTCCTGGAGTCAGGTTCCAGCCCTAGAACTTCTCCAAGAGCCCAACCCACACCTTTGAATTAGCCAATAGAAATGCAAGAGGAAAGTAAGCCGCGCCCTGCCCCCATGTGCAACCTGACCCCGACCAATCAGCGGAGGCCACACTACCTCACCCCTCCTACCTCTCCCAGGCCCCCTATAAATCATCGGGTTTGGGTTCTGGGGCTCTCTCTCTCTCTCCACCTCGCCGCTGTGCCGGTGTGTGTGTGTGGGGGGGGGACTGAGCTCGAGCTAGCTCGATTAAAGGCTCTTTGCTTTTGCATCGGACTCGGCTCCCTGGTGGTCTTTGGGGATCACGAAATCTGGGCATAACATTTGGGGGCTCGCCCGGGATCCCCAAGAACCTCAAGGGACCCCCGATCCGTAGAGTCTGACTGGCCACGGTAGGTGTCTGTCTGTTCCTTGTCTCTTTTGTGTGAGCTCATTTCTGGATCTCTGGCAGTGCCCGAAGCGGTCTAGGTGGACGCACCGGAGGACCACGGGTGGGAGGAATCGGGAGACGTCCCGATCCTCCTTCAGGAGGGACGTGTATTCCCCTCAAACCTCTGGGACGAGGTGGGTCACTCCCACCGATCGGCGTGAGGCCGTCGTCTGCACTTTCGGTTTTGTCAGTTTTGTTCCAACGGACTCGCGTTGGAAAGCTTGTCTCAAGGGCCCTTTGTTTGTCTGCGTCTGTGTTTTTCTGTTTTGTTTTGTGGACTCTCTTGACGGACATCATGGGACAGACTCAAACCACTCCTTTAAGCATTATGGTTGATCATTTCAAAGAGGTTAAGGGAAGAGCTAGCAACCTCAGTGTAGAGGTCCGGAAGGGCCGGTGGTAAACTTTTTGTTCTAGGGAGTGGCCGACTTTTAGTGTCGGGTGGCCGCCGGAGGGGACCTTCGACCTCCCCACCATCCACCGGGTGAGGGACATCGTCTCTCAGGCCAAGAAGTGACATCCTGATCAACTCCCTTACATTATTACTTGGCAGGACCTCGTGGAAGAGCCACCCTCCTGGCTTAAGCCCTTTCTGTCCCAGCGCCCCCTGGAGCCGAAACCCATACTTGCTTTGCAGGAAACGGAGAAGGTGAAGGAGAAGGACCTCACCCCGCCATCAGCTCCCCTCTACCCTGTCTTTCAGGGGGGAACTGAAGAGGAACTAATCTTTCCTCCCTCACATCAGCCCCCTAGGAGTCCACAGGGGGGCGATCCTCCCACGCGAGGGGAAGCGGACGCCACGGGGAGCAGAGTTCCGGGAGCGGCTGGGGGCGGAGTTCCGGGAGCGGCTACGGTTCCGGTGGGCTCCCAGATGCAGATGGCAATCAACCCCATCACTACTGGCCTTTCGCCACTAGTGACCTTTACAACTGGAAGGCTCAGAATCCTAAGTTCTCTGAGAAGCCAGCAGGGCTTATTGATCTGTTAGATTCTGTCCTTTTCACCCACCAGCCCACGTGGGACGACTGCCAACAGCTTTTACAGGTCCTGTTCACAACTGAGGAGAGGGAAAGAATCCTCAATGAGGCCCGGAAAGTGGTTCCAGGCGGGGACGGGAACCCAACCACCAACCCGGTCCAGATAGATGTCTCTTTTCCCTTAACTAGGCCTGAATGGGATTTCAACACGACAGAAGGTAAGGAGAGGCTCCGGGTTTACCGCCAGACTCTAATGGGGGGTCTCCGAATGGCTGCTAGAAAGCCAACTAATTTGGCCAAGGTAGGGAATGTTCAGCAGGAAAGGGATGAGTCTCTAGCTGTCTTTTTAGAATGGATCATGGAGGCATACCACACCTACACCCCCATGAATCCAGAAGCTCCTGAAAACAAGGCAGCTGTGATCATAAGCTTTGTAAACCAATCGGCTGGGGATATTAAAAAGAAACTGCAAAAAGTAGATAGGTTGGGGGAGAAGAGTTTAAAGGACCTACTGGAGGTAGCCGAGAAGGTGTATAATAACAGGGAGCCCCCGGAAGAAAGGCAGGCTCACGCTGCGGCGGCTGAGAGCAGCAAACAAACCCGAGACCTAGCTAAGATCCTGCTCGCCACCACCGCGGACTCTTCCGAGGAACGGAACCGGAACCGCCGTCTCCGCCAACTCGCCGGCAACCAGGAGGACGGTAAGGGGACCGCCCGGGGCGGGAGGCGGAAGCTGCAGAAAGATCAGTGTGCTTACTGTAGGGAGATAGGGCACTGGAAACAAGAGTGCCCGAGAAGGGCCAGCAAAAAGGGAGGCGAAGCGGATCGAGTGAAGGTCCTGGAGCTAGATGAACTGAGTGATTAGGAGAGTTGGGGTTCGGACCCCCTCCCCGCGCCCAGGGTAACTCTTAGAGTGGAGGGGACCCCCATTGACTTCCTTGTCGACACTGGAGTGCAACACTCGGTCCTCTGTACGCCTCAAGGAAAATTAACAAATAAGTCTTGGGTACAAGGGGCAACTGGTATGAGCCAGTATTCATGGACTACCTGAAGAATGGTGGATTTAGGGACGGGCTGGGTATCCCACTCTTTTATGGTAATTCCAGAATGCCCCTACCCACTGTTAGGACGAGACTTGCTCACTAAGATCGGAGCTCAGATAACTTTCAGACAAGGGGGGCCTCAGGTTACTGAAGGCAAGGGCCACCCCATTCAGGTCCTGACCATAAGGCTGGAGGATGAGTACCGGCTTCACCAAAAAGCCTCTCCAATAGAGGGCTACAGCGGACAACTGACGTGGACTCGGTTTCCTCGGGTTCAAGAACTCGCCCACCATCTTCGACGAGGCCCTGCACGAGGACCTGGGAATCCTAGAGCAAGTGAATGGGCTCCGGAAGAACCTGACCGACCAGCCCCTTCCAGATGCAGACGTCACCTGGTTCACGGATGGAAGCAGCTTCGTACGGGACGGGAGCAGGTATGCGGGTGCAGCTGTAGTCACTGAAAGGGACACTGTATGGGCAGAGGCTCTGCCCCCCGGGATGTCAGCCCAGAGAGCAGAGCTTGTGGCCCTCACCAAGGCCTTGACACTGGGAGCTGGAAAGCGGCTCAACATCTACACAGACAGCCGGTATGCGTTCGCCACCGCTCATGTTCATGGGGCAATCTACCAAGAGAGAGGGCTACTAACAGCAGAGGGGCGGACTATAAAGAATAAACAGGAGATACTCGACTTACTCTCAGCCTTATGGCTCCCTGCCAAATTGGCCATCATACACTGCCAAGGACACCAGAAGGCTGACGACCCAGTGGCAAGAGGAAACCGCAGGGCTGACCAGGCGGCCAAGGCAGTAGCCCTTTCTCCGATCCTCACCATGGCCCTACAGCTCCCAGACCCAGGAGACCCAGTTCTACCAGTTCAGCCAGGATATTCCCTGGAGGAGTTACAGCACATTAGGAAGCTTCCCCAAGCAAAGGAGGAGAAGGGGTGATGGTATATGCTGGAAGACATCTTGCCCAGGTACGGTTTTCCCGCTGAGATAGGGTCAGACAATGGACCAGCTTTTGTCTCGCAGGTAACGCAGGCAGTGGCCAAGGCCATTGGGGCAAATTGGAAATTGCATTGCGCTTATAGGCCCCAAAGCTCAGGGCAAGTAGAGAGGATGAATAGAACTCTAAAAGAGACCCTTACCAAATTGACCATGGAGACTGGCGGGGACTGGGTGGCTCTCCTTTACCGGGTTAGGAACTCCCCCTACACCCTGGGTTTTACTCCTTATGAGATCATGTTTGTCCGGCCACCCCCTATTATCCCTAACCTTATAGCCGAATTTCTTACAGAATTTGAAAGTCAAGAACTGTTTCTTTCCTTGAGAGGGCTCCAGAGGGCGCACGAGGACATTTGGCCGCGCCTCCGCACTATCTACAAGACCGGCCCAGCCCCGACTCCTCATCAGCATAAGCCCGGGGACTGGGTCTACGTCAAGAGACACCGCCGGGAGACCCTCGAGCCAGGTTGGAAGGGTCCCTACGTTGTGGTGCTGACGACCCCCACCGCTCTCAAGGTAGACGGCTTCGCGACCTGGGTGCATCACACTCATGTCCGGTCAGCAGACCCATCTGTGATCCGTGAAGACTTGGGGACTCCGATTTTATCACTGCAGGGAATTTGGGATGGTGTACCCTCGTGACCCAGGAATGTTGTTCAGTAGAAATACAAACCGACCCATGATTGGGCCTGTAAGTTTCAAGACAAGGGGGGAATGAAAGGGCGGGGAGAGACCGACTCCATGTTCCTTTTGTTCCTTGTCCTCCACCTCGTGGAGTCAGGTTCCAGCCCTAGAACTTCTCCAAGAGCCCAACCCACACCTTTGAATTAGCCAATAGAAATACAAGAGGAAAGTAAGCCGCGCCCTGCCCCCATGTGCAACCTGACCCCGACCAATCAGCGGAGGCCACACTACCTCACCCCTCCTACCTCTCCCAGGCCCCCTATAAATCATCGCGTTTGGGGTCTGGGGCTCTCTCTCTCTCTCTACCTCGCCACTGCGCAGGTGTGTGTGTGGGGGGGGACTGGGCTCGAGCTAGCTTGATTAAAGGCTCTTTGCTTTTGCATCGGACTCGGCTCCCTGGTGGTCTTTGGGGATCACGAAATCTGGGCATAACAGTGTCTTCAGGCACAAACTGCTCCCTGTGCCAGAGGGGACACCCCTGTCCCCCCCCCCACCTCCCAGGCTGAGGGCTCTCCCTGTCGGATTTCCAGGGTGAGCTCTCTTCTAGAAGGTCCCAGGGGCAATGCTGTGAGCTCAGTTTGGGGCGCAGGATCTGCCTCATGGAGAGGGATTCTGGGAAGAGAAGAGGAGGCAGAGGCAGGGTCAGCTGGGATTCTCTCCCTGGTTTAGCCAGAACAACCTTTCTCAAAGTGTGGTCCGCGGAACCCTGAAGTCTCTGAGAGCCTTTCCCGGGATGTGGGGTCAACACTGTTGGCAGGAGATGAAGGACATCCTGGCCTTTTCACTCCGCTGACAGGGGCGCTGAGGCCAAGCTCAGCACGAATGGGCTGACACCCGACCTCCATCGTCGTTCCTCCCACCAGCACTGACCTGCAGAGAGAAGACAGACAGACAGAGAACAGAACCAGTTTCCCTTTAAACGACGCGGTGGAAAGAGGTGAAATTATTCTCTTTACTGAAGCCTCATCCTTCCATCCACATTTTAAAACACCGTGGCCTCCGGTGGAGATGCCCCAAAAGGTGAACGCGGTGCCTGCATCCGCCCACAACCACAGAACAATGACCACCCTCCCCACAGCCCGCACTCAGAGCCCCTGGGATCAGCCCAACAGAACCTACAGCAGCCACAGACTCAGAGCCACAGGGAGCAGACTGCTGGCTGCCGGAGGGCAGGGGGACTGGGCAGAGCAGGTGGAGGAGGAGGAACTACAACATGGTCCCTACAGTGTGGTCATGGGGAGGAAAGCACAGCACAGGGAACACAGTCACTCATGTTGTATCAGCTGCATGTGAGGTCACATGGTCCTACATGTATGGGGCGATCCCTGTATAAGTTCTATGAATGTCTAATCGCAGACTTGTCCACCTAAACTAATACAATATTGTACATCAACTGTAATTGAAAAATAAAAAATATTTTTTAAAAGAAGATATATACATATATCTTGCTTTCATTACACAAATGGTTTAATTTCTTAACTGTCTTTAATAAAAATGGAGCATTAAAATAACCTTATATGATGACCT
Organism: Plecotus auritus; assembly: GCF_963455305.1. Classification (NCBI taxonomy): domain Eukaryota; kingdom Metazoa; phylum Chordata; class Mammalia; order Chiroptera; family Vespertilionidae; genus Plecotus; species Plecotus auritus. The sequence goes on along the minus strand of NC_137785.1, from coordinate 3,631,002 downwards.
GGGAAGTACACAGAAAACCCTCTGCCACATTCCCAAGTGTCATGTACCAGGGAGATCATGTGTGTGAGCGGACTAGCCTCTTTCTCATGGGATCCATGTTTACTTTTTAAAAAGTTGAGCCCTAGCTGGTTTGTCTCAGTGGATGGAGCATAGGTGTGCGGACTGGAGGGTCCCAGGTTTAATTCAGGTTGAGGGCACACGCTCTGGATGTGGTTTCAATTCCCAGTAGGGGGCGTGCAGGAGGCAGCAGGTCCATTATTCTCTCTCATTATGGATGTTTCTATCTCAGTCTCCCGTCCTCTCTGAAATCAATAAAAATATATTTTAAAAAATTTGATATCAGAGAGGAACTGAGAGGGAGACAGAGATGGAAACATCCAGGATGGGAGAGAACCATCGGTAGGCTGCCTCCTGTACGCCCCCCCCCCCCCGCACTGGGGATGGAGCCTGCAACCCAGCAGGTGCCCTCACTGGGAATGGAACCCTGACCTCCTGGTTCAGAGGTCAATGCTCAGCCACTGAGCCACACCGGCCTGGCCCTGTTTACTTAAAAGAATGAATGACACAGACACTAAGATTGTTGAGATTGGGTGAATTGGCACACACTTTCTCAAACAGGAACGTGAGTCCCCGAGCTAGTTTGGCCCGGTGGGTAGAGCATCAGCCTTCGGACTGAAGGGTCCCAACTTTGATTCCAGTCCAGGGCACATGCCCGAGTTGTGGGCCTAATCCCCAATGGGGTGAGCAGGAGGAGGCCAATCAAAGATTCTCTCTCATCATTCATGTTTCTCTCTCTCTCTTTCTCTCTCTCTCCCTTTGCTCTGAAATCAATAACTATATATATATATGTATTTTTAAATATATTTTATTGATTTTTTACAGAGAGGAAGAAAGAGGGATAGAGAGTTAGAAACATCGATGAGAGAGAAACATCTATCAGCTGCCTCTTGCACACCTCCTACTGCGGATGTGCCCGCAAAAAAGTTACGTGCCCTTGACTGAAATCGAACCTAGGACCTTTCAGTCCACAGGCCGACGCTCTATCCACTGAGCCAAACCGGTTTAGGTAATAAAAAAAATATTTTTAAATAATGAACATGAGCTTCTTACTTCAGGACATGTCACCTGGCAGGGGACCACGGACAGGCCTGATATCTTGATGAAATGTGAGCCCCCGAGAGAAAACCAGAAGTTGGAACAGGGGTGTCCCACCACGTCAGCTAGACCCTCCCCAGTGCGGACACACTTTCCTAGGGGCTCTGTGGGAACAGACTCCCATGTGAGCTTTGATGACGGTGATTAATGCACCAGCACGGGAAGGGCTCTGGGACTTAGAGACACAGCCATCACTTTAACTAACCTGCATGAGGACAGAGCCACCCAGCAAGACAGCCCTGGGGACGGTGACATGACAGAACAGGAAATATTCAATATTCCCAGCCAGCGGGGCTCGGGGGTTGAACATTGACCTATGAACCAGGAGGTCACAGTTCTCCTTTTTGTCAGAACACAAGCCAGGGTTAGAGGCTCAATCCCCAGTGTGGGGCATGTAGAAGGCAGCTGAGCAATGATTCTTTTTCATCATTGATGTTTCTATCTCTCTCTCCCTACTTGAAATAAAAAATATATATTTAAAAAACTAAAACAAGAAGAATGCAGTCAATATGGTTTCAGGTCTCACTGTGCAGAGACCTTTCAGAAACGACCACTTGTGTCGCTGCAGTGACTGTCACAGGTGAGCACCCACACTGACCTGAAAAGGTCAGGAAAACGCTGCTCCTGCCCATTTCTGTGAGGCCGTCTGCGTCCTAAGAAGCTGCAGCCACAATAACAGATAAAACGCAGAAGCAAATGTGAACACCCAGCGTCTCCCAGGGAGACGGGGAGGATGTGAAAGGGGAGCAGGCCCCTCCTCTCTCCTCCTTGTTCTCTGGGAAATGGGTGTTTTCCATAAAAACATGCCTCTGTTACCCTCTCACGGGCAGTGAGCATGCGACGTGCATTAATACTTGTTTCCCGTGTGATTCCGTGAGTGGTGACTGTGACAGACGGAACCACATAAACAGGATTATTGGGGGCCTCCCTCCTGTGTGAGGTGCACAGAGATGGTGAACCCCAAACCTTGGAAAGTCCCTGAACAGCACAGCGCCTGGGCCCGGCCTCGGGGGACAGTGTGACGGGCGCTCCGCGCAGGAGGGGGGTCAGGACCGAGTCCAGGGCCCAGGCCTGCGCGCAGGTCTCAGCAGGGGACGGAGTCTGGGGGGGCAGCTCCGTGGTGGGGACTCCCCAGCGCCCTGTTTTCACTTCTTCTCTCCCAACCTGTGTCGGCGCCTCCTTCCTGGATACTCGTGACGCGACCCCAATCCTCACTTCCATTGGCTGAGCGGTCTCCTGAGCAGCCAATCAGCGTCAGCGCGGCTCCGGTTATAACTCCTCCGCGGAAGCGCCCGGACTCAGAAGGTCCCACCGACTCGGAAGATGCGGGTCCTGAGGCCCCCCACCCTCCTCCTGCTGCTCTCGGGGGCGCTGGTCCTGACCCCCAGCTGGGCCGGTGAGTGCGGGGTCGGAGGGGGCGGCTGTGCGGGGATGAGCGAGGGGACCCGGCGGGGGCGCGGGGCCGGGAAGGCGCGTGTCAGCCCCGGCCCTGCCCTCCGTCCGCCCCCCAGGCCCCCACTCCCTGAGGTATTTCGACACCATCGTGTCCCGGCCCGGCCGCGGGGAGCCCCGCTTCCTCACCGTCGGCTACGTGGACGACACGCAGTTCGTGCGGTTCGACAGCGACGCGGCGAGTCCGAGGATGGAGCCGCGGGCGCCGTGGATGCAGCAGCCGTGGGTGGAGCGGGAGAGGCCGGGGTATTGGGAGGGGCAGACACTGGGGGCCAAGGGAAACGCACAGACTTACCGAGTGGACCTGAAGAACCTGCGCGGCTACTACAACCAGAGCGAGGACGGTGAGCCGCGCGCCGGGCCCGTCACGACCCCCCTCCCCACGGACGGGCCGGGGTCGCCCTAAAGGTCGGGGTCGGAGCGTCACCCCGAGGCGGAGGGACCCGCCCGGCCCCCACCCGGGAGGAGCCCGCGGGGACTTTGACCCGATTTCACTTTCAGTTCAGATTCAGTCCCCGCGGGGCGGGCGGGGCGGGGCTGACCTCGGGGCGGGGTCAGGGTCTCACACCTTCCAGAACATGTATGGCTGCGACGTGGGACCCGACGGGCGCCTCCTCCGCGGGTACAGTCAGTGGGCCTACGATGGCACCGACTACATCGCCCTGAACGAGGACCTGACCTCCTGGACCGCGGCCGACACGGCGGCTCAGATCACAAAGCGCAAGTGGGAGGCGGAGGGTGTGGCAGAGCGTGAGAGGAGCTACGTGGAGGGGGAGTGCAGGGAGTGGCTCCGCCTTTACCTGGAAAAAGGGAAGGAGACCCTGCAGCGCGCAGGTACCAGGGGCCCTGGGGCCGCCCCCTCTCCCCGGGGCTGTGGTCCTACAAGGAGACAGGACAGGGGGTCAGTGTCAGACACCCCTCCTAGGGTCGGGGATGGCGCCCCGTTGGATGTCCAGGTCAGGTACCAGAGGGACTCCCCCTCCTCTCAGGGACAGTTAGGGGTGCAGGCTCTCCTGGGGTGCAGGGAGACCCCCTGAAATAACCCATCAGCGGTTCCCATGGGCCCTGCAGGGGCTCTGGGACCCACGGGGACCTTCTCTCTCAGGCCTTGTGCGCTGCCCACACCCTTGTGTCTGAGGTCTGACCCCAGCTTTTCTGAGTCACGTGGCCTCCCCGTAGGTCAGGACCACAAATCTCTTTTCTCCCCTCAGAGACCTGCCTCCTGCCCTGGGCTGTGTCTCTCTGATTCTAGAACATTCTAAAGACAAGGAGGTCCTTCCAGGTGCCTCTGCCCAGGCCTGTGTGGGGGCTGTGTGCTCCCTCCCCGACCCAGGTGTCTGTCCACCTTCAGGATGGTCACATGGGCGCTGCTGGAGTGTCCCATGGCGGATGCAAAGTTCCTGCATTTTCTCCCCTTCCCTCAGACCCCCCAAAGGCACATGTGACCCACCACCCCGTGTCTGCCCATGAGGTCACCCTGAGGTGCTGGGCGCTGGGCTTCTACCCTGCGGACGTCAGCCTGAGCTGGCAGCGTGACGGGGAGGACCAGACCCAGGACATGGAGCTGGTGGAGACCAGGCCCGCGGGGGACGGCACCTTCCAGAAGTGGGCGGCCGTGGGGGTGCCCCCCGGAGAGGAGCAGAGATACACGTGCCATGTGCAGCACGAGGGGCTGACCGAGCCCCTGACCCTGAGATGGGGTGAGGAAGGCCGTGGGCACAGAGCCTCTTCTCAGGGCAGCAGGGCCCTGGGGGACTCAGTGGGGTCGGGAATGAGGCCTGGGGTCAGGGCCCTCACCCTCCCTTCCCTTCTCCTCCCAGAGCCGCCTTCTCACACCTTCTTCATCATCATGGGCATCGCTGGGGGCCTGGTTCTGCTGGGAGCTGTGGTTGGAGCTGTGATGTGGGGGAGGCGGCGCTCAGGTGGGCAGGGGTGGGGTCTGAGTGTCTGTCCCACTGGGGGTTCAAGCCCAGGTAGACGTGTGTCCCGCCTCATTCACGGGAAGCACCGTCCCCAAGCGTGTGATGGCCAGTGTGGGGCTCTGTGCTCATGCTTACTCTGTAGTGAGGCCCGTGGGAAATGAGGGACCACTTACCACCTGATGGTGCCGGTGGTGGGGACCCCGTTCCCAGCAGCCCCAGGTCAGAGGGCAGGTCCCTGCTGAGCACAGACTCCAGGAGGGCGGAGGGTCCCGTCCCCACACAGGCACTTCCCTCAGGTTTCCTGGTCCTGCCCTAGGTCTATACACTCAGTTCTGGAAACTTCTCTGGGCCCAGGACTAGGGCTTCCTTTAGGACCTCATGGCCCTGCCCCCTCCCTGGTCTCTCACGGGATGTTTTCTTCCCGCAGGTGGAAAAGGGGGGAGCTACGCTCAGGCTGCCAGTGAGTATGGAGGGGTGACCCTGAGTCCCTGGAACAGTGCAGACTGGAGCCATGGGGACCCCACCCCCATAGTTCCTCCTTAGTCTCCTGCCCTGGGGCTCTGACCCCGTCCTGGTGTGTCCCCCCCTCCAGGCAGTGACAGCGCCCAGGGCTCTGATGTGTCTCTCTCGGCTTCTAAAGGTGAGACCTGCCGTGGGGAGGGGTGGGCAGAGGGAGGCCTGGGTGGTGGGGAGTCTGTGGGACACTGTGAGCATGAGGTGGGTTTGAGAATGTCACCAGTTACAGCCACTGCCCTGAATCTGCTCATGATGATTGTCCTCCACAGCGTGAGGCGGCTGCCTTGTGGGTCTGAGTGATGGAAGATGTGTTCAAGCTCCCACTTCCTGACTCAGGAACCTCTGGTTGGGGGGCTGGCCCCGCCCTGCTCCCCACACTTTCCTGTCCCCAGAGGCGGCTGGACCCTCCCCATCCCCATCCCTGCCTTTCCTCCCTGGTGCTCTGATCTTCAAATTCCTGCTCCATATTGAAAGGAGACTGTGGATTGACCTGGTTCTTCAATTCTTATCCTTATTGGTGACGGTAATTAAAGGAGACCCTCTAATTAAATGTCTTCTGAGAGGAAATGAATGGAAGCACCAAGAATTTTGCAGATTCCCGTGTATTCTGTGCTCTTTGCAGGCGGGACGAGAGGGGCTGGGAGGACAGAGTGTGGTCGGGGCCTGTACCTGATCAGGGCTCAGTGCATGGTGGGCTTTGACGTGGTCACTCCCTGACCGGGTCACCTCTCTGCTCCTCTGACCTTGTCCCTCAGGGGACCCTGTCCCACCAGGAGCTGTGGTCACAGGGACTCCCATCCCCAGGCCTTGTCACCTGTCCTAATGCAGCGCATCCCCAGGACCCTGGACAGCGAGGTCTTCCTGGGGAGGTCAGCCTGGGCTCAGGCCTGGGGCCTGCCCTCCACCCTCCTCTCCTGGGTGTTTGTGGTGTCTTTGCTCTTGGGGACATTATGCCTGTTCCTGTGTTTGTGTAGGAGTTTTGGTCTCATTCTCTGGGTGTCCCCGTCTGACAGTATCAGGGCTCATTTTTGGGGTCAGTGTCCCGCAGGCCCAGGGTCCCCGCACACAGGACTCTGTGGTGTGGAGAGATGGCTTTTCAGGCTCCTCCTGCTCTGCCTCCTTCTAGGGCCTAAACGTTCCCACCCTCTGATCAGCTTGGTCTTTCTGGGGACCAGCCCCCACCCTGATGATCCCCAGGCCTCTCAGCCAAGAGCCATCACATCAGCATCCCAAAGACACTTGTCACTCAGGAGGTGCCCAGGGTGTTAGGAGCTCAGAGCCAGGGGCAAAGACCAGACATTTCTTTCATCGCACAGTCTCTGCCCACAGATCCATTAATAGCCAAAGGGTCCCAGTAGTTAAGGATGCTGGCACCTTATAGAGTCCCACTCTCTCATGAACAAGAGTCCAGTCCATCCTCCTGTTGAGGATGGTTACATGGTCCACACACATGAAATTGCCCAACAGTTTTAGTCAGAGGGGAAACTCAAGTTCAGTCACCATGTGATGTTGGGGCTCACCTCCCCGCATGGTGAAAATGACAGTCAGACAAAACCAACTGTTCACAGGAATGTGGACTCCTCTCTCATGTATTCCTGGTGGGAAAGTGAGTTGTGTCAAACCCGGTGGAAAATGCTTTGGCCGACTCCCTGCACCTGGAGACGGAGAGCAGGATGGATGTCGGGGAGTCAGAGGCTGAGCGTCACCCACGGGAGGACGGGAGATCACAAATGGGACGAGGGAGAGAGTGAAAGGCTCAGAAGGACAGATGGACCGAAGGGAGAGATGCCTGTTGGCAAACGTGTGGAGAATAGAGAAGCCCTACCCCTGTTGGTGAGAACGTCCTTGTACTCCAGAACCAGATGTTCAGCCCTTACGTTCCTCCAACCGCCCAACTTCAATGATGGCTCCCTTTCACGGGTTGGGCACTCCTACCGTGTCCCCCAATCTTCCCAATGGGGTGCCACACATGTGCTGTCACAGCCGGGAAAGTTAGTCAGGATGCCAGCTGTCCCACCCCTCCTCTGAAAGAAATAATAAAGGGAGTGGATTTAACGAGGTCACAGGATGCCACATATCTTGGAATTTAGGGGAAGTCGCTCTCTGCCCCATGGGACCCCTGTACATCCTGGGCAGAGACGGGGGAGAAAAGGGAACCAACTCCATTGGAGGCGTGAGGAAATCGGGATGAAGCAGTCGACGTGGAAACACAAAGGTGGGAATGGAACCCGGGTTTCTTCTCAGGGGATGCTGAGGGGCACCTGCTGGCATCTCTACCTGGACAGGAGTGACGGGACCACGGGTCTCCAATCCAATCAGGGACTCCACACGGCCCTTGATAGAAGGGAACTTTTTCCCGATGCATTGTGACCTTTTATTACTTCCCAGCATGCTTTTACTACTCCTGTGGACAGTGTAGGGATGTTACAGAGAAAGTGGTTGACTCATCAAGTCCCCAAACACATATGGACAAGAAACCGTAACCCGTTCTCCTGCATCCCAGCCGCGATGGGAATTCATGCCCCACACATTGCAGGGAGGGCAGGATGGAGGCAGGTGCTCAGAGCGGTGGCTGATTTCTTCTGGAGTCTGAGGAGAGTAACTGCCAGGGCAGGTCGGGAAGCCGCAGGACGGACCGAGAAAGACTTATGTCCCCCAGGTTACAACTGACCTCCCTGCCTTCCTTCTTGGCCCAGGATTGGTCCGTGACTTGCAGGTGGGAGTTTCTGTTTGTTACAGTCGTGAACAACGTCACGGTTTCTGCGTTCAGATCCTTTATGTCGAGCCTGAGAAAATACCGAGGGAGGACTCTGTTATTCCTCCGGGCTTGGTGTAAATGAACTGAATAAACTGACAAAATACAAACAGAGGTATGGATACAGGGAACAGACTAACAGATCCCAGATCCAAGGGAGTAAGGGGGACTGGCTAAAGAAGGTGAAGAGATTAGCCAGAGGATAGATACGCATCATAGCCAATGTCATAGACAACAGTATGGTGATGGCCAGTGGGCATGGGGGCTGGAGGCTGGAAGTCGGTGGGTAAAGGTAGGGAAAATGGGGACATCTGTAATAGTGTCAATAATAATAATGAAGTAAAAAAAATTGCTAAGACTAGATCTTAAAAGTTCTCACACCCACACCAGTGGTGACTAAGCGATGGGATGGATATGTTAACTACTCTTATCATGGTCATCAATTCACAATATATTCATATATCAAGTCATTCCACAATGTTACACGTCCATGACACCCCAATAAATCTGGAGGGGAAATAATATGGGACCAACACAAGCCAAAGAAAACACAAGGCAAGTCGGAATAGCATGGGAGGTATTGTCAGAAGTGGGCAGACGTGTGGACACAACGTTTATAGAAATGGTGGGTGGCAACCTCCAAGATGGTTTTCAATGGTCTTCACGCCCTTGAGTGGAGGTGGCCCCTGTGACTGGCTCCGAGCCAATAGGCAAAAATGAAGCGATGCCATTCCCTTCATGCAAGAGTAGGTAAGAGAGTTACTCCTGCCTGGCTGACCAACTCTACTGCCCTGCCGAATTTTAAATTTTTCTTTCTCAATTCTTACGAAAGGATATTGATTTGAGAGAGAGGAAGGGAGAGCGAGAGAGAGAGAGAGAGAGAGAGATCTTTTGCCTCCTGTAGGTGCCCCGACCAGAGATTGAACCCACAACCTAGGCATGTGCCCTGAGCGCAGACCCAACCTGTAACCTTTTGGTGTACGGGAGGATGCTCTAGCCAACGGGGTCACCATTCAGGGTCCAAGGGTTACTTTCTACTCTCATTGACTGGGTCCTAGCTCTAAGGATTCTACATTTATTTTATTTTCCTTTAAAATATATTTTTTGTTGATTTCAGAGAGAAAGGAAGAGAGCGAATGATAGAAACATCAATGATGAGAGACAATCATTGATCAGCTGCCTCTAGCACACCCCGCCCCTGGGGATCGAGCTCGCCACCCAGGCATGTGCCCTCGATTGGAATGGCACCTGGGACCTTCGGTTCGCAGGCCAGTGCTCTATCCACTGAGCCAAACCAGCTAGGGCTCCATATATTTTCAATATCCCAGCAGAGAACACCATTCTTCTCATTCACTAGGTATCTGGCGCTGGCCACAGCATCGGCCATCACCTTGGACAGCCTGGACCATCTCATCACAGAATTGTCCCAGTCGCCAAGGAGGACAGAGCCCAACGCACCCGACTGTCTGAAGGACACAATCTGGGTGTCCTAAACCCTCCAGAAGTTGCACAGTTCCTTCGTCGCCCAACTTATTTCCAAGCAGATTGATTTTTTTCAGAGTTTTGCTGCTGATAAGAACGGAGGCGAGGGATGCGCAGCAGGCACCGGTTAGCATACACTCTTCCAGCCTGTGAGAAGAGATGCAGGTGGGAGCTGGGCCAGTCCTTGGGGGCCGTGGTGGGCCGGGCACCTGGGTGTGGACCAGTGCCCCGAACACCTCCCTCCCAAGTTGTGCACTAGAGAATGTGCCCATAGAGCGTCGTTCCCAGCACCCAACCAATACATCCGCGTTTTCACTTGCCCTTTCCCGTTGTACTTATCCCCTCAGCTCTTCCAAAGTCTACACAGGAGATCCCCTCCCGCCAGGGACCTACCCCATGTTCTCCAACTTGCAGGTTGGATGTTTCATAGCACTACACAGCAGCTCCATCCCCGCATCCCCGATGTTATCGCTCCCCAGCTCCAGGCTCTTCAGGTTGGGGTTATTTTGCAGAACACAGACCATGTATTCACAGGCCTTAGCCGTGAAAAAGCAGCCGGACATCCTGCAGAGAGAGAAGGAGCTGGAGTCATGGCCGCCCGTCTCAAAGGATCTCAGAGCGTGAAGTGGTGAGTGTCCTTGAACCTCCCTCATGAGGTCCATGAAGAAGGGACTCCATGGAGGTGAGTGACGGAGCCTAGGAATCCCAGAACACCCATTCTAAGGATATAGGCACCCCTGTGTGCCTGGCAGCCTCATTGACAATAGCCCAGATCTGGAAACAGGCCGGGTGCCCCTCAGGAGAGGAGGGGAGAGAAAGCTGGGGCACATTTACACAGCGGAACACCACATGGCCGCACAAAGAAGGAAATTTTACCTTTTGAGACAGCATGGATGGACCTGGAGGTTCGGAAGCTCAGCGAAATAAGCCGGGCTGAGAAAGACGAGTACCGTGTGATCTCACTGATATGTGGAAAGGACCGAACAAACTGAAAACCAAAGTGGAGGCAGAGGCATGGAGGCGTGGATCAGAGTGACAGCGGTCAGCGGGGAAGAGGGACGGCTGCATAAGAGAAGCTGAAGGGCTGAGCCAGCGGATGTGCATGCACCACCCGTGGACACGGACAGGAAGTGGCAATGGCCAAAGGGAGAGGGGGCGGGAGCTGGGTGGAGGGGGGCAAAGACGGGGGGGATGGGGACTTCTGTAAGGCAAAGGCACCCAATCCACCTGTCTGTCTCACCCCACTGCCCCCCTCTCCGCTCTCCCTGTCCTCTCTCTCCCTCTCTCTCACTGTCTCTCTCTCTCACTGTCTCTCTCTCTCTCTCTCTCTCTCTCTCTCTCTCTCTCTCTCTCTCACACACACACACACACACACACACACAGTCTCCCCCTCCCCTCCCTCCCACTCTCTCTAGAATCAATGGCTGCCTTGGCGGAGCACCCTCAGTGTAAGGACCGGAATCGGGGATCGCCAAGGGCAGCGCCAGGTGTTCCGAGAGGCCCTGAGGACCCTGCGCAGCGACCGCCACCAGAGCGAGGACGGGGAGCCGCGCGGTCACGGACCCCTCCCCACGGACAGGCCCGGGTCGCCTTGAGCCCCGGACCGAGCTTCACCCGGAGGCTGCAGGCCAAGTCCCGCCCCTGGAGGAGGCCTCGGGGACTCTGACCGGAGGCATTTCAGCTGAGATCCATCCGCGAAGGGCTGCGGTCAGGGTCGCACACCTTCCAGCCCTCCTCTGGCAGCTCCAGGGCCTGGGGTCCTACAAGGAGAGAGGACAGGGGGTCAGTGTCAGACACCCCTCCTTGGGCTCAGGGCGGGAGTCCCCCTGGATGTCCAGGTCAGGTACCAGAGGGACTCCCCCTCCTCTCATGGACAGGTAGGGGTGCAGGCTCTCCTGGGTACAGGGAGACCCCCTGACATAACCCATCAGCGGTTCCCATGGGCCCTGCAGGGGCTCTGGGACCCACGGGGACCTTCTCTCTCAGGCCTTGTGCGCTGCTCCCACCCCTGTGACTGAGGCCTGACCCCAGCTTTTCTGCGTCACGTGCCCTCCACCCAGGTCAGGACCACAAATCCCTTTTCTCCCCACAGAGACCTGCCTCCTGTGCTGGGCTGTGTCTCTCTGATTCTAGAACTTTCTAAAGACTAGGGGGCCTTCCATATGCCTCTGCCCAGGCTGGTGTGGGGGCTGTGTGCTCCCTCCCCCACCCAGGTGTCTGTCCACTCTCAGGATGGTCACATGGGCGCTGCTGGAGTGTCCCATGGCGGATGCAAAGGTCCTGCATTTTCTCTCCCCTTCAGACCCCCCAAAGGCACACGTGACCCACCACCTCGTGTCTGCCTGTGAGGTCACCCTGAGGTGCTGGGCGCTGGGCTTCTACCCTGCGGACATCAGCCTGAGCTGGCAGCGTGACGGGGAGGACCAGACCCAGGACATGGAGCTGGTGGAGACCAGGCCTGCGGGGGACGGCACCTTCCAGAAGTGGGTGGCTCTGGGGGTGCCCCCGGAGAGGAGCAGAGATACACGTGCCATGTGCAGCACGAGGGGCTGCCCGAGCCCCTGACCCTGAGATGGGGTGAGGAGGGCCGTGGGCACAGAGCCTCTTCTCAGGGTAGCAGGGGCCCTGGGGGACCTCAGTGGGGTCAGGGCTGCGGACTGGGGTCACAGCCCTCACCCTCCTTTCCCTTCTCCCACCAGAGCCGCCTTCTCACAACTTCATCTTCATCATCATGGGCATCGCTGGGAGCCTGGTTCTGCTGGTAGCTGAGGCTGGAGCTGTGCTGTGGGGGTGGAGGCGCTCAGGTGGGCAGGGGTGGGGTCTGAGTGTCTTGTCCCACTGGGGGTTCAAGTCTTGGTAGACGTGTGTCCCCCCTCATTCTTGGGAAGCACCATCCCCACCCGTGTGATGGCCAGTGTGGGGCTCTGTGCTCACACTTACTCCTTAGTGAGGCCCGTGGGAAAATGAGGGACCCACTTATTCACCTGATGATGCTGCTGATGGGGACCGTGTTCCCAGCAGTCCTAGATCAGATGGCAGGTCCCTGCTGAGCACAGACCTCCAGGAGGGCGGTGGGTCCAGTCCCCACACCAGCACTTTCCTCAGGTTTCCTGGTCCTGCCCTGGGTCTATACACTCGGTTCTGGAAACTCCTGTGGGGCCCAGGACTAGGGCTTCCTTTAGGACCTCATGGCCCTGCCTCCTCCCTGGTCTCTTACGGGATGTTTTCTTCCCGCAGGTGGAAAAGGAGGGAGCTACGCTCAGGCTGCCAGTGAGTATGGAGGGGTAACCCCTGAGTTTCTGGGACAGTGCCTATGGGAGGCATGCAGGACCTCACCCCATAGTTCCTCCTTAGTCCCTTAACCTGGGGCTCTGACCCTATCCCGGTGTGCCCACCCCAGGCAATGACGGCACCCAGGGTTCTGATGTGTCTCTCTCGGCTTCTAAAGGGGATACCTGATCTGCGGATGGGGTGGGCAGAGGGGAGGACTGGGTCATGGGGATTCTGTGGGACATTGTGAGCATGAAGTGGTCTTTGAGAACGTCACCAGTTTCAGAAACTCCCCTGAATCTGTTCATGATGATTGTCCTCCACAGCGTGAGGCAGCTGCCTTGTGGGGACTGAGTGATGGAAGATGTGTTCACCCTCCCACATCCTGACTCAAGAACGTCTGATTGGGGCGCTGGCTGTAGGAAGCCCCCGATTGTCTTCACTATCAGAGAAGTGTAAACAAGGAGCTCGGAACGCTGGTGAACCTTGAGCCCTGGCAAGGGCCAGAGCTATGCACCGATTGTTGAGTCCAGACAGTGATGGCTCAAGCAATTTCCTGACCAAATAGTCTCAGAGTGAATCTTTCTAACATTTACTGACCCTTAAGATAGTCTGTCTGTTACCGGAATTGCCAGCCTGTCTAAGAGCTATTTGTATGTCCAAAGTTGAATAAAAGGTTGGCAAGGCCTGGGCACCTGGGGAAGTCCTTCCCATTGTGTTGGGCTTCCCGCCTGGCCCCCAGTATTTCCAAATTATTATTTCTTGTCTCCTCTCTGTCATTTGCGCGCGGCCCTCCTCCAGATTCCGAACCCTGAACCACACAGGACTTGGCTCACACATCTGGTGCCACAACAGGGGACATCTGGAGGAGAAGATTTCATCTAGATCGGAAAAATGAAGCTTTGGCAGCAAGGTAGAGAAGATTGCACCGGATAGGTGGGGAACAATTCACTGGATAGGTGGGGAAATTCACCACGTGCAAAGCCTACAGCCAGCTGCAGAAGATGCGATCTGTAAGTAGGGTGGTAACGTCTTTTTTTAAGCCAGGCTAGTGGGGCAGAATTCAGTTAAAAAGTAAGAAGCCGAAACCGGTTTGGCTCAGTGGATGGAGCGTCAGCCTGCGGACTGAAGGGTCCCGGGTTCGATTCCGGTCAAGGGCATGTACCTTGGTTGGGGGCACATCCCCGGTGGGAGGTGTGCAGGAGGCAGCTGATCAATGCTTCTCTCTCATCAATGTTTCTAGCTCTCTATCCCTCTCCCTTCCTCTCTGTAAAATATCAATAAAAATATATATTTTTTAAAAAAAGTAAGAAACTTTATTGTAGACTTTTGGTTTGCATGCTTAAGAATAAAGAAATTAAAGTGTCAGGAGGTATTCTCCTATAGTTTTTGCATGATGTTATAGAACATAACCCTTGCTTTCCTGAAGAAGGTACATTGGATCTTGAATGTTGGGAAAGATTGGGTCAAAACTTGAAAAAAGCTCAGCAGCAAGAGACATTTTCATTCAGCAATTAGCTTATGAAAATGCCAATGCTGATTGTAAGAAATGCCTGACGCCTCTGAGAAAAAAAAAAGTTCCATTACAGAAATAATTCAGGCTTGTCAGAACGTGGGGTCAGGCACTTTTCAAGCAAACTTACTTGCTGCCGCTGTAACACTGGGGAATATAAGGTGTTATAATTGTGGTAGAACAGGACATTTTAAAAGGGAATGTACGCAGCCAAGAAGGACACAAGGTGGCGCTCCAGGGAAAGGCGTGAGCCTTCTGCCTCCAGATTCAGTCAATGTAGATTCAACCTCTTTTATGTCCTAGATATTAAAGAGGAAATTATTAGATACCTGTGCATTAGTTATTGTTTATGGTTAGTTTATTAAGCACGACTTTAATTTAATTTAATAAGAAAGAAATGATAGATGGCCAGGCGATTGCTGAGTTTCCCCAGAACAAACAGAATGCGGGAATGGGGAGAGAGAATATGAGTGGTGCACGTGGCCAATAATACAGGTTCTAGGAAAATTCTCTGGGCTGAGGGAAGTATTGAAAAAATTACTAGGTCTTTTGGCGATCCTGTAGAATGGACGCCCACTCAAGAATGTTATTAAAAGTCTCATTTTTGCCATGTTTTTATTTCGCAATCCATCATTTAAAATTTAGACAAATGAAACATTTCCCAGAATTTAGGGATCCATCTGGGATTTCTGTACCCGTGAGAAGAAAGGCTAGCTTAAGAGAAAAGCGCGCTCTGCCCGATTTTGGGTGACTTCTTGAGCCCCAATGTCTTCACGGATGCTACAGAAAGAACTAAGACTGCTTTTTCTTTAACAAATGGCAAAAATGACACAAAATATACAGGTTATATTTGGACAATATGATTAATGTTTCCATAATAATGGTAATCTTTGAATAATAACGTAGCGCATTCCAAGGTTGCCTCCCAAATCTTGGGGGGGGGGGGCACTCCTGTTTCTCCACAAAATAAAAATAAAATAATACTTTAGCATTGAAGGCACTAAAAGTTAGCTCTGTTATGAAATTTGCCAAAAGAAAACGGCCTTGTTAATTGGCTTTGAAATCTTAAAGTTGTTAGAACACAAATAATAAAAGTAACTAAAATAAAGAATGTGTGGGCTTCCGGGGTCGGGATCCCCATCGCGGCCGGCTCCGGCTTCCCCTGGGTCAGGTACGCGGGAGGCCATAGCGTCCTCCTCGGCCCCGCCGGCCTCCATACCGGCGAGCACAGCGGCCCCCGGCCATGCCTTACAGCTGCAGACATTCCACTACCCCAGCCGCAGGCAGGCTGCACACGATCCCATTGTATCATTTCTACATTCCAAACGGATTCCCCCATGATTTTAAACACAACCGGCTTTCGATTGGGTTCCTACCAACCTAACCGAGCCTTGGGAATCTCATCACACCTACCACCTGTCTCAGGATCTGGTAAAAATCTTAAAAACACAGAAAGGATTTCTTGGAATGTTAATTGCAGGAACCTTTGCCCTCTTAATGTTAATGTCTGTGGGCATTGCTGCTTTATCTATGGTACAAACTGTTCACACTTCTCAGTTTGTACAACAGGTTAAGGAAAATATAACTAAGACCTTGTCTATACAAAAAGAATTGACAGCCAATTTGAGATTGAATTACCAGCCCTAAAGTCTACAGGACTTTATGGACTAGTGATAAAAACCACAGCCTAGAGCAAAGACTACCCTTGCAGTAATTTTTTCCAGATTTGCGTTGCTCCCGTTTGCTATAATAACACCTTGCACCCTTGGGAATCAATAAAAACTCACCTTCTTGGTGCTTGGGGTAAAGGTATTACAACCCTTGATATTTTAGAATTACAACAGCATATTGTGTAGTTATCCCAGGCAAACTTAAAACTAAATCCTTAGATGCCTGGCAACAATTTAAAAAGGACATGAAAGACTTCAACCCCTTCAACCGGATCTCCTTACATGTGCCTCAGCATAACCACTATTGCTTGTCTCATTTTTGTTCTCATATGTTTATTTCTAGTCTGCAGATACGGAATGAAGAGTCTTCAAGGGACTCGAACCCTTCAGGCGGCATTCCCTTTTCAAGGTTTACTAAGGAAAAGAAACGGGGGGAGATATAGGAAGCCACCCATTCTCTTCACTATCAGAGACGTGTAAACAAGGAGCCCAGAACCCTGGTGAACCTTGAGCCCTGGCAAGGGCCAGAGCTATCCACCAATTGTTTAGTTCAGACAATGATGGCTCAAGCAATTTCCTGACCAAATAGTCTCAAAGCAAATCTTTCTAATATTTACTGACCTTTAAGATAGTCTGTCTGTTACCGGAATTGCCTGCCTGACTAAGGGCTGTATGTGTATCCAAAATTGAATACAAGGTTGGCAAGGCCTGGGCACCAGGGAAAGTCCTTCCCCTTGCATTGGGCTTCCTGCCAGGCCCCCAATATTTCCAAGTTATTTCTTGTCCGGTCTCTGTCATTTGCGCGCGACCCTTCTCCAGATCCCGAACCCTGAACCACTCAGGATGTGGCTCGCACACTGGTCCAGCCCTGCTCCCCACACTTTCCTGTCCAGCAGAAGTGGGCTGGGCCCTCCCCATCCCTCCCTTTACTGCCTAGTGCTCTGAGCTGCAACTTCCTGCTCCCGTATTGAAAGGAGATTCTGGCTGTGACTCTTCATTTCTTGTCATGAAAGATTGATGGATTAAAGGATGGCTGAACATCTGAGAGGAAATTAATGGAAGCACCTTGAACTTTCATGGAGTCCATGTGATTTTGTTGCTGAGCCAGTCACAGGTGGAGACAAGAGAGGCTGTGAGGATGGAGCATGCTCAGTACATCGTGGGCTTTGACGTGGTCACTCCTGGGCCGGGTCACCTCTCTGCTCCTCTGACCTTGCCCCTTCAGTGGAACCCTGTCCCACCAGGACCTGTGGTCACAGGGACTCACATCCCCCAGGCCTTGTCCCCTGTTCTAATGCAGCACATCTCCAGGACCCTGGACAGCGAGGGGCGGGGACAGGGCGGGGGTCTCAAGTCAGCTTGGAATCAGGCTTGAGTCTGGCCCTCAGCCCCCACCTTCAGGTGTTTGTTATTTTTTTGCTTTTGTGGATATTATCCCAGTTATTGTGTGTGTGAATGTTGGTCTCATTCTCTGGGTGTCCCCGTCTGACTCAGGGTACATGTTCCCCGTCCTTGTCCCACAGACCCAGGTCCCTGCACACAGGAGCCCACGGTGGGGAGAGATGGATTTCCGGTTCCTGCTGCTCTTGCCTCCTTCCCCAGCCTCATGTTCTTGCCCTGAACTCTCGGGGGAACCAGGTTGTGGAGTTCGCACAGAGGAGGGTACCCCATTCCTCCTCTGAGATCAGGTCCTGCTGGGATTGTGCTCTGCCCGCTGCCCTCTCTCCAGCCTCCAGTGGGCTCCCAGGATGTGGGGAGGGGAGGCAGCTGCAGGTTTAGGGACACAGCGCTGTGGGAAGGGCAGGTGCAGTGAGCGCCCCAGGGGTACCCTGAGCTGCAGCCCCCCCAGGAGAGCTGAGCTGGGGCCACAGCCATGAGGTCACTGTGTCCAGCACAGGGAGGGGCTCCCCCTGCAGGAGCCGCGGCTGGTTGAGTGACAGGTGTGAGCACTGGGGTTGTCTCTGGGGCCTCACTGAGGGGGAATGGGAGACCTGCTGGCCCTTGGGCAGGTGTGTGGGGCACAGAGTGTGTAAGAGCCAGGGAACAGGGAGGGGTGAGGGTGAGAGAGGGAAGGGTTCTGGGGACACCACGGGAAGGGGACCCAGGTGTGGGCTGTGGGACAGGGCAGGGGCTGTTTGATGGGTGGTCAGTGTGGGCCTTGCTGGGAGGTGACCTTGAGGAGAGATTGGAAGGTCATGGCACAGGAGGCCCTCTGGAGGGAGATCTGCCCAGGCTGGAACCTGCAGTGCGCATGCCCTGAGGCAGGAGGGGTCTGGCCTCTGGGAAGAGCCAGGAGGCGGGTGTGGGTGGAGCAGAGAGAGATGGAGCTGAGACAGAGCCTGGGGGACCACATGGCGGGAGGGGGTTCGAAGGGCGGGGGCTGTGCTGAGGGCGGTGGGGTCCCAGGACAGTTTGGAGCAGGAGAGGGACGTGGGGTGAGGCCCCCTTGAAAGGGTTGCTGTGGCTGTTGTGCTGAGGACAGACCTGGGGGCGAGGGAGGCAGCAGCGGGGGAGCTGGAGGACCTGCGGGGTGCAGGCAGGAGATCCCTCCGTGGGGTGAGCTGTGGGGATAGTGGGCCGGGTGGGATTCTGGAACCTTCTGAGGAGGACTTGACAGCACTCCTCTGGGTCCATCCGGGGTCTGGGAGAGAGCGGGCACCGTCATCAGAAATGTGATTGGATGGAAGGAGGAGGATAGAGTTGCCCTCAGCGGAGATGGGGAGCCCAGGGAGCAGCATATATGTGGGGGGGGGGGGGCATCACAGAGGTTGGTTGTAGGAGATGTTGGGGGAGCTGTCTGCTGGGAACAAGGAGCCGGGGGGCTGGCAGGTGGACAGGAGCTGGAGGACGGAGGGGTGTCGCTGGAGAAACAGCCTTGGGCGGCGATGCACAGAAAGGCCATCTCGGGCCTTAAACAGGGACGCGGCCCCCAGGGAGCGAGGCTGCAGGAGACAAGGGGGAGGGACCGACCAGGACCCCGTGCTGAGCGCCCTGATCCCACCAGCACCCGCGCCCCCTCTGCAGTCCTGTCCCCGAGTCCCGAGGCCCCGGGTTCCCGGGGCGCAGGAGGCGTGGTCACTAGCTGAGACTCCGGGGTCCAGGGTGAGGGGCGCGTCGGGGTCCCCAGCGGGGCTGCTGCGGAGGCCGCGGGTCTCAGGTCACACGTTGAGCAGTAGGAACAGGGGAAGGACGCCCTGGGGTCGCTCGCGCCACCCCTGTGGGGCTGGAGACCCTGGTCTGGCGCCGAGTTCCCTGAGACAGGGCCTGGGAGGGGATGGGGGTGTGAGGAGCCCACCAGGGGTGCTGGGGCTCAGCCAGACTGAAAGCCGCTGAGGTCAGCGACAGAGCTCCCTGGGGGCGGCCTCACACCCACAGTGAAGGGTTTTGTGGGTTTTTCCTCAGAAAGGAAAGGGGGCCACTGTGGTCAATGATGGATGTGAGGCTGGGAGTGGCCTGTCATAGGGGGACTGGGGGAGCGGGTCCGGGTCAGCCCGTCTCTAACCTGTTCCCAGGAAGGCACAGCTGTGCTCCCTGTTGGGGACCGTGGACCCCACTTCTCCTGCCTCACACACAGCCGTGCGCATGCCATGGGCTCTGACAGGATGGGGGAGCCCCAGGTCAGGCTGAGGCCACACAGCCAGGCGTAGCCCAGCCCAGCCCAGGTCGGGCCCACAGGGACCCCTGCCACCTGCGGGCAGGGGAGCCACTGCCCACCCCTGAGTCCCCTGGCCGTGGCCCAGGGGGCGGACTGCCGTGTCTGCTACCCATGGTCCCCAGACACTGTTCCTGCCCCTCCCCCCCTGCCCAGTGCTCTCCACCAGCCCCAGCCCCTCCAGGTCACCTCCTCTGAGTCAGAGCCTGGCATGCGGTTGCCTGAGGGGGGAGCCTCAATTCGGGTGCAGATGCAGGAATGTTGGGGGGACGTGGGGTTCCCTCTTGTATGGAGGGACGTGGTCCCTGCCTCCCACCAGACTCTGCACGCGTGGATTCTCCTCGTGTGGGAAGAGCGAGCAGGGGCTGGGCTGAGGGGTGGGAAGAAGGGCCGTTTCCAGTTCTGGGGGCCAAGAGCTGGGGCTGGACCTTCTGAGTGCGGGGCGGGCGCTCAGGTTGGGCTGGGGAACCAGTGACCGATGAGTGACAGGCGGGAGGGGGCGCCTCTCACTGAGAGTCTGTGCGATGGGAGGGGTGTCCCTCTGCTCACCCAGGTCTCTGCTTCTCCGCCCCCATCTGTGTTCCTCCCATTCACCTCCGTTCCCACGGGACCCCCTGGAGGGAGCATCGCCCCCAGGGCAGTGCTCTGTCCCACAGCACCCCCCTCCGTCCTCACCCAGGGCTCAGGCTCCCATCCCCATGGGACCTGCCCTGCTGACCGGTGCGACCACACAGTGAGGGCTCCCACCAAGGTCATGATCTGCTGCCTGAACGCATGGCCCTCAGGGAAGGGCGGGCTCACTCTCACCGTTTATCACAGGGACCCAGGGAGCAGCCCGGTGAGGGGACGGGGCCAGGTGGGGAAGGTGCCCAGTGCAGGGGCCTCTGTCACGGGGAGTTGGCATGTGTCCCCCGCTCCCCCCCCCCCGTCCCCTCCAGCATGTGGGTGTGGCCACTGCTGCAGCAGCTCTCTGAGCCCCATGGTAAGGGCTTTCTATAAAAGCTTCACTAGGTGGACACCATTGACTGGATCATGGGCCATTGGGGATGGAACTTGAACTCTAGCCCCTGTCCCCCCTGGTTGGGCGCTGAGGCTGAGAGTTCCAGCCTGTGATCAGCTTGGTCTTTCTGGGGACCAGCCCCCACCCTGAAGCCTCCAGATCCTCAGCCAAGAGACACCTCCTCAGCGTCCCACAGGCACCTGTCACTCAGGAGAAGCCCAGGGTTTCAGGAGCTCAGGGGCAGGAGCCAGGGGCAAAGGCCAGACCCAGTCTCTTACCTCAGGGCAGAAATCAGGAGAGGAGGGTGGTCCCAGGAGAGGACATGGAACTGCGGGTGGTCGTCCCATGGGGAGGACAGGCGCTGCCCCACCTGTACCTGAGCTGCTTCTGCTGGCTCTGCTGGGCTGGGGGTGAGGGAGGACTGTGCTGGGGAGGGTCCCAGGGTGGGATTCCCACCAATGCTGGCCTTCCTGCGCCTCTCTGTGATCTAGAGTCTCCGAAAATGAGGGACCCGAGCCTGGGGTTGTCTTTGGGATCTGAGCCAAGCCTGGGGTGACAGGGACAGTGAGCTGCTCAGCCACGTGCATAGGGTCTGCTCCTTCCTCAGCCTGAGGGAGGTGTAGGCTTAGGTGTGGATACAATTGGAGAATAGATGAATTGGATGGGCAGACGTTGGGTTATAACTTCAAAATTCTAGCATAAAATAAGATCCATTCACACACACACACACACACACACACACACACACACACACACAGATACTTACTGAGAATCTCAGTGTGTGGTGTAATGGCATCTACACTAATAAAGGGGTAATATGCTAATTAGACCAGACACCTTCCAGACGTTCTTCCGGACAAAGCCATGGTGGCGGGGGCCAAGGCAGAGGCGGTTAGGGCGATCAGGCCAGCAATGGAGAACAATTAGGCTTGACCAGTCCAGCAGGGGAGGGCAGTTAGGGGCCATCAGACCATCAGGCCATCAGGGGAGGGCAGTTAGGGGCCATCAGGCTATCAGGGGAGGGCAGTTAGGGGCCATCAGGTCATCAGGGGAGGGCAGTTAGGGGCTATCAGACCATCAGGGGAGGGCAGTTATAGGCAATCAGGCCACCAGGGGAGGGCAGTTGGGGCTGACCAGGCCCCATGGGAGAGCAGTTGAGGGCAATCAGGTCGGCAAGCAGAGGTGTTTAAGGGTGATCAGGCCGGCAGGCAGAGGTAGTTTGGGGTGATTAGGCAGGCAGGCAGGTGAACCGTTAGGAGGCAGCAGTCCCGGATTGTGAGAGGGAAGTCTCCTGAGGGGTCCAAGATTGGAGAGGGTGCAGGCCGGGCTGAGGGAAGCCCCTCCCTGTGCACGAATTTCATACACCGGGCGTCGGGTTATGATATGAGGACCATGCGTGTTCCTTCCTGAAATCCTGCAGGGGATGCCCTATTCTCCGTCTCCCTGGGAGGTTGGGGCTCTTCTCTGTGTGTTCCCTGGAGTGTGAGTGTGAGCGTTGCTTTGTGTACATGAGGCAGCAAAGGGAGAGAAATCCCGAGAGGGACTATGTCCCCTGGGCAGGGCTCAGAAGCGGTTTGATGGGCGCAACATGCCGGCTCTGTCCTTCCCATTTGACAGTTTAATGTTTTATCCTCTCATCCCAGGTCGCCACATCAATCCAACAAGGAACCCAGTCCCGTCTCCCATCCCCGTGGCTTCTGCTCCTCCTGTGAACTCTGGGTGAGAGCTCACATGTCCCAGCCGTGTGAGCACAGTGAGCATGGAGAGCACATGGTGTGCACCCCCCCTGACCTCTGTTCTGCATTCACGTCCCCGTTCCTCTCTCCCAGGAGGAGGCAGAGGCGCAGAGTGGGAAGCTACATCCCCAGGCGGCACCAAGCTCACTCCTCAGGGACCCTGACACCAGGTCGGAGCTGTGGGGTCAGAGGCCGGAGCTCCCACCCCCTGCCCTGGGCTCCTCCCCACGGTGCTGTCACCATCCCGTGTGACAGATGAGGGAACGGGGTCCTGAGAACTCAATGCCGGGGTCCGGTGCCCTGAGCCAGCGAGTGGGGAGGGAAGAGGGGAGCAGATCTGGAGGTGCAGGAGCTGAGGGTTATGGGGCTCACTGGCCCCTTCCCGTGCGGCCTGCACAGAGTTTCATCAGCTGCACCCACTGCTCCTGAGGGAAAGGGCGTTTGGTGACTCTGTGATTTTAAAAAACTGAGGTCTCCCTGCTTGCACTCGGTAATGGCGTCAGGGTCTCTAGGGGCAGGAAGACCGTGCCTCTGACTGACGTCACTCACTGAGCAGCCCATGGCCCCTGTGGGCTGTGCCTGAGGGACCCTTGCTGTTCACTCATAGAAGCTTCCAGAGCTGTGAGGGCCGCCTCGCACTTTCTGGGTGAAGTGGAGCTCAGAGCACCAGCCTGAGGCTCCTTTAGGGAGAAGTGGGCAGAGCGCTCCCCCTGCAGGAGGAGGGGCAGGCCCAGTCCCAGGCCCAGGCCTGGCGCTCAGGTCTCAGCCCAGGGAGGAGTCTGGAGCAGGGCTGCTCAGTGTGGGGGCTCCCCTTCTCCCTGGGGTTCCCTTCTCCATCTCACATCCCTGCTGAGTCCTCCTTCCCGGATACGCACGACTCAGCCTCACTGCTCACTCCCATCGTGCCGGGGTTCTGGTCCCGGCATTAAGAAGGGTCCAGCAATCTGGAGAAAGGGCTGTGGGTCACTTAAAGAGCCCAGAGACCAAATATAATTTTGAAAGGCACTTGGGGGTCAGAGGAGCCTCGCTTAAGAAACTGAGATCTCCTGTCTCTGGAGCCCATGCTTTTTATTAACACAGATTGTCCTGCGGCGAGGCAGGGATATACTCTACAAAGGGCCAGGTTTGTATACAGAGTTCACTGTCCGATTTTGGGGAACCGCCTGCGGCTGTCCAGGTGTTTGGCCAGCAGGAGGCAGTAACATGTAGACTGAGATGCCCTGAGCTGTCTGGCAGCAAGCAGTCATCCCATTCAGGTTTGGGGAAATGCCTTTAGCCATTCCCAACAGGCGACAACATATGTGACTCAGCCCTCGTACAGTCCCCAAGTTCCACCCGCCTTTTGATGAGACTCTCGCAGGTATGACATGCTGGAGCTGGCTCCCGGCACCATTCGGTGTCTGGTTTCTAGAGAAGCCAATCTGCCTTCCAGGTTATAACCTCTCTGCGGAAGCGCTGGCACTCAGATGGTCCCCGAGGCCAAGAATGCGGGTCCTGAGGCCCCCCACCCTCCTGCTGCTGCTTTGTCCCCCCAGACCCCCCTCCCCGAGGTATTTCCACACCAGCGTATCCAGGCCCAGCCACCGGGAGCCCTGGTACCTCGCCATTGGCTACGTGTACCACACGCAGTTCGTGAGGTTCGACAGCCACACCGCAAATCACAGGGCGGAGCCGCAGGCACAGTGGGTGCAGCGGCCGTGGGTGGAGCGGGAGGACTCCCAGTATTGGGACTGGAACACGCAGATCTACGAGGACCAGGCACAGCTTTTCCAAGTGAATCTGAAGACCGCCCTCGGCTACTACAACCAGAGCGAGGAAGATGAGCCACGTGCCTGGCCGTCATGACCCCCCTCCTCACAGATGGCCCGGGGTTGCCGGAGGGTCTGGGTCCAAGCTACACACCTAGGCCACCAGACCCGCCCTCCCCCACCTGGGAGGAGCCCGCAGGGACTTTGACCCGATTTCACTTTCAGTTTAGATTCAGTGCCTGCGGGCAGGGGTCTCCTCCATGGATACGATGCTTACGCTTATGAAAGTCGCAGACTATCTCGCCCAGAATAAGGACCTGACCTCCTGGACTGCGACAAATTCGGTGGTCCAGATCACCCGGCACCAGTCAGAGGTACCAGGGGCCCTGGGGCCGCCCCCTCTCCCCAGGGCTGGGGCTCCTACAAGGAGACAGGACAGAGGGTCAGTATCAGAAACGCCTCCTTGGGTCAGGGAGAGGGTCCCCCTGGATGTCCAGGTCAGGTACCAGAGGCACTCCCCCTCCTCTCAGGGACAATTAGGGGTGCAGGCTCTACTGGGGTGCAGGGAGATCCCCTGAAATAACTCATCCCCTGCAGGGGCCCTGGGACCCAAGGGGACCTTCTCTCTCAGGCCTTGTGCGCTGCCCACACCCCTGTGTCTGAGGCCTGACCCCAGCTTTTTTGAGTCACGAGGCCTCCACCCAGGTCAGGACCACAAATCCCTTTTCTCCCCTCAGAGACCTGCTTCCTGCCCTGGGCTGTGTCTTTCTGATTCTAGAACTTTCTAAAGACTAGGAGGTCCTTCCAGGTGCCTCTGTCCAGGCTGGTGTGGGGGCTGTGTGCTCTCTCCCCCACCCAGGTGTATGTCCTCTCTCAGGATGGTCACATGGGCGCTGCTGGAGTGTCCCATGGTGGATGCAAAGTTCCTGCATTTTCTCCCCTCCCCTCAGACCCTCCAAAGGTACACGTGACCCACAACCCCGTGTCTGCCCGTGAGGTCACCCTGAGGTGCTGGGCGCTGGGCTTCTACCCTGCGGACATCAGCCTGAGCTGGCAGCGTGACGGGGAGGACCAGACCCAGGACATGGAGCTGGTGGAGACCAGGCCTGCGGGGGACGGCACCTTCCAGAAGTGGGCGGCCGTGGGGGTGCCCCCCGGAGAGGAGCAGAGATACACGTGCCATGTGCAGCACGAGGGGCTGCCCGAGCCCCTGACCCTGAGATGGGGTGAGGAGGGCCGTGGTCACAGAGCCTCTTCTCAGGGCAGCAGGGGGCCTGGGGGACCTCAGTGGGGTCAATGCAGGGTCACAGCCCTCACCCTCCTTTCCCTTCTCCTCCCAGAGCCGCCTTCTCACACCTTCATCATCATCCTGGGCATGGCTGGGGGCCTGCTTCTGCTGGGAGCTGTGGCTGGAGCTGTGATGTGGGGGAGGAGGCACTCAGGATGAGGAGAGTGGGGTCTGAGTGTGCACTCTAGGTAGTGACAGCGCCCAGGGTTTTGATGTGTCTCTCTCGGCTTCTAAAGGTGAGACCTGCCGTGGGGAGGGGTGGGCAGAGGGAGGCCTGGGTGGTGGGGACTCTGTGAGACATTGTAAAAATGAAGTGAACTTTGAGAATGTCACCAGTTACAGCCAATGACCTGAATCTGCTCATGATGATTGTCCTCCACAGCGGGAGGCGACTGCCCTGTGGGGACTGCGTGATGGAAGATGTGTTCACGCTCCCACTTCCTGACTCAAGAACCTCTGATGGGGGGCTGGCCCCGCCCTGCTCCCCACACTTTCTGGTCCAGCAGAGGCGGCTGGGCTCTCACTATTGCTGTCTTACATTCCTCATGCTCTGAGCTGCAAGCTGTTCCTTCCGCATTGAAATGAGGTTCTGGGGGTGACTTTGTTCATTTCTTGCCATGAAGGGTGGGTGGGTAAATTAAAGGAGAAGATGCTACATTTTGAGGAAATATATATAAACACCAAGAACTTTCCAGAGCTCATGTGTTTGCTGTGCTGAGCTGTCCCAGGTGTGTACAGGGGAGGTGGTGAGGACCGAGTGTGGTCGGGGCCTGTGCCCAGGGCGTGCTCAGTGCATCGTGGGCTTGGACGTGGTCACTCCCTGGCTGGGTCACCTTTCTGCTCCTCTGACCTTTTTTCTCAGGGTACCCTGTCCCACCAGGACCTGTGGTCACTGGAACTCAGACATCACTGAGGCCTTGAAATGTGTCCTAATGCAGCGCATCTTCAGGACCCTGGACAGCGAGGGCTTCCTGGGGCGGGTCTGCCTGGGCTCAGGCCTGGATGGGGCCCCAGCACCCATTTTCTGGGTGTTCGTTGTTTCTTTGATTTTGTAGATATTATGCCTGTTAGTGCTTTCATGTGTGAGTTATGATCTCATTCTCTGGGTGTCCCCGTCTGACAGCAACAGGGTACATGTTCCCCGTCTGTGTCCCGCAGGCCCAGGGTCCCCGCACACAGGACTGTGGTGTGGACAGATGGCTTTTCAGGCTCCTCCTGCTCTGCCTCCTTCTAGAGCCTGAACGTTCCCACCCTCTGATCAGCTTGGTCTTTCTGGGGACCAGCCCCCACCCTGAAGCCTCCAGGCCCCTCAGCCAAAAGCCATCTCATCAGCATCCCAAAGACACTTGTCACTCAGGAGGTGCCCAGGGTGTTAGGAGTTCAGTGCCAGGAGCCAGGGGCAAAGACCAGACATTTCTCTCATCCCACAGGTCTCTGCCCACAGATCCATTAATAGCAAACCTGTCCCAGTAGTTAAGGACGCTGGCACCTTACTAGAGTCCCACTCACTCATGAACAAGAGTCCAGTCCATCCTCCTGTTGAGGATGGTTACATGGTCCACATATTGATGAAAATAACCCAAAAGTTTTAGTCAGAGGGGAAACTCAAGTTCAGCCACCATGTGATATTGGTGCCCACCTCCCAGGAGAGCAAAAATGAAAGAGTCAGACAAAGTCAGTTGTTAGCAGGAATTTGGACTCACTGTTTCTCTCCTATATTCCTGGTGGGGGAGGAAGTGGTTTCAAATACTGTGAAAATGCTCTGGCAACACTTACTACATCCAGCATTTGGCAGGACTCACCACACCCAATGCCCCAGCAATTCCCCTCCTGGTTATATCCCCAAAGACACTCATACATATGTGTGCCAGAACATACGGAGAACTTACTCATAGCAGCACAGTTTGCAAAATCTGCGTATAAGACAAATGCACGTGAGCAGTAGCGGAGGAGTGTGGTGTGTTCATAGGACAGAACCCTGTAGCCCTGAGAGTGGATACACTACAACCAAAAGAGCCAGTGGGACGAGGATGGACATGATGTGGAGAGAGAGCAGGTGCAGGGAGGAGGCCCCTGTGACATTCCTTCCCTCAAAAGCTGACCGGACTCAGCTGTGGGGTAGAAATCTAGGTAGGGGTGAGTCGGGATGGGGCCAGTGTGTGACCAAATAAAACTGAAGAGGGTCCGCTGAGGACTGGAATGTTCTGTGAGTGTTGTTGATCCCACCTTCACCCTGTGAAAATCCACTGTATACATAGGATTTGTCCACGTCTCTCTGGGCATGTGATCCTTCATCTATTATTAGAATTTGTAATTTCACCCAATTTCCTATTTTTTCAGGTTCTTTCTCAATTTTAGGTTCTGAAGGTATCTCTGTCTGTCCTAATACTTTCCCTAGATCCTGTCTGTATATCAAGAATAATTCTTTCCAGGGTAAAACCTCAAAAAAAGAAGCAGAAGCAGAAGTGGAGGAAGAGGAGGAAGAAGAAGAAGAAAGGGGAAGAGAATGCGGGGGAGGAGGAGAGCTAGTGGTTATACAGTGAGTCACCAAAGAGCAGGACTCTGTGTGGCTAAGGAAGCATATCATGGTCTCCTGTGGGGTCGTGTGGACATTAGGGACTCCCAGGACTCAGAGCAGGGTTAGCACAGCTTACAGGGGACAGTCTCCAGGCTTACCATCCCTGGGGCCCCGGAGGAAGAACCGTGGCGTTTCCATCAGGGGAGAGACCAGCTTCCTGACCCAGTGGAGAGGCTCAGCCTGCACCATCCTGGTGTCAGCCTGACGTTGGGAGCAGGGGAGCCCTGAGGACGGTGCCCACGTGGGAATGGGGTGTGATTGTACCATGAATGGAGGGGGAGGGATGTCACGCAGCCGTGGGTTTCAGCTCACCCCAGAGAATAGCTGTGACTCGGAACTCAGACCCGTCCACAGGGAACAGAGACACCTGTTCCTGCCCGTTGTTCAGCTGCTGGTGAGGACCATGAGGACAGCCCTTCAGGAAGGAAGTTCTAGATGTCCACGACGTGGAGATGATGTCACAGGCTTGGGGTGGGCTTCCCACAAACCCGGTGGGGGCGCAGGAGTCCATGGGGTTGGCTTCCCACAAAATGGGATCCGTGTCAGAACGCCCTCTCCCTGTCAGGACAGGGAGGCGTCGCCAGCTTACTCAGTGACTCACCCTCAGGCCCACCTCAGGAGTGTTGAAAACTTCCCTTCTCCCTGGGGTTCCCTTCTCTATTTGTCACATTATTGGCCAAATTACCAATAATCGCTGCAGGGGCGGGTAGAGATTTGAGTGGGATAAAGTCGCTCCTCTTTGGAGACGTCCCAGACTCCACGCAGACAGTGTCACCTGTGCCTCAGGTGACATGATAATGGCATCTCTGTGGGAAGATAAGGTCCAGGAACCCTGTCCCTGTAACTATGAGCTCAGGGACCCCGGCTCGTCCTCAATGACACGTCCCTGCCCACAGCTCGAGAGCAAAGACCAGCCAGGTGAGGGCTCCCTCATGTGCCACCTCAGGGCAGACACCAGGAGAGGAGGGTGGTCCCAGGAGGGGACAGGGAACTGGGGTGGTCGTCCCATGGGGCAGGACAGGCGCTGCCCCACCTGTATCTGAGCTGCTTCTGCTGGCACTGCTGGGCTGGGGAGGAGGGGGGCATGTGCTGGGGAGTGTCCCAGGGTGGGGTTCCCGCCAATGCTGGGCTTCCCGCACCTCTCTGTGTCCTCGAGTCCCCGACAATGAGGGACCCAAGCACGGGGCTGCCTTTGGGATCTGAGCCAGGGCCACTGAGCTGCTCAGCCGTGTGCAAAAGGGTCTGCTTCTCTTTGCAGACCTGACCGAGCTTGAGGCGTGGGTGTGAAAGCCATTGTAAAATGGATGAAGTTGGTGTGTAGAATTTGGGGGATAACTTTAACATTCTGACATAAAATAAGGTCCCTTCACACACACACACACACACACACACACACACACACACACACACAGATGTTCACCCAGAATCCTAGTCTGTGGTGTAACAACATGATATACAGACCACTGAACAATGTATGTCTCAGTGATTTTTAAGGAGAGCGGGAAGGAGAGGGAGAGGGAGAGAGAAACACTGATGAGAAACATCTGCTGCCTCCGTAACGCTCCCCACTGGGGACTGAGCTGCAACCCAGGCAGGAGCCGGACTGGGACCGGAACCGGCCGTCCCTTGGTGCAGGGGGGGGTGCCCAACCGCTGAGCCACGCTGGTCCGGTGACATCAGGACCATGTGTGTTTCATCCTGAAATGCGGCCTTGGGCTGCAATGGTCTCCGGCTCCCTGGGAGGTGGGGCTCGTTTCTCTCTGTGCCTTCTCTGTGGTGTGAGTGAGAGATGCTCTGTGCATGGGAGGCAGCAAAGGGAGAGAGAGAAATTGCTGGAGAGATCATCTCATTTGTCAAATAGTTTGACGGGTGCAACAGGCCGGGTCTGTCCTTCCCATTTGACATTTTAATGTTCTATCCTCTCATCCCAGGTCGCCACATCAACCCAACAAAGAACCCAGTCCCGTCTCCCATTCCCGTGGCTGCTGCTCCTCCTGTGAACTCTGGGTGAGAGCTCACATGTCCCAGCCGTGTGAGCACAGTGAGCATGGAGAGCACATGGTGTGCACCCCCCTGACCTCTGTTCCGCATTAACGTCCCCGTTCCTCTCTCCCAGGAGGAGGCAGAGGCACAGAGTGGGAAGCTACATCCCCAGGCGGCACTAAGCTCACTCCTGAGGGACCCTGACACCAGGTCGGAGCTGTGGGGTCAGAGGCCCGAGCTCCCACCCCCTGCGCTGGGCTCCTCCCCATGGTCCTGTCACCATCCCGTGTGACAGATGAGGGAACGGGGTCCTGAGAACTCAATGCCTGGGTCCAGGTAACCTGAGCCAGCGAGTGGGGAGGGGAGAGGGGAGCAGATCTGGAGGTGCAGGAGCTGAGGGTTATGGGGCTCACTGGCCCCTTCCCCTGCGGCCTGCACAGAGTTTCATCAGCTGCACCCACTGCTCCTGAGGGAAAGGGCGTTTGCTGACTCTGGGATTTTAAAAAACTGAGGTCTCCTTGCTTGCACTCGGTAATGGCGTCAGGGTCTCTAGGGGCAGGAAGACCGTGCCTCTGACTGACGTCACTCACTGAGATGCCCATGGCCCCTGTGGGCTGTGCCTGAGGGACCCTTGCTCTTCACTCATAGAAGCTTCCAGAGCTTTGAGGGCCTCCTCGCACATTCAGAGTGAAGTGGAGCTCAGAGCACCAGCCTGAGGCTCCTTTAGGGAGAAGGGGGCAGAGCGCTCCCCCTGCAGGAGGAGGGGCAGGCCCAGTCCCAGGCCCAGGCCTGGCACTCAGGTCTCAGCCCAGGGAGGAGTCTGGAGCAGGGCCGCTCAGTGTGGGGGCTCCCCTTCTCCCTGGGGTTCCCTTCTCCATCTCACATCCCTGCTGAGTCCTCCTTCCCGGATACGCATGACGCATCCTCACTGCTCACTCCCATTGGGTGTCTGCTCCCAGGTTAGAACATCTCCAGGAGCACCCTGGACTCCGATGGTCCCTGGACACCGAGGATGCGGGTCCTGAGGCCCCCCACCCTCCTCCTGCTGCTCTCGGGGACGCTGGTCCTGACCCCCAGCTGGGCCCGTGAGTGCGGGGTCTGAGGTGGCGGCTGTGCGGGGAGGAGCGAGGGGACCTGGCGGGGGCGCGGCACCCTGGAAGGCGCGCATCCAGCCCCGGCCCTGCCCTCCGTCCGCCCCCCAGGCCCCCACTCCATTAAGTATTTCCTCACCATCGTGTCCCGGCCCGGCCGCGGGGAGCCCCACTTCCTCGTCGTCGGCTACGTGGACGACACGCAGTTCGTGCGGTTCGACAGCGACGGGTCGAATCCGAGGATGGAGCCGCGGGCGCCGTGGATGCAGCAGCCGTGGGTGGAGCGGGAGAGGCCGGGGTATTGGGACCGGGAGACGTTCTGGGCCAAGGGAACCGCACAGACTTTCCGAGTGAAACTGCAGACCCTGCGCGGCTACTACAACCAGAGCGAGGACAGTGAGCCAATTTCACTTTCAGTTTAGAGTCAGGTCCCGCGGGGTGGGGCTGACCTCGGGGCGGGGCTGACCTCGGGGCGGGGCTGACCTCAGGGCGGGCTGACCTCTGGGCGGGGCTGACCTCGGGGCGGGGCTGACCTCGGGGCGGGGTCAGGGTCTCACACTGTCCAGAAGATGTTTCGCTGCGACATGGGACCGGACGGGCGCCTCCTCCGCGGGTACATTCCACAAGCCTACGACGGCGCCGACTACATCGCCCTGAACGAGGACCTGACCTCCTGGATCGCGGCCGACTGGGCTGCTGAGATCACAAAGCCCAAGTGGGAGGCGGAGGGAAGAGCAGAGCATTGGAGGAGCTACGTGGAGGGGGAGTGTGTGGAGTCACTCCGCCTTTTCCTGGACAAAGGGAAGGAGACCCTGCAGCATGCAGGTACCAGGAAACCTGGGGCCGACCCCTCTCCCCGGGGCTGGGGCTGCTATAAGGAGACAGCACAGGGGGTCAGTGTCACACACCCTCCTCTTAGGGACAGTTAGGGGTGCAGGCTCTCCTGGGGTGCAGGGAGACCCCCCTGAAATAACCCATCAGCGGTTCCCATGGGCCCTGCAGGGGCTCTGGCAACCACGGGGACCTTCTTTCTCAGGCCTTGTGCGCTGCCCACACCCCCGTATCTGAGGCCTGACCCCAGCTTTTCTGAGTCACGTGCCCTCCACCCAGGTCAGGACCACAAATCCCTATCTCCCCTCAGAGACCTGCATCCTGCCCTGGGCTGAGTCCCTCTGAGTCTAGAACTTTCTAAAGACTAGGAGGTCCTTCCAGGTGCCTCTGCCCAGGCTGGTATGAGGGCTGTGTGCTCCCTCCCCCCCAGGTGTCTGTCCACTCTCAGGATGATCACATGGGCGCTGCTGGAGTGTCCCATGGCGGATGCAAAGTTCCTGCATTTTCTCCCCGCCCCTCAGATCCCCCAAAGACACACGTGACCCACCACCCCGTGTCTGCCCGTGAGGTCATCCTGAGGTGCTGGGCGCTGGGCTTCTACCCTGCGGACATCAGCCTGAGCTGGCAGCGTGACGGGGAGGACCAGACCCAGGACATGGAGCTGGTGGAGACCAGGCCTGCGGGGGACGGCACTTTCCAGAAGTGGGCGGCCGTGGGGGTGCCCCCCGGAGAGGAGCAGAGATACACGTGCCATGTGCAGCACGAGGGGCTGCCCGAGTCCCTGACCCTGAGATGGGGTGAGGAGGGCCGTGGGCACAGAGCCACTTCTCAGGGGAGCAGGACCCTAGGGGACCTCAGTGGGGTCGGGACTGAGGCCGGGGGTCAGGGCCCTCACGCTCCCTTCCCTTCTCCCCCCAGAGCCGCCTTCTCACACCTTCATCTTCATCATCATCATGGGCATCGCTGGGGGCCTGGTTCTGCTGGTAGCTGTGGCTGGAGCTGTGATGTGGGGGAGGAGGCGCTCAGGTGGGGGAGCGATATTGTCTGAGTGTGCACTCTAGGCAGTGACAGCGCCCAGGGCTCTGATGTGTCTCTCTCGGCTTCTAAAGGTGAGACCTGCCGTGGGGAGGGGTGGGCAGAGGGAGGCCTGGGTGGTGGGGAGTCTGTGGGACACTGTGAGCATGAAGTGGGTTTGAGAATGTCACCAGTTACAGCCACTGCCCTGAATCTGCTCATGAGGATTGTCCTCCACAGCGTGAGGCGGCTGCCTTGTGGGTCTGAGTGATGGAAGATATGTTCACGCTCCCACTTCCTGACTCAAGAACCTCTGATTGGGGGCTGGCCCAGCCCTGCTCCCCACACTTTCTGGTCCAGCAGAGGCGGCTGGGCCCTCACTATCGCTGTCTTACCTTCCTCATGCTCTGAGCTGCAAGCTGTTCCTTCCGCATTGAAATGAGGTTCTGGGGGTGACTTTGTTCATTTCTTGCCATGAAGGGTGGGTGGGTAAATTAAAGTAGAAGATGCTACATTTTGAGGGAAATAAATATAAACACCAAGAACATTCCAGAGCTCATGTGTTTGCTGTGCTGAGCTGTCCCAGGTGTGCACAGGGGAGGTGGTGAGGACCGAGTGTGGTCGGGGCCTGTGCCCAGGGCATGCTCAGTGCATCGTGGGCTTGGACCTCGGCTGGGTCACCTCTCTGCTCCTCTGACCTTGTTCCTCAGTAGAACCTTGTCCCACCAGGACCTGTGGTCACAGGAACTCAGACATCACTGAGGCCTTGACACGTGTCCTAATGCAGCGCATCTTCAGGACCCTGGACAGCGAGGGCTTCCTGGGGCGGGTCAGCCTGGGCTCAGGTCTGGATGGGGACCCAGCACCCATTTTCTGGGTGTTCGTTGTTTCTTTGATTTTGTAGATATTATGCCTGTTAGTGCTTTCATGTATGAGTTATGGTCTCATTATCTGGGTGTCCCTGTCTGACAGCAACAGGGTACATGTTCCCCGTCAGTGTCCCGCAGACCTAGGGTCCTTGCACACAGGACTCTGTGGTGTGGAGAGATGGCTTTTCAGGCTCCTCCTGCTCTGCCTCCTTCTAGGGCCTGAACGTTCCCACCCTCTGATCAGCTTGGTCTTTCTGGGGACCAGCCCCCACCCTGAAGCCTCCAGGCCCCTCAGCCAAGAGCCATCACATCACCATCCCAAAGACACTTGTCACTCAGGAGGTGCCCAGGGTGTTAGGAGCTCAGTGCCAGGAGTCAGGGGCAAAGACCAGACATTTCTCTCATCCCACCGGTCTCTGCCCACAGGTCCATTAATAGAAAACCTGTCTCAGTAGTTAAGGACCCAGGAATCTTACTAGAGTCCCACTCACTCATGAACAAGAGTCCAGTCCATCCTCCTATTGAGGATGGTTACATGGTTTACACATTGATGAAAATAACCCAAAAGTTTTAGTCAGAGGGGAAACTCAAGTTCAGCCACCATGTGATATTGGTGCCCACCTCCCAGGAGAGCAAAAATGAAAGAATCAGACAAAGTCAATTGTTAGCAGGAATTTGGACTCATTGTTTCTCTCCTATATTCCTGGTTGGGGAGTAAGTTGTTTCAAATACTGTGAAAATGCTCTGGCAACACTCCCCACCTCCAGCATTTGGCAGGACTCACCACACCCAATGCCCCAGCAATTCCCCTCCTGGTTATATCCCCAAAGACACTCATACATATGTGTGCCAGAACATACGGAGAACTTACTCATAGCGGCACAGTTTGCAAAATCTGCATATAAGACAAATGCACGTGAGCAGTAGCGGAGGAGTGTGGTGTGTTCAAAGGACAGAACCCTGTAGCCCTGAGAGTGGATACGTTACAACCACAAGAGCCAGTGGGACGGGGATGGACATGATGTGGAGAGAGAGCAGGTGCAGGGAGGAGGCCCCTGTGACATTCCTTCCCTCAAAAGCTGAAGGGACTCACCTGTGGGGTAGAAATCTAGGTAGGGATGAGTCGGGATGGGGCCAGTGTGTGACCAAATAAAACTGAAGAGGGTCCGCTGAGGACTGGAATGTTCTGTGAGTGTATTTGATCTCACCTTCACCCTGTTAAAATCCACTGTATACATAGGAATTGTCCACATTTCTCTGGGCATGTGGTCCTTCATCTTTTCATCTATTATTAAAATGTTATCTTTGTAATTTCACCCCATTTCCTATTTGTTCTGGTTCTTTCCCAATTTTAGGTTCTGAGGGTATCTCTCTGTCTGTCCTAAATATTACTTTCCCTAAATCCTGTCTGTATGGCACGAATAATTCTTTCCAGGGTAAAACCTCAATAAAAGAAGCAGAAGCAGAAGTGGAGGAAGAGGAGGAAGAAGGAGAAGAAAGGGGAAGAGAATACGGAGGAAGAGGAGAGCTAGTGGTTATACAGTGAGTCACCAAAGAGCAGGACTCTGTGTGGCTAAGGAAGCACATCATGGTCTCCTGTGGGGTGGTGTGGACATTAGGGACTCCCAGGACTCTGAGCAGGGTTAGCACAGCTCACAGGGGACAGTCTCCAGGCTTACCATCCCTGGGGCCCCCGTAGGAAGAACCGTGGTGTTTCCATCAGGGGAGAGACCAGCTTCCTGACCCAGTGGAGAGGCTCAGCCTGCACCATCCCGGTGTCAGCCTGACGTTGGGAGCAGGGGAGCCCTGAGGACGGTGCCCACGTGGGAATGGGGTGTGATTGTACAATGAATGGAGGGGGAGGGATGTGACGCAGCCGTGGGTGTCAGTTCACCCCAGAGAAAAGCTGTGACTCGGAACTCAGACCCATCCAGAGGGAACAGAGACACCTGTTCCTGCCCGTTGTTCAGCTGCTGGTGAGGACCGTGAGGACAGCCCTTCCGGAAGGAAGGTCTAGATGTCCACGACGTGGGAGATGATGTCACAGGCTTGGGGTTGGCTTCCCACAGACCCGGTGGGGGCGCAGGAATCCATGGGGTTGGCTTCCCACAAACCCGGTGGGGGCGCAGGAATCCATGGGGTTGGCTTCCCACAAACCCGGTGGGGGCGCAGGAGTCCATGGAGTTGGCTTCCCACAAACCCGGTGGGGGAGCAGGAGTCCATGGAGTTGGCTTCCCACAAACCCGGTGGGGGCGCAGGAATCCATGGGGTTGGCTTCCCACAAACCCGGTGGGGGCGCAGGAGTCCATGCGGTTGGCTTCCCACAAACCCGGTGGGGGAGCAGGAGTCCATGGGGTTGGCTTCCCACAAACCCGGTGTGGGCGCAGGAGTCCATGCAGTTGGGTTCCCACAAACCCGGTGGGGGCGCAGGAGTCCATGGGGTTGGCTTCCCACAAAATGGGATCCGTGTCAGAACACCCTCTCCCCGTGAGGACAGGGAGGCGTTGCCAGCTTACTCAGTGACTCACCCTCAGGCCCACCTCAGGAGTGTTGGGAACTCCCCTTCTCCCTGGGGTTCCCTTCTCTATTTGACACATTAATGGTCAAATTACCAATAATCACCACAGGGGCGGGTAGAGATTTGAGTGGGATAAAGTCGCTCCTCTTTGGAGACGTCCCAGACTCCACGCAGACAGTGTCACCTGTGCCTCAGGTGACCT
Organism: Plecotus auritus; assembly: GCF_963455305.1. Classification (NCBI taxonomy): domain Eukaryota; kingdom Metazoa; phylum Chordata; class Mammalia; order Chiroptera; family Vespertilionidae; genus Plecotus; species Plecotus auritus. The sequence continues at coordinate 3,594,757 of NC_137785.1, read as the reverse complement.
GATAATGGCATCTCTGTGGGAAGATAAGGTCCAGGAACCCTGTCCCTGTAACTATGGGCTCAGGGAGCCCGGCTCGTCCTCAATGACCCGTCCCTGCCCAGAGCTCGAGAGCAAAGACCAGCCAGGTGAGGGCTCCCTCATGTGCCACCTCAGGGCAGACACCAGGAGAGGAGGGTGGTCCCAGGAGGGGGCAGGGAACTGGGGTGGTCGTCCCATGGGGCAGGACAGGCGCTGCCCCACCTGTATCTGAGCTGCTTCTGCTGGCACTGCTGGGCTGGGAGGAGGGGAAGGCATGTGCTGGGGAGTGTCCCAGGGTGGGGTTCCCGCCAATGCTGGGCTTCCCGCACCTCTCTGTGTCCTAGAGTCCCCGACAATGAGGGACCCAAGCACGGGGCTCCCTTTGGAATCTGAGCCAAAGGTAGGGTGGCCAGGGCCACTGAGCTGCTCAGCCGTGTGCAAAAGGGTCTGCTTCTCTTCTCAGACCTGACCGAGCTTGAGGCGTGGGTGTGAAAGCCATTGTAAAATGGATGAAATTGGTGTGTAGAATTTGGGTGATAACATTAAAATTCTGACATAAAATAAGGTCCTTTCACACACACTCACACACACACACACACACACACACACACACAGATGTTCACCCAGAATCCTAGTCTGTGGTGTAACAACATGATATACAGACCACTGAACAATGTATGTCTCAGTGATTTTTAAGGAGAGCGGGAAGGAGAGGGAGAGGGAGAGAGAAACGTTGATGAGAAACATCTGCTGCCTCCGTAACGCTCCCCACTGGGGACTGAGCTGCAACCCAGGCAGGAGACGGACTGGGACCGGAACCGGCCATCCCTTGGTTCACGGGGGGATGCCCAACCGCTGAGCCACGCTGGCCCGGTGACATCAGGACCCCGTGTGTTTCCTCCTGAAATGCGGCCTTGGGCTGCAATGGTCTCCGGCTCCCTGGGAGGTTGGGCTCGTTTCTCTCTGTGCCTTCTCTGTGGTGTGAGTGAGAGATGCTCTGTGCATGGGAGGCAGCAAAGGGAGAGAGAGAAATGGCTGCAGAGATCATCTCATTTGTCAAATAGTTTGACGGGTGCAACAGGCCGGGTCTGTCCTTCCCATTTGACATTTTAATGTTCTATCCTCTCATCCCAGGTCGCCACATCAATCCAACAAGGAACCCAGTCCCGTCTCCCATCCCCATGGCTTCTGCTCCTCCTGTGAACTCTGGGTGAGAGCTCACATGTCCCAGCCGTGTGAGCACAGTGAGCATGGAGAGCACATGGTGTGCACCCCCCTTGACCTCTGTTCTGCATTAACATCCCCGTTCCTCTCCCAGGAGGAGGCAGAGGCGCAGAGTGGGAAGCTACACCCCCAGGCGGCACCGAGCTCACTCCTGAGGGACCCTGACACCAGGTCGGAGCTGTGGGGTCAGAGGCCAGAGCTCCCACCCCCTGCCCTGGGCTCCTCCCCACGGTCCTGTCACCATCCCGTGTGACAGATGAGGGAACGGGGTCCTGGGAACTCAATGCCGGGGTCCCGGTGCCCTGAGCCAGCGAGTGGGGAGGTGAGAGGGGAGCAGATCTGGAGGTGCAGGAGCTGAGGGTTATGGGGCTCACTGGCCCCCTCCTGTGCGGCCTGCACAGAGTTTCATCAGCTGCACCCACTGCTCCTGAGGGAAAGGGCGTTTGCTGACTCTGGGATTTTAAAAAACTGAGGTCTCCCTGCTTGCACTCGGTAATGGCGTCAGGGTCTCTAGGGGCATGAAGACCGTGCCTCTGACTGACGTCACTCACTGAGATGCCCATGGCCCCTGTGGGCTGTGCCTGAGGGACCCTTGCTGTTCACTCAGAGAAGCTTCCAGAGCTCTGAGGGCAGCCTCCCATGTTCAGGGTGAACTGGAGCTCAGAGCACCAGCCTGAGGCTCCTTTAGGGAGAAGTGGGCAGAGCGCTCCCCCTGCAGGAGGAGGGGCAGGCCCAGGCCCAGTCCCAGGTCTGGCGCTCAGGTCTCAGCCCAGGGAGGAGTCTGGAGCAGGGCCGCTCAGTGTTGGGGATCCCCTTCTCCCTGGGGTTCCCTTCTCCATCTCACATCCCTGCTGAGTCCTCCTTCCTGGATACACATGACGCAGCCTCACTGCTCACTCCCATTGGGTGTCTGCTCCCAGGTTAGAACACCTCCAAGAGCCCCCGGGACTCAGATGGTCCCTGGACACCGAGGATGCGGGTCCTGAGGTCCCCCACCCTCCTCCTGCTGCTCTCGGGGACGCTGGTCCTGACCCCCAGCTGGGCCGGTGAGTGCGGGGTCGGAGGGGGCGGCTGTGCGGGGAGGAGCGAGGGGACCCGGCGGGGGCGCGGGTCGGGAAGGCGCGTGTCAGCCCCGGCCCTGCCCTCCGTCCGCCCCCCAGGCCCCCACTCCCTGAAGTATTTCCTCACCATCGTGTCCCGGCCCGGCCGCGGGGCGCCCCGCTTCCTCAAAGTCGGCTACGTGGACGACACGCAGTTCGTGCGGTTCGACAGCGACGCGGCGAGTCCGAGGATGGAGCCGCGGGCGCCGTGGATGCAGCAGCCGTGGGTGGAGCAGGTGTACCCGGGGTATTGGGCTCGGGAGACGTTCTGGGCCAAGAGAGAAGCACATGATTTCCGAGTGTTTCTGCAGACCCTGCGCGGCTACTACAAACAGAGCGAGGACGGTGAGTAGCGCGCCGGGCCTGTCACGCCCCCCCTCCCCACGGACGGGCCTGGGTCGCCCCGAGGGTCCAGGTCCGAGCGTCTCCCCGAGGCGGCGGGTCCCGCCCGGCCCCCACCAGGGAGGAGCCCGCGGGGACTTGGACCCCATTTCACTTTCAGTTCACATTCAGGCCCCGCGGGGCGGGCGGGGCTGACCTCGGGGCGGGGCTGACCTCGGGGCGGGGCTGACCTCGGGGCGGGGTCAGGGTCTCACACCATCCAGAGGTTGCATGGCTGTGACATTGGATCAGACGGGAGCGTCCTCCATGGCTACTGGCAACTCGCCTACGACGGCACCGACTACATCGCCCTGAACGAGAACCTGACCTCCTGGACCGCGGCCGACATGGCGGCTCAGATCACAAAGCGCAATTTTGAACGGATCGGTGTGGCAAAGCGTAGGAGGAGCTACCTGGAGGGCCTGTGTGTGAAGTCACTGCGCATGTTCCTGGACAAAGGGAAGGAGACCCTGCAGCGCGCAGGTACCAGGGGCCCTGGGGCCACCCTCTCCCCGGGGCTGGGCTCCTACAAGGAGACAGGACAGGGGGTCAGTGTCAGACACCCCTCCTTGGGTCAGGGAGGGGGTCCCCCTGGAGGTCCAGATTAGGTTCCAGAGGGACTCCCCCTCCGCTCAGGGACCGTTAGGGGTGAGGCTCTACTGGGGTGCAGGGAGACCCCCTCAAATAACCCATCAGCGGTTCCCATGGGCCCTGCAGGGGCTCTGGGACCCACGGGGACCTTCTCTCTCAGGTTTGTGCGCTGCCCACACCCCTGTGTCTGAGGCCTGACCCCAGCTTTTCTGAGTCACGTGGCCTCCACCCAGGACCACAAATCCCTTTTCTCCCCTCAGAGACCTGCCTCCTGCCCTGGGCTGTGTCACTCTGATTCTAGAACATTCTAAAGACTAGGAGGTCCTTCCAGTTGCCTCTGCCCAGGCTGGTGTGGGGGCTGCGTGCTCCCTTCCCCACCCAGGTTTCTGTCCACTCTCAGGATGGTCACATGGGCACTGCTGGAGTGTCCCATGGGGGATGCAAAGGTCCTGCATTTTCTCCCCTCCCCTCAGACCCCCCAAAGGCACAGGTGACCCACCATCCCGTGTCTGCCCATGAGGTCACCCTGAGGTGCTGGGCGCTGGGCTTCTACCCTGCGGACATCAGCCTGAGCTGGCAGCGTGACGGGGAGGACCAGACCCAGGACATGGAGCTGGTGGAGACCAGGCCTGCGGGGGACGGCACCTTCCAGAAGTGGGCGGCCGTGGGGGTGCCCCCCGGAGAGGAGCAGAGATACACGTGCCATGTGCAGCACGAGGGGCTGCCCGAGCCCCTGACCCTGAGATGGGGTGAGGAGGGCCGTGGGCACAGAGCCTCTTCTCAGGGGAGCAGGGGCCCTGGGGGACCTCAGTGGGGTCGGGACTGAGGCCTGGGGTCAGGGCCCTCACCCTCCCTTCCCTTCTCCCCCCAGAGCCGCCTTCTCACACCTTCATCTTCATCATCCTGGGCATCGCTGGGGGCCTGGTTCTGCTGGGAGCTGTGGCTGGAGCTGTGATGTGGGGGAGGAGGCACTCAGGATGGGGAGAGTGGGGTCTGAGTGTGCACTCTAGGCAGTGACAGCGCCCAGGGCTCTGATGTGTCTCTCTCGGCTTCTAAAGGTGAGACCTGCCGTGGGGAGGGGTGGGCAGAGGGAGGCCTGGGTGGTGGGGAGTCTGTGGAACTCTGTGAGCATGAAGTGGGTTTGAGAATGTCACCAGTTACAGCCACTGCCCTGAATCTGCTCATGATGATTGTCCTCTACAGCGTGAGGCGGCTGCCCTGTGGGGACTGAGTGATAGAAGATGTGTTCACGCTCCCACTTCCTAAGTCAAGAACCTCAGATCGGGGGGCTGGCCCAGCCCTGCTCCCCACACTTTCCGGTCCAGCAGAGGCGGCTGGGCCCTCACTATCGCTGTCTTACCTCCCTCATGCTCTGAGCTGCAAGCTGTTCCTTCCGCATTGAAATGAGGTTCTGGGGGTGACTTTGTTCATTTCTTGCCATGAAGGGTGGTGGGTAAATTAAAGGAGAAGATGCTACATTTTGAAGGAAATAAATATAAACACCAAGAACTTTCCAGAGCTCATGTGTTTGCTGTGCTGAGCTGTCCCAGGTGTGCACAGGGGAGGTGGTGAGGACCGAGTGTGGTCGGGGCCTGTGCCCAGGGCGTGCTCAGTGCATTGTGGACTTTGACGTGGTCACTCCTCGGCCGGGTTACCTCTCTGCTCCTCTGTCCTTGTCCCTCAGTAGAACCTTGTCCCACCAGGACCTGTGGTCACTGGAACTCAGACATCACTGAGGCCTGTCAGGCGTCCTAATGCAGCGCATCTTCAGGACCCTGGACAGCGAGGGCTTCCTGGGGCGGGTCAGCCTGGGCTCAGGCCTGGATGGGGCCCCAGCACCCATTTTCTGGGTGTTCGTTGTTTCTTTGATTTTGTAGATATTATGCCTGTTAGTGCTCTCATGTGTGAGTTATGGCCTCATTATCTGGGTGTCCCCGTCTGACAGCAGCAGGGTACAGGTTCTCCGTCAGTGTCCCGCAGACCTAGGGTCCTTGCACACAGGACTCTGTGGTGTGGAGAGATGGATTTTCAGGCTCCTCCTGCTCTGCCTCCTTCTAGGGCCTGAACGTTCCCACCCTCTGATCAGCTTGGTCTTTCTGGGGACCAGCCCCCACCCTGAAGCCTCGAGGCCCCTCAGCCAAGAGCCATCACATCAGCATCCCAAAGACACTTGTCACTCAGGAGGTGCCCAGGGTGTTAGGAGCTCAGTGCCAGGAGCCAGTGGCAAAGACCAGACATTTCTCTCATCCCACAGTCTCTGCCCACAGATCCATGAATAGCCAAAGGATCCCAGTAGTTAAGGATGCTGGCACCTTACTAGAGTCCACTCACTCATGAACAAGAGTCCACTCCATCCTCCTATTGAGGATGCTTACATGGTCCACACACATGAAAATTGCCCAACAGTTTTAGTCAGAGGGGAAACTCAAGTTCAGCCACCATGTGATATTGGTGCCCACCTCTCAGGAGAGTAGAAATGAAAGAGTCAGACAAAGTCAATCCTTAGCAGGAATTTGGACTCACTGTTTCTCTCCTATATTCCTGGTGGGGGAGGAAGTGGTTTCAAATACTGTGAAAATGCTCTGGCAACACTGACTACCTCCAGCATTTGGCAGGACTCACCACACCCAATGCCCCAGCAATTCCCTTCCTGGTTATATTCCCAAAGACACTCATACATATGTGTGCCAGAACATACGGAGAACTTACTCTGCACAGTTTGCAAAATCTGCGTAGAAGACAAATGCACATGAGCAGTAGTGGAGGAGTGTGGTGTGTTCATAGGACAGAACCCTGTAGCCCTGAGAGTGGATACGCTACAACCACAAGAGCCAGTGGGACGAGGATGGACATGATGTGGAGAGAGAGCAGGTGCAGGGAGGAGGCCACTGTGACATTCCTTCCCTCAAAAGCTGACGGGACTCACCTGTGGGGTAGAAATCTAGGTAGGGGTGAGTCGGGATGGGGCCTGTGTGACCAAATAAAACTGAAGAGGGTCCGCTGAGGACTGGAATGTTCTGTGAGTGTTGTTGATCGCACCTTCACCCTGAGAAAATCCACTGTATACATAGGATTTGTCCAAGTCTCTCTGGGCATGTGATCCTTCATCTTTTCATCTATTATTAAAATTTTATCTTTATAATTTCACCCAATTTCCTATTTGTTCTGGTTCTTTCTCAATTTTAGGTTCTGAGGGTATCTCTCTGTCTGTCCTAATTATTACTCTCCCTAAATCTTGTCTGTATGTCACGAATAATTGTTTCCAGGGTAAAACCTCAAAAGAAGAAGCAGAAGTGGAGGAAGAGGACGAAGAAGAAGAAGAAAGGAGAAGAGAATGCAGAGGTGGAGGAGAGCTAGTGATTATACAGTGAGTCACCAAAGAGCAGGACTCTGTGTGGCTAAGGAAACACATCATGGTCTCCTGTGGGGTCGTGTGGACATTAGGGACTCCCAGGACTCTGAGCAGGGTTAGCACAGCTCACAGGGGACAGCTTCCAGGCTTAACATCCATGGGGCCCCCGCAGGAAGAACCGTGGCGTTTCCATCAGGGGAGAGACCAGCTTCCTGACCCAGTGGAGAGGCTCAGCCTGCACCATCCTGGTGTCAGCCTGACGTTGGGAGCAGGGGAGCCCTGAGGACGGTGCCCACGTGGGAATGGGGTGTGACTGTACAATGAATGGAGGGGGAGGGATGTGCCGCAGCTGTGGGTTTCAGCTCACCCCAGAGAACAGCTGTGACTCGGAACTCAGACCCGTCCACAGGGAACACAGTCACCTGTTCCTGCCTGTTGTTCAGCTGCTCCTCAGGACCATCTGGTTAGTTGCCAAATTACCAATAATCCCGCAGCGTTTGGTGGAGATTTGATTGGGGGGAAAGGTGCTCCCTTCAGAGACGTCCCTGACTCTCCATGCACAGAGTCAACCTTCCTTCCTGTGTCAGATTTTAGCTGTAAGGAACCTGGTCCCAGCTACATCCATCCATCCATCCATCTATTCATTCATCCATTCATTCATACATACATACATACATACATACATTCATCCATCCATCCATCCTTCCATCCATTCATTTATCCATCCATCCATTCATCCATCCATCCATCCATCCATTCATTCATCCATCCATTCATCCATTAATTCAGCAATCCATTAATTCAGCCATCCATTCATTCATCCGTCCATCCATTCATTCATCCATCCATCCATTCACCGAACCATCCATTCATTCATCCATCCATTCATTCATTCATCCATCCATTCATTATCCATCCATCCATTCATTCATCCATCCATCCATTCATTCATCCATCCATCCATTCACCCAGCCATTTATTCATTCATCCATCCATCCATTCATTCATTCATACATCCATTCATTCATCCATCCATTCATGCATCCATTCATTCATCCATCCATTCATGCATCCATTCATTCATCCATCCATTCATGCATCCATTCATTCATCCATCCATTCATGCATCCATTCATTCATCCATCCATTCATGCATCCATTCATTCATCCATCCATTCATTCATCCATCCATCCATTCACCCAGCCATCCATTCATTCATCCATCCATCCATTCATTCATTCATACATCCATTCATTCATCCATCCATTCATGCATCCATTCATTCATGCATCCATTCATTCATCCATCCATTCATGCATCCATTCATTCATCCATCCATTCATGCATCCATTCATTCATCCATCCATTCATGCATCCATTCATTCATCCATCCATTCATTCATCCATCCATCCATTCACCCAGCCATCCATTCATTCATCCATCCATCCATTCATTCATTCATACATCCATTCATTCATCCATCCATTCATGCATCCATTCATTCATCCATCCATTCATCCATTAATTCAGCAATCCATTAATTCAACCATCCATTCATTTATCCATCCATCCATTCATTCATCCATCCATCCATTCACCGAACCATCCATTCATTCATCCATCCATTCATTCATTCATCCATCCATTCATTATCCATCCATCCATTCATTCATTCATCCATCCATTCATGCATTTATTCATTCATCCATCCATCCATTCATTCATCCATCCATCCATTCATTCATCCATCCATCCATTCACCCAGCCATCCATTCATTCATCCATCCATCCATTCATTCATTCATACATCCATTCATTCATCCATCCATTCATGCATCCATTCATTCATCCATCCATTCATGCATCCATTCATTCATCCATCCATTCATGCATCCATTCATTCATCCATTCATTCATGCATCCATTCATTCATCCATCCATTCATTCATCCATCCATCCATTCACCCAGCCATCCATTCATTCATCCATCCATCCATTCATTCATTCATACATCCATCCATTCATGCATCCATTCATTCATCCATCCATTCATGCATCCATTCATTCATCCATCCATTCATGCATCCATTCATTCATCCATCCATTCATGCATCCATTCATTCATCCATCCATTCATGCATCCATTCATTCATCCATCCATTCATTCATCCATCCATCCATTCACCCAGCCATCCATTCATTCATCCATCCATCCATTCATTCATTCATACATCCATTCATTCATCCATCCATTCATGCATCCATTCATTCATGCATCCATTCATTCATCCATCCATTCATGCATCCATTCATTCATCCATCCATTCATGCATCCATTCATTCATCCATCCATTCATGCATCCATTCATTCATCCATCCATTCATTCATCCATCCATCCATTCATTCATCCATCCATCCATTCATTCATTCATACATCCATTCATTCATCCATCCATTCATGCATCCATTCATTCATCCATCCATTCATCCATTAATTCAGCAATCCATTAATTCAACCATCCATTCATTTATCCATCCATCCATTCATTCATCCATCCATCCATTCACCGAACCATCCATTCATTCATCCATCCATTCATTCATTCATCCATCCATTCATTATCCATCCATCCATTCATTCATTCATCCATCCATTCATGCATTTATTCATTCATCCATCCATCCATTCATTCATCCATCCATCCATTCATTCATCCATCCATCCATTCACCCAGCCATCCATTCATTCATCCATCCATCCATTCATTCATTCATACATCCATTCATTCATCCATCCATTCATGCATCCATTCATTCATCCATCCATTCATGCATCCATTCATTCCTCCATTCATTCATGCATCCATTCATTCATCCATTCATTCATGCATCCATTCATTCATCCATCCATTCATTCATCCATCCATCCATTCATTCATACATCCATTCATTCATACATCCATTCATTCATCCATCCAGCCATTCATTCATCCATCCATCCATTCGCCCAGCCATCCATTCATTCATCCATCCATTCATTCATCCATCCATCCATTCATTCATCCATCCATCCATTCATTCATTCATACATCCATTCATTCATCCATCCATTCATGCATCCATTCATTCATCCATCCATTCATCCATTAATTCAGCAATCCATTAATTCAACCATCCATTCATTTATCCATCCATCCATTCATTCATCCATCCATCCATTCACCCAGCCATTTATTCATTCATCCATCCATCCATTCATTCATTCATACATCCATTCATTCATCCATCCATTCATGCATCCATTCATTCATCCATCCATTCATGCATCCATTCATTCATTCATCCATTCATGCATCCATTCATTCATCCATCCATTCATGCATCCATTCATTCATCCATCCATTCATGCATCCATTCATTCATCCATCCATTCATTCATCCATCCATCCATTCACCCAGCCATCCATTCATTCATCCATCCATCCATTCATTCATTCATACATCCATTCATTCATCCATCCATTCATGCATCCATTCATTCATGCATCCATTCATTCATCCATCCATTCATGCATCCATTCATTCATCCATCCATTCATGCATCCATTCATTCATCCATCCATTCATGCATCCATTCATTCATCCATCCATTCATTCATCCATCCATCCATTCACCCAGCCATCCATTCATTCATCCATCCATCCATTCATTCATTCATACATCCATTCATTCATCCATCCATTCATGCATCCATTCATTCATCCATCCATTCATCCATTAATTCAGCAATCCATTAATTCAACCATCCATTCATTTATCCATCCATCCATTCATTCATCCATCCATCCATTCACCGAACCATCCATTCATTCATCCATCCATTCATTCATTCATCCATCCATTCATTATCCATCCATCCATTCATTCATTCATCCATCCATTCATGCATTTATTCATTCATCCATCCATCCATTCATTCATCCATCCATCCATTCATTCATCCATCCATCCATTCATTCATTCATACATCCATTCATTCATCCATCCATTCATGCATCCATTCATTCATCCATCCATTCATGCATCCATTCATTCCTCCATTCATTCATGCATCCATTCATTCATCCATTCATTCATGCATCCATTCATTCATCCATCCATTCATTCATCCATCCATCCATTCATTCATACATCCATTCATTCATACATCCATTCATTCATCCATCCAGCCATTCATTCATCCATCCATCCATTCGCCCAGCCATCCATTCATTCATCCATCCATTCATTCATCCATCCATCCATTCATTCATCCATCCATCCATTCATTCATTCATACATCCATTCATTCATCCATCCATTCATGCATCCATTCATTCATCCATCCATTCATCCATTAATTCAGCAATCCATTAATTCAACCATCCATTCATTTATCCATCCATCCATTCATTCATCCATCCATCCATTCACCCAGCCATTTATTCATTCATCCATCCATCCATTCATTCATTCATACATCCATTCATTCATCCATCCATTCATGCATCCATTCATTCATCCATCCATTCATGCATCCATTCATTCATTCATCCATTCATGCATCCATTCATTCATCCATCCATTCATGCATCCATTCATTCATCCATCCATTCATGCATCCATTCATTCATCCATCCATTCATTCATCCATCCATCCATTCACCCAGCCATCCATTCATTCATCCATCCATCCATTCATTCATTCATACATCCATTCATTCATCCATCCATTCATGCATCCATTCATTCATGCATCCATTCATTCATCCATCCATTCATGCATCCATTCATTCATCCATCCATTCATGCATCCATTCATTCATCCATCCATTCATGCATCCATTCATTCATCCATCCATTCATTCATCCATCCATCCATTCACCCAGCCATCCATTCATTCATCCATCCATCCATTCATTCATTCATACATCCATTCATTCATCCATCCATTCATGCATCCACTCATTCATCCATCCATTCATCCATTAATTCAGCAATCCATTAATTCAACCATCCATTCATTTATCCATCCATCCATTCATTCATCCATCCATCCATTCACCGAACCATCCATTCATTCATCCATCCATTCATTCATTCATCCATCCATTCATTATCCATCCATCCATTCATTCATTCATCCATCCATTCATGCATTTATTCATTCATCCATCCATCCATTCATTCATCCATCCATCCATTCATTCATCCATCCATCCATTCACCCAGCCATCCATTCATTCATCCATCCATCCATTCATTCATTCATACATCCATTCATTCATCCATCCATTCATGCATCCATTCATTCATCCATCCATTCATGCATCCATTCATTCATCCATTCATTCATGCATCCATTCATTCATCCATCCATTCATTCATCCATCCATCCATTCACCCAGCCATCCATTCATTCATCCATCCATCCATTCATTCATTCATACATCCATCCATTCATGCATCCATTCATTCATCCATCCATTCATGCATCCATTCATTCATCCATCCATTCATGCATCCATTCATTCATCCATCCATTCATGCATCCATTCATTCATCCATCCATTCATGCATCCATTCATTCATCCATCCATTCATTCATCCATCCATCCATTCACCCAGCCATCCATTCATTCATCCATCCATCCATTCATTCATTCATACATCCATTCATTCATCCATCCATTCATGCATCCATTCATTCATGCATCCATTCATTCATCCATCCATTCATGCATCCATTCATTCATCCATCCATTCATGCATCCATTCATTCATCCATCCATTCATGCATCCATTCATTCATCCATCCATTCATTTATCCATCCATCCATTCACCCAGCCATCCATTCATTCATTCATACATCCATTCATTCATCCATCCATTCATGCATCCATTCATTCATCCATCCATTCATCCATTAATTCAGCAATCCATTAATTCAACCATCCATTCATTTATCCATCCATCCATTCATTCATCCATCCATCCATTCACCGAACCATCCATTCATTCATCCATCCATTCATTCATTCATCCATCCATTCATTATCCATCCATCCATTCATTCATTCATCCATCCATTCATGCATTTATTCATTCATCCATCCATCCATTCATTCATCCATCCATCCATTCATTCATCCATCCATCCATTCACCCAGCCATCCATTCATTCATCCATCCATCCATTCATTCATTCATACATCCATTCATTCATCCATCCATTCATGCATCCATTCATTCATCCATCCATTCATGCATCCATTCATTCATCCATCCATTCATGCATCCATTCATTCATCCATTCATTCATGCATCCATTCATTCATCCATCCATTCATTCATCCATCCATCCATTCACCCAGCCATCCATTCATTCATCCATCCATCCATTCATTCATTCATACATCCATCCATTCATGCATCCATTCATTCATCCATCCATTCATGCATCCATTCACTCATCCATCCATTCATGCATCCATTCATTCATCCATCCATTCATCCATCCATTCATTCATCCATCCATCCATGCATCCATTCATTCATCCATCCATTCATTCATCCATCTGTCCATTCATTCATACATTCATTCATCCATCCATCTATTCATTCAGCCAGCCATCCATTCATTCATCCATCCATCCATTCATTCATACATCCATTCATTCATACATCCATTCATTCATCCATCCAGCCATTCATTCATCCATCCATCCATTCGCCCAGCCATCCATTCATTCATCCATCCATTCATTCATCCATCCATCCATTCATTCATTCATACATCCATCCATTCATGCATCCATTCATTCATCCATCCATTCATTCATTCATCCATCCATTCATTATCCATCCATCCATTCATTCATTCATCCATCCATTCATGCATTTATTCATTCATCCATCCATCCATTCATTCATCCATCCATCCATTCATTCATCCATCCATCCATTCACCCAGCCATCCATTCATTCATCCATCCATCCATTCATTCATTCATACATCCATTCATTCATCCATCCATTCATGCATCCATTCATTCATCCATCCATTCATGCATCCATTCATTCATCCATCCATTCATGCATCCATTCATTCATCCATTCATTCATGCATCCATTCATTCATCCATCCATTCATTCATCCATCCATCCATTCACCCAGCCATCCATTCATTCATCCATCCATCCATTCATTCATTCATACATCCATCCATTCATGCATCCATTCATTCATCCATCCATTCATGCATCCATTCATTCATCCATCCATTCATGCATCCATTCATTCATCCATCCATTCATCCATCCATTCATTCATCCATCCATCCATGCATCCATTCATTCAGCCATCCATCCATTCATTCATCCATCCATCCATTCATTCATACATCCATCCATTCATTCATCCATCCATCCATTCATTCATCCATGCATTCATTCATTCATGCATCCATTCATTCATACATCCATCCATTCATTCATCCATCCATCCATCCATTCATCCATCCATTCACTCATCAATAATATGTAGTGAGGCCTCTGCACCAGGCTTCCTGTCCGCCTGCTGCTTGTGTAATGAAGACAGAACACCCGCTTTCCAGCCTGTCCCTGTGGCTCAGGGTGAGGGTGGCCCAGGCACCAGGAGGCCCCAGGTTCCATTCCCTATTAGGGCACCTGCCCTGGTGTCTGACTGGATCCTCAGTAGGGGGCCTGCAGGGGGCAACAGATCCATGTGTCTACCTGCCTCTCCCTCTCCCTTCCTCTCGCTCTAAACGTCTTTAAAGCAAATAAACAAATGAAAACCCAGCTCTCCTGGTGCGCACAGTGGGACAGGAAGGACCCAGGTGCCTGGGTTGCAGACTCCTCCCCGAGTGCAAGGCAGCCAATGGGCGTGTCTCTCAACATGGGTGCTCCCTCCCTCTCTCCCTCTCCTCCTCCCTCCCTTGTGCTCTCTCTAAAAGAGAGAAGAATCACTGGAAAAATATCCCCCAGTAAGAATTAACCTCTCCTATCTCTCCCTCTCTCTCCCCTCCCCACCTCTTCATATATAAAAGTTTTTATGTGTGTGTGTGTGTGTGTGCGTGTGTCATCTCATGTGAGTCTCACTTACTTGCATGTTGGATGTGCTCACATTTTAGCGCTAATAAAAACAGGACAGAGCAGGGCGGGCTGCGGCCACACCGCTCCCTACTCGCCATCCATCCTCCCGCGGGGGCACCGCCCACCCCGAGGACCGGCCGCTGCTGACGCGGGGGGGAGGGGGGGGGCGGGGCTGCCGCGGGAGCGCCGGCGGCCAGGGGGCCCAGGAAGGGGCTGCGGAACCGGGGTCCCCTGCCTTCGCCTCAGCCCCGCCCCAACTCGACCCCAACCCCGACCCCCACCCTGACTCAGGCTCATCACTGCCAGGGCCGCCCCGGCGTCGGTGGGCTCTGCCGAGGGGCAGGAGCCGCAGCGCTGGCGTTGGGGCGCTCACCAAGGTGCGGGGGGCACCACCCAACCTCAGCCGCCTGCGGGGCGGACGCAGTCCCAGCTCCACCCGTGGCGCCCGGGCCGCGTCTCCAGAAGGGCTCCCGCCGTGGCCCCGCGGCCGCTGCCCCCGCTGCTCGCTGGGCGCCGGGTCTGGGGCTGCGGGTCTCCGGGCACCGGAGCCTCTACGGAGCCTCGCCCTGTTCCTGACTCCCTTCCCGCCTGCCCGCCCCGCGGCCACAGCTCCCCTAGCGCTGACCTCCGCGGGGGAACCCCGGGCCCACCGACAGGCCGTGGCCCAGGAGCCGAGGAGGGGCTGCGGGCCGCGTCACAGCCGCGGAGGAGGGACTGGCGGGTCCAGGAGGGACAGTCGGGCGCCGTGTCCCCAGAGGTGGGGGGTCCGGGAAGCTGCGTGCGCGGGGCCGTCTCCACGGATGCTCAGGGGATGGGCCTGAGCGGTGCGATCGCGAGTCCCAGAGACGCGGTCAGGGGACTGAGAGCGGGACCCCTCCATGTGGGGGGGGGGGTGTCTCCCACAAACACAGTCACCTCCTCAGCAAGTCGCCCCGCGCCCGGGCGCTGCGCTCGCTCCAAGTCTCCCCGCTGGAGGCCTGTCGGAGGAGAGGCGGCTGCAGACACCCCTGCCTCCCCTCCCAGCTCCGCCCCATTTCCGTGAGAACCCCCCCCCCGCCCCTCAGCAAGGCCGTCCGCTCTGGCTCCCGGGGGGGGGGGCACCCCTCTTTCTGAGAGAGGGGGGGGCTGCATCAGGCTGAGCACAGTGTTCAGTGAGCAAAGGAGCCGCACGTACCAACCGTCCTGATGACAGAGGGGAGGCCAGGGCCTCCCTCCCAGCCCGGAGCGCGTGGGTCCTGCGAAATGGGGGCGTGTGGAGTGAGCCCCCTGGTGCGCACCCTCAGGAGGAAGGCATTTCAATTGTGGGGACAGACACGCACCTGAGAGAGAAACAACAAACCCCCACTTTACAGCCTTGGGGCTGGGCCCGGGGGCGTGGACTTTGGGGTCCACGTGCATGTGCTGCCCCCTGGGGGCGCCCAGAGGTGCGGGCGCAGGAGCCGCGTCCCTCCCGCGGGGGCGTCCGCACAGGAGACTCGCAACAGGACCGCGATTCAGGGGCCGCTTTACAGGCCCAGGAGCTCGGGGTGCGCCCCCCTCAGCTGACGGGCTCCCCGCACTCCGGCTGCCCAGCAGGCGAGGAGCCGCAGGAGGCAGAGGGGGGAGGGCTCAGAGGCCCCACGTCCCCGGGGTGTCATGGCCACGGGGCCAAGCGCCCCCTCCTCACCCGCGCAGCCTCCCTGGGGGAGAAGGAAACCAGGTGTGGGGACCGGAACCCCAAAGGGAAGAGGAGCCCCCTGCGCTGCCCGCAGGTCAGAGCTGAGGCCCCGCAGCAGCACCCACCCCGCGGGGCCCCGCCCCTCACTCCTGGGAGGGCCCCCGCGGGTCGGGGCCCAGGAGGGAGCCGCCCCAGCACCAGGCCGGGCTCCTGGGCGGCGGGTCCCGCTCCGGGGCGTGAAGGGGCGACAGCGCCACCCCCTCTGCTGCGCTCAGCTCAGCGGGTCTGAGGGCCGCCCCCTCCTGGGACCGTGCTCAGGGCGAGGCCTTTGGGGGAGACGCCTCAGCCCTTCCTGACGCTCCACCCACAGGCCCTGCTCAGCGCCCACAAGATGGGGCCTGGGAGCCTCAGGGCCCTGGGGGTGTCCGCGTCCCGCCCGCGGGGGGCGCTCCAGACTCTCCCTCCTGCGGGGACCTGGCCGCCTGGAGGGACCGCGCTGTGGTTTGGGGGGTGAAGGGACCTGCCCCTGGCTGTCCTCCTGCGCTCCGAGCCCAGCAGCCTCCCGTCGCAGAACATTCTGGAACGTGGCAGCCGCTCCCCTGCCTGGAGGGCAGAGCCCTGGCTGCCCCGGATGGACAGGGAGCCAGTGAGAGGGGACCAGCAGGGCCCTGAGCAAACCCCCGGGCCCTCCCCCGCTCCAGCCCCGCTGCGCCTCTCTGCCGCCCCCTCCCCGTCCACCCGACAGCGTCCCCTCCGGGCGCCTCGTGGGTTTCCGCTGCGGAGTCAGTTTGACCCTCCACGTGGGTCACAGGGGGTGAGGCCTGAGGTCAGTAAGCGCGCCCCTCCCCCGGTTACCATGGTGACAGGGTCAGAGGCTTCCCCGCATCCCGTTCTGTGCCTCCTACGCCCCGAGGAGAACAGCCTCCCGCAGGGGCTGCGGGGAGCCCTGTGGCGGCGGCAGCGGATTCGCCCAAGCCCGCTGCCAGGTGTGTGTGCGGGCTGCCCGCGGGGACCAGGCACGGAAGCGGGGCCTCTGGGGGCGCCGGCTCAGCTCCCCTGTCTGCCCGGGCTTTTGAGGAGGAGGAAGAGGAGGAGGAGGAGGAGGAGGAGGAGGAGGGAGGAGGAGGAGGAGGAGGAGGGAGGAGGAGGAGGGAGGAGGAGGACGAACAGGAGGAGGAGGAGGAAGAGAAAGAGGAGGAGGAGAGGAGAGGAGGAGGAGGAGGAAGAGAAAGAGGAGGAGGAGAGGAGAGGAGGAGGAGGAGGAGGGGGAGGAGGAGGAGGAGGAGAAGGAGGAGGAGGAGGAGGAAGAGAAAGAGGAGGAGGAGAGGAGAGGAGAGGAGGAGGAGGAGGAGGAGGAGGAGGAGGAGGAGGAGGAGGAGGAGGAGGAGGAGGAGGAGGAGGAAGGAGAGGTGGGCCCGGGTCCAGGGGGAAGGGAGAAGTGAATGCACCCACGGGTGACATCCACAGACGGAGCCTGACGGTGAGGGCTCGGCGGACGGGCCGCTCTGCGCGGGGGAGGCGGCGGGGAAGCCGGACGAGCGGCGGGAGACCCGCACGGGCCCAGCCAGGAGCGCGCAGCCCCCAGGGGAGGGGAGGGGGTGCTGGGGGCGGACGCACCCAG
Organism: Plecotus auritus; assembly: GCF_963455305.1. Classification (NCBI taxonomy): domain Eukaryota; kingdom Metazoa; phylum Chordata; class Mammalia; order Chiroptera; family Vespertilionidae; genus Plecotus; species Plecotus auritus. Next base: position 3,576,653 of record NC_137785.1, on the reverse strand, counting down.
ACAGGAGCTAGCTGAGCCCAGGAGCCAGGTGCCCGCCCTGGGCCGCCCCGGCAGCTGCAGAGGAGGCTCCGGGGCGCCGTCCCCCCGCCGGGCCTCCCCTGGAGCTCAAGGCCAAGGCCCCCCTGCAGCTGAGCGGCTAGCGACCGCGGGCAGCTGCGGCCAAGCGGGCCCGGCCACAGGGAGTCCCGGCCCTGAGGCCCCTGCGGACCCGCGAGCGGCGGCGGCGGCGCTGGGGCGCGTGGGGCCACGGGGCTGCGTGGGGGGCTGAGGGCCGCCGCGCGGCCTGCAGGGCCCCGGCAGAAGCACCCCGAAAACAGGCTGCCTCTGTGGCCTCCGGGCAGAAGGTGACTCGGGGACCCCTCCGCGCCCGGCTGCAGCTCAGGACCCAGGGGGCCGCCTGGGGCGGCGACCAGTTCCCTCCGCGGGGAGGCCCGCAGCCTGGACCTGCCCGGCCGCGTACTGCCCGCGTTTGGGGAGCAGGTCCCGGGACTCGGCCTCGCAGCCAGTGCAGGGGCCTCCTCCCGGGGGGTGCGGGGACGGGGTCACGGAGCAGAAGGCCCAGAATAAAGCGGGGCACAGCCCCCAGCCCGGATCTCAGCGGGGGCAGCGGAGAGGAAGGCAGAGCCGCGCAGCGCCCCCTGCGGGCCGGGCCTGGGCAGCAGGAGGCAGCCGCCGCCCCAGGGCGCACAGGGACCCGCTGGCTCTTTGCTGACCTCGAACTGGGGCCGCCGGCGGGTCCCCCCAGGCCCTGGCCCCGGAGCGTCCCTATTCGCAGGGGAACCCGTGGGGGACGCGGGGCCCATAGCCCTGTAACGGGTGCCACCCGCACGGGCGTTCTCTGAGCCCCGGGCGCTTCCGGGCCTGAGGCGGAGGCTGTCCCTCCGGGGAGCGGGCTGCTGTGTTCCCGGGGCAGAGGCGCTGCGGCAGGTGCGGTGACCGGGCTCGGCCTCTGGGGACATAACTGGGACCGTGTCATTAGGAACCATCACCGGTTCCCACGGGAGAGCCCGAGCCGGGAAGGCCTGGGAGTTGCGCCCCGCTGGGCCAGCAGCTGCTCCCCCCCCCCCCCGCCCCGTGGAAGAGTAGAGATGGTCCCTCCTTGTGCATCTTAGGGGGCCACATGGACACAGAACGCAGGCCCCACGCAGCTCTGCAGAGCATCCTCTGACCGGCAGGGAAGCTGGAGAAAGCCAGGCGCGGAGCTCACTGTCTGCCTCTCCGATGGGAAGGACAGTGTGGGTGGTGACACCCCATGAGCACCGCTGTCTGTCCGGGACTGGGAACCGCACTTTGGGGGGAAGGGGAGGCCAGTGCTGGGATGGGGGCGGGGCGGGGCGGGAGGCAGCAGGGCCCGTCCCAGAAAGAGGCTGGTGCTGGGAGAAAGGCCACAGCATGGCCCTCACCCTCCAGCCAGGGGAGCGGGGCTGGCAGAGGTGCGTGGGGAGACGGGAGGCCATGGCTGGTCCAGATGGACAAGGGCTCCTTTCTCCGCAGGCGGGAACTTAAAGAACAAATCATTGCTTCCGGGTCAGGCTGCGCAGGCATTTCTGGGGGAATGGTCGCTGAGGGCCAGGCCAGGGGGCAGGCCAGTGGTGGCACAGGCTGCTGAGTGGAGGCGATGGCGTCTGTCGCTCTCACAGCAGAAAGGGAAGACGCTTCTCTCCAACGCTGTCCAGGGCGCACGTGTGTGAGAGCGCTGGGTTTCACTGGTTTTAGGAAAACTCGGCATTTCCCAAAGGAAAACGCAGCCCCTCTGCAAGTTGCTCCTTAATTCTGTCCCAACTTGTATGTCAGTCACCTGTGAGTCTCTCCATGCCACAGTGCCTGCTCCTTTGTGAGGGACCCACACGGCGTCTTCATTACAAGGTTACTGGTACTTGTCTCAGTGCCCTGAGTGCAATAAAAACTGCTTAAAAATCCCTCCATGGGTGTGTTCTTAGGACACAGGGGATTATTTTCTCAGGATAAATGCCCAAGGGAGACATTTCTGTGCATAATGTGAGCACATTTATTACTGCGTCTTTCAATACATTTGCATTGATTTCAGGGAAGAAGAGAGGGGGGGACAGAAACATCAGTGATGAGAGTCAGTCATGAGCCTCCTGCACGCCCCCTGCTGGGGATGGGGAGGGTCACCAGGGCCTGTGCCCTGACCCTGCATCATCCTTTCACCTCCTGGTTCATAGGTCCATGCTCAGCCCCCTGAGGCCACCAGCCCCGGGGAGTGTGAGCACATTGAATGGCGGGGACTTTAGGGAAAAGCTTCCTTAGAAACTGTGTGCATCCACCTCCTTCCGCCTGCACCACAGGGTGTCTCCCTCCCTCTGCCCCCACTCCCATCCTTTCCTCCATCTTTCCCAAACCGATGGATTTCCATTTCATCCCTGTTTCTCTGGTTCCACGTTCTCATTATTGTCCCCATGTGTCTGTCACACATACAGATGTTTGACATCCGCATTTCTTCTTCCCACGTTGTCCCTCACGTGCTTCACTGGCGGATTGGGCTGTGGATGCTTTTAGACACTGGGCTTCGGAGAGAAGGACACGCAGCCCCCACGGGACCTGCTCTGACCCGCGAGGCCTCAGTGCTGTCAGGAGCTGGCCCGGAGCTCACAGCGGGGCCGGGTTCCCCTCCCGTTGGACACGAGACACCTCTCAGAGCGTCACCCTCAGACACGCCGTCCCGAGGCCCTGACAAGGGAGACAGAGCCACACCACCCTCCCTGCGTCTACACACAGACACACACAGGCCGCACAGCTCACAGAGGACCACACAGCCCCCTGCGCGGGCTCATGGCAGCGAGGCTGCTTCTCTCCAGCTGCGCCCCATCCTCGCTGCAGGCGGCCTTGTCCCTGGACAGTCACTGAGCTGCCCACCCACAGCACTGCCCCCCTGACACCACCCATCCGATGAGCTTGCTTCCTCAGACCCTCCCGAGGTCGCCATCCAGAGCCCACCTCCTAGATGTGCCCCATCTCCCCCTTCCCGCTAGGATGCCCCGTGGCCCCCGAGGGACACGATCTCCCTCAGCAATGATGACTAACCCACCTCGCCTGCCCACAGGGGTCCCCCTGGGCTTTGGCTGAGGAACACTGGTCCACGGGGCCCTTTCTCTGTCAACATCTTTGTGCGTCTCTGAGTTTGATTCTCGGCCTGAGGTTGTCTCTCTCGAGTGTGAGGTTGACATGGACAAGTTTTATGTTTTCCTTCCTGGTTTCCACCTTTGGGTGTTGGTTTGAGAAATTCTCATCCACAACTGCAAACGCTTCACATATAATGTCCTCTGTGGGAGAGCATTCCAGGGCGAAGGGAAACGGGGCTGTTAGAGTGTTGGGGGGAGTTAAGGGGAGGAGCAGCAGGTAAGGGATTCTAGGGTGGAATCTACAGTGACCTCCTCTGCTTTCTTTTCTCCAAGTACGTGCGGGGCCTCCAGGGAGCTGCGCCTGCTGGTTCAACAGACACTTTCAGTTGCGGGAAAGCCTGCTGTGCCTGCTCCTGTCACCGGGTCACCAAACACAGCACCGAGGTCCGGGAATGCACACAGGAAGGCTGCAGGGAGGGGCGTGGTGAGCCCTACACCCTGAGGGCGCTAACTCTCATCTGAGGTCACGCCTGTGCGCTCGGTGTTACATGCGTGTTCATTACACGCTCCTGGGCAGCTGGGATTGAGGATCACTGAGACCCACACACACAACTAGCATCAGTGACACATGCAGCCCCGTGGCTTCCACGTGCAGACACGGTCACCTGCATCCGTCTGTGAGCCCACGGGGCCTGTGGGGCAGACTGGACACTGAGAGCATTCAGCCGGGCGCCGTCTCCTGGGGCGGCTACACGACCCCCGGCGGCTGGATGACAGGTCCCTGAAGGGAAGTCCCTGCTCCGCACAGGAGCCACGTGTCAGGGGCGCAGTGGCCACGGCAGCTGGTGGCCGCCACGTGGGAGAAAGCGGTGCAGAGCGAGTCCTGGCTCACAGAATGTGCTGCTGGACAGACTCCTCCGCTGTGGGCGGGGCCTCAGGGCTGAGCACGCGGCTCATTTGCATAAAAGGGCCCGGCCTAGGGGGTGGGGCTCAGGGTGAGTGCTGTCCTGGGCACTGGAAGGTCTCAGGTGTGACCCCTGGTCAGGGCGTGTGGGGGAGGCAACCATCAGTGCTTCTCTCCCCATTCCCGTTCCTCTCTTTCTCCCTCTCCCGTCCTCTCTCTCTAAATCAGTAACAACATTTTTTAATTAAAAGGAATAAAATAAAGGGCCAAGATGGCTGCCCCTACAGACACGTCAGTGTCTGTGTGGGACGGGAGCGCTCACTCAGCTGGGGTGTAGACGCCACAGGAGGGGTCTGGGGGACTGGTGTCTTCAGGCACAAACTCTCCCTGTCCCAGAGGGGACACCCCTGTCCCTCCCCCCACCTCCCAGGCTGAGGGCTCTCCCTGTCGGATTTCCAGGGTGAGCTCTCTTCTAGAAGGTCCCAGGGGCAATGCTGTGAGCTCAGTTTTGGGCGCAGGATCTGCCTCATGGAGAGGGATTCTGGGAAGAGAAGAGGAGGCAAAGGCAGGGACAGTTGGGAAACCCTCTCTGGTTTATATAGAACAACCTTTCTCAAAGTGTGGTCCGTGGAGCCCTGACGTCTCTGAGAGCCTTTCCCGGGATGTGGGGTCAACACTGTTGGCAGGAGATGAAGGACATCCTGGCCTTTTCACTCCGCTGACAGGGGCGCTGAGGCCAAGCTCAGCACGAATGGGCTGACACCCGACCTCCATCGTCGTTCCTCCCACCAGCACTGACCTGCAGACAGAAGACAGACAGACAGAGAACAGAACCAGTTTCCCTTTAAACGACGCGGTGGAAGGAGGTGAAATTATTCTCTTCACTGAAGCCTCATCCTTCCATCCACATTTTAAAACACCGTGGCCTCCGGTGGAGATGCCCCAAAGGTGAACGCGGTGCCTGCATCCGCCCACAACCACAGAACAATGACCACCCTCCCCACAGCCTGCACTCAGAGCCCCTGGGATCAGCCCAACAGAACCTACAGCAGCCACAGACTCAGAGCCACAGGGAGCAGACTGCTGGCTGCCGGAGGGCGGGGGGGACTGGGCAGAGCAGGTGGAGGAGGAGGAACTACAACACGGTCCCTACAGTGTGGTCATGGGGAGGAAAGCACAGCACAGGGAACACAGTCACTCATGTTGTAACAGCTACATGTGAGGTCACATGGTCCTACATGTATGGGGCAATCCCTGTATAAGTTCTATGAATGTCTAACCACAGAGTTGTACACCTAAAATAATACAATATTTTACATCAACTGTAATTGAAAAATAAAAAAATATTTTTAAAAAGAAGATATATACATATATCTTGCCTTCATTACACAAATGGATTAACTTCTTAACTGTCTTTAATAAAAATGGAGGATTAAATAACCTTATATGATGGCCCAGGAAGTACACAGAAAACCCTCTGCCACATCCCAAGTGTCATGTACCAGGGAGATCATGTGTGTGAGCGGGACTAGCCTCTTTCTCATGGGATCCCATGTTTACTTTTTGAAAAGTTGAGCCCTGGCTGGTTTGTCTCAGTGGATGGAGCATAGGTGTGCAGACTGGAGGGTCCCAGGTTTCATTCAGGACAAGGGCACAGGCCCTGGATGTGTTCTCAATTCCCAGTAGGGGGCGTGCAGGAGGCAGCAGGTCCATGATTCTCTCTCATTATGGATGTTGCTATTTCAGTCTCCCTTCCTCTCTGAAATCAATAAAAATATATTTTAAAAAATTTGATATCAGAGAGGAACTGAGAGGGAGACAGAGATGGAAATATCCAGGATGGGAGAGAACCATGGGTAGGCTGCCTCCTGCACGCCCCCCCCCCCCCCCCCCACTGGGGATGGAGCCTGCAACCCAGCAGGTGCCCTCACTGGGAATGGAACCCTGAACACCTGGTTCAGAGGTCAATGCTCAGCCACTGAGCCAAACCGGCCTGGCCCTGTTTACTTGAAAGAATGAATGACACAGACACTAGGATTGCTGAGATTGGGTGAACTGGCACACACTTTCTAAAACAGGAACGTGAGTGCCCAAGCTGGTTTGGCCCAGTGGGTAGAGCATCAGCCTTCGGACTGAAGGGTCCCAACTTAGATTCCAGTCCAGGGCACATGCCCGAGTTGTGGGCCTAATCCCCAATGGGGTGAGCAGGAGGAGGCCAATCAAAGATTCTCTCTCATCATTCATGTTTGTCTCTCTCTCTCTCTCTCTTCCTCCCTCTCCTTCTGCTCTGAAATCAATAAAAATGTATTTTTTAAAAATGAACATGAGCTTCTCCCTTCAGGAAATGTCACCTGGCAGGGGACCACGGACAGGCCTGTTGTCTTGATGAAATGTGAGCCCCCGAGAGAAAACCAGAAGTTGGAAAAGCGGTGTCCCACCACGTCAGCTAGACCCGCCCCAGTGCGGACACACTTTCCTAGGGGCTCTGTGGGAACAGACTCACATGTGAGCTTTGATGACGGTGATTAATGCACCAGCACGGGAAGGGCTCTGGGACTTAGAGACACAGGCATCACTTTAACTGACCTGCATGAGGACAGAGCCACCCAGCAAGACAGCCCTGGGGACAGTGATGACAGAACAGGAAATATTCAATATTCCCAGCCAGTGGGGCTTGGGGGTTGAACATTGACCTATGAACCAGGAGGTCACACTTCACCTTTTTGTCACAGCATATGCCAGGGTTAGAGGCTCGATCCCCAGTGTGGGGCGTGTAGGAGGCAGGGGATCTATGATTCTTTCTCATCATTGATGTTTCTCTCTCTCTCTCTCTCTCTCTCTCTCTCTCTCTCTCTCTCTCCCTGTCTGAAATAAAAGAATATATATTTAAAAAACTAAAACAAGAAGAATACAGTCAATATGGTTTCAGGTCTCACTGTGCAGAGACCTTTCAGAAACGACCACTTGTGTAGCTGCGGTGACTGTCACAGGTGAGCACCCACACTGACCTGAAAAGGTCAGGAAAACGCTGCTCCTGCCCATTTCTGTGAGGCCGTCTGTGTCCTAAGAAGCTGCAGCCACAGTAACAGATAAAACGCAGAAGCAAATGTGAACACCCAGCGTCTCCCAGGGAGACGGGGAGGATGTGAAAGGGGAGCAGGTCCCTCCTCTCTCCTCCTTGTTCTCTGGGAAATGGGTGTTTTCCATAAAAACATGCCTCTGTTACCCTCTCACGGGCAGTGAGCATGCGACGTGCATTAATACTTGTTTCCCGTGTGATTCCGTGAGTGGTGACAGTGACAGACGGAACCACATAAACAGGATTATTGGGGGCCTCCCTCCTGTGTGAGGTGCACAGAGATGGTGAACCCCAAACCTTGGAAAGTCCCTGAACATCACAGGGCCTGTGCCCGGCTTCGGGGGACAGTGTGACGGGCGCTCCGCGCAGGAGGGGGGTCAGGACCGAGTCCAGGGCCCAGGCCAGCGCGCAGGTCTCAGCAGGGGACAGAGTCTGGGGGGGCAGCTCCGTGGTGGGGATTCCCCAGCGCCCTGGTTTCACTTCTCCTCTCCCAACCTGTGTCGGCGCCTCCTTCCTGGATACTCGTGACGCGACCCCATTCCTCACTCCCATTGGCTGAGCCGTTTCCAGAGCAGCCAATCAGCGTCCCCGCAGCTCCGGTTACAACTCCTCCGCTGAAGCGCGCGGACTCAGACGGTCCCCCAGACGCCGAGGATGCGGGTCCTGAGGCCCCCCACCCTCCTCCTGCTGCTCTCGGGGGCGCTGGTCCTGACCCCCAGCTGGGCCGGTGAGTGCGGGGTCGGAGGGGGCGGCTGTGCGGGGAGGAGCGAGGGGACCCGGCGGGGGCGCGGGGCCGGGAAGGCGCGTGTCAGCCCCGGCCCTGCCCTCCGTCCGCCCCCCAGGCCCCCACTCCCTGAGGTATTTCGACACCATCGTGTCCCGGCTCGGCCACTTCCTCGCCGTCGGCTACGTGGACGACACGCAGTTCGTGCGGTTCGACAGCGACGCGGCGAGACCGAGGATGGAGCCGCGGGCGCCGTGGATGCAGCAGCCGTGGGTGGAGCAGGAGAGGCCGGGGTATTGGGACCGGGAGACGCAGATCTACAAGGAAACCGCACAGACTTTCCGAGTGAGCCTGAAGAACCTGCGCGGCTACTACAACCAGAGCGAGGACGGTGAGCCGCGCGCCGGGCCCGTCACGCCCCCCCTCCCCACGGACGGGCCGGGGTCGCCCCGAGGGTCTGGGTCCGAGCGGTACCCCGAGGCGGCGGGACCCGCCCGGCCCCCACCCGGGAAGAGACCTCGGAGTCTTTGACCCGATTTCACGTTCACTTTAGATTCAGTCCCCACGGGGCGGGCGGGGCGGGACGGGTTGACCTCGGGGCGGGGCTGACCTCGGGGCGGGGCTGACCTCGGGGCGGGGCTGACCTCGGGTGGGGTCAGGGTCTCACACCATCCAGACTATGTATGGCTGCGACGTGGGACCGGACTGGAGCCTTCTCCGCGGGTACCAGCAATACGCCTACGACGGCACCGACTACATCGCCCTGAACGAGGACCTGACCTCCTGGACCGCAGCGGACAAGGTGGCTCAGATCACAAAGCGCAAGTGGGAGGCGGAGGGTGTGGCAGAGCATTGGAGGAGCTACCTGGAGGGCCTGTGTGTGGAGTGGCTCCGCCTTTTCCTGGACAAAGGGAAGGAGACCCTGCAGAGCGCAGGTACCAGGGGCCCTGGGGCCGCCCCCTCTCCCCGGGGCTGGGGTCCTACAAGGAGACAGGACAGGGGGTCAGAGTCAGACACCCCTCCTTGGGGTCAGAGAGGGAGTCCCCCTGGATGTCCAGGTCAGGTACCAGAGGGACTCCCCCTCCTCTCAGGGACAGTTAGGGGTGCAGGCTCTCCTGGGGTGCAGGGAGACCCCTGAAATAGCCCATCAGCGATTCCCATGGGCCCTGCAGGGGCTCTGGGACCCACGGGGACCTTCTCTCTCAGGCCTTGTGCGCTGCCCACACCCCTGTGTCTGAGGCCTGACCCCAGCTTTTCTGAGTCACGTGCCCTCCACCCAGGTCAGGACCACAAATCCCTTTTCTCCCCTCAGAGACCTGCCTCCTGCCCTGGGCTGTGTCTCTCTGATTCTAGAACTTTCTAAAGACTAGGGGGCCTTCCATATGCCTCTGCCCAGGCTGGTGTGGGGGCTGCGTGCTCACTCCCCGACCCAGGTGTCTGTCCACTCTCAGGATGGTCACATGGGTGCTGCTGGAGTGTCACATGGCGGATGCAAAGTTCCTGCATTTTCTCCCCTCCCCTCAGATCCCCCAAAGGCACACGTGTCCCACCACCCCGTGTCTGCCCGTGAGGTCACCCTGAGGTGCTGGGCGCTAAGCTTCTACCCTGCGGACATCAGCCTGAGCTGGCAGCGTGACGGGGAGGACCAGACCCAGGACATGGAGCTGGTGGAGACCAGGCCTGCGGGGGACGGCACCTTCCAGAAGTGGGCGGCCGTGGGGGTGCCCCCGGAGAGGAGCAGAGATACACGTGCCATGTGCAGCACGAGGGGCTGCTCGAGCCCCTGACCCTGAGATGGGGTGAGGAGGGTCGTGGGCACAGAGCCACTTCTCAGGGCAGGAGAGGCCCTGGGGAACCTCAGTGGGGTCGGGGCTGAGGCCTGGGGTCAGGGCCCTCACCCTCCCTTCCCTTCTCTTCCCAGAGCCGCCTTCTCACACCTTCATCTTCATCATCCTGGGCATCGCTGGGGGCCTGGTTCTGCTGGGAGCTGTGGCTGGAGCTGTGATGTGGGGGAGGCGGCGCTCAGGTGGGCAGGGGTGGGGTCTGAGTGTCTGTCCCACTGGGGGTTCAAGCCCAGGTAGACGTGTGTCCCGCCTCATTCACGGGAAGCACCGTCCCCACGCGTGTGATGGCCAGTGTGGGGCTCTGTGCTCACCCTTACTCCTTAGTGAGGCCCGTGGGAAAATGAGGGCCCCACTTACCACCTGATGGTGCTGGTGGTGGGGACCCCGTTCCCAGCAGCCCCAGGTCAGAGGGCAGGTCCCTGCTGAGCACAGACTCCAGGAGGGCGGTGGGCCCAGTCCCCACACATGCACTTTCCTCAGGTTTCCTGATCCTGCCCTGGGTCTATACACTCGGTTCTGGAAACTCCTCTGGGGCCCAGGACTAGGGCTTCCTTTAGGACCTCATGGCCCTGCCTCCTTCCTGGTCTCTCACGAGATGTTTTCTTCCCGCAGGTGGAAAAGGAGGGAGCTATGCTCAGGCTGCCAGTGAGTATGGAGGGGTGACCCCCGAGTTTCTGGGACAGTGCCTATGGGAGGCATGCAGGACCTCACCCCATAGTTCCTCCTTACTCCCTTGACCTGGGGCTCTGACCCCATCCCGGTGTGCCTACCCCAGGCAATGACGGCACCCAGGGTTCTGATGTGTCTCTCTCGGCTTCTAAAGGGGATACCTGATCTGCGGATGGGGTGGGCAGAGGGGAGGACTGGGTCATGGGGATTCTGTGGGACATTGTGAGCATGAAATGGTCTTTGAGAATGTCACCAGTTTCACAAACTCCCCTGAATCTGTTCATGATGATTGTCCTCCACAGCGTGAGGCAGCTGCCTTGTGGGGACTGAGTGATGGAAGGTGTGTTCACGCTCCCACATCCTGACTCAAGAACGTCTGATTGGGGCGCTGGCTGTAGGAAGCCCCCGATTGTCTACACTGTCAGAGAAGTGTAAACAAGGAGCTCGGAACGCTGGTGAACTTTGAGCCCTGGCAAGGGCCAGAGCTATGCACCGATTGTTGAGTCCAGACAGTGATGGCTCAAGCAATTTCCTGACCAAATAGTCTCAGAGTAAATCTTTCTAACATTTACTGACCCTTAAGAGAGTCTGTCTGTTACCGGAATTGCCTGCCTGACTAAGGGCTATTTGTATGTCCAAAGTTGAATAAAAGGTTGGCAAGGCCTGGGCACCAGGGGAAGTCCTTCTGGTTGTGTTGGGCTTCCCGCCTGGCCCCCAGTATTTCCAAATTACTATTTCTTGTCTCCTCTCTGTCATTTGCGCGCGGCCCTCCTCCAGATTCCGAACCCTGAACCACACAGGACTTGGCTCACACATCTGGTGCCACAACAGGGGACACCTGGAGGAGAAGATTTCATCTAGATCGGAAAAATGAAGCTTTGGCGGCAAGGTAGAGAAGATTGCACCGCATAGGTGGGGAACAATTCACTGGATAGGTGGGGAAATTCACCACGTGCAAAGCCCACAGCCAGCTGCAGAAGATGGGATCTGTAAGTAGGGTTGGAATGTCTTTTTTTGAGCCAGGCTAGTGGGGCAGAATTCGGTTAAAAAGTAAGAAACTTTATTGTAGACTTTTGGTTTGCATGCTTAAGAATAAAGAAATTAAAGTGTCAGGAGGTATTCTCCTATAGTTTTTGCATGATGTTATAGAACATAACCCTTGGTTTCCTGAAGAAGGTACATTGGATCTTGAATGTTGGGAAAGATTGGGTCAAAACTTGAAAAAAGCTCAGCAGCAAGAGACATTTTCATTCAGCAATTAGCTTATGAAAATGCCAATGCTGATTGTAAGAAATGCCTGACGCCTCTGAGGAAAAAAAGTACCATTACAGAAATAATTGAGGCTTGTCTGAACGTGGGGTCAGGCACTTTTCAAGCAAACTTACTCGCTGCCTCTGTAACAGTGGGGAATATAAGGCGTTATAATTGTGGTAGAACCGGACATTTTAAAAGGGAATGTACGCATCCAAGAAGGACACAAGGTGGCGCTCCAGGGAAAGGCGTGAGCCTTCTGCCTCCAGATTCAGTCAATGCAGATTCAACCTCTTTTATGTCCTAGATATTAAAGAGGAAATTATTAGATACTTGTGCATTAGTTATTGTTTATTGTTAGTTTATTAACCACGAATTTAATTTAATTTAATGAGAAAGAAATGATAGATGGCCAGGCGATTGCTGAGTTTCCCCAGAACAAACAGAATGCGGGAATGGGGAGAGAGAGAATATGAGTGGTACACGTGGCCAATAATACAGGTTCTAGGAAAATTCTCTGGACAGAGGGAAGTAATGAAAAAATTACTAGGTCTTTTGGCGAACCTGGAGAATGGACGCCCACTCGAGAATGTTATTAAAAGTCTCATTTTTGCCATGTTTTTATTTCACAATCCATCATTTAACATTTAGACAAATGAAACATTTCCCAGAATTGAGGGATGCATCTGGGATTTCTGTACCCGTGAGAAGAAAGGCTAGCTTAAGAGAAAAGCGCGCTCTGCCCTATTTTGGGTGACTTCTTGATCCCCAATCTCTTCACGGATGCTACAGAAAGAACTAAGACTGCTTTTTCTTTAACAAATGGCAAAAATGACACAAAATATACAGGTTATATTTGGACAATAGGATTAATGCTTCCATAATAATGGTGATCTTTGAATAATAATGTAGCGCATTCCAAGGTCCTCCCAAATCTTGGGGCACTCCTGTTTCTCCACAAAATAAAAATAAAATAATACTTTAGCACTGAAGGCACTAAAAGTTAGCTCTGTTATAAAATTGCCAAAAGAAAACGGCCTTGTTAATTGGCTTTGAAATCTTAAAGTTGTTAGAACATAAATAATAAAAATAACTAAAATAAAGAATTTGTGGGCTTCCGGGGTCGGGATCCCGATCGCGGCCGGCTCCGGCTTCCCCTGGGTCGGGTACGTGGGAGGCCATGGCGTCCTCCTTGGCCTCGCCGGCCTCCATAGCGGCGAGCACAGCGGCCCCCGGCCAGGGTTTCGGCTTCGCCTCCAAAACCAGGCAGAAGCATTTCGTGCAGCAGAAGGTGAAGGTGTTTGGGGCGGCTGACCCACCGGTGGGCGTGTTCCAGGGGGGCATCGCCCACTCGATCATTGAGCTCAGCCAGGTGCCTCCCCCTGTGATGCTGCTGCCAGATGGTTTTAAGGCCAGCTCCGAGATCAAGGCCAACAATCACCTTTTCCACAGGGAAAATCTGCCCAGTCATTTCAAGTTCAAGGAGTAGTGTCCCCAGGTCTTCAGGAACCTCCGTGATCGATTGGGCATTGATGACCAGGAATGCTTGGTATCTTTTACCCGAAGTCCCCCGAGTGGAAGGGAAGGCAGTGACGGTCGCTTCCTTATCTCCTATGATCGGACGCTGGTCATCACAGAAGTATCCACTGAGGACATTGCTGACCTGCACAGCAACCTCTCCAGCTCCCAGCAGTACATTGTGAAGTGCCATGGCAACACGCTGCTGCCCCAGTTCCCGGGGATGTACTGAGTTAGCGTGGACAATGAAGACAGCTACATGCTTGTGATGCGCTACATGTTTAGCCACCGTCTTCCTGTGCACAGGAAGTGTGACCTCAGGGGCTCCCTCGTGTCCCGGGAAGCCAGCGATAAAGAAAAGGTTAAGGAATCACCTACACTTCAGGATATGGACTTTCTCAACAAGAGCCAGAAAGTTTATAGTGGTGCAGAGGAGAAGGAAATATTTCTAGAGAAGCTAAAGAGAGGTGTGGAGTTCCTAGTGCGGCTGAAGGTCATGGACCTCAGCCTTCTGTTGGGCATCCGTGACGTAGTTGGTGGCTCCGAACCAGAGGAGGAGGGGCCTGTGCGGGAGGAGGAGTCCGAGGGGGATGGGGACTGTGGCCTGAGGGGACCTGCTCTGGTGGGCTGCTGTGGCACCTCCCCTGAGGGCATTGGCAGCTACATGCTTTCCCATCGGCCCCTGGGCCCTGGAGAGTTTGAATCCTTCATTGATGTCAACGCCATCCGGGGTGCTGAAGGGGCCCCCCAGAAGGAGGTGTATTTCATGGGCCTCACTGCCATCCTGACGCAGTGTGATGCCAAGAAGAAAGCAGCTCCTGCAGCCAAAACTGCCAAGCATGGGGCCGGGGCAGCGATCCTGAGCAGTATGCTCAGCGATTCCTGGATTTCATCACCAACATCTTTGCCTAAGAGACTTCGTGGTCACTGCTGCCTTATGTTCAGAGTAGACTTCACCAAGCCTTAATTTTCTTACATTTTTCCACCTGTGATGCCCATGGCAAGACACCCATGGAGGTACACTGGTGTCAGAATAAGGCAAAGGAAACTGGTCTGGTTAAATGGAAAGATCCCGAGTCTGGGTTCTGGAAGGGCCCCGATCCCCTCTTCACATTAGGTATATTTCCAGAAAATTTCTCCAAGCCCGTGTGGATTCCCGCAAGAATATTAAACTTCAACATGGATCCAAGGGAAGAACGGGCCAGGTTAATGAGGACCTTGCACCTGGAGCCATGCCTTACAGCTGCAGACATTCGACCATCCCAGCCGCAGGCAGGCTGCACACCATCCCATTGTATCCTTTCTACATTCCAAAGAGATTCCCTCATGATTTTAAACACAACCGGCTTTCGCTTGGGTTCCTACCAACCTAGCCGAGCCTTGGGAATCTCATCACACCTAGCACCTGTCCCATGATCTGGTAAAAATCTTAAAAATACAACAAGGATTTCTTGGAATGTTAATTGCAGGAATCTTTGCCCTCTTAATGTTAACGTCTGTGGGCGTTGCTGCTTCACCCATGGTACAAACTGTTCACACTTGTCAGTTTGTACAACAGGTTAAGGAAAATGTAACTAAGACCTTGTCTATACAAAAAAGAATTGACAGCCAACTTGAGACTGAATTGTGGGCCCTAAAGTCTACAGTCTTGTGGACGGGTGATAAAATCCACAGCCTAGAGCAAAGACTATCCTTGCAGTAATTTTTTCCAGATTTGTTTTACCCCCATTTGCTATAATAGCACCTTGCACCCTTGGGAATCAATAAAAACTCACCTTCTTGGTGCTTGGGGTAAAGGTAACACAACCCTTGATATTTTAGAATTACAACAGCATATTGTGTAGTTATCCCAGGCAAACTTACAAACTAATTTTTTAGATGCCTGGCAGCAATTTAAAAAGGACATGAAAGAATTCAACCCCTTCAACTGGATCTCCTTACATGTGCCTCAGCATAACCACTGTTGCTTGTCTCATTTTTGTTCTCATATGTTTATTTCTAGTCTGCAGATACGGAATGAAGAGTCTTGAAGGGACCCGGACCCTTCAGTCGGCATTCACTTTTCAAGATTTACTAAGGAAAAGAAACGGGGGGAGATATAGGAAGCCACCCATTGTCTTCACTATCAGAGACGTGTAAACAAGGAGCCCAGAACGCTGGTGAACCTTGAGCCCTGGCAAGGGACAGAGCTATCCACCGATTGTTTAGTTCAGACAGTGATGGCTCAAGCAATTTTCTGACCAAATAGTCTCAGAGCAAATCTTTCTAATATTTACTGACCTTTAAGATAGTCTGTCTGTTACTGAAATTGCCTGCCTGACTAAGGGCTGTATGTGTATCCAAAATTGAATACAAGGTTGACAAGGCCTGGGCACCAGGGAAAGTCCTTCCCCTTGCGTTGGGCTTCCTGCCAGGCCCCCAATATTTCCAAATTATTTCTGGTCCGGTCTCTGTCATTTGCACGCGACCCTTCTCCAGATCCCGAACCCTGAACCACTCAGGATGTGGCTCGCACACTGGTCCAGCCCTGCTCCCCACACTTTCCTGTCCAGCAGAAGTGGGCTGGGCCCTCCCCATCCCTCCCTTTACTGCCTAGTGCTCTGAGCTGCAACTTCCTGCTCCCGTATTGAAACGAGATTCTGGATGTGACTCTTCATTTCTTGTCATGAAAGGTTGATGGATTAAAGGATGGCTGAACATCTGAGAGGAAATTAATGGAAGCACCTTGAACTTTCATGGAGCCCATGTGATTTTGTTGCTCAGCCAGTCACAGGTGGAGACAAGACAGGCTGTGAGGATGGAGCATGCTCAGTGCGTCGTGGGCTTTCACGTGGTCACTCCTCGGCTGGGTCACCTCTCTGCTCTTCTGACCTTGCCCCTTCAGTGGAACCCTGTCCCACCAGGACCTGTGCTCACAGGGACTCACATCCCCCAGGCCTTGTCCCCTGTCCTAATGCAGCACAACTCCAGGACGCTGGACAGCAAGGGCCTTTGCGAGGGGTGGGGTGGGGGCAGGGGGACCCAAGTTAGCCTGGAATCAGGCCGGAGTCTGGCCCTCAGCCCCCACCTTCAGGTGTTTGTTGTTTTGTTGCTTTTGTGGATATTATCCCAGTTATTGTGTGTGTGAATGTTGGTCTCATTCTCTGGGTGTCCCCGTCTGACTCAGGGTACATGTCCCCATCATTGTCCCACAGACCCAGGTCCCTGCACACAGGAGCCCGCGGTGGGGAGAGATGGATTTCCGGTTCCTGCTGCTCTTGCCTCCTTCCCCAGCCTCATGTTCTTGCCCTGAACTCTCGGGGGAACCAGGTTGTGGCGTTAGCACAGAGGAGGGTCCCCCATTCCTCCTCTGAGATCAGGTCCTGCTGGGATTGTGCTCTGCCCGCTGCCCTCTCTCCAGCCTCCAGTGGCCCCCCAGGATGTGGGGAGGGGAGGCAGCTGCAGGTTTAGGGGAGCAGCGCTGTGGGCAGTGCAGGTGCAGTGAGGGCCCAGGAGGCACCCTGAGCTGCAGCCCCCCTCCCTCCCCCAGGACAGCTGAGCTGGGACCACAGCCATGAGGTCACTGTGTCCAGCACAGGGAGGGGCTCCCCCTGCAGGAGCCGCGGCTGGTTGAGTGACAGATGTGAGCGCTGGGGTGCCTCTGGGGCCTCACTGAGGGGGAATGGGAGACCTGCTGGCCATGGGCAGGTGTGTGGGGCACAGAGTGTGTAAGAGCCAGGGAACAGGGAGGGGTGAGGGTGAGAGAGGGAAGGGTTCTGGGGCCACCACGGGAAGGGGACCCAGGTGTGGGCCTGTTTGATGGGTGGTCAGTGTGGGCCTTGCTGGGAGGTGACCTTGAGGAGAGATTGGAAGGTCATGGCCCAGGAGGCCACCTGGAGGGAGGTCTGCCCAGGCGGGAACCTGCAGTGCGCATGCCCCGGGGCAGGAGGGGTCTGGTCTCTGGGAAGAGCCAGGAGGCGGGTGTGGGTGCAGCAGAGAGAGATGGAGCTGAGACAGAGCCTGGGGGACCACATGGCGGGAGGGGGTTGGAAGGGCGGGGGCTGTGCTGAGGGAGGTGGGGTCCCAGGACAGTTTGGAGCAGGAGAGGGACGTGGGGTGACGCCCCCTTGAAATGGTCGCTGTGGCTGTTGTGCTGAGGACAGTCCTTGGGGAGAGGGAGGCAGCAGCGGGGGAGCGGGAGGACCTGCGGGGTGCAGGCAGGAGATCCCTCCGCGGGGTGAGCTGTGGGAATAGTGGGTCGGATGGGATTCTGGAACCTTCTGAGGACTTGACAGAACTCCTCTGGGTCCATCCGGGGTCTGGGAGAGAGCGGGCACTGTCACCATAAATCATTGGATGGAAGGAGGAGGATAGAGTTGCCCTCTGCGGAGATGGGGAACCCACGGAGCAGCATATATGGGGGGGGGGGGCATCACAGAGGTTGGTTGTAGGAGATGTTGGGGGGAGCTGTCTGCTAGGAACAAGGGAACCGGGGGGCTGGCAGGTGGACAGGAGCTGGAGGATGGAGGGGTGTCGCTGGAGAAAGAGCCTTGGGCGGCGACGCACAGAAAGGCCATCTCGGGCTTTAAACAGGGACGCGGCCCCCAGGGAGCGAGGCTGCAGGACACAAGGGGGAGGGACCCACCAGGACCCCGTGCTGAGCGCCCCATCCCACCCGCACCCGCGCCCCCTCTGCAGTCCTGTCCCTGAGTCCTGAGGCTCAAGGGCCCCGAAGCCCTGCTTTCCGGGGTGCAGGAGGCCCTGACTCGCAGAGACTCCGGGATCTGGGGCGAGGGGCGCGTCGGGGTCCCCAGGGAGGCTGGTGCCAAGGCCTCGAATCACACGTTCAGCAGCAGGAACCCGGGCCGCACGCACCTCCCCTGTGGGGCTGGAGACCCTGGTCTGGCGCCATGAGAGGGGGCGTGGGCGGGGCTGGGGGTGTGAGGAGCCCACCAGGGGTGCTGGGGCTCAGCCAGACAGGGAGCTGCTGAGGTCATCGACAGAGCTCCCCAGGGGCGGCCTCACACCCACAGTGAAGGGTTTTGTGGGTTTTTCCTCAGAAAGGAAAGGGGGGCCCCCCGTGTGGTCAATGATGGATGTGAGGCTGGGAGTGGCCTGTCATTGTCTCTGCCCCGGGTTGGTGTCAGGGGGGGGACTAGGGGAGCGGGTCCCGGTCAGCGTGTCTCTAACCTGCTCCCAGGAAGGCACAGCTGTGCTCCCCGCTGGGGACCATGGACCCCACTTCTCCAGCCTCCCACACAGCTGTGCCCACGCCATGGGCTCTGACAGGATCGGGGAGCCCCAGGTCAGGCTGAGGCCACACAGCCAGGCGGAGCCCAGCCCAGCCCAGGTCGGGCCCACAGGGACCCCTGCCTGCTGCGGGCAGAGGGGCCACTGCCCACCCCCGAGTCCCCTGGCCCTGGCCCGGGGGGCGGACTGCCGTGTCTGCTACCCCTGGTCCCCAGACACTGTTCCTGCCACTCCCCCCCTGCCCAGTGCTCTCCGCCAGCCCAGCCCCTCGGGGTCACCTCGTCCCGAGTCAGAGCCTGGCAGGAGGGAGCCTCAATTCGGGTCCAGATGCACGAATGTTGGGGGGGACGTGGGGTTCCCTCTTGTGTGGAGGGACATGGTCCCTGCCTCCCACCAGACTCTGCACGCATGGATTCTCCTCGTGTGGGAAGAGCGAGCAGGGGCTGGGCTGAGGGGTGGGAAGAAGGGCCGTTTCCAGTTCTGGGGGCCAAGAGCTGGGGCTGGACCTTCTGAGTGCGGGGTGGGCGCTCCGGTTGGGCTGGAGAAGGAGTGATGGATGAGTGACAGGCAGGAGGTGGGGTCTCTCACTGAGAGTCTGTGCGATGGGAGGGGTGTCCCTCCGCTCACCCAGGTCTCTGCTTCTCTGCCCCCATCTGTGTTCCTCCCATTCAGCTCCGTTCCCATGGGACCCCCTGGAAGGAGCATCGCCCCCAGGGCAGGGCTCTGTCCCACAGGACCCCCCTCCGTCCTCACCCAGGGCTCAGGCTCCCATCCCCATGGGACCTGCCCAGCTGACCGGTGCGACCGCACAGTGAGGGCTTCCACCAAGCTCATGATCTGCTGCATGAACGCATGGCCCTCAGGGAAGGGCGGGCTCACTCTCACCGTTTATCACAGGGACCCAGTGAGCAGCCCGGTGAGGGGATGGGGCGAGGTGGGGAAGGTGCCCAGTGCAGGGGCCTCTGTCACGGGGAGTTGACAGGTGTCACCCCGTCCCCTCCAGCAAGTGGGTGTGGCCACTGCTGCAGAAGCTCTCTGAGCCCCATGGTTAAGGGCTTTCTATAAAAGCTTCACTAGGTGGACACCATTGACTGGATCATGGGCCATGGGTGATGGAACTTGAATGCTAGCCCCTGTCCCCCCTGTTTGGGCCCTGAGGCTGAGAGTTCCCTCCTGTGATCAGCTTGGTCTTTCTGGGGACCAGCCCCCACCCTGAGGCCTCCAGAACCTCAGCCAAGAGCCACCTCATCAGCGTCCCACAGGCACCTGTCACTCAGGAGAAGCCCAGGGTTTCAGGAGCTCAGGGCCAGGAGCCAGGGGCAAAGGCCAGACCCAGTCTCTTCCCTCAGGGCAGAAATCAGGAGAGGAGGGTGGTTCTGGGAGAGGACATGGAACTGGGGGTGGTCGTCCCATAGGGAGGACAGGCACTGCCCCACCTGTACCTGAGCTGCTTCTGCTGGCTCTGCTGGGCTGGGGGTGAGGGAGGACTGTGCTGGGGAGTGTCCCAGGGTGGGATTCCCACCAATGCTGGCCTTCCTGCACCTCTCAGTGATCTAGAGTCTCTGAAAATGAGGGACCCGAGCCTGGGGTTCCCTTTGGGATCTGAGCCAAGCCTGGGGTGACAGGGACAGTGAGCTGCTCAGCCACGTGCATAGGGTCTGCTCCTTCCTCAGCCTGAGGGAGGTGTCGGCTTAGGTGTGGATACAATTGGAGAATAGATGAATTTGATGGGCAGACGTTGGGTTATAACTTCAAAATTCTGGCATAAAATAAGATCCATTCACACACACACACACACACACACACACACACACACACACACAGATACTTACTGAGAATCTCAGTCTGTGGTGTAATGGCATCTACACTAATAAAGGGGTAATATGCTAATTAGACCAGACACCTTCCAGACGTTCTTCTGGACAAAGCCATGGTGGCGGGGGCCAAGGCAGAGGCGGTTAGGGGCGATCAGGCTGGCAGTGGAGAGCAGTTAGGGTTGACCAGTCCAGCAGGGGAGGACAGTTAAGGGCCATCAGGCCATCAGGGGAGGGCAGTTAGGGGCCATCAGGCCATCAGGGGAGGGCAGTTATGGGCAATCAGGCCCCTATGGGAGAGCAGCTGAGGGCAATCAGGCCAGCAAGCATAGGTGTTTAAGGGTGACCAGGCCGGCAGGCAGAGGTAGTTTGGGGTGATCAGGCAGGCAGGCAGGTGAACCTTTAGGAGGCAGCAGTCCCGGATTGTGAGAGGGAAGTCTCCCGAGGGGTCCAAGATTGGAGAGGGTGCACGCCGGGGTGAGGGACGTCCCTCCCCGTGAACGAATTTCATACACCGGGCCTCTGGTTATGATATGAGGAACATGCGTGTTCCTTCCTGAAATCCTGCAGGGGATGTCCTGTCTCCGTCTCCCTGGGAGGTTTGGGGCTCTTCTCTGTGTGTTCCCTGGAGTGTGAGTGTGAGCGTTGCTTTGTGTACATGAGGCAGCAAAGGGAGAGAAATCCCTACAGGGACTATGTCCACTGGGCAGGGCTCAGAAGCAGTTTGATGGGCGCAACATGCCGGCTCTATCCTTTCCATTTGACATTTTAATGTTCTATCCTCTCTTCCCAGGTCGCCACATCAATCCAAAAAGGAACCCAGTCCCGTCTCCCATCCCCGTGGCTTCTGCTCCTCCTGTGAACTCTGGGTGAGAGCTCACATGTCCCAGCCGTGTGAGCACAGTGAGCATGGAGAGCGCATGGTGTGCACCCCCCCGACCTCTGTTCTGCATTCATGTCCCCGTTCCTCTCTCCCAGGAGGAGGCAGAGGCGCAGAGTGGGAAGCTACATCCCCAGGCGGCACCAAGCTCACTCCTGAGGGACCCTGACGCCAGGTCGGAGCTGTGGGGTCAGAGGCCGGAGCTCCCACCCCCTGCCCTGGGCTCCTCCCCACGGTCCTGTCACCATCCCGAGTCACAGATGAGGGAACGGGGTCCTGAGAACTCAATGCCGGGGTCCCGGTGCCCTGAGCCAGCGAGTGGGGAGGGGAGAGGGGAGCAGATCTGGAGGTGCAGGAGCTGAGGGTTATGGGGCTCACTGGCCCCTTCCCGTGGGGCCTGCACAGTTTCATCAGCTGCAACCACTGCTCCTGAGGGAAAGGGCGTTTGCTGACTCTGGGATTTTTTAAAGATTTTTATTGATTTCATAAAGGAAGGGAGAGGGAGTGATAGAAACATTAATGATGTGGATCATTGATCGGCTGCCTCCTAAATGCCCCCCCTACTGGGGATCAAGCCCACAACCGGGGCATGTGCCCTTGCCTGGCATCGGGACCCCTCAGTCCGCAGGCTGACACTCTGTCCACCGAGGCAAACCGGCCTGGGTTCTACAATTTTATAAAATATTGGAGTCTCCCTGCTTGTACTCGGTAATGGCGTCAGGGTCTCTAGGGGCATGAAGACCGGGCCTCTGACTGACGTCACTCACTGAGCCGCCCATGGCCCCTGTGGGCTGTGCCTGAGGGACCCTTGCTGTTCACTCATAGAAGCTTCCAGAGCTCTAAGGGCCGCCTAACACATTCAGAGTGAAGTGGAGCTCAGAGCACCAGCCTGAGGCTCCTTTAGGGAGAAGTGGGCGGAGCGCTCCCCCTGCAGGAGGAGGGGCAGGCCCAGTCCCAGGCCCAGGCCTGGCGCTCAGGTCTCAGCCCAGGGAGGAGTCTGGAGCAGGGCCCTCAGTGTGGGGATCCCCTTCTCCCTGGGGTTCCCTTCTCCATCTCACATCCCTGCTGAGTCCTCCTTCCCGGATACGCATGACGCAACCTCACTGCTCACTCCCATTGGGTGTCTGCTCCCAGGTTAGAACATCTCCAGGAGCACCCTGGACTCAGAAGGTCCCGGGACACCCAGGATGCAGGTCCTGAGGCCCCCCACCCTCCTCCTGCTGCTCTTGGGGGCGCTGGTCCTGACCCCCAGCTGGGCCCGTGAGTGCGGGGTCGGAGGGGGTGGCTGTGCGGGGAGGAGCGAGGGGACCCGGCGGGGGCGCGGGGCCGGGAAGGCGCGTGTCAGCCCCGGCCCTGCCCTCCGTCCGCCCCCCAGGCCCCCACTCCCTGAGGTATTTCCGCACCATCGTGTCCCGGCCCGGCCGCGGGGAGCCCCGCTTCCTCTCCGTCGGCTACGTGGACGACACGCAGTTCGTGGGGTTCGACAGCGACGCGTTGAGTCCGAAGGCGGAGCCGCGGGCGCCGTGGATGCAGCAGCCGTGGGTGGAGCGGGAGAGGCCGGGGTATTGGGACCAGGAGACGGTCTTGGCCAAGAGAGAAGCACATGATTTCCGAGTGTTTCTGCAGACCCTTCGTGGCCACTACAACCAGAGCGAGGACGGTGAGCGGCGCGCCGCGCCCGTCACGACCCCCCTCCCCACGGACGGGCCGGGGTCGCCCCGAGGAGGCGAGACCTGCCCGGCCCCCACCCGGGAGGAGCCCGCGGGGTCTTTGACCGGATTTCACTTTCAGTTCAGATTCAGGCCCCGCGGGGCGGGCGGCGGGGCTGACCTCGGGAAGGGGCTGACCTCCGGGCGGGGTCAGGGTCTCACACCATCCAGAGGATGCAGGGCTGTGATGTTGGATCAGAGGGGCGCCTCCTCCACGGCTACTGGCAATTCGCCTACGACGGCGCTGACTACATCGCCCTGAACGAGGACCTGACCTCCTGGACCGCGGCCGATGCAGCGGCTCAGATCACAAAGCGCAAGTGGGAGGCGGAGGGTGTGGCAGAGAGTGAGAGGAGCTACCTGGAGGGCCTGTGTGTGGAGTCACTGCGCATGTACCTGGAAAAAGGGAAGGAGACCCTGCAGCGCGCAGGTACCAGGGGCCCTGGGGCCGCCCCCTCTCCCTGGGGCTGGGGCTCCTACAAGGAGACAGGACAGGGGGTCAGTGTCTGACACCCCACCTTGGGTCAGGGAGGGGGTCCCCCTGGATGTCCAGGTCAGGTACCAGAGGGACTCCCCCTCCTCTCAGGGATGACTAGGGGTGCAGGCTCTCCTGGGGTGCAGGGAGACCCCCCTGAAATAACTCATCACCTGCAGGGGCTCTGGGACCCACGGGGACCTTCTCTCTCAGGCCTTGTGTGCTGCCCACACCCCCGTGTCTGAGGCCTGACCCCAGCTTTTCTGAGTCACGTGCCCTCCACCCAGGTCAGGACCAGAAATCCCTTTCTCCCCTCAGAGACCTGCCTCCTGCCCTGGGCTCTGTCTCTCTGAGTCTAGAACTTTCCAAAGACTATAAGGTCCTTCCAGGTGCTTCTGTCCAGGCTGGTGTGGAGGCTGTGTGCTCCCTCCCCCACCCAGGTGTCTGTCCACTCTCAGGATGGTCACACGGGCGCTGCTGGAGTGTCCCATGGCGGATGCAAAGTTCCTGCATTTTCTCCCTCCCCTCAGACCCCCCAAAGGCACACGTGACCCACCACCTTGTGTCTGCCCATGAGGTTACCCTGAGGTGCTGGGCGCTGGGCTTCTACCCTGCGGACATCAGCCTGAGCTGGCAGCGTGACGGGGAGGACCAGACCCAGGACATGGAGCTGGTGGAGACCAGGCCTGCGGGGGACGGCACCTTCCAGAAGTGGGCGGCCGTGGGGGTGCCCCCCGGAGAGGAGCAGAGATACACGTGCCATGTGCAGCACGAGGGGCTGCCCGAGCCCCTGACCCTGAGATGGGGTGAGGAGGGCCGTGGGCACAGAGCCTCTTCTCAGGACAGCAGGGGCCCTGGGGGACTCAGTGGGGTCGGGACTGAGGCCTGGGGTCAGGGCCCTCACCCTCCCTTCCCTTCTCCCCCCAGAGCCGCCTTCTCACACCTTCATCTTCATCATCATGGGCATCGCTGGGGGCCTGGTTCTACTGGGAGCTGTGGCTGGAGCTGTGTTGTGGGGGAGGCGGCGCTCAGGTGGGCAGTGGTGGGGTCTGAGTGTGCACTCTAGGCAGTGACAGCGCCCAGGGCTTTGATGTGTCCCTCTCGGCTTCTAAAGGTGAGACCTGCCGTGGAGAGGGGAGGGCAGAGGGAGGCCTGGATGGTGGGGAGTCTGTGGGACACTGTGAGCATGAAGTGAATTTTGAGAATGTCACCAGTTACAGCCACTGCCCTGAATCTGCTCATGATGATTGTCCTCCATAGAGTGAGGCGGCTGCCTTGTGGGTCTGAGTGATGGAAGATGTGTTCACGCTCCCACTTCCTGACTCAGGAACCTCTGATGGGGGGGCTGGCCCAGCCCTGCTCCCCACACTTTCTGGTCCAGCAGAGGCAGCTGGGCCCTCACTATCACTGTCTTACCTTCCTCATGCTCTGAGCTGCAAGCTGTTCCTTCTGCATTGAAATGAGGTTCTGGGGGTGACTTTGTTCATTTCTTGCCATGAAGGGTGGTGGGTAAATTAAAGGAGAAGATGCTCCATTTTGAGGGAAATAAATATAAACACCAAGAACATTGCAGAGCTCATGTGTTTGCTGTGCTGAGCTGTCCCAGGTGTGGACAGGGGAAGTGGTGAGGACCGAGTGTGGTCGGGGCCTGTGCCCAGGGCGTGCTCAGTGCATTGTGGACTTTGACGTGGTCACTCCTCGGCCGGGTCACCTCTCTGCTCCTCTGTCCTTGTCCCTCAGTAGAACCTTGTCCCACCAGGACCTGTGGTCACTGGAACTCAGACATCACTGAGGCCTGTCAGGCGTCCTAATGCAGCGCATCTTCAGGACCCTGGACAGCGAGGGCTTCCTGGGGCGGGTCAGCCTGGGCTCAGGCCTGGATGGGGCCCCAGCACCCATCTTCTGGGTGTTCTTTGTTTCTTTGATTTTATAGATATTATGCCTGTTAGTGCTTTCATGTATGAGTTATGGTCTCATTCTCTGGGTGTCCCCGTCTGACAGGAACAGGGTACATGTTCCCCGTCAGTGTCTGGCAGGCCCAGGGTCCCCGCACACAGGATCTGTGGTGTGGAGAGATGGCTTTTCAGGCTCCTCCTGCTCTGCCTCCTTCTAGGGCCTGAACGTTCCCACCCTCTGATCAGCTTGGTCTTTCTGGGGACCAGCCCCCACCCTGAAGCCTCCAGGCTCCTCAGCCAAGAGCCATCTCATCAGCATCCCAAAGACACTTGTCACTCAGGAGGTGCCCAGGGTGTTAGGAGCTCAGTGCCAGGAGCCAGGGTCAAAGACCAGGCACTTTCTCTCATCCCACAGGTCTCTGCCCACAGATCCATTAATGGCCAAAGGGTCCCAGTAGTTAAGGACGCTGGCACCTTACTAGAGTCCCACTCACTCATGAACAAGAGTCCAGTCCATCCTCCTGTTGAGGATGGTTACATGGTCCACACATTCATGAAAATAACCCAACAGTTTTAGTCAGAGGGGAAACTCAAGTTCAGCCACCATGTGATATTGGTGCCCACCTCCCAGGAGAGCAAAAATGAAAGAGTCAGACAAAGTCAGTTGTTAGCAGGAATTTGGACTCATTGTTTCTCTCCTATATTCCTGGTGGGAGAGTAAGTTGTTTCAAATACTGTGAAAATGCTCTGGCAGCACTCACTACCTCCAGCATTTGGCAGGACTCACCACACCCACTGCCCCAGCAATTCCCCTCCTGGTTATATCCCCAAAGACACTCATACATATGTGTGCCAGAACATATGGAGAACTGACTCATAGCGGCACAGTTTGCAAAATCTGCGTATAAGACAAATGCACGTGAGCAGTAGCGGAGGAGTGTGGTGTGTTCATAGGACAGAACCCTGTAGCCCTGAGAGTGGATACGCTACAACCACAAGAGCCAGTGGGACGGGGATGGACATGATGTGGAGAGAGAGCAGGTGCAGGGAGGAGGCCCCTGTGACATTCCTTCCCTCAAAAGCTGACGGGACTCACCTGTGGGGTAGAAATCTAGGTAGGGGTGAGTCAGGATGGGGCCAGTGTGTGACCAAATAAAACTGAAGAGGGTCCGCTGAGGACTGGAATGTTCTGTGAGTGTTGTTGATCCCAACCCTCACCCTGTGCAAATTCGCTGTATACATAGGATTTGTCCACTTTTCTTTGGGCATGTGATTTTTCATCTTTTTATCTATTATTAAAATTTTATCTTTGTAATTTCACCCCATTTCCTATTTGTTCTGGTTCTTTCCCAATTTTAGGTTCTGAGGGTATCTCTCTGTCTGTCCTAATTATTACTTTCCCTAGATCCTGTCTGTATGTCAAGAATAATTCTTTCCAGGGTAAAACCTCAAAAGAAGAAGCAGAAGTGGAGGAAGAGGAGGAAGAGGAGGAAGAAGGAGAAGAAAGGGGAAGAGAATGCGGAGGAGGGGGAGAGCTAGTGGTTATACAGTGAGTCACCAAAGAGCAGGACTCTGTGTGGATAAGGAAGCACATCATGGTCTCCTGTGGGATCGTGTGGACATTAGGGACTCCCAGGACTCTGAGCAGGGTTAGCACAGCTCACAGGGGACAGTCTCCAGGCTTACCATCCCTGGGGCCCCCGTAGGAAGAACCGTGGCGTTTCCATCAGGGGAGAGACCAGCTTCCTGACCCAGTGGAGATGCTCAGCCTGCACCATCCTGGTGTCAGCCTGACGTTGGGGGCAGGGGAGCCCTGAGGACGGTGCCCACGTGGGAATGGGGTGTGATTGTACCATGAATGGAGGGGGAGGGATGTGATGAGCCGTGGGTTTCAGCTCACCCCAGAGAACAGCTGTGACTGGGAACTCAGACCCATCCACAGGGAACAGAGACCCCTGTTCCTGCCCGTTGTTCAGCTGCTGGTGAGGACCGTGAGGACAGCCCTTCCGGAAGGAAGGTCTAGATGTCCACGACGTGGGAGATGCTGTCACAGGCTTGGGGTTGGCTTCCCACAAACCCGGTGGGGGCGCAGGAGTCCATGGGTTTGGCTTCCCTCAAACCCGGTGGGGGCGCAGGAATCCGTGCGGTTGGGTTCCCACAAACCCGGTGGGGGCGCAGGAGTCCATGGGTTTGGCTTCCCTCAAACCCGGTGGGGGCGCAGGAGTCCATGGGTTTGGCTTCCCTCAAACCCGGTGGGGGCGCAGGAATCCATGGGGTTGGCTTCCCACAAACCCGGTGGGGGCGCAGGAATCCACGCGGTTGGCTTCCCACAAAATGGGGTCCGTGTCAGAACGCCCTCTCCCCCCATCAGGACAGGGAGGAGTCGCCAGCTTACTCAGTGACCCACCCTCAGGCCCACCTTAGGAGTGTTGGGAACTCCCCTTCTCCCTGGGGTTCCCTTCTCTATTTGTCACATTAATGGCCAAATTACCAATAATCACCACAGTGGCGGGTAGAGATTTGAGTGGGATAAAGTCTCTCCTCTTTGCAGAAGTCCCAGACTCCACGCAGACAGTGTCACCTGTGCCTCAGGTGACATGATAATGGCATCTCTGTGGGAAGATAAGGTCCAGGAACCCTGTCCCTGTAACTATGGGCTCAGGGACCCCAGTTCGTCCTCAATGACACGTCCCTGCCCAGACCTGGAGAGCAAAGACCAGCCAGGTGAGGGCTCCCTCATGTGCCACCTCAGGGCAGACACCAGGAGAGGAGGGTGGTCCCAGGAGGGGACAGGGAACTGGGGTGGTCGTCGAATGGGGCAGGACAGACGCTGCCCCACCTGTATCTGAGCTGCTTCTGCTGGCTCTGCTGGGCTGGGGAGGAGGGGGGGCATGTGCTGGGGAGGGTCCCCGGGTGGGATTCCACCAATGCTGGGCTTCCCGCACCTCTCTGTGTCCTCGAGTCCCCGACAATGAGGGACCCAAGCACGGGGTTCCCTTTGGAATCTGAGCCAAGTGTAGGGCGGCCAGGGCCACTGAGCTGCTCAGCCGTGTGCAGAAGGGTCTGCTTCTCTTCTCAGACCTGACCGAGCCTGAGGCGTGGGTGTGAAAGCTATTGTAAAATGGATGAAGTTGGTGTGTAGAATTTGGGGGATAACGTTAACATTCTGACATAAAATAAGGCCCCTTCACACACACACACACACACACACACACACACACACACACACACAGATGTTCACCCAGAATCCTAGTCTGTGGTGTAACAACATGATATACAGACCACTGAACAATGTATGTCTCAGTGATTTTTAAGGAGAGCGGGAAGGAGAGGGAGAGGGAGAGAGAAACGTTGATGAGAAACATCTGCTGCCTCCGTAACGCTCCCCACTGGGGACCGAGCTGCAACCCAGGCAGGAGCCCGACTGGGACCGGAACCGGCCGTCCCTTGGTGCACGGGGGGGATGCCCAACCGCTGAGCCACACTGGCCCGGTGACATCAGGACCCCGTGTGTTTCCTCCTGAAATGCTGCCTTGGGCTGCAATGGTCTCTGGCTCCCTGGGAGGCTGGGGCTCGTTTCTCTCTGTGCCTTCTCTATGGTGTGAGTGAGAGATGCTCTGTGCATGGGAGGCAGCAAAGGGAGAGAGAGAAATGGCTGCAGAGATCATCTCATTTGTCAAAGAGTTTAACGGGTGCAACAGGCCAGGTCTGTCCTTCCCATTTGACATTTTAATGTTCTATCCTCTCATCCCAGGTCGCCACATCAACCCAACAAGGAACCCAGTCCCGTCTCCCATCCCTGTGGCTGCTGCTCCTCCTGTGAACTCTGGGTGAGAGCTCACATGTCCCAGCCGTGTGAGCACAGTGAGCATGGAGAGCACATGGTGTGCACCCCCCTTGACCTCTGTTCTGCATTCACGTCCACGTTCCTCTATCCCAGGAGGAGGCAGAGGCGCAGAGTGGGAAGCTACATCCCCAGGCGGCACTGAGCTCACTCCTGAGGGACCCTGACACCAGGTTGGAGCTGTGGTGTCAGAGGCCGGAGCTCCCACCCCCTGCCCTGGGCTCCTCCCCACGGTCCTGTCACCATCCCGTGTGACAGATGAGGGAACGGGGTCCTGAGAACTCAATGCCGGGGTCCCGGTGCCCTGAGCCAGCGAGTGGGCAGGGGAGAGGGGAGCAGATCTGGAGGTGCAGGAGCTGAGGGTTATGGGGCTCACTGGCCCCTTCCCGTGCGGCCTGCACAGAGTTTCATCAGCTGCAACCACTGCTCCTGAGGGAAAGGGCGTCTGGTGACTCTGGGATTTTTTAAAAGATTTTTATTGATTTCATAAAGGAAGGGAGAGGGAGTGATAGAAACATTAATGATGAGAATCATTAATCGGATGCCTCCTAAATGCCCCCCCTACTGGCGATCAAGCCCAGAACCCTGGCATGTGCCCTTGCCTGGCATCGGGACCCCTCAGTCCGCAGGCTGACACTCTATCCACCGAGGAAAACCGGCCTGGGTTTTACAATTTTATAAAATATTGGAGTCTCCTTGCTTGCACTCGGTAATGGCGTCAGGGTCTCTAGGGGCATGAAGACCAGGCCTCTGACTGACGTCACTCACTGAGCCGCCCATGGCCCCTGTGGGCTGTGCCTGAGGGACCCTTGCTGTTCACTCATAGAAGCTTCCAGAGCTGTGAGGGCCGCATCGCATGTTCTGGGTGAAGTGGAGCTCAGAGCACCAGCCTGAGGCTCCTTTAGGGAGAAGGGGGCAGAGCGCTCCCCCTGCAGGAGGAGGGGCAGGCCCAGTCCCAGGCCCAGGCCTGGCGCTCAGGTCTCAGCCCAGGGAGGAGTCTGGAGCAGGGCCGCTCAGTGTTGGGGCTCCCCTTCTCCCTGAGGTTCCCTTCTTTATCTCAAATCCCTGCTGAGTCCTCCCTCCTGGATACTCGTGACGCCGCTCCACTTCTCACTCCCATTGGTTAAGCCGTTTCCAGAGCAGCCAATGAGCGTCATCGCGGCTCCGGGTTATAACTCCTCTGCGGGAACACCCAGAATCTGATGGTCCGGTGACCCCGAGGATGCGGGTCCTGAGGCCCCCCACCCTCCTCCTGCTGCTCTCGGGGGCGCTGGTCCTGACCCCCAGCTGGGCCGGTGAGTGCGGGGTCGGAGGGGGCGGCTGTGCGGGGAGGAGCGAGGGGACCTGGCGGGGGCGCGAGACCGGGAAGGCGCGTGTCAGCCCCGGCCCTGCCCTCCGTCCGCCCCCCAGGCCCCCACTCCCTGAGGTATTTCAGCACCGCCGTGTCCCGGCCCGGCCGCGGGGAGCCCCGCTTCCTCGCCGTCGGCTACGTGGACGACACGCAGTTCGTGCGGTTCGACAGCGACGCGCTGAGTCCGAGGATGGAGCCGCGGGCACCGTGGATGCAGCAGCCGTGGGTGGAGCAGGTGTACCCGGGGTATTGGGCCCGGAGCACACAAAATTTCAAGAGAGTCGCGAAGGATTTCCTAGTGAAACTGCAGACCCTGCGCGGCTACTACAACCAGAGCGAGGACGGTGAGCCGCGTGCCGGGACCGTCACGCCCCCCTCCCCACGGACGGGCCGGGGTCGCCCCGAGGGTCCGGGTCCGAACGTCACCCCGAGGTGGCGGTACCCACCCGGCCCCCACCCGGAAGGAGCCCGAGGGGACTTGGACCCGATTTCACTTTCGGTTCAGATTCAGGCCCCCTGGGGCGGGCGGCGGGGCGGGGCTGACCTCGGGGAGGGGCGGGGCTAACCGCGGGGCGGGGCTAACCGCGGGGCGGGGTCAGGGTCTCACACCTTCCAGAATGTGTTTGGTTGTGACTTGGGACCCGAAGGGCGCCTCCTCCATGGGTACAGTCAATACGCCTACGACGGCACCGACTACATCGCCCTGAACGAGGACCTGACCTCCTGGAACGCGGCCAATGCGGTGGCTCAGATCACAAAGCGCAAATTTGACCAGCGCGGTACGGCAGAGCGTCAGAAGAGCTACCTGGAGGGGGAGTGTGTGGAGAGGCTCCGCATGTA
Organism: Plecotus auritus; assembly: GCF_963455305.1. Lineage (NCBI taxonomy): Eukaryota > Metazoa > Chordata > Mammalia > Chiroptera > Vespertilionidae > Plecotus > Plecotus auritus. Next base: position 3,545,544 of record NC_137785.1, on the reverse strand, counting down.
CCTGGAAAAAGGGAGGGAGACCCTGCAGCGCGCAGGTACCAGGGGCCCTGGGGTTGCCCCCTAACCCCAGGGCTGGGCTCCTAAAAGGAGACAGGACAGCGGGTCAGTGTCAGACACCCCTCCTTGTGGTCAGGGATGGAGTCCCCCTGGATGTCCAGGTCAGGTACCAGAGGGACTCCCCCTCCTCTCAGGGATGACTAGGGGTGCAGGCTCTCCTGGGGTGCAGGGAGACCCCCTTGAAAAAGCCCATCAGCGGTTCCCATGGGCCCTGCAGGGGATCTGGGACCCATGGGGACCTTCTCTCTCAGGCCTTGTGCGCTGCCCACACCCCTGTGTCTGAGGCCTGACCCCAGCTTTTCTGAATCACATGGCCTCCACCCTGGTCAGGACCACAAATCCCTACACTCCCCTCAGAGACCTGCCGCTTGCCCTGTGCTATGTCTCTCTGATTCTAGAACTTTCTAAAGACTAGGAAGTCGTTCCAGGTGCCTCTGTCCAAGCTGGTGTGTGTGCTGTGTGCGCCCTCCCCCACCCAGGTGTCTGTCCACTCTCAGGATGGTCACATGGGGGCTAATGGAGTGTCCCATGGCGGATGCAAAGATCCTGCATTTTCTCCCCCCCCCCCCACAGGCCCCCCAAAGGCACACGTGACCCACCACCCTGTGTCTGCCCGTGAGGTCACACTGAGGTGCTGGGCGCTGGCCTTCTACCCTGCGGACATCAGCCTGAGCTGGCAGCGTGACGGGGAGGACCAGACCCAGGACATGGAGCTGGTGGAGACCAGGCCTGCGGGGGACGGCACCTTCCAGAAGTGGGCGGCCGTGGGGGTGCCCCCCGGAGAGGAGCAGAGATACACGTGCCATGTACAGCATAAGGGGCTGCCCGAGCCCCTGACCCTGAGATGGGGTGAGGAGGGCCGTGGGCACAGAGCCTCTTCTCAGGGCAGCAGGGGCCCTGGGGGACTCAGTGGGGTCGTGGCTGAGGCCTGGGGTCAGGGCCCTCACCCTTCCTTCCCTTCTCCTCCCAGAGCCGCCTTCTCACACCTTCATCTTCATCATCATGGGCATCGCTGGGGGCCTGGTTCTGCTGGGAGCTGTGGCTGGAGCTGTGATGTGGGGGAGAAGGCTCTCAGGTGGGGGAGGCGTGGGGTCTGAGTGTGCACTCTAGGCAGTGACAGTGCCCAGGTCTCTGATGTGTCTCTCTCGGCCTCTAAAGGTGAGACCTGCCGTGGGGAGGGGTGGGCAGAGGGAGGCCTGGGTGATGGGGAGTCTGTGGGACATTGTGAGCATGAAGTGAACTTTGAGAATGTCACCAGTTACAGACAATGACCTGAATCTGCTCATGATGATTGTCATCCACAGCGTGAGGCGGCTGCCCTGTGGGGACTGCATGATGGAAGATGTGTTCACGATCCCACTTCCTGACTCAGGAACCTCTGATGGGGGGGCTGGCCCAGCCCTGCTCCCCACACTTTCTGGTCCAGCAGAGGCGGCTGGGCCCTCACTATCGCTGTCTTACCTCCCTCATGCTCTGAGCTGCAAGCTGTTCCTTCCGCATTGAAATGAGGTTCTGGGGGTGACTTTGTTCATTTCTTGCCATGCAGGGTGGGTGGGTAAATCAAAGGAGAAGATGCTACATTTTGAGGAAATAAATATAAACACCAAGAACTTTCCAGAGCTCATGTGTTTGCTGTGCTGAGCTGTCCCAGGTGTGTACAGGGGAGGTGGTGAGGACCGAGTGTGGTCGGGGCCTGTGCCCAGGGCATGCTCAGTGCATCGTGGGCTTGGACGTGGTCACTCCCTGGCTGGGTCACTTCTCTGCTCCTCTGACCTTGTCCCTCAGGGTACCCTGTCCCACCAGGACCTGTGGTCACTGGAACTCAGACATCACTGAGGCCTTGAAACCTGTCCTAATGCAGCGCATCTTCAGGACCCTGGACAGCGAGGGCTTCCTGGGGCGGGTCAGCCTGGGCTCAGGTCTGGATGGGGCCCCAGCACCCATTTTCTGGGTGTTTGTTGTTTCTTTGATTTTGTAGATATTATGCCTGTTAGTGCTTTCATGTGGGAGTTATGGTCTCATTCTCTGGGTGTCCCCGTCGGACAGCAACAGGGTACATGTTCCCCGTCAGTGTCCCGCAGACCTAGGGTCCTTGCACACAGGACTCTGTGGTGTGGAGAGATGACTTTTCAGGCTCCTCCTGCTCTGCCTCCTTCTAGGTATCTGAACGTTCCCACCCTCTGATCAGCTTGGTCTTTCTGGGGACCAGCCCCCACCCTGAAGCCTCCAGGCCCCTCAGCCCAGAGCCATCTCATCAGCATCCCAAAGACACTTGTCACTCAGGAGGTGCCCAGGGTGTTAGGAGCTCAGTGCCAGGAGTCAGGGGCAAAGACCAGACATTTGTCTCATCCCACAGGTCTCTGCCAACAGATCCATTCATAGCCAAAGGGTCCCAGTAGTTAAGGACCCAGGAATCTTACTAGAGTCCCACTCACTCATGAACAAGAGTCCAGTCCATCCTCCTATTGAGGATGGTTACATGGTTTACACATTGATGAAAATAACCCAAAAGTTTTAGTCAGAGGGGAAACTCAAGTTCAGCCACCATGTGATATTGGTGCCCACCTCCCAGGAGAGCAAAAATGAAAGAATCAGACAAAGTCAATTGTTAGCAGGAATTTGGACTCATTGTTTCTCTCCTATATTCCTGGTTGGGGAGTAAGTTGTTTCAAATACTGTGAAAATGCTCTGGCAGCACTCACCACACCCACTGCCCCAGCAATTCCCCTCCTGGTTATATCCCCAAAGACACTCATACATATGTGTGCCAGAACATATGGAGAACTTACTCATAGTGGCACAGTTTGCAAAATCTGCATATAAGACAAATGCACGTGAGCAGTAGCAGAGGAGTGTGGTGTGTTCATAGGACAGAATCCTGTAGCCCTGAGAGTGGATATGTTACAACCACAAGAGCCAGTGGGACGAGGATGGACATGATGTGGAGAGAGAGCAGGTGCAGGGAGGAGGCCCCTGTGACATCCCTTCCCTCAAAAGCTGACCGGACTCAGCTGTGGGGTAGAAATCTAGGTAGGGGTGAGTCGGGATGGGGCCAGTGTGTGACCAAATAAAACTGAAGAGGGTCCGCTGAGGACTGGAATGTTCTGTGAGTGTTGTTGATCCCACCTTCACCCTGAGAAAATCCACTGTATACATAGGATTTGTCCACGTCTCTCTGGGCATGTGATCCTTCATCTTTTCATCTATTATTAAAATTTTATCTTTGTAATTTCACCCCATTTCCTATTTGTTCTGGTTCTTTCCCAATTTTAGATTCTGAGGGTATCTCTCTGTCTGTCCTAATTATTACTTTCCCTAAATCCTGTCTGTATGTCAAGAATAATTCTTTCCAGGTAAAACCTCAAAAGTAGAAGCAGAAGCAGAAGTGGAGGAAGAGGAGGAAGAAGAAGAAGAAAGGGGAAGAGAATACGGAGGAGGAGGAGAGCTAGTGGTTATACAGTGAGTCACCAAAGAGCAGGACTCTGTGTGGCTAAGGAAGCACATCATGGTCTCCTGTGGGGTCGTGTGGACATTAGGGATTCCCAGGACTCTGAGCAGCGTTAGCACAGCTCACAGGGGACAGTCTCCAGGCTTACCATCCCTGGGGCCACCGTAGGAAGAACCGTGGCATTTCCATCAGGGGAGAGAACAGCTTCCTGACCCAGTGGAGATGCTCAGCCTGCACCATCCTGGTGTCAGCCTGACGTTGGGAGCAGGGGAGCCCTGAGGACGGTGCCCACGTGGGAATGGGGTGTGATTGTACAATGAATGGAGGGGGAGGGATGTGACGCAGCCGTGGGTGTCAGTTCACCCCAGAGAACAGCTGTGACTTGGAACTCAGACCGATCCACAGGGAACACAGTCACCTTTTCCTGCCGTTGTCCAGCTGCTCCTCAGGACCATCTGGTTATTTGCCAAATTACCAATAATCCCGCAGCAGCTGGTGGAGATTTGATTGGGGGGAAAGGTGCTCTCTTCAGAGACGTCCCTGACTCTCCATGCACAGAGTCAACCTTCCTTCCTGTGTCAGGTCAGCTGTAAGGAAGCTGGTCCCAGCATACATCCATACATCCATCCTTCTATTCATTCATCCATTCATTCATACATTCATACATACATACATACATACATACATACATTCATTCATCCATCCATCCATCCTTACATCCATTCATTCATCCATTCATACATACATACATACATACATATATACATTCATCCATCCATCCATCCTTACATCCACTCATTCATCCATTCATTTATCCATCCATTCATTCACTCATCCACCCTCCATCCATCTATTCATCCAGCCATTCATTCACTTATCCATCCTTCATTCATCCATCCATTCATTCATCCATCCACCCATCCATTCATGCATCCATCCATTCATTCATTCATCCATCCATCCATCCATCCATCCACTCATCCACCCATCCATCCATCTATTCATCCAGCCATCCATTCACTTATCCATCCTTCATTCATCCATCCATCCATTCATCCAGCCATCCATTCATTCATCCATCCATCCATCATTCATCCATCCATCCATCCATCCAGCCAGCCATCCATTCATTATCCATCCATCCATTTTTCATCCATCCATCCATTCACCCATCCATCCATTCATTCATCCATCCATCCATTCATTCATCCATCCAACCATTCACCCAGCCATCCATTCATTCATCCATCCATCCATTCATTTGTCTATCCATTCATTCGTCCATCCATCCATTCATTCGTCCATCCATTCATTCGTCCATCCATCCATTCATTCATCCATCCATCCATTCATCCATCCATCCATCCATTCATTCGTCCATCCATCCATTCATTCGTCCATCCATCCATCCATCCATCCATCCACTCATCCACCCATCCATCCATCTATTCATCCAGCCAGCCATTCACTTATCCATCCTTCATTCATCCATCCATCCATTCATCCAGCCATCCATTCACCCATCCATCCATTCATTCATCCATCCATCCATTCATTCATCCATCCATCCATTCACCCAGCCATCCATTCATTCGTCCATCCATCCATTCATTCACACATCCATTCATTCGTCCATCCAGCCATCCATTCACTTATCCATCCATCCATCCATCCATCCATCCATCCATCCATTCATCCAGCCATCCATCCATCCATCCATCCATCCATCCATCCACTCATCACTAATATGTAGTGAGGACTCTGCTCCAGGCTTCCTGTCCGCCTGCTGCTTGTGTAATGGAGACAGAACACCCGCTTTCCAGCCTGGCCGTGTGGCTCAGGGTGAGGGTGGCCCAGGCACCAGGAGGCCCCAGGGTCCATTCCCTATTAGGGCACAAGCCCTGGTGTCTGACTGGATCCTCAGTAGGGGGCCTGCAGGGGGCAACCGATCCATGTTTCTACCTGCCTCTCCCTCTCCCTTCCTCTCGCTCTAAACGTCTTTGAAGCAAATAAACAAATGAAAACCCCGCTCTCCTGGTGCGCACAGTGGGACAGGAAGGACCCAGGTGCCTGGGTTGCAGACTCCTCCCCGCGTGCAAGGCAGCCAATGGGCGTGTCTCTCCACATGGGTGCTCCCTCCCTCTCTCCCTCTCCTCCTCCCTCCCTTGTGCTCTCTCTAAAAGAGAGAAAATCACTGGGAAAATATCCCCCAGTAAGAATTAACCTCTCCTATCTCTCCCTCTCTCTCCCCTCCCCACCTCTTCATACATAAAAGTTTATATGTGTGTGTGTGTGTGATCTCATGTGAGTCTCACTTACTTGCATGTTGGATGTGCTCACACTTTAGCGCCAATAAAGACAGGACAGAGCAGGGCGGGCTGCGGCCACACCGCTCGCTCCTCGCTGTCCATCCTCTGGCGGGGGCACCGCCCACCCCGAGGACCGGCCGCTGCAGACGCCGGGGGCGGGGGGCGGGGCTGCCGCGTGAGCGCCCGCAGCCCGGGGCCCAGGAAGGGGCTGCGGAACCGGGGTCCCCAGCCTTCGCCTCAGCCCCGCCCCAACTCGACCCGGACCCCGACCCCCACCCTGACTCAGGCTCATCACTGCCAGGGCCGCCCCGGCGTCGGTGGGCTCGGCCGAGGGGCAGGACCCGCAGCGCTGGCGTTGGGGCGCTCACCAGGGTGCGGGGGGCACCACCCAAACTCAGCCGCCGATGGGGCGGGCGCAGTCCCAGCTCCACCCGTGGCGCCCTGGCGCGTCTCCAGAAGGGCTCCCGCCGTGGCCCCGCGGCCGCCGCCCCCGCTGCTCGCTGGGCGCCGGGTCTGGGGCTGCGGGTCTCGGGGCACCGGAGCCTCTGCGGAGCGTCGCCCTGTTCCTGACTCCCTTCCCGCCTGCCCGCCCCGCGGCCACGGCTCCCCCAGTGCTGACCTCCGCGCGGGGACCCCGGGCCCCCCGACAGGCCGTGGCCCGGGAGCCGAGGAGGGACTGCGGGCCGCGTCACGGCCGCGGAGGAGGGACAGGCGGGTCCAGGAGGGACAGTCGGGCGCCGGGAACCCGACAAGGAAGCTGCGCGTCTCCAAGCATCTCTGTGGGTGAGTCCTGGCCTGGTCCCTTCCGGCACCCCTCCGGGAAGGCCTCCTGGTCGCCCTGCGCCCCGCGGGGCCTCCTCGCGTCCCGGGCGCCGTGTCCCCAGAGGCGGGGGGTCCGGGAAGCTGCGTGCGCGGGGCCGTCTCCATGGACGCGCAGGAGACGGCCTGCGCGGTGCGATCGCGAGTCCCAGAGACGCGGTCAGGGGACTGAGAGCGGGACCCCTCCATGTGTGTGTGGGGGGGTGTCTCCCACAAACACAGTCACCTCCTCAGCAAGTCGCCCCGCGCCCGGGCGCTGCGCTCGCTCCCAGCCGCCCCGCTGGAGGCCTGACGGAGGGGGCGCTGCTGGAGAAACCCCTGTCCCCCCCTCCCCGCTCCGCCCCGTCCCCTGAGAACCCGCCCCAGCCCCTCAGCAAGGCCGTCTGCTCTGGCTCCCGGGTGGGGGGCACCCCTCTTTCTGCGAGAGGGGGCGCTGCATCAGGCTGAGCACAGTGTTCAGTGAGCAAAGGAGCCGCACGTACCAACCGTCCTGATGACAGAGGGGAGGCCAGGGCCTCCCTCACAGCCCGGAGCGCGTGGGTCCTGCGAAATGGGGGCGTGTGGAGTGAGCCCCCTGGTGCGCACCCCCAGGAGGAAGGCATTTCCATTGTGGGGACAGACACGCACCTGAGAGAGAAACAACAAACCCCCACTTTACAGCCTTGGGGCTGGGCCGGGGGCGTGGCCTTTGGGGTCCACGTGCACGTGCTGCCCCCTGGGGGCGCCCAGAGGTGCGGGCGCAGGAGCAGCGTCCCTCCCGCGGGGGCGTCCGCACAGGAGACTCGCAACAGGACCGCGATTCAGGGGCCGCTTTACAGGCCCAGGAGCTCGGGGTGCGCCCCCCTCAGCTGACGGGCTCCGCACACTCCGGCTGCCCAGCAGGCGAGGAGCCGCAGGAGGCAGAGGGGGGAGGGCTCAGAGGCCCCACATCCCCGGGGTGTCATGGCCACGGGGCCCAGCGCCCCCTCCGCTCCCGCGCAGCCTCCCTGGGGGAGAAGGAAACCAGGTGTGGGGACCGGAACCCCAAGGGGAAGAGGAGCCCCCTGCGCTGCCCGCAGGCCAGAGCTGAGGCCCCGCAGCAGCACCCACCCCGCGGGGCCCCGCCCCTCACTCCTGGGATCCTGGGCGGCGGGTTCCGCTCCGGGGCCTGAAGGGGCGACAGCGCCACCCCCTCTGCTGCGCTCAGCTCAGCGGGTCTGACGGCCGCCCCCTCCTGGGACCGTGCTCAGGGGGAACCTTTTGGGGGGACGCCGGGCTGGGCCGCGGGCGCCACGGAGGGGAACCCAGGCCTCGGGCCATCCTTAGACGGAGCCTGACCGTGAGGGCTCGGCGGACGGGCCGCTCTGAGCGGGGGAGGCGGTGGGGAAGCCGGACGAGCGGCGGGAGACCCGCACAGGCCCAGCCAGGAGCGCGCAGCCCCGAGGGGAGGGGAGGGGGTGCTGGGGGCGGACGCACCCAGACAGTTGCGAGCTGAGCCCAGGAGCCAGGTGCCGCTCTGGGCCGCCCCGGCAGCTGCAGAGGAGGCTCCGGGGCGCCGTCCCCCCGCCGGGCCTCCCCTGGAGCTCAAGGCCAAGGCCCCCCTGCAGCTGCGCGGCTAGCGACCGCGGGCGGCTGCGGCCAAGCGGGCCCGGCCACAGGGAGTCCCGGCCCTGAGGCCCCTGCGGACCCGCGAGCGGCGGCGGCGCTGGGGCGCGTGGGGCCTCGGGGCTGCGTGGGGGGCTGAGGGCAGCCGCGTGGCAGGGGGTCCCCCGGCAGAGGCACCCCGAGAACAGGCTGCTTCTGTGGCCTCCGGGCCGGAAGGTGACTCGGGGACCCCTCCGCGCCCCGCTGCAGCTCAGGACCCAGGGGCCCGCCTGGGCGGCGACCAGTTCCCTCCGCGGGGAGGCCCGCAGCCTGGACCTGCCCGGCCGCGTCCTGTCCGCGTTTGGGGGGCGGGTCCCGGGACTCGGCCTCGCAGCCAGTGCAGGGCCTCCTCCCGGAGGGTGCGGGGACAGGGCCACGGAGCAGAAGGCCCAGAATAAAGCGGGGGCACAGCCCCCACCCCGGGTCTCAGCGGCAGCAGCGGAGATGCAGGCAGAGCCGCGCAGCGCCCCCTGCGGGCCGGGCCTGGGCAGCAGGAGGCAGCCGCCGCCCCAGGGCGCACAGGGACCCTCTGGCCCGTTGCTGACCTCAAACTGGGGCCGCCGGCGGGTCCCCCCAGGCCCTGGCCCCGGGGCGTCCCCATTCGCAGGGGAACCCGTGGGGGGCGCGGGGCCCATAGCCCTGTAACGGGTGCCACCCGCACGGGCGTCCTCTGAGCCCCGGGCGCTTCCGGGCCTGAGGCGGAGGCTGTCCCTCCGGGGAGCGGGCTGCTGTGTTCCCGGGGCAGAGGCGCTGCGGCAGGTGCGGTGACCAGGCTCGGCCTCTGGGGACATAACTGGGACCGTGTCATTAGGAACCATCACCGGTTCCCACGGGAGAGCCGAGCCGGGAAGGCCTGGGAGCTGCGCCCCGCTGAGCCAGCAGCTGCTCTCCCCCCCCCCCCCCCCCAGTTGGGAGAGTAGAGATGGTCCCTCCTTTTGCATCTTAGGGGCCACATGGACACAGAACGCAGGCCCCACGCAGCTCTGCAGAGCATCCTCTGACCGGCAGGGAAGCTGGAGAAAGCCAGGCGCGGAGCTCACTGTCTGCCTCTCCGATGGGGAAGGACAGTGTGGGTGGTGACGCTCAGTGAGCACCGCTGTCTGTCCGGGACTGGGAACCGCACTTTGGGGGGAAGGGGGAGGCCAGTGCTGGGATGGGGGCGGGGCGGGGCGGGAGGCAGCAGGGCCCGTCCCAGAAAGAGGCTGGTGCTGGGAGAAAGGCCACAGCATGGCCCTCACCCACCAGCCAGGGGAGCGGGGCTGGCAGAGGTGCGTGGGGAGAAGGGAGGCCATGGCTGGTCCAGATGGACAAGGGCTCCTTTCTCCGCAGGCGGGAACTTTAAGAACAAAACATTGCTTCCGGGTCAGGCTGCGCTGGCATTTCTGGGGGAATGGTCGCTGAGGGCCAGGCCAGGGGGCAGGGAGTGGTGGCACAGGCTGCTGAGTGGAGGCGATGGCGTCTGTCGCTCTCACAGCAGGAAGGGAAGACGCTTCTCTCCAACGCTGTCCAGGGCGCACGTGTGTGAGAGCGCTGGGTTTCACTGGTTTCAGGAAAACTCGGCATTTCTCCAAGGAAAACGCAGCCCCTCTGCAAGTTGCTCCTTAATTCTGTCCGGACTTGTATGTCAGTCACCTGTGAGTCTCTCCAAGCCGCACTGCCTGCTCCTTTGTGAGGGACCCACACGGCGTCTTCATTACAAGGTTACTTGTACTTGTCTCAGTGCCCTGAGTGCAGTAAAAACTGCTTAAAAATCCCTCCATGGGTGTGTTCTTAGGGCACAGGTGGTTATTTTCTCAGGATAAATGCCCGAGGGAGACATTTCTGTGCATAATGTGAGCACAGTTATTACTGCGTCTTTCAATACATTTGCATTGATTTCAGGGAAGAAGAGAGGGAAGGACAGAAACATCAGTGATGAGAGTCAGTCATGAGCCTCCTGCACGCCCCCTGCTGGGGATGGGGAGGGTCACCAGGGCCTGTGCCCTGACCCTACATCATAAGTTCACCTCCTGGATCATAGGTGGATGCTCAGCCCCCTGAGGCCACCAGCCCCGGGGAGTGTGAGCACATTGAATGGCGGGGACGTTAGGGAAAAGCTTCCTTAGAAACTGTGTGCATCCACCTCCTTCCGCCTGCACCACAGGGTGTCTCCCTCCCTCTGCCCCCACTCCCATCCTTTCCTCCATCTTTCCCAAACCGATGGATTTCCATTTCATCCCTGTTTCTCTTGTTCCACGTTCTCATTATTGTCCCCATGTGTCTGTCACACAGACAGTTGTTTGACATCCGCGTTTCTTCTTCCCACGTTGTCCCTCATGTGCTTCACTGGCGGATTGGGCTGTGGATGCTTTTAGACATTGGGCTTCGGAGAGAAGGACACGCAGCCCCCACGGGACCTGGTCTGACCCGCGAGGCCTCAGTGCTGTCGGGAGCTGGCCCGGAGCTCACAGCGGGGCCGGTTCCTCTCCCCTTGGACACGAGTCACCTCTCAGAGCATCACCCTCAGACACGCCGTCCCGAGGCCCTGACAAGGGAGACAGAGCCACACCACCCTCCCTGCGTCTACACACAGACACACACAGGCCCGCACAGCTCACGGAGGACCACACAGCCCCCTGCGCGGGCTCATGGCAGCGAGGCTGCTTCTCTCCAGCTGCGCCCCATCCTCGCTGCAGGCGGCCTTGTCCCTGGACAGTCACTGAGCTGCCCACCCACAGCACTGTCCCCCTGACACCACCCATCCGATGAGCCTGCTTCCCCAGACCCTCCCGAGGTCGCCATCCAGAGCCCACCTCCTAGATGTGCCCCATCTCCCCCTTCCCGCTAGGATGCCCCATGGCCCCCGAGGGACGCGATCTCCCCCAGCAATGATGACTAACCCACCTCGCCTGCCCACAGGGGTGCCCTGGGCTTTGGCTGAGGAACACTGGTCCACGGGGCCCTTTCTCTGTCAACATCTTGGTGCGTCTCTGAGTTTGATTCTGGGCCTGAGTTTCTCTCTCTCGAGTGTGAGGTTGACATGGACAAGTTTTATGTTTTCCTTCCTGGTTTCCACCTTTGGGTGTTGGTTTGAGAAATTCTCATCCACAACTGCAAACGCTTCACATATAATGTCCTCTGTGGGAGAGCATTCCAGGGCGAAGGGAAACGGGGCTGTTAGAGTGTTGGGGGGCGTTAAGGGGAGGAGCAGCAGGTAAGGGGTTCTAGGGTGGAATCTACAGCGACCTCCTCCGCTTCCTGTTCACTAAGTATGTGCGGGGCCTCCAGGGAGCTGCGCCTGCTGGTTCAACAGACACTTTCTCTTGCGGGAAAGCCTGCTGTGCCTGCTCCTGTCACCGGGTCACCAAACACAGCACCGAGGTCCGGGGGACGCACACAGGAAGGCTGCAGGGAGGGGCGTTGTGAGCCCTACACCCTGAGGGCGCTAACTCACATCTGAGGTCACGCCTGTGCACTCGGTGTTACATGCGTGTTCATTACACGCTCCTGGGCAACTGGGATTGAGGATCACTGGGACCCACACACACCACTGGCGTCAGTGACACATGCAGCCCCGTGGCTTCCACGTGCAAACACGGTCACCTCCATCCGTCTGTGAGCCCACGGGGCCTGCGGGGCAGAGACTGGACACTGAGAGCATTCAGCCGGGCGCCGTCTCATGGGGCGGCTACACGACCCCCGGCGGCTGGATGACAGGTCCCTGAAGTGAAGTCCCTGCTCCGCACAGGAGCCACGTGTCAGGGGCGCAGTGGCCACGGCAGCTGGTGGCCGCCACGTGGGAGAAAGCGGTGCAGAGCGAGTCCTGGCTCACAGAATGTGCTGCTGGACAAACTGCTCCGCTGTGGGCGGGGCCTCAGGGCTGAGCACGCGGCCCATTTGCATAAAAGGGCCAGGCCTGGCCAGGGGGCTCAGGGTGAGTGTTGTCCTGGGCACTGGAAGGTCTCAGGTGTGACCCCTGGTCAGGGCGTGTGGGGAGGCAACCATCAGTGCTTCTCTCCCCATCCCCGTTCCTCTCTTTCTCCCTCTCCCGTCCTCTCTCTCTAAATCAATAACAACAATTTTTAATTAAAAGGAATAAAATAAAGGGCCAAGATGGCTGCTCCTACAGACAGGTCAGGTGTCTGTGTGGGACGGGAGCGCTCACTCAGCTGGGGTGTAGATGCCACAGGAGGGGTCTGGGGGACTGGTGTCTTCAGGCACAAACTCTCCCTGTCCCAGAGGGGACACCCCTGTCCCTCCCCCACCTCCCAGGCTGAGGACTCTCCCTGTCGGATTTCCAGGGTGAGCTCTCTTCTAGAAGGTCCCAGGGGCAATGCTGTGAGCTCAGTTTTGGGGCGCAGGATCAGGCTTATGGAGAGGGATTCTGGGAAGAGAAGAGCAGGCAAAGGCAGGGACAATTGGGAGACCCCCTCTGGTTTATACAGAACAACCTTTCTCAAAGTGTGGTCCGTGGAACCCTGCAGTCTCTGAGAGCCTTTCCCAGGATGTGGGGTCAACACTGTTGGCAGGAGATGAAGGACATCCTGGCCTTTTCACTCCGCTGACAGGGGCGCTGAGGCCAAGCTCAGCACGAATGGGCTGACACCCGACCTCCATCGTCGTTCCTCCCACCAGCACTGACCTGCAGAGAGAAGACAGACAGACAGAGAACAGAACCAGTTTCCCTTTAAATGACGCGGTGGAAGGAGGTGAAATTATTCTCTTCACTGAAGCCTCATCCTTCCATCCACATTTTAAAACACCGTGGCCTCCGGTGGAGATGCCCCAAAGGTGAACGCGGTGCCTGCATCCGCCCACAACCACAGAACAATGACCACCCTCCCCACAGCCGGCACTCAGAGCCCCTGGGATCAGCCCAACAGAACCTACAGCAGCCACAGACTCAGAGCCACAGGGAGCAGACTGCTGGCTGCCGGAGGGCGGGGGGACTGGGCAGAGAAGGTGGAGGAGGAGGAACTACAACATGGTCCCTACAGTGTGGTCATGGGGGGGAAAGCACAGCACAGGGAACACAGTCACTCATGTTGTAACAGCTGCATGTGAGGTCACATGGTCCTACATGTATGGGGCGATCCCTGTATAAGTTCTATGAATGTCTAACCCCAGAGTTGTACACCTAAAATAATACAATATTGTACATCAACTGTAATTGAAAAATAAAAAAATATTGTTAAAAAGAAGATACATGTATCTTGCCTTCATTACACAAATGGATTAATTTCTTAACTGTCTTTAATAAAAATGGAGGATTAAAATAACCTTATATGACGACCTGGGACGTACACAGAAAACCCTCTGCCACATCCCAAGTGTCATGTACCAGGGAGATCATGTGTGTGAATGGGGCTAGCCTCTTTCTCATGGGATCCATGTTTACTTTTTAAAAAGTTGAGCCCTCACTGGTTTGTCTCAGTGGATGGAGCATAGGTGTGCGGACTGGAGGGTCCCAGGTTTCATTCAGGTCAAGGGCACACGCCCTGGATGTGTTCTCAATTCCCAGTAGGGGACGTGCAGGAGGCAGCATGTCCATGATTCTCTGTCATTATGGATTTTTCTATCTCCGTCTCCCTTCCTCTCTGAAATCAAGAAAAAATATATTTTAAAAAATTTGAATCAGAGAGGAACTGAGAGGGAGACAGAGATGGAAACATCCAGGATGGGAGAGAACCATGGGTTAGCTGCCTCCTGCATGCCCCACCACTGGGGATGGAGCCTGCAACCCAGCAGGTGCCCTCACCGGGAATGGAACCCTAACCTCCTGGTTCAGAGGTCAGTGCTCAGCCACTGAGCCACACCGGTCTGGCCCTGTTTACTTGAAAGAATGAATGACACAGACACTAGGATTGCTGAGATTGGGTGAACTGGCACACACTTTCTCAAACAGGAACGTGAGTCCCCGAGCTGGTTTGGCCCGGTGGGTAGAGCATCAGCCTTCGGACTGAAGGGTCCCACCTTTGATTCCAGTCCAGGGCACATGCCCGAGTTGTGGGCCTGATCCCCAATGGGGTGAGCAAGAGGAGGCCAATCAAAGATTCTCTCTCATCATTCATGTTTCTCTCTCTCTCTTTCTCTCTCTCTCCCTTTGCTCTGAAATCAATAACTATATATATATGTATTTTTAAATATATTTTATTGATTTTTTACAGATAGGAAGAGGGATAGAGAGTTAGAAACATCGATGACAGAGAAACATCTATCAGCTGCCTCTTGCACACCTCCTACTGCGGATGTGCCCGCAAAAAAGTTACGTGCCCTTGACTGAAATCGAACCTAGGACCTTTCAGTCCACAGGCTGACACTCTATCCACTGAGCCAAACCGGTTTTGGCAATAAAAAAAAATACTTTTAAATAATGAACATGAGCTTCTCCCTTCAGGAAATGTCACCTGGCAGGGGACAACAGACAGGCCTGTAGTCTTGATGAAATGTGAGCCCCGAGAGAAAACCAGAAGTTGGAACAGGGGTGTCCCACCACGTCAGCTAGACCCTCCCCAGTGCGGACACACTTTCCTAGGGGCTCTGTGGGAACAGACTCACATGTGAGCTTTGATGACGGTGATTAATGCACCAGCACGGGGAGGGCTCTGGGACTTAGAGACACAGGCATCACTTTAACTGACCTGCATGAGGACAGAGCCACCCAGCAAGACAGCCCTGGGGACGGTGACATGACAGAACAGGAAATATTCAATATTTCCAGCCAGCGGGGCTCGGGGGTTTAACATTGACCTATGAACCAGGAGGTCACAGTTCTCCTTTTTGTCAGAACACAAGCCCGGGTTAGAGGCTCAATCCCCAGTGTGGGGCATGTAGAAGGCAGCTGAGCAATGATTCTTTTTCATCATTGATGTTTCTATCTCTCTCTCCCTACTTGAAATAAAAAATATATATTTAAAAAACTAAAACAAGAAGAACACAGTCAATATGGTTTCAGGTCTCACTGTGCAGAGACCTTTCAGAAACGACCACTTGTGTCGCTGCAGTGACTGTCACAGGTGAGCACCCACACTGACCTGAAAAGGTCAGGAAAACGCTGCTCCTGCCCATTTCTGTGAGGCCGTCTGTGTCCTAAGAAGCTGCAGCCACAGTAACAGATAAAACGCAGAAGCAAATGTGAACACCCAGCGTCTCCCAGGGAGACGGGGAGGATGTGAAAGGGGAGCAGGTCCCTCCTCTCTCCTCCTTGTTCTCTGGGAAATGGGTGTTTTCCATAAAAACATGCCTCTGTTACCCTCTCACGGGCAGTGAGCATGCGACGTGATTAATACTTGTTTCCCGTGTGATTCCGTGAGCGGTGACTGTGACAGACAGAACCACATAAACAGGATTATTGGGGGCCTCCCTCCTGTGTGAGGTGCACAGAGATGGTGAACCCCAAACCTTGGAAAGTCCCTGAACAGCACAGCGCCTGGGCCCGGCCTCGGGGGACAGTGTGACGGGCGCTCCGCGCAGGAGGGGGGTCAAGACCGAGTCCAGGGCCCAGGCCTGCGCGCAGGTCTCAGCAGGGGACGGAGTCTGGCGGGGGGGGGTGGGCAGCTCCGTGGTGGGGACTCCCCAGCGCCCTGGTTTCACTTCTCCTCTCCAAACCTGTGTCGGCGCCTCTTTCCTGGATACTCGTGACGCGGCCCGACTCCGACTCCTCATTCCCATTGGCTGAGCGGTTTCCAGAGCAGCCAGTCAGCGTCCCCGCGGCTCTGGTTGTAACTCCTCCGCGGCAGCGCCCAGACTCAGAAGGTCCCCCGACACCAAGGATGCGGGTCCTGAGGCCCCCCACCCTCCTCCTGCTGCTCTCGGGGGCGCTGGTCCTGACCCCCAGCTGGGCCCGTGAGTGCGGGGTCGGAAAGGGCGGCTGTGCGGGGAGGAGAGAGGGGACCCGGCGGGGGCGCGGGGCAGGGAAGGCGCGTGTCAGCCCCGGCCCTGCCCTCCGTCCGCCCCCCAGGCCCCCACTCCCTGAGGTATTTCTACACCATCGTGTCCCGGCCCGGCCGCGGGGAGCCCCGCTTCCTCGCCGTCGGCTACGTGGACGACACGCAGTTCGTGCGGTTCGACAGCGACGCGGCGAGTCCGAGGATGGAGCCGCGGGCGCCGTGGATGCAGCAGCCGTGGGTGGAGCAGGTGTACCCGGGGTATTGGGACCGGAACACGCAGAAAATGAAGGAAACCGCACAGACTTACCGAGTGGACCTGAACACCCTGCGCGGCTACTACAACCAGAGCGAGGACGGTGAGCCGCGCGCCGGGCCTGTCACGACGCCCCTCCCTACGGACGGGTCGGGGTCGCCCCGAAGGTCAGGGTCCGAGCGTCACCCCGAGGCGGAGGGACCCGCCTGGCCCCCACCCGGGAGGAGCCCGCGGGGACTTTGACCGGATTTCACTTTCAGTTCAGATTCAGGCCCCGCGGGGCGGGGCTGACCTCGGGGCGGGGCTGACCTCGGGGCGGGGCGGGGCTGACCTCGAGGCGGGGCTGACCTCGGGGCGGGGCTGACCTCGGGGCGGGGTCAGGGTCTCACACATTCCAGATGATGTCTGGCTGCGAGGTGGGACCCAAGGGGCGCCTCCTCCGCGGGTACGAGCAATTCGCCTACGACGGCACCGACTACCTTGCCCTGAACGAGGACCTGACCTCCTGGACCGCGGCCGACACGGCGGCCCTGATGTCCAAGAGCAAAGTTGAACAGGCGGGTGTGGCCGAGCGTGTGAGGAGCTACCTGGAGGGCCTGTGTGTGGAGTCACTGCGCATGTACCTGGAAAAAGGGAAGGAGACCCTGCAGCGCGCAGGTACCAGGGGCCCTGGGGCCGCCCCCTCTCCCCGGGGCTGGGGTCCTACAAGGAGACAGGACAGGGTGTCAATGTCAGACACCCCTCCTTGGGGTCAGGGAGGGAGTCCCTGGATGTCCAGGTCAGGTACCAGAGGGACTCCCCCTCCTCTCAGGGAAAGTTAGGGGTGCAGGCTCTCCTGGGTGCAAGGAGACCCCCTGAAATAACTCATCACCTGCAGAGGCTCTGGGACCCACGGGGACCTTCTCCCTCAGGCCTTGTGCGCTGCCCACACCCCTGTGTCTGAGGCCTGACCCCAGCTTTTCTGAGTCACGTGGCCTCCACCCAGGTCAGGACCACAAATCCCTTTCTCCTCTCAGAGACCTGCCTCCTATCTGGGATTTGTCACTCTGATTCTAGAACTTTCTAAAGACTAGGTGGTCCTTCCAGTTGCCTCTGCCCAGGCTGGTGTGGGGGCTGCGTGCTCCTTCCCAGACCCAGGTGTCTGTCCACTCTCAGGATGGTCACATGGGCGCTGCTGGAGTGTCCCATGGCGGATGCAAAGTTCCTGCATTTTCTTTCCTCCCCTCAGACCCCCCAAAGGCACACGTGTCCCACCACCCCGTGTCTGCCCGTGAGGTCACCCTGAGGTGCTGGGCGCTGGGCTTCTACCCTTCGGACATCAGCCTGAGCTGGCAGCGTGACGGGGAGGACCAGACCCAGGACATGGAGCTGGTGGAGACCAGGCCTGCGGGGGATGGCACCTTCCAGAAGTGGGCGGCCGTGGGGGTGCCCCCCGGAGAGGAGCAGAGATACACGTGCCATGTGCAGCACGAGGGGCTGCCCGAGCCCCTGACCCTGAGATGGGGTGAGGAGGGCCGTGGGCACAGAGCCTCTTCTCAGGGCAGCAGGGGCCCTGGGGGACCTCAGTGGGGTCGGGACTGAGGCCTGGGGTCAGGGCCCTCATCCTCCCTTCCCTTCTCCTCCCAGAGCCGCCTTCTCACACCTTCATCTTCATCATCCTGGGCATCGCTGGGGGCCTGGTTCTGCTGGGAGCTGTGGCTGGAGCTGTGATGTGGGGGAGGTGGCGCTCAGGTGGGCAGGGGTGGGGTCTGAGTGTCTGTCCCACTGGGGGTTCAAGCCCAGGTAGACGTGTGTCCCGCCTCATTCACGGAAGTACCGTCCCCATGCGTGTGATGGCCAGTGTGGGGCTTTGTGCTCACACTTACTCCTTAGTGAGGCCCGTGGGAAATGAGGGACCCACTTACCACCTGATGATGCTGGTGGTGGGGACCCCGTTCCCAGCAGCCCCAGGTCAGAGGGCAAGTCCCTGCTGAGCACAGACTCCAGGAGGGTGGTGGGTCCAGTCCCCACACATGCACTTCCCTCAGGTTTCCTGATCCTGCCCTGGGTCTATACACTCGGTTCTGGAAACTTCTCTGGGCCCAGGACTAGGGCTTCCTTTAGGACCTCATGACCCTGCCTCCTCCCTTGTCTCTCACAGGATGTTTTCTTCCCGCAGGTGGAAAAGGAGGGAGCTACGCTCAGGCTGCCAGTGAGTATGGAGGGGTGACCCCTGAGACCCTGAGACAGTGCAGATGGGAGCCATGGGGGACCCTCCCACTTAGTTCCTCCTTAGTCTCCTGTCCTGGGGCTCTGACCCTGTCCTGGTGTGTGTCCCCCCCAGGCAGTGACAGCGCCCAGGGCTCTGATGTGTCTCTCTCGGCTTCTAAAGGTGAGACCTGCCGCGGGGAGGGGTGGGCAGAGGGAGGCCTGGGTGATGGGGAGTCTGTGGGACACTGTGAGCATGAAGTGGCTTTGAGATTGTCACCAGTTACAGCCACTGCCCTGAATCTGCTCATGATGATTGTCCTCCACAGCGTGAGGCGGCTGCCTTGTGGGGACTCAGTGATGGAAGATGTGTTCACGCTCCCACTTCCTGCCTCAAGAAATTCTCATTGGGGCGCTGGTCCAGCCCTGCTCCCCACTCTTTCCTGTCCAGCAGAGGTAGGGCTGGGCCCTCCCCATCCCCATCCCTGACTTTCCTCCCTGGGTCTCTGAGCTGCAACTTCCTGCTCCGGGTTGAAATGAGATTCTGGATGTGACTCTGTTCATTCCTTGCCATGAAGGGTTGATGGGTTCATTGAAGGATGGCTGAAAGTCTGAGAGGAAGTTAATGGAAGCACCTTGAACCTTCATGGAGCCCATGAGTTTTTGTTGCTGAGCCAGTCACAGCTGGAGACAAGAGAGGCTGTGAGGACGGAGCATGCTCAGTGCATCGTGGGCTTTGACGTGGTCACTCCTCGGCCGGGTCACCTCTCTGCTCCTCTGACCCTGTCCCTTCAGTGAAACCCTGTCCCACCAGGACCTGTGGTCACAGGGACTCCCATCCCCCAGGCCTTGTCACATGTCCTAATGCAGCACATCTCCAGGACCATGGACAGCGAGGGCTTTTGGGGTGGAGTCAGCCTGGGCTCAGGTCTGTGTCTGGCCCTCAGCCCTAAGCCTATGGGTGTTTGTTGTTTGTTTTGTAGATGTTCCTCTCACTCTCTCTGTCTCTCCTCCTCCCTCCACCTCTGTCTAATCAATCAATAGAGAGGTATCCTTAGTTGAGGAATAACAAAAATAAAGAATCAGTCAATGAATACATAAATAAGTGGAACCACAAATCAGTGGGTTTTTTTAATATGTTTTTATTGATTGTTTTCATTGATTTCAGAGAGGAAGGGAGAGGGAGAGATACAAACATCATGATAGAAACATTAATGATGAGAGAGAATCATTGATTGGCTGCCTCCTGCACGCCCCTAACCAGGGATTGAGCCCACAACCCGTGCATGTGCCCTTGACTGGATTCGAACCTGGGACCCTTCAGTCCACAGGCTGACTCTATCCCTTGAGCCAAACCAGCTAGGGCCAAATCAATTTCTTTTATCGTCCCCTCTCTTCCTCTTTCTAACATCAGTCAATAAAAATAAAATACAAGAGCTGTGGAAAGCCTGCAGCAAAGCAGTTTCTGAGGCTGTCAGGTGTCCCCCCTTTCTCTCTTTCCCTTCCTTCTGTTTCCGGCCTAGATGGTGGCCGTGATGGCTGGGGCTTCCAGAGTGCCCAGGGCCCAAAGCCCCGGGGGTGAAGGATGGGTGGGAACCAGTGCCTGCAGCCCCAGCCACTGTGACAGTGGGTAGAGCGTCTGCCTGGGAACGCAGGGTCCAAGGTTCAGTGTGGTCCAGGGCACGTACCTCGGTTCAGGCTGCATCTCTGGCCCTGGGCGGGTTGTGCAGGAGGCAACCAATGGACCTTTCTTTCTCACGTTGATATTTCCTCTCTCTGTCCCTCCTCCTTCTCTCCTCAGCATCAATGGACACTATCCCCGGGTGAGCATTGACGACAACCACAAAGGAATTGCCTCCCAAATGCCTGATGACTGTGTCTCCCTCAAGCGTTTGTACACAAACTATGGTTCAGCCAGACGCCCTCCATTGCATAATTCCGTAATTTATGTTTGGAAAGTGAAACTGAATTTCTCAATCAATGCTAACTGCTATTATTACTATTTTTAGAGCACATGAGTGGATAAAAAAGCTGTGGGGCATTTACATAATGGAATACTACTCGGTCATAGAAAAGAAGGACCTCTTACCCATTGCAACAGCATGGGTGGGTCTGGGAGCACGATGCTAAGTGACCTAACCCAGTCAGAGAAAGACAAGCACCCTGTGGTTTCAACCATAGGGGAACCCAGTGAACAAAATACACCAAGAAACAAAATAGGAACAAGCCCATAGATTGAGAACAGACTGACAGCCCTGACCGTGTCGCTCAGTGGATAGAGCGTTGGCCTGCGGACTGAAGGGTTTCCGGTTTAATTCCGGTCAAGGGCATGTACCTTGGTGGCAGGCACAACCCCAGTGGGGGGCATACAGGAGGCAACTGATCGCTGTTTCGCTCTCATCGATGTTTCTAACTCTATCCCGCAACCTTCCTCTCTGTAAAAAAAAAATCAATAAAATATATTTAATAAAAATAAAAAGAGAACAGACTGACAGCTGACTGGAGGCTTGGAGGGGGTGGGGGTGGGGGTGGGAGGAAAGGTGAAGGGATTAAGCAAAGACCAGCAGACAGAAGAAAAACCTCATGGACACAGACAACGGTGTGGTGATCGCTAGAGAGGAGGGAGAGGGGAGGAAGAAGAGGGTGCAGCGGGGACAAATGGTGTCGGAAGGGGACTTGATTGGGGTGAGCACAATGCAGGGTGCAGACCAGTGATAAACACTGACTCAGGCCTCCCCTTGGGGACCTTCCGAATCCCTGACTGCTGTGTCTGCAGCTGGCATCTGAGTGTGTCTCCTCGCAGCACGATGCGGGCGCTGGTCCCCACGCCCCCTCCCTCCTGTGCTCCCCTCCGGGGGACTCTCCTGCTCTGGCAGAGTTGGGGTGAGGCCAACTCCATCAGGGTCCTCACTTCCTGTGGCACCGAGTTTTAATGTCTTGATTCCCTGTTGAGAATAAGAATCTGCATGTGAATTAGTTTTTTTTCCAAATTCTTCCCCTGAAGGGTTGATGGGTTAATGGAGGAGAAGATTCCTAAAATGTAGGGAGGAAACCTGAGAAGCTTCCAGAATCTGCCTGCGGAGCCTGTTTAGGGAGGGCAGGAGAGGCTGTGAGCAGCGGGTGTGGTGGGGCCTTGCCCACTCGGTGCCCGTTGCATCCTGGGTTTGACGTGGTCTCTCCTCGGCTGAGTCATGTTGTTGCTCCTCTGACCTTGTCCCCCAGGGGAGCCCTGTCCCACCAGGACCTGTGCTCACAGGGCCTCACACCCCCAGGCCTGGTCCCCTGTCCTAATGCAGCGCATCTCCAGGACCCTGGACAGCGAGGGCTTTGGGGGGGCCCTCAAGTCAGCTTGGGTCCTGCCCTCAGCCCCCACCTTCAGGTGTTTGTTATTTCTTTGCTTTTGTGGCTATTATGCCAGTTATTCTGTGTGTGTGTGTGTGAATGTTGGTCTCATTCTCTGGGTGTCCCCGTCTGACTCAGGGTACATGTTCCCCGTCATTGTCCCACAGACCCAGGTCCCTGCACACAGGAGCCCGCGGTGGGGAGAGATGGATTTCGGGTTCCTGCTGCTCTTGCCTCCTTCCCCAGCCTCATGTTCTTGCCCTGAACTCTCGGGGGAACCAGGTTGTGGAGTTAGCACTGAGGAGGGTCCCCCATTCCTCCTCTGACATCAGGTCCTGCTGGGATTGTGCTCTGCCCGCTGCCCTCTCTCCAGCCTCCGGTGGGCCCCCAGGATGTGGGGAGGGGAGGCAGCTGCAGGTTTAGGGGAGCAGCGCTGTGGGCAGTGCAGGTGCAGTGAGGGCCCCGGGAGGCACCCGGAGCTGCAGCCCCCCCAGGACAGCTGAGCTGGGACCACAGCCATGAGGTCACTGTGTCCAGCACAGGGAGGGGCTCCCCCTGCAGGAGCCGCGGCTGGTTGAGTGACAGGTGTGAGCGCTGGGGTTGCCTCTGGGGCCTCACTGAGGGGGAATGGGAGACCCGCTGGCCCGTGGGCAGGTGTGTGGGGCACAGAGTGTGTAAGAGCCAGGGAACAGGGAGGGGGGAGGGGGAGAGAGGGAAGGGTTCTGGGGCCACCACGGGAAGGGGACCCAGGTGTGGGCTGTGGGACAGGGCAGGGGCTGTTTGATGGGTGGTCAGTGTTGGGCTCCCTCGGAGGTGACCTTGAGAAGAGATTGGAAGGTCATGGCCCAGGAGGCCCTCTGGAGGGAGGTCTGCCCAGGGGGGACCTGCAGTGCGCATGCCCCGGGGCAGGAGGGGTCTGGTCTCTGGGAAGAGCCAGGAGGCGGGTGTGGGTGGAGCAGAGAGAGATGGAGCTGAGACAGAGCCTGGGGGACCACATAGCGGGAGGGGGTTAGAAGGGCGGGGGCTGTGCTGAGGGAGGTGGGGTCCCAGGACAGTTTCCAGCAGGAGAGGGACGTGGGGTGACGCCCCCTTGAAAGGGTCGCTGTGGCTGTTGTGCTGAGGACAGAACTGGGGGAGAGGGAGGCAGCAGCGGGGGAGCAGGAGGACCTGCGGGGTGCAGGCAGGAGATCCCTCCGCGGGGTGAGCTGTGGGAATAGTGGGCCGGGTGGGATTCTGGAACCTTCTGAGGAGGACTTGACAGCACTCCTCTGGGTCCATCCGGGGTCTGGGAGAGAGTGGGTACCGTCATCAGAAATGTGATTGGATGGAAGGAGGAGGATAGAGTTGCCCTCAGCGGAGATGGGGAGCCCAGGGAGCAGCATATATGGGGGGGGGGCCATCACAGAGGTTGGTTGTAGGAGATGCTGGGGAAGCTGTCTGCTGGGAACAAGGAGCGGGGGGCTGGCAGGTGGACAGGAGCTGGAGGACGGAGGGGTGTCGCTGGAGAAACAGCCTTGGGCAGCGACGCACAGAAAGGCCATCTCAGGCCTTAAACAGGGACGCGGCCCCCAGGGAGCGAGGCTGCAGGAGACAAGGGGGGGACCCACCAGGACCCCGTGTGAGTGCCCCATCCCACCCGCACCCGCGCCCCCTCTGCAGTCCTGTCCCCGCGTCCCGAGGCCCCGCTTTCCGGGGCGCAGGAGGCCTGGTCACTCGCTGAGACTCCGGGGTCCGGGCCGAGGGGGGCGTCGGGGTCCCCAGCGAGGCTGGTGCGGAGGCCGCGGGTCTCGGGTGACACGTTGAGCAGCAGGAACCCGCGCAGGACGCCCCGGGGCCGCGAACCCCACCCGCCCCCTGCGGGGCTGGAGACCCTGGTCTGGCGCCCAGTTCCCTGAGACGGGGCCTGGGAGGGGCTGGGGGTGTGAGGAGCCCACCAGGGGTGCTGGGGCTCAGCCAGACTGGGAGCCGCTGAGATCAGCGACAGCTCCCGCAGGAACGGGCCTCACACCCACAGTGAAGGGTTTTGTGGGTTTTTCCTCAGAAAGGAAAGGGGGGCCCCCTTGTGGTCAATGATGGATGTGAGGCTGGGAGTGGCCTGTCAGGGGGGGACTCAGGGAGCGGGTCCGGGTCAGCGTGTCTCTAACCTGCTCCCAGGAAGGCACAGCTGTGCTCCCTGTTGGGGACCATGGACCCCACTTCTCCTGCCTCCCACACAGCCGTGCGCACGCCATGGGCTCTGACAGGATCGGGGAGCCCCAGGTCAGGCTGAGGCCACACAGCCAGGCGTAGCCCAGCCCAGCCCAGGTCGGGCCCACAGGGACCCCTGCCTGCTGCGGGCAGAGGGGCCATTGCCCACCCCCGAGTCCCCTGGCCCTGGCCCAGGGGACCCACTGCTGTGTCTGCTGCCCCTGGTCCCCAGACACTGTTCCTGCCCCTCCCCCCCTGCCCAGTGCTCTCCGCCAGCCCAGCCCCTCGGGGTCACCTCATCCTGAGTCAAAGCCTGGCATGTGGTTGCCTGAGGGGGGAGCCTCCATTCGGGTCCAGATGCAGGAATGTTGGGGGGACGTGGGGTTCCCTCCTGTATGGAGGGACATGGTCCCTGACTCCCACCAGACTCCTCACGCGTGGATTCTCCTCGTGTGGGAAGAGCGAGCAGGGGCTGGGCTGAGGGGTGGGAAGAAGGGCCGTTTCCAGTTCTGGGAGCAAAGAGCTGGGGCTGGACCTTCTGAGTGCGGGGCGGGCGCTCAGGGTGGGCTGGGGAACCAGTGACGGATGAGTGACAGGCGGGAGGGGGCGCCTCTCACTGAGAGTCTGTGGGATGGGAGGGGTGTCCCTCCGCGCACCCAGGTCTGTGCTTCTCCGCCCCCATCTGTGTTCCTCCCATTCAGCTCCGTTCCCACGGGACCCCCTGGAGGGAGCATCGCCCCCAGGGCAGGGCTCTGTCCCACAGGACCCCCCTCTGTCCTCACCCAGGGCTCAGGCTCCCATCCCCATGGGACCTGCCCCGCTGACCGGTGCGACCACACAGTGAGGGCTCCCACCAAGGTCATGATCTGCTGCATGAACGCATGGCCCTCAGGGAAGGGCGGGCTCACTCTCACCGTTTATCACAGGGACCCAGGGAGCAGCCAGGTGAGGGGACAGGGCGAGGTGGGGAAGGTGCCCAGTGCAGGGGCCTCTGTCACGGGGAGTTGGCATGTGTCCCCCCCCTCCCCCCCCCCGTCCCCTCCAGCATGTGGGTGTGGCCACTGCTGCAGAAGCTCTCTGAGCCCCATGGGTAAGGGCTTTCTATAAAAGCTTCACTAGGTGGACACCATTGACTGGATCATGGGCCATTGGTGATGGAACTTGAACTCTAGCTCCTGTCCCCCCTGGTTGGGCCCTGAGGCTGAGAGTTCCAGCCTGTGATCAGCTTGGTCTTTCTGGGGACCAGCCCCCACCCTGAGGCCTCCACATCCTCAGCCAAGAGCCACCTCATCAGGGTCCCACAGGCACCTGTCACTCAGGAGAAGCCCAGGGTTTCAGGAGCTCAGGGCCAGGAGCCAGGGGCAAAGGCCAGACCCTGTCTCTTACCTCAGGACAGAAATCAGGAGAGGAGGGTGGTCCCAGGAGAGGACATGGAACTGGGGGTGGTCGTCCCATGGGGAGGACAGGCGCTGCCCCACCTGTACCTGAGCTGCTTCTGCTGGCTCTGCTGGGCTGGGGGTGAGGGAGGACTGTGCTGGGGAGTGTCCCAGGGTGGGATTCCCACCAATGCTGGCCTTCCTGCACCTCTCAGTGTCCTAGAGTCCCGATAGTGAGGGACCCGAGCCTGGGGTTCCCTTTGGGATCTGAGCCAAGCCTGGGGGGACGGGGCCAGTGAGCTGCTCAGCCACGTGCGTGGGGTCTGCTCCTTCCTCAGCCTGAGGGAGGTGTAGGCTTAGGTGTGTATGCAATTGGACAATGGATGAAATTTATGAGCAGACATTGGGTTATAACTTCAAAATTCTGGCATAAAGTAAGATCTGTTCACACACACACACACACACACACACACACACGCACACGCACACACACCCAGAGATACTTACTGAGAATCTTAGTCTGTGGTGTAATGGCATCTATACTAATAAAGAGGTAAGATGGTAATTAGACCAGACACCTTCCAGATGTTCTTCTGGACAAAGCCATGGTGGCGGGGGCCAAGGTAGAGGCGGTTAGGGCGATCAGGCCAGCAATGTAGAGCAGTTAGGCTTGACCAGTCCAGCAGGGGAGGGCATTTAGGGGCAATCAGGCCATCAGGGGAGGGCAGTTGGGGGTGACCAGGCCGGCATGTGAGAGCAGCTGGGGGCAATCAGGCCGGCAGGCAGAGGTAGTTTGGGGTGATCAGGCAGGCAGGCAGAGGTGTTTTGGGGCAGTCAGGCAGGCAGGCTGGAGAGCAGTTAGGAGTATCAAGCAGGCAGGCAGAGAAGTTAGGGGTGATCAGGCAGGCAGGCAGGTGAGTGGTTAGGAGCCAGAAGTCCCGGATTGTGAGAGGGATGTCTCCCAAGGGGTCCCAGATAAGAGAGGGTGCAGGCTAGGCTGAGCCCCCTCCCCACCTCACCCCGTTACCCCCGTGCACGAATTTCATACACCGGGCCTCTAGTTATGATATGAGGACCATGTGTGCTCCTTCCTGAAACCCTTGTCTCCGTCTGCCTGGGAGTTTGGGGCTCTTCTCTGTGTGTTCCCTGGAGTGTGAGTGTGAACGTTGCTTTGTGTACATGAGGCAACAAAGGGAGAGAAATCCCTAGAGGGACTATGTCCACTGGGCAGGGCTCAGAAGCGGTTTGATGGGCGCAACGTGCCGGCTCTGTCCTGCCCATTTGACATTTGAATGTTCTATCCTCTCATCCCAGGTCGCCACATCAACCCAACAAGGAACCCAGTCCCGTCTCTCATCCCCGTGGCTGCTGCTCCTCCTGTGAACTCTGGGTGAGAGCTCACATGTCCCAGCCGTGTGAGCACAGTGAGCATGGAGAGCAAATGGTGTGCACCCCCCTGACCTCTGTTCTGCATTCACGTCCCCGTTCCTCTCTCCCAGGAGGAGGCAGAGGCGCAGAGTGGGAAGCTACATCCCCAGGCGGCACCAAGCTCACTCCTGAGGGACCCTGACACCAGGTCGGAGCTGTGAGGTCAGAGGCCAGAGGCCAGAGCTCCCACCCCCTGCGCTTGGCTCCTCCCCACGGTCCTGTCACCATCCCGAGTCACAGATGAGGGAACGGGGTCCTGAGAACTCAATGTCCGGGTCCCGATGCCGTGAGCCAGCGAGTGGGGAGGGGAGAGGGGAGCAGATCTGGAGGTGCAGGAGCTGAGGGTTATGGGGCTCACTGGCCTCTTCCCGTGGGGCCTGCACAGAGTTTCATAAGCTGCACCCACTGCTCCTCAGGGAAAGGGCGTTTGGTGACTCTGGGATTTTTTTAAAGATTTTTATTGATTTCATAAAGGAAGGGAGAGGGAGTGATAGAAACATTAATGATGAGGATCATTGATCGGCTGCCTCCTAAATGCCCCCCCTACTGGGGATCAAGCCCACAACCGGGGCATGTGCCCTTGCCTGGCATCGGGACCCCTCAGTCCCCAGGCTGACACTACCCACCGAGGCAAACCGGCCTGGGTTCTACAATTTTATAAAATATTGGAGTCTACTTGCTTGCACTCGGTTATGGCGTCAGGGTCTCTAGGGGCATGAAGACCATGCCTCTGACTGACGTCACTCACTAAGCCGCCCATGGCCCCTGGGGGCTGTGCCTGAGGGACCCTTGCTGTTCACTCATAGAAGCTTCCAGAGCTCTGAGGGCCGCCTCGCACGTTCAGGGTGAAGTGGAGCTCAGAGCACCAGCCTGAGGCTCCTTTAGGGAGAAGTGGGCAGAGCGCTCCCCCTGCAGGAGGAGGGGCAGGCCCAGTCCCAGGCCCAGGCCTGGCGCTCAGGTCTCAGCCCAGGGAGGAGTCTGGAGCAGGGCCGCTCAGTGTTGGGGCTCCCCTTCTCCCTGGGGTTCCCTTCTCCATCTCACATCCATGCTGAGTCCTCCTTCCCGGATACGCTTGACGCATGACGCAGCCTCACTGCTCACTCCCATTGGGTGTCTGCTCCCAGGTTATAACATCTCCAGGAGCACCCTGGACTCAGATGGTCCCCGGACACAGAGGATGCAGATCCTGAGGCCCCCCACCCTCCTCCTGCTGCTCTGGGGGGCGCTGGTCCTGACCCCCAGCTGGGCCGGTGAGTGCGGGGTCGGAGGGGGCGGCTGTGCGGGGAGCAGCGAGGGGACCGGCGGGGGCGCGGGGCCGGGAAGGCGCGTGTCCAGCCCCGGCCCTGCCCTCCGTCCGCCCCCCAGGCCCCCACTCCCTGAGGTATTTCCTCACCGCCTGGTCCCGGCCCGGCCGCGGGGAGCCCCGCTTCCTCTCTGTCGGCTACGTGGACGACACGCAGTTCGTGGGGTTCGACAGCGACAAGGGGATTCCGAGGATGGAGCCGTGGGTGGAGCGGGAGAGGCCAGGGTATTGGGACCGTTACACGCAGAAAATGAAGGAAACCGCACAGACTTTCCGAGTGTTTCTGCAGACCCTGCGCGGCCACTACAACCAGAGCGAGGACGGTGAGCCGCGCGCCGGGCCCGTCACGACCCCCCTCCCCACGGACGGGCCGGGGTCGCCCCGAGGATCCGGGTCCGAGCCTCACCCCGGGGCTGGGGGACCCGCCCGGCCCCCACCCGGGAGGAGCCCGCGGGGACTTTGACCCGATTTCACTTTCAGTTTTGATTCAGGCCCCGCGGGGCGGGCGGGGCGGGGCTAACCTCGGGGCGGAGCTGACCTCGGGGCGGGGCTGACCTCGGGGCGGGACTGACCTCGGGGCGGGGTCAGGGTCTCACACCATCCAAGTCAAAGTTGGCTGCGACATGGGACCCGACGGGCGCCTCCTCCGCGGGTACGAGCAATACGCCTACGACGGCACCGACTACATCGCCCTGAACGAGGACCTGACCTCCTGGACCGCGGCCGACACGGCGGCTCAGATCACAAAGCGCAAGTGGGAGGCGGAGGGTGAGGCAGAGAGAAAGAAGAGCTGCTTGGAGGGCGAGTGTGTGGAGTCACTGCGCATGTACCTGGAAAAAGGGAAGGAGACCCTGCAGCGCGCAGGTACCAGGGGCCCTGGGGCCGCCCCCTCTCCCCGGGGCTGGGGCTCCTACAAGGAGACAGGACAGGGGGTCAGTGTCAGACACCCCTCCTTGGGTCAGGGAGGGAGTCCCCTGGATGTTCAGGTCAGGTACCGGAGGGACTCCCCCTCCTCTCAGGGACAGTTAGGGGTGCAGGCTCTCCTGGGGTCCAGGGAGACCCCCTGAAATAACCCATCAGCGGTTCCCATGGGCCCTGCAGGGGCTCTGGGACCCACGGGGACCTTCTCTCTCAGGCCTTGTGCGCTGCCCACACCCCTGTGTCTGAGGCCTGACCCCAGCTTTTCTGAATCACGTGGCCTCCACCCAGGTCAGGACCACAAATCCCTTTTCTCCCCTCAGAGACCTGCCTCCTGCCCTGGGCTGTGTCTCTTTGATTCTAGAACTTTCTAAAGACTAGGAGGGCCTTCCAGGTGCCTCTGCCCAGGCTGGTGTGGGGGCTGTGTGCTCCCTCCCCCACCCAGGTGTCTGTCCACTCTCAGGATGGTCACATGGGCGCTGCTGGAGTGTCCCAGGGCGGATGCAAAGGTCCTGCATTTTCTCCCCTCCCCTCAGACCCCCCAAAGGCACACGTGACCCACCACCCCGTGTCTGCCCATGAGGTCACCCTGAGGTGCTGGGCGCTGGGCTTCTATCCTGCAGACATCAGCCTGAGCTGGCAGCGTGACGGGGAGGACCAGACCCAGGACATGGAGCTGGTGGAGACCAGGCCTGCGGGGGACGGCACCTTCCAGAAGTGGGCGGCCGTGGGGGTGCCCCCCGGAGAGGAGCAGAGATACACGTGCCATGTGCAGCACGAGGGGCTGCCCGAGCCCCTGACCCTGAGATGGGGTGAGGAGGGCCGTGGGCACAGAGCCTCTTCTCAGGACAGCAGGGGCCCTGGGGGACCTCAGTGGGGTCGGGGCTGAGGCCTGGGGTCAGGGCCCTCACCCTTCCTTCCCTTCTCCTCCCAGAGCCACCTTCTCACACCTTCGTCATCTTCATGGGCATCGCTGGGGGCCTGGTTCTGCTGGGAGCTGTGGCTGGAGCTGTGATGTGGGGAAGGAGGCGCTCAGGTGGGCAGGGGTGGGGTCTGAGTGTGCACTCTAGGCAGTGACAGCGCCCAGGCCTCTGATGTGTCTCTCTTGGCTTCTAAAGGTGAGACCCTGCCGTGGGAGTGGAATCTTGGGTGGTGGGGAGTCTGTGGGACACTGTGAGCATGAAGTGAACTTTGAGAATGTCACCAGTTACAGCCACTGCCCTGAATCTGCTCATGATGATTGTCCTCCACAGCGTGAGGCGGCTGCCCTGTGGGGACTGAGTCATGGAAGATGTGTTCACGCTCCCACTTCCTGACTCAAGAACCTCTGATGGGGGGCCTGGCCCAGCCCTGCTCCCCACACTTTCTGGTCCAGCAGAGGTGGGCTGGACCCTCACTATCGCTGTCTTACCTTCCTCATGCTCTGAGCTGCAAGCTGTTCCTTCCTCATTGAAATGAGGTTCTGGGGGTGACTTTGTTCATTTCTTGCCATGAAGGGTGGGTGGGTAAATTAAAGGAGAATATGCTACATTTTGAGGGAAATAAATATAAACACCAAGAACATTCCAGAGCTCATGTGTTTGCTGTGCTGAGCTGTCCCAGGTGTGGACAGGGGAGGTGGTGAGGAGCGAGTGTGGTCGGGGCCTGTCCCCAGGGCGTGCTCAGTGCATCGTGGGCTTGGACGTGGTCACTCCTCGGCTGGGTCACCTCTCTGCTCCTCTGACCTTGTTCCTCAGTAGAACCTTGTCCCACCAGGACCTGTGGTCACTGGAACTCAGACAGCACTGAGGCCTTGAAAGGTGTCCTAATGCAGCGCATCTTCAGGACCCTGGACAGCGAGGGCTTCCTGGGGCGGGTCAGCCTGGGCTCAGGCCTGGATGGGGCCCAGCACCCATTTTCTGGGTGTTTGTTGTTTCTTTGATTTTGTAGATATTATGCCTGTTAGTGCTTTCATGTGGGAGTTATGATCTCATTCTCTGGGTGTCCCCGTCTGATAGCAACAGGGTACATGTTCCCCGTCAGTGTCCCGCAGGCCCAGGGTCCCCGCACACAGGACTGTGGTGTGGAGAGATGGCTTTTCAGGCTCCTCCTGCTCTGCCTCCTTCTAGGGCCTGAACGTTCCCACCCTCTGATCAGCTTGGTCTTTCTGGGGACCAGCCCCCACCCTGGCATTCTCCAGGACCCTCAGCCAAGAGTCATCACATCAGCATCCAAAGACACTTGTCACTCAGGAGGTGCCCAGGCTGTTAGGAGCTCAGTGCCAGGAGCCAGGGGCAAAATAAAGACATTTCACTCATCCCACAGGTCTCTGCCCACAGGTCCATTAATAGCAAACATGTCCCAGTAGTTAAGGACGCTGGCACCTTACTAGAGTCCCATTCACTCATGAACAAGAGTCCAGTCCATCGTCCTATTGAGGATGGTTACATGGTCCACACAGTGATGAAAATTGCCCAACAGTTTTAGTCAGAGGGGAAACTCAAGTTCAGCTACCATGTGATATTGGTGCCCACCTCCCAGGAGAGCAATAATGAAAGAGTCAGAGAAGGTCAATTGTTAGCAGGAATTTGGACTCATTGTTTCTCTCCTATATTCCTGGTGGGGGAGGAAGTTGTTTCAAATACTGTGAAAATGCTCTGGCAACACTCACTACATCCAGCATTTGGCAGGACTCACCACACCCAATGTCCCAGCAATTCCCCTCCTGGTTATATCCCCAAAGACACTCATACATATGTGTGCCAGAACATATGGAGAACTTACTCATAGCGGCACAGTTTGCAAAATCTGCGTATAAGACAAATGCACGTGAGCAGTAGCGGAGGAGTGTGGTGTGTTCATAGGACAGACCCTGTAGCCCTGAGAGTGGATACGCTACAACCACAAGAGCCAGTGGGACGAGGATGGACATGATGTGGAGAGAGAGCAGGTGCAGGGAGGAGGCCCCTGTGACATTCCTTCCCTCAAAAGCTGACGGGACTCACCTGTGGGGTAGAAATCTAGGTAGGGGTGACTCGGGATGGGGCCAGTGTGTGACCAAATAAAACTGAAGAGGGTCCGCTGAGGACTGGAATGTTCTGTGAGTGTTGTTGATCGAACCTTCACCCTGAGAAAATCCACTGTATACATAGGATTTGTCCACGTCTCTCTGGGCATGTGATCCTTCATCTTTTCACCTATTATTAAAATTTTATCTTTGTAATTTCACCCCATTTCCTATTTGTTCTAGTTCTTTCCCAATTTTAGGTTCTGAGGGTATCTCTCTGTCTGTCCTAATTATTACTTTCCCTAAATCCTGTCTGTATGTCACGAATAATTCTTTCCAGGGTAAAACCTCAAAAGAAGAAGCAGAAGCAGAAGTGGAGGAAGAGGAGGAAGAAGAAGAAGAAAGGGGAAGAGAATGCGGAGGAGGAGGAGAGCTAGTGGTTATACAGTGAGTCACCGAAGAGCAGGACTCTGTGTGGCTAAGGAAGCACACCATGGTCTCCTGTGGGGTCGTGTGGACATTAGGGACTCCCAGGACTCTGAGCAGGGTTAGCACAGCTCACAGGGGACAGTCTCCAGGCTTACCATCCCTGGGGCCCCGTAGGAATAACCGTGGCGTTTCCATCAGGGGAGAGACCAGCTTCCTGACCCAGTGGAGAGGCTCAGCCTGCACCATCCTGGTGTCAGCCTGACGTTGGGAGCAGGGGAGCCCTGAGGACGGTGCCCACGTGGGAATGGGGTGTGACTGTACAATGAATGGAGGAAGTGGGATGTGACGCAGCCGTGGATTTCAGCTCACCCCAGAGAACAGCTGTGACTCGGAACTCAGACCCGTCCACAGGGAACACAGACACCTGTTCCTGCCTGTTGTTCAGCTGCTCCTCAGGACCATCTGGTTAATTGCCTAATTACCAATAATCCCGCATCGGCTGGTGGAGATTTGATTGGGGGGGAAAGGTGCTCCCTTCAGAGACGTCCCTGACTCTCCATGCACAGAGTCAATCTTCCTTCCTGTGTCAGGTCAGCTGTAAGGAACCTGGTCCCAGCATATATCCATACATCCATCCATCTATTCATTCATCCATTCATTCATAAATACATACATACATACATACATTCATTCATCCATCCATCCATCCTTCCATCCATTCATTTATCCATTCATTTATCCATCCATCCATTCACTCATCCATCCATCCATCCATTCATTCATCCATCTATTCATTCATTCATCCATCCATTCATCCATCCATCCATCCATCCATCCATTCACTCATCCATCCATTCACTCATCCATTAATTCAGCCATCCATTCATTCAGCCATCCATTCATTCATCCATCCATCCATTCATTCATCCATCCATTCATTCACCGAACCATCCATTCATTCATCCATCCATTCATTCATTCATACATCCATTCATTCATTCATCCATCCATTCATTATACATCCATCCATTCATTCATTCATCCATCCATCCATTCATTCATCCATCCACCCAGCCATCCATTCATTCATTCATACATCCATTCATTCATCCATCCATTCATGCATCCATTCATTCATCCATCTATTCATGCATCCATTCATTCATCCATCCATACATCCATTCATTCATACATCCATTCATCCATCCATCCATTCATTCATCCATCCATCCATTCATTCATCCATCCATCCATTCATTCATACATCCATTCATTCATCCATCCATTCATTCATCCATACATCCATTCATTCATACATCCATTCATCCATCCATCCATTCATTCACCCATCCATCCATTCATTCATCCATCCATCCATTCATTCATACATCCATTCATTCATCCATCCATTCATTCATCCATCAATCCATTCATTCATACATCCATTCATCCATCCATCCATCCATTCATTCATCCATCCATCCATTCGCCCAGCCATCCGTTCATTCATCCATCCATCCATTCATCCATCCATCCATTCATTCATACATCCATCCATTCATCCATTCATTCATACATCCATTCATTCCTACATCCATTCATTAGTCCATCCATACATTTGTCCATCCATTCATTTGTCCACCCATTCATTCATTCACCCATCCATCAATTCACCCAGCCATCCATTCATTCATCCATCCATCCATTCATTCATGCATCCATTCATTCATCCATCCATCCATTCATTCATTCATACATCCATTCATTCATACATCCATTCATTCATGCATCCATTCATGCATCCATTCATTCATCCATCCAGTCATGCATCCATTCATTCATCCATCCATTCATACATCCATTCATTCATCCATCCATTCATGCATCCATTCATTCATCCATCCATTCATCCATTCATCCATTCATCCATCCATTCATGCATCCATCCATTCATCCATCCATCCATTGATCCATCCATCCATCCATTCATTCATACATCCATTCATTCATCCATCCATCCATTCATTCATCCATCCATCCATTCGCCCAGCCATCCATTTATTCATTCATCCATCCATTCATTCATGCATCTATTCATTCATACATCCATCCATTCATCCATTCATTCATCCATCCATCCATTCGCCCAGCCATCCATTCATTCATCCATCCATTCATCCATTCATTCATTCATCCATCCATTCATGCATCCATCCATTCATCCATCCATCCATTCATTCATCCATCCATCCATTCATTCGTCCATCCATCCATCCATCCATTCATCCATCCATCCATCCATTCATCCATCCATCCATCCATTCATACATCCATTCATTCGTCCATCCATTCATTAGTCCATCCATTCATTCGTCCATCCATTCATTCATTCACCCATCCATCCATTCATTCATCCATCCATCCATTCATCCATCCAACCATCCATCCATCCATCCACTCATCACTAATATGTAGTGAGGCCTCTGCTCCAGGCTTCCTGTCCGCCTGCTGCTTGTGTAATGGAGACAGAACACCCGCTTTCCAGCCTGGCCGTGTGGCTCAGGGTGAGGGTGGCCCAGGCCCCAGGAGGCCCCAGGTTCCATTCCCTATTAGGGCACCTGCCCTGGTGTCTGACTGGATCCTCAGTAGGGGGCCTGCAGGGGACGACAAATCCATGTGTCTACCTGCCTCTCCCTCTCCCTTCCTCTCGCTCTAAACGTCTTTAAAGCAAATAAACAAATGAAAACCCAGCTCTCCTGGTGCGCACAGTGGGACAGGAAGGACCCAGGTGCCTGGGTTGCAGACTCCTCCCCACGTGCAAGGCAGCCAATGGGCGTGTCTCTCAACATGGGTGCTCCCTCCCTCTCTCCCTCTCCTCCTCCCTCCCTTGCGCTCTCTCTAAAAGGGAGAAAAATCACTGGAAAAATATCCCCCAGTAAGAATTAACCTCTCCTATCTCTCCCTCTCTCTCCTCCCCACCTCTTCATATATAAAAGTTTGTATATGTGTGTGCGTGTGTCATCTCATGTGAGTCTCACTTACTTGCATGTTGGATGTGCTCACCCTTTAGCGCCAATAAAGACAGGACAGAGCAGGGCGGGCTGCGGCCACACAGCTCGCTCCTCGCCATTCATCCTCCCGCGGGGGCACCGCCCACCCCGAGGACCAGCCGCTGCTGACGCCGGGGGCGGGGGGCGGGGCTGCCGCGTGAGCGCCGGCGGCCAGGGGGCCCAGGAAGGGGCTGCGGAACCGGGGTCCCCTGCCTTCGCCTCAGCCCCGCCCCAACTCGACCAGTACCCCGACCCCCACCCTGACTCAGGCTCATCACTGCCAGGGCCGCCCCGGCGTCGGTGGGCTCTGCCGAGGGCAGGAGCCGCAGCGCTGGCGTTGGGGCGCTCACCAAGGTGCGGGGGGGTACCACCCAACCTCAGCCGCCGGCGGGCGGGCGCAGTCCCAGCTCCACCCGTGGCGTCCGGGCAGCGTCTCCAGAAGGGCTCCCGCCGTGGCCCCGCGGCCGCCGCCCCCGCTGCTCACTGGGCGCCGAGTCTGGGGCTGCGGGTCTCGGGGCACCGGAGCCTCTGCGGAGCCTCGCCCTGTTCCTGACTCCCTTGCCGCCTGCCCGCCCCGCGGCCACAGCTCCCCCAGCGCTGACCTCCGCGGGGGAACCCCGGGCCCCCCGACAGGCCGTGGCCCAGGAGCCGAGGAGGGACTGCGGGCGGCGTCACGGCCGCGGAGGAGGGACTGGCGGGTCCAGGAGGGACAGTCGGGCGCCGTGTCCCTAGAGACGGGGGTCCGGGAAGCTGCGTGCGCGGGGCTGTCTCCATGGACGCGCAGGAGACGGCCTGCGCGGTTCGATCGCGAGTCCCAGAGACGCGGTCAGGGGACTGAGAGCGGGACCCCTCCATGTGGGGGGGTGTCTCCCACAAACACAGTCACCTCCTCAGCAAGTCGCCCCGCGCACGGGCGCTGCGCTCGCTCCCAGCCTCCCCGCTGGAGGCCTGTCGGAGAGGGCGCGGCTGGAGACACCCCTGCCCCCCTTTCCCCGCTCCGTCCCGTCCCCTGGGAACCCGCCCCAGGCCCCTCAGCAAGGCCGTCCGCTCTGGCTCCCGGGGGTGGGGGCACCCCTCTTTCTGAGACAGAGGGGGGCTGCATCAGGCTGAGCACAGTGTTCAGTGAGCAAAGGAGCCGCACGTACCAACCGTCCTGATGACAGAGGGGAGGCCAGGGCCTCCCTCCCAGCCCGGAGCGCGTGGGTCCTGCGAAATGGGGGCGTGTGGAGTGAGCCCCCTGGTGCGCACCCCCAGGAGGAAGGCATTTCAATTGTGGGGACAGACACGCACCTGAGAGAGAAACAACAAACCCCCACTTTACAGCCTTGGGGCTGGGCCGGGGGGCGTGGCCTTTGGGGTCCACGTGCACGTGCTGCCCCCTGGGGGCGCCCAGAGGTGCGGGCGCAGGAGCCGCGTCCCTCCCGCGGGGCGTCCGCACAGGAGACTCGCAACAGGACCGCGATTCAGGGGCCGCTTTACAGGCCCAGGAGCTCCGGGTGCGCCCCCCTCAGCTGACGGGCTCCGCACACTCCGGCTGCCCAGCAGGCGAGGAGCCGCAGGAGGCACAGGGGGGAGGGCTCAGAGGCCCCACGTCCCCGGGGTGTCATGGCCACGGGGCCCAGCGCCCCCTCCTCACCCGCGCAGCCTCCCTGGGGGAGAAGGAAACCAGGTGTGGGGACCGGAACCCCAAAGGGCAGAGGAGCCCCCTGCGCTGCCCGCAGGCCAGAGCTGAGGCCCCGCAGCAGCACCCACCCCGCGGGGCCCCGCCCCTCACTCCTGGGAGGGCCCCCCGCGGGTCGGGGCCCAGGAGGGAGCCGCCCCATCACCAGGCCGGGCTCCTGGGCGGCGGGGTCCCCCTCCGGGGCCTGAAGGGGCGACAGCGCCACCCCCTCTGCTGCGCTCAGCTCAGCGGGTCTGAGGGCCGCCCCCTCCTGGGACCGTCCTCAGATCGAGGCCCTTGGGGGGGACGCCTCAGCCCTTCCTGACGGTCCACCCACAGGCCCTGCTCAGCGCCCACAAGATGGGGCCTGGGAGCCGCAGGGCCCTGGGGGTGTCCGCATCGCCCCCGCGGGGGGCGCTCCAGACTCTCCCTCCTGCGGGGACCTGGCCGCCTGGAGGGACCGCGCTGTGGTTTGGGGGGTGAAGGGACCTGCCCCTGGCTGTCCTCCTGCGCTCCGGGTCCACCAGCCTCCCATCACAGAACATTCTGGAACGTGTCAGCCGCTCCCCTGCCTGGAGGGCAGAGCCCTGGCTGCCCCTGATGGACAGGGAGCCAGTGAGAGGGGACCAGCAGGGCCCTGAGCAAACCCCTGGGCCCTCCCCCGCTCCAGCCCCGCTGCGCCTCTCTGCCGCCCCCTCCCCGTCCACCCGACAGCGTCCCCTCCGGGCGCCTCGTGGGTTTGCGCTGCGGAGTCAGTTTGACCCTCCACGTGGGTCACAGGGGGTGAGGCCTGAGGTCAGTAAGCGCGCCCCTCCCCCGGTTACCATGGTGACAGGGTCAGAGGCTTCCCTGCATCCGGTTCTGTGCCTCCTACGCCAGGAGGAGAACAGCCTCCCGCAGGGGCTGCGGGGGAGCCCTGTGGCGGCGGCAGCGGATTCGCCCAAGCCCGCTGCCAGGTGTGTGTGCGGGCTGCCCGCGGGGACCAGGCACGGAAGCGGGGCCTCTGGGGGCGCCAGCTGAGCTCCCCTGTCTACCCGGGCTTTTCAGGAGGAGGAAGAGGAGGAGGAGGAGCAGGAGGAGGAGGAGGAGGAGGAGGAAGGAGAGATGGCCCGGGTCCAGGGAGAAGGGGGAAGTGAATGCACCCACGGGTGACATCCACAGACGGAGCCTGACCGTGAGGGCTCGGCGGACGGGCCGCTCTGCGCGGGGAGGCGGCGGGGAAGCCGGACGAGCGGCGGGAGACCCGCACATGCCCAGCCAGGAGCGCGCAGCCCCGAGGGGAGGGGAGGGGGTGCTGGGGGCGGACGCACCCAGACAGGAGCGAGCTGAGCCCAGGAGCCAGGTGCCCGCCTGGGCCGCCCCGGCAGCTGCAGAGGAGGCTCCGGGGCGCCGTCCCCCCGCCGGGCCTCCCCTGGAGCTCAAGGCCAAGGCCCCCCTGCAGCTGAGCGGCTAGCGACCGCGGGCGGCTGCGGCCAAGCGGGCCCGGCCACAGGGAGTCCCGGCCCCTGAGGCCCCTGCGGACCGCGAGCGGCGGCGGCGCTGGGGCGCGTGGGGCCTCGGGGCTGCGTGGGGATCTGAGGGCCGCCGCGCGGCAGGGGGCCCCCAACAGAGGCACCCCGAGAACAGGCTGCTTCTGTGGCCTCCGGGCCGGAAGGTGACTCGGGGACCCCTCCGCGCCCCGCTCCAGCTCAGGACCCAGGGGCCCGCCTGGGGCGGCGACCAGTTCCCTCCGCGGGGAGGCCCGCAGCCTGGACCTGCCCGGCCGCGTCCTGTCCGCGTTTGGGGGGCGGGTCCCGGGACTCGGGCTCACAGCCAGTGCAGGGCCTCCTCCCGGGGGTGCGGGGACGGGGTCACGGAGCAGAAGGCCCAGAGTAAAGCGGGGACACAGCCCCCACCCCGGGTCTCAGCGGCAGCAGCGGAGATGCAGGCAGAGCCGCGCAGCGCCCCCTGCGGGCCGGGCCTGGGCAGCAGGAGGCAGCCGCCGCCCCAGGGCGCACAGGGACCCGCTGGCTCGTTGCTGACCTCAAACTGGGGCCGCCGGCGGGTCCCCCCAGGCCCTGGCCCCGGGGCGTCCCTGTTCGCAGGGGAACCCGTGGGGGACGCGGGGCCCATAGCCCTGTAACGGGTGCCACCCCCACGGGCGTCCTCTGAGCCCCGGGCGCTTCCGGGCCTGAGGCGGAGGCTGTCCCTCCGGGGAGCGGGCTGCTGTGTTCCCGGGGCAGAGGCCCTGCGGCAGGTGCGGTGACCGGGCTCGGCCTCTGGGGACATAACTGGGACCGTGTCATTAGGAACCATCACCGGTTCCCACGGGAGAGCCGAGCCGGGAGGCCTGGGAGCTGCGCCCCGCTGGGCCAGCAGCTGCTCCCCCCCCCCCCCCAGTTCGGAGAGTAGAGATGGTCCCTCCTTTTGCATCTTAGGGAGCCACATGGACACAGAACGCAGGCCCCACGCAGCTCTGCAGAGCATCCTCTGACCGGCAGGGAAGCTGGAGAAAGCCAGGCGCGGAGCTCACTGTCTGCATCTCCGATGGGAAGGACAGTGTGGGTGGTGACGCCCCATGAGCACCGCTGTCTGTCCGGGACTGGGAACCGCACTTTGGGGGGAAGGGGAGGCCAGTGCTGGGGTGGGGGCGGGGCGGGGCGGGGCGGGAGGCAGCAGGGCCCGTCCCAGAAAGAGGCTGGTGCTGGGAGAAAGGCCACAGCATGGCCCTCACCCACCAGCCAGGGGAGCGGGGCTGGCAGAGGTGCGTGGGGAGCAGGGAGGCCATGGCTGGTCCAGATGGACACGGGCTCCTTTCTCCGCAGGCGGGAACTTTAAGAACAAAACATTGCTTCCGGGCCAGGCTGCGCTGGCATTTCTGGGGGAATGGTTGCTGAGGGCCAGGCCAGGGGGCAGGCGAGTGGTGGCACAGGCTGCTGAGTGGAGGCGATGGCGTCTGTCGCTCTCACAGCAGGAAGGGGAGACGCTTCTCTCCAATGCTGTCCAGGGCGCACGTGTGTAAGAGCGCTGGGTTTCACTGGTTTTAGGAAAACTCGGCATTTCTCACAGGAAAACGCAGCCCCTCTGCAAGGTGCTCCTTAATTCTGTCCCAACTTGTATGTCAGTCATCTGTGAGTCTCTCCACGCCGAAGTGCCTGCTCCTTTGTGAGGGACCCACACGGCGTCTTTATTACAAGGTTACTTGTACTTGTCTCAGTGCCCTGAGTGCAATAAAAACTGCTTAAAAACCCTTCCATGGGTGTGTTCTTAGGGCACAGGTGGTTATTTTCTCGGGATAAATGCCCGAGAGACATTTCTGTGCATAATGTGAGCACATTTATTACTGCGTCTTTCAATGCATTTGCATTGATTTCAGGGAAGAAGAGAGGGAGGGACAGAAACATCAGTGATGAGAGTCAGTCATGAGCCTCCTGCACGCCCCCTGCTGGGGATGGGGAGGGTCACCAGGGCCTGTGCCCTGACCCCACATCATCCTTTCACCTCCTGGTTCATAGGTAGATGCTCAGCCCCGAGGCCACCAGCCCCGGGGAGTGTGAGCACATTGAATGGCGGGGACTTTAGGGAAAAGCTTCCTTAGAAACTGTGTGCATCCACCTCCTTCCGCCTGCACCACAGGGTGTCTCCCTCCCTCTGCCCCCACTCCCATCCTTTCCTCCATCTTTCCCAAACCGATGGATTTCCATTTCATCCCTGTTTCTCTGGTTCCACGTTCTCATTATTGTCCCCATGTGTCTGTCACACAGACAGGTGTTTGACATCCGCATTTCTTCTTCCCACGTTGTCCCTCACGTGCTTCACTGGCGGATTGGGCTGTGGATGCTTTTAGAGCTTGGGGTTCAGAGAGAAGGACACGCAGCCCCCACGGGACCTGGTCTGACCCGCGAGGCCTCAGTGCTGTCGGGAGCTGGCCCGGAGCTCACAGCGGGGCCGGTTCCCCTCCCGTTGGACACGAGGCACCTCTCAGAGCGTCACCCTCAGACACGCCGTCCCGAGGCCATGACAAGGGAGACAGAGCCACTCCACCCTCCCTTCGTCTACACACAGACACACACAGGCCCGCACAGCTCACAGAGGACCACACACCCCCCTGCGCCGGCTCATGGCAGCGAGGCTGCTTCTCTCCAGCTGTGCCCCATCCTCGCTGCAGGCGGCCTTGTCCCTGGACAGTCACTGAGCTGCCCACCCACAGCACTGCCCCCTGACACCACCCATCCGATGAGCCTGCTTCCCCAGACCCTCCCAAGGTCGCCATCCAGACCCCACCTCCTAGATGTGCCCCATCTCCCCCTTCCCGCTAGGATGCCCCGTGGCCCCCGAGGGACGCGATCTCCCCCAGCAATGATGACTAACCCACCTCGCCTGCCCACAGGGTCCCCCTGGGCTTTGGCTGAGGAACACGGGTCCACGGGGCCCTTTCTCTGTCAACATCTTGGTGCGTCTCTGAGTTTGATTCTGGGCCTGAGGTTGTCTCTCTCGAGTGTGAGGTTGACATGGACAAGTTTTATGTTTTCCTTCCTGGTTTCCACCTTTGGGTGTTGGTTTGAGAAATTCTCATCCACAACTGCAAACGCTTCACATATAATGTCATCTGTGGGAGAGCATTCCAGGGCGAAGGGAAACGGGGCTGTTAGAGTGTTGGGGGGAGTTAAGGGGAGGAGCAGCAGGTAAGGGGTTCTAGGGTGGAATCTACAGTGACCTCCTCTGCGTTCTGTTCTCTAAGTACGTGCGGGGCCTCCAGGGAGCTGCGCCTGCTGGTTCAACAGACACTTTCTCTTGCGGGAAAGCCCGCTGTGCCTGCTCCTGTCACCGGGTCACCAAACACAGCACCGAGGTCCGGGGGACGCACACAGGAAGGCGGCAGGGAGGGGCGTGGTGAGCCCTACACCCTGAGGGCGCTAACTCTCATCTGAGGTCATGCCTGTGCGCTGGTGTTACATGCGTGTTAATTACACGCTCCTGGGCAGCTGGGATTGAGGATCACCGAGACCCACACACACAACTGGCGTCAGTGACACATGCAGCCCCGTGGCTTCCACGTGCAGACACGGTCACCTCCATCCGTCTGTGAGCCCACGGGGCCTGCGGGGCAGACACTGGACACTGAGAGCATTCAGCCGGGCGCCGTCTCATGGGGCGGCTACACGACCCCCCGGCGGCTGGATGACAGGTCCCTGAAGGGAAGTCCCTGCTCCGCACAGGAGCCACGTGTCAGGGGCGCAGTGGCCATGGCAGCTGGTGGCCGCCACGTGGGAGAAAGCGGTGCAGAGCGAGTCCTGGCTCACAGAATGTGCTGCTGGGCAGACCGCTCCGCTGTGGGCGGGGCCTCAGGGCCAAGCACAGGGTCCATTTGCATAAAAGGGCCAGGCCTGGCAGGGGGGGGGGGAGGGAGGGCTCAGGGTGACTGCTGTCCTGGGCACTGGAAGGTCTCAGGTGTGACCCCTGGTCAGGGCGTGTGGGGGAGGCAACCATCAGTGCTTCTCTCCCCATCCCCGTTCCTCTCTCTCTCCCTCTCCCGTCATCTCTCTCTAAATCAATAACAACATTTTTTAATTAAAAGGAATAAAATAAAGGGCCAAGATGGCTACTCCTACAGACACGTCCGGTGTCTGGGTGGGATGGGAGCGCTCACTCAGCTGGGGTGTAGACGCCACAGGAGGGGTCTGGGGGACTGGTGTCTTCAGGCACAAACTGCTCCCTGTCCCAGAGGGGACACCCCTGTCCCCCCCCCCCCCCACCTCCCAGGCTGAGGGCTCTCCCTGTCGGATTTCCAGGGTGAGCTCTCTTCTAGAAGGTCCCAGGGGCAATGCTGTGAGCTCAGCTTTGGGGCTCAGGATCCGCCTCATGGAGAGGGATTCTGGGAAGAGAAGAGGAGGCAGAGGCAGGGACAGTTGGGAGACCCCCTCTGGTTTATCCAGAACAACCTTTCTCTAAGTGCGGTCCGTGGAACCCTGAGGTCTCTGAGAGCCTTTCCCGGGATGTGGGGTCAACACTGTTGGCAGGAGATGAAGGACATCCTGGCCTTTTCACTCCGCTGACAGGGGCGTTGAGGCCAAGCTCAGCACGAATGGGCTGACACCCGACCTCCATCGTCGTTCCTCCCACCAGCACTGACCTGCAGAGAGAAGACAGACAGACAGAGAACAGAACCAGTTTCCCTTTAAACGACGCGGTGGAAGGAGGTGAAATTACTCTCTTCACTGAAGCCTCATCCTTCCATCCACATTTTAAAACACCGTGGCCTCCGGTGGAGATGCCCCAAAGGTGAACGCGGTGCCTGCCTCCGCCCACAACCACAGAACAATGACCCCCCTCCCCACAGCCCCCACTCAGAGCCCCTGGGATCAGCCCAACAGAACCTACAGCAGCCACAGACTCAGAGCCACAGGGAGCAGACTGCTGGCTGCCGGAGGGCGGGGGACTGGGCAGAGCAGGTGGAGGAGGAGGGACTACAACATGGTCCCTACAGTGTGGTCATGGGGAGGAAAGCACAGCACAGGGAACACAGTCACTCATGTTGTAACAGCTACATGTGAGGTCACATGGTCCTACATGTATGGGGCGATCCCTGTATAAGTTCTATGAATGTCTAACCACAGACTTGTCCACTTAACTAATACAATATTGTACATCAACTGTAATTGAAAAATAAAAAAATATTTTTAAAAAGAAGATATATGTATCTTGCCTTCATTACACAAGTGGATTATTCATTTGTTAACTGTCTTTAATAAAAATGGAGGATTAAAATAACCTTATATGATGACCTGGGAAGTACACAGAAAACCCTCTGCCACATCCCAAGTGTCATGTACCAGGGAGATCATGTGTGTGAGCGGGGCTAGCCTCTTTCTCATGGGATCCCATGTTTACTTTTTTATTTTTATTTTTTTTAAATATATTTTATTGATTTTTTACAGAGAGGAAGAGAGAGGGATAGAAAGTTA
This sequence comes from Plecotus auritus, assembly GCF_963455305.1. Taxonomy (NCBI): domain Eukaryota; kingdom Metazoa; phylum Chordata; class Mammalia; order Chiroptera; family Vespertilionidae; genus Plecotus; species Plecotus auritus. The sequence goes on along the minus strand of NC_137785.1, from coordinate 3,501,357 downwards.
GAAACATCGATGAGAGAGAGACATCGATCAGCTGCCTCCTGCACGCCCACTACTGGGGATGTGCCCGCAACCCAGGTACATGCCCTTGACCGGAATCGAACCCGGGACCCTTCAGTCCGCAGGCCGACGCTCTATCCACTGAGTCAAACCGGTTAGTGCCCCATGTTTACTTTTTTAACAAGTTGAGCCCTAGCTGGTTTGTCTCAGTGGATGGAGCATAGGTCTTCAGACTGGAGGGTCCCAGGTTTCAATCAGGTCAAGGGCACATGCTCTGGATGTGGTTTCAATTCCCAGTAGGGGGCGTGCAGGAGGCAGCAGGTCCATGATTCTCTCTCATGGATGTTTCTATCTCCGTCTCCCTTCCTCTCTGAAATCAATAAAAAAACATATTTTAAAAAATTTGATATCACAGAAGAACTGAGAGGGAGACAGAGATGGAAACATCCAGGATGGGAGAGAACCATGGGTAGGCTGCCTCCTGCACGCCCCCCCACTGGGGATGGAGCCTGCAAGCCAGCAGGTGCCCTCACCGGGAATGGTACCCTGACCTCCTGGTTCAGAGGTCAATGCTCAGCCACTGAGCCACACCGGCCTGGCCCATGTTCATGTAACAGAATGAATGACACAGACACTAGGATTGCTGAGATTGGGTGAACTGGCACACACTTTCTCAAACAGGAACGTGAGCTTCTCCCTTCAGTAACTATCACCTGGCAGGGGACCACGGACAGGCCTGTTGTCTTGATGAAGTGTCATCCCCCAAGAGAAAACCAGAAGTTGGAACAGGGGTGTCCCACCACGTCGGCTAGACCCTCCCCAGTGCGGACACACTTTCCTAGGGGCTCTGTGGGAACAGACTCACATGTGAGCTTTGATGACGGTGATTAATGCACCAGCACGGGAAGGGCTCTGGGACTTAGAGACACAGGCATCACTTTAACTGACCTGCATGAGGACAGAGCCACCCAGCAAGACAGCCCTGGGGACGGTGACATGACAGAACAGGAAATATTCAATATTCCCAGCCAGCGGGGCTCGGGGGTTGAACATGGACCCATGAACCAGGAGGTCACAGTTCACCTTTTTGTCAGACCACATTCCTGGGTTGGAGGCTCGATCCCCAGTGTGGGGAATGTAGGAGGCAGCAGATCTATGATTCTTTCTCATCATTGATGTTTCTCTCTCTCTCTCCCTACTTGAAATAAAAAAATATATATTTAAAAAACTAAAACAAGAAGAAAGCAGTCAATATGGTTTCAGGTCTCACTGTGCAGAGACCTTTCAGAAACGACCACTTGTGTCGCTGCAGTGACTGTCACAGGTGAGCACCCACACTGACCTGAAAAGGTCAGGAAAACGCTGCTCCTGCCCATTTCTGTGAGGCCGTCTGTGCCCTAAGAAGCTGCAGCCACAATAACAGATAAAACGCAGAAGCAAATGTGAACACCCAGCGTCTCCCAGGGAGACGGGGAGGATGTGAAAGGGGAGAAGGTCCCTCCTCTCTCCTCCTTGTTCTCTGGGAAATGGGTGTTTTCCATAAAAACATGCCTCTGTTACCCTCTCACGGGCAGTGAGCATGCGACGTGCATTAATACTTGTTTCCCGTGTGACTCCGTGAGTGGTGACTGTGACAGACGGAACCACATAAACAGGATTATTGGGGGCCTCCCTCCTGTGTGAGGTGCACAGAGATGGTGAACCCCAAACCTTGGAAAGTCCCTGAAGAGCACAGCGCCTGGGCCCGGCCTCGGGGGACAGTGTGACGGGCGCTCCGCGCAGGAGGGGGGTCAGGACCGAGTCCAGGGCCCAGGCCTGCGCGCAGGTCTCAGCAGGGGACAGTCTTGGGGGACAGCTCCGTGGTGGGGACTCCCCAGCGCCCTGGGTTCACTTCTCCTCTCCCAACCTGTGTCGGCGCCTCCATCCTGGATACTCGTGACGCGGACTCATTCCTCACTCCCATTGGCTGAGCCGTTTCCAGAGCAGCCAATCAGCGTCCCCGCAACTCCGGTGATAATCTCTCCGCGGAAGCGCCAGGACTCAGAAGGTCCCCGCGACACCGAGGATGCGGGTCATGAGGCCCCCCACTCTCCTCCTGCTGCTCTCGGGGGCGCTGGTCCTGACCCCCAGCTGGGCGGGTGAGTGCGGGGTCGGAGGGGGCGGCTGTGCGGGGAGGAGCGAGGGGACCCGGCGGGGGCGCGGGGCCCGGAAGGCGCGTGTCAGCCCCGGCCCTGCCCTCCGTCCGCCCCCCAGGCCCCCACTCCCTGAGGTATTTCCTCACCATCGTGTCCCCGCCCGGCCGCGGGGAGCCCCGCTTCCTCTCGGTCGGTTACGTGGACGACACGCAGTTCGTGCGGTTCGACAGCGACGCGGCGAGTCCGAGGATGGAGCCGCGGGCGCCGTGGATGCAGCAGCCGTGGGTGGAGCGGGAGAGGCCGGGGTATTGGGAGGGGCAGACACTGAGGACCAAGGGACACGCACAGACTTTCCGAGTGAACCTGAAGAACCTGCGCGGCTACTACAACCAGAGCGAGGACGGTGAGCCGCGCGCGGGCCCGTCACGAGCCCCCTCCCCACGGACGGGCCGGGGTCGCCCCGAGGGTCCGGATCCGAGCGTCACCCCGAGGCGGCGGGACCCGCCGGCCCCCACCCGGGAGGAGCCCGCGGGGACTTTGACCCGATTTCACTTTAACTTTAGATTCAGGCCCCGGGGGGCGGGCGGGGCGGGGCTGACCTCGGGGCGGGGTCAGGGTCTCACACCTTCCAGGAGATGTCTGGCTGCAACGTGGGACCCGATGGGCGCCTCCTCCGCGGGTACAGTCAGTGGGCCTACGACGGCACCCACTACCTCGCCCTGAACGAGGACCTGACCTCCTGGACCGCGGCCGACATGGCGGCTCAGATCACAAAGCGCAAGTGGGAGGCGGAGGGTGTGGCAGAGCATTACAAGAGCTACCTGGAGGGGGAGTGTGTGGAGTGGCTCCGCCTTTTCCTGGAAAAAGGGAAGGAGACCCTGCAGCGCGCAGGTACCAGGGGCCCTCGGGCCGCCCCCTCTCCCTGGGGCTGGGGCTCCTACAAGGAGACAGGATAGGGGGTCAGTGTCACACACCCCTCCTTTGGGTCGGGGAGGGAGACCCCCTGATTATCCAGGTCAGGTACCAGAGGGACTCCCCCTCCTCTCAGGGACAGTTAGGGGTGCAGGCTCTCCTGGTTGCAGGGAGACCCCCTGCAATAACCCATCAGCGGTTCCCATGGGCCCTGCAGGGGCTCTGGTACCCATGGGTACCTTCTCTCTCAGGCCTTGTGCGCTGCCCACACCCCTTCGTCTGAGGCCTGACCCCAGCTTTTCTGAGTCACGTGGCCTCCACCCAGGTCAGGACCACAAATTCCTTTCTCCCCTCAGAGACCTGCCTCCTGCCTTGGGCTGTGTCTCACTGATTCTAGAACTTTCTAAAGACTAGGAGGTCCTTCCAGTTGCCTCTGCCCAGGCTGGTGTGGGGGCTGCGTGCTCCCTCCCCCACCCAGGTGCCTGTCCACTCTCAGGATGGTCACATGGGGGCTGCTGGAGTGTCCCATGGCAGATGCAAAGGTCCTGCATTTTCTCCCCTCCCCTCAGGCCCTCCAAAGGCACACGTGACCCACCACCCCGTGTCTGCCCGTGAGGTCACTCTGAGGTGCTGGGCGCTGGGCTTCTACCCTGTGGACATCAGCCTGAGCTGGCAGCGTGACGGGGAGGACCAGACCCAGGACATGGAGCTGGTGGAGACCAGGCCTGCGGGGGACGGCACCTTCCAGAAGTGGGCGGCCGTGGGGGTGCCCCCCGGAGAGGAGCAGAGATACACGTGCCATGTGCAGCACGAGGGGCTGCCCGAGCCCCTGACCCTGAGATGGGGTGAGGAGGGCCGTGGGCACAGAGCCTCTTCTCAGGGCAGCAGGGGCCCTGGGGGACCTCAGTGGGGTCGGGGCTGAGGCCTGGGTTCAGGGCCCTCACCCTCCCTTCCCTTCTCCTCACAGAGCCGCCTTCTAACACCTTCATCTTCATCATCATGGGCATCGCTGGGGGCCTGGTTCTGCTGGGAGCTGTGGCTGGAGCTGTGATGTGGAGGAGGCGGTGCTCAGGTGGGCAGGGGTGGGGTCTGAGTGTCTGTCCCACTGGGGGTTCAAGCCCAGGTAGACATGTGTCCCGCCTCATTTACGGGAAGCACCGTCCCCACCCGTGTGATGGCCAGTGTGGGGCTCTGTGCTCACACTTACTCCTTAGTGAGGCCCGTGGGAAAATGAGGGACCCACTTATCACCTGATGATGCTGGTGGTGGGGACCCCGTTCCCAGCAGCCCCAGGTCAGAGGGCAGGTCCCTGCTGAGCACAGACTCCGGAGGGCGGTGGGTCCAGTCCCCACACAGGCACTTCCCTCAGGTTTCCTGGTCCTGCCCTGGGTCTATACACAGGGTTCTGGAAACTTATCTGGGCCCAGGACTAGGGCTTCCTTTAGGACCTCATGGCCCTGCCTCCTCCCTGGTCTCTCACGGGATGTTTTCTTCCCGCAGGTGGAAAAGTGGGGAGCTACGCTCAGGCTGCCAGTGAGTATGGAGGGGTGACCCCTGAGACGCTGGGACAGTGCAGACAGGAGCCATGGGGGGCCCCACCCCCATAGTTCCTCCTTAGCCTTCTGCTCTGGGACACTGACCCCATCCTGGTGTGTCCCCAGGGCTCTGATGTGTCTCTCTCGGCTTCTAAGATGAGACCTGCCGTGGGGGGGGGAGGGCAGAGGGAGGCCTGGGTGGTGGGGAGTCTGTGAGACACTGTGAGCATGAAGTGGGTTTGAGAATGTCACCAGTTACAGCCACTGCCCTGAATCTGCTCATGATGATTGTCCTCCACAGCGTGAGGTGGCTGCCCTGTGGGGACTGAGTGATGGAAGATGTGTTCACGCTCCCACTTCCTGCCTCAAGAAATTCTCATTGGGGCGCTGGTCCAGCCCTGCTCCCCACACTTTCGTGTCCTCAGCAGAGGGCTGGGCCCTCCTCATCCCCATCCCTGACGTTCCTCCCTGGGGCTCTGAGCTGCAACTTCCTGCTCCGGATTGAAATGAGATTCTGGATGTCACTCTGTTCATTCCTTGCCATGAAGGGTTGATGGGTTCATTGAAGGATGGCTGAACATCTGAGAGGAAATTAATGGAAGCACCTTGAACCTTCATGGAGCCCATGAGTTTTTGTTGCTGAGCCAGTCACAGCTGGAGACAAGAGAGGCTCTGAGGATGGAGCATGCTCAGTGCATCGTGGGCTTTGACGTGGTCACTCCCCGGCCGGGTCACCCCTCTGCTCCTCTGACCTTGTCCCTCAGGAACCCTGTCCCACCAGGACCTGTGGTCACAGGGACTCCCATCCCCAGGCCTTGTCACGTGTCCTAATGCAGCGCCTCTCCAGGACCCTGGACAGCGAGGCCTTCCTGGGGAGGTCATCCTGGGCTCAGGCCTGGGTCTGCCTCCGCCCTCCTGTCCTGGGTGTTTGTTTCTCTGTTTGGTGGGTGTGAGGCCTGTTCCTGTTCTTGGCTGTGAGTTCTGGTCGCCTTCTCTGGGTGTCCCCCTCTGACAGCAGCAGCAGGCATTTGCCTGTCACTGTCCCACAGGCCCGGGGTCCCCGCGCACAGGAGCCCCTCGTGTGGAGATGGGTGTTCAGTCCCCTGTTCTCACCTCCTCCTGGGCCTCACTGCTCTCCGTCTGTCCCTGAGCTCTCCGAGGATTTAGCAGGAGCGGGTTCCTCCTCTGAGCTCAGTTCCTGCTGGGACTGTGCCTGCCCGCCGCCCTCTCTCCGTCCTTCCCTCTAGTGCTGAGCCCAGTGGGACCCGGATGTGGGGGGAGAGGCTGCTGTAGGTTTGGGGGAGCAGCGCTGTGGACGTGCAGGTGGGGTGACGGCCCCGGGAGGCACCCTGAGCTGCAGCCGCCCCAGGACAGCTGTGCAGGGGCCACAGCCATGAGGTCACTGTGTCCGGAACGGGGACGGGTTCTGTGATGGTGGCCCCTCAGCCAGGACTTGGTGACCGTGTGACAGCTGCTGTCCCCTCTGGAGCGCACAGGGACCTTGGAGGGACCTCAGGCCGGGTCCTGACCCCACAGGAATTCTAACATCGGCACACACCGGGCTCAGATGCGTGGGTTTCTTCCTGGACATAAACGCTCTGCTTACGCTGGACCGTCCTCTACTGAGTGTCCAAGAGTTTCACGTCTGAACAGTACTGTGTCCCCCTTAATTACCATGCGCTTCACTGTGGAAATGCTCACTGTCACCCGGGTCACCACCCACTTGCTGGTGGAAGGTCTTACCCTCCATTGGACCCCACAAGGTCTGTGAGGCTCAGGAAGTGAGGCAGCGGCACCTCAGGGCGCTGAGCGCAGGCCCCGCTGCGGCCTCACAGCGCGCATGCTCTCTGGCAAAGGGACCAGCTGCGTGTTCCCCCAGAGCCAGTGAGGCGTCTGCTGGAATGAGGGGAGCGCTGGGGGAGGGATCCACTGGGGGTGTGGGGGAGGGAAGATGGCTTTTTGTTTGTGGTCCTCACCCCAGGATATGGTTCCATGGACTTTTAAGGAGAGAGGAGGGGGAGGGGAGAGGCAGAGGGAGAGTCACATCCATGTAAGAGACGCATCTATTTGTCGCCTCCAGCACGGGGATCACATGGAGCCTGCACCGAGGTACATGCCCTTGACCGGCATACAACCTGCGACCTTCAGTCCGAGGGCCGTACTCTCTCCACTGAGCAGAAGTGGCTGGGAGAGGGGGGTATTGTAATGTGTGCTGAGCGTTTCTCCATGAGTGTTGGGGGGCAAGTTCTCCCCAGGCGGGGAGGCCTCCAGCGCAAACGCACTGGGCAGGGAGCAGTGTGTGCTGGGAGCAGACGGAGGCCGGTGAGGCTGAGGCAGAGTGCAGTGGGAAGAGTCAGCTACATGGCCCCTCAGGGGGGGCTGGGGGCGAGGAGGAGCTGTGACTGTGAGAGTTTTGAGCAAAGACCGACATGGTCTGGTCCTTTCTTTTAAAAAGATCAAGCTGGCTGGGCCGGTGGCTCCGTGGTTGAGCGTGGACCTATGTAGCTGAGTTGATTCCCGGTCAGGGCACGGGCCTGGGTTGCGGGCTGGATCCCCAGTGTGGGGCCTGCGGGAGGCAGCCGATCAAGGATTCTCTGTCATCACTGATGTTTCCAGCTCTCCCTCTCCCTTCCTCTCTCTGAAATCAATAAAAACATATTTTTTAAAATAAGGGGGTCCGGCTGGCTGTTGTGCGGGACAGTCTCATGAGGAAGGTCCAGGGGGGCCGGGCAGCAGCAGCTGAGGATGCGCCCCGCGGCCGGGAGGTGAGGCCTGTGACCCCAGGACACATCGCAGCTCAGGCCCGAAGCGCTGCGCACTCAGGGCCCCCACAGCGCTGCCCGAGGTCCCACCTCCACCTGCAGGTCTGGGCCTGGTGGCCGCTGCGCGAGGCCTTGCTCCGGGGCTCCTGGGGGCTCCGCAGGGGCAGCTGGGGAAGGACCTCAGCCCAGGGCGCCCCCTCCCCCCCTGCGCAGGGGCCTCAGCCTCCACCTCCTCCCCGGCCTCCGCCTCAGCAGCAGCAGCCACCGCGCTGCCCAGTCACTGTGGGCCAGGCCGCCCGCCGAGCGCCGAACCAGGCAGGCCGCGCCCTGAGCCGCATCTCAGGGTTTGTTCTTGGACGTGAGTGCCCTTCGGTCCCCCTGGGTGAGGGAGGGCTGGTTCCGGCCTCAGGGCGCCCGTTCCACCCGCGGCCACTGGGCAGCGGCCCTTCCCGGCGCTGGGGCTGAGCCTCGGGCAGGTCTGTCCTTCCGCAGGACGGTCCCTCCTTCCTTCAGTGACACGTGGTCTCCCGCTGCCCCAGGCTCTGACATGTGGGGCGCCAGGCCTGGGGTCCCCACAGAGCCCCTGGGTTCCTGGTGGATGAGAGGGCGGAGCCCTTAGGGGGGCTGCGGGGCCTCCGAGGGGGAGGTGATGGCTCCTCCCTCCCTCCTGGGCTCTGTGAACCGGCCACGCAGGTGCCCCGTGGGGCTTTGAAGGTGGGCTCCCGCCCGGCAGGTGTGGCTCAGTGGATAGAGCGCCGGCCTGCGGACTGCAGGGTCCCGGGCTCCATTCTGGTCCAGGGCACAGGCCCGGGGTGTGGGCTCCTCCCCAGTGGGGGGCGTGCAGGCGGCAGCTGATCAGGGATTCTCTCTCATCATGGATGTTTCTCTCTCCCTCTCCCTTCCTCTCTGAAATCAATAAAAATATATTTTAAAAGGAAAATAAAATAAAATAAAAATGGTTCCTTTAAACGAGAGGATTTCTTAACTTAAAGGTAATAATAATGATGATAATAGTAATAATAGTAATAATAGACCTTTTTGCGGTCGGTGCTAAGGGGGCGCTCAGCTCACACCCTGTCTCCCCTCCCGGAGCCCAGCCCCCTTTGCAAGGACGAGGCCCCGCAAGGAGCCCCCTCCCTCTCCCGGGGCTCCCCTCCCTGCGGGTCCCCGGGCTGGTGCGGGGTCAGGCGGGGACTCACTTTCCCAACCGCCCGGGACAGGCAGCAGCCCAGCGGCTGAGCGCGGCCCTGCGCCCCGGGTTCGACCTGGAGGAGGGGCAGCCCTCACCCTGAGGACCATGTCAGATCCTGGGGCTGCGCGTGGCCTCCCCACTGCGGGCAGCGGAGATGGGGGTGGGGTGGGGGTTGGGGGGCGGCGCTAGGGCTGCGGGAGTGGCTGCGGGAGCCCCGCCCCCGGGAGGGAGGGAAGCGCTGGGGGGTGCGGGCTACCATGGGAACCGCGCTCTTTCCCGGGTGCCTCGGGTCCAGCGCCTGGAGGGTGGTGTCAGGCCTGGGGGGACCTGGCGCGGAGCCCTGGGATGGGGGCCCCGCGTCACGTCCTATAAACTCTGAGGGGAAGGGGGACCCCCCACGGACGGGAGCCTCCTTTTATGGGGACCCCGCGTCAGAGTCAGGGGGGCCGCGTCCCAGACGCCCCCTGCGGAGGAGCCCCCAGGGGAGCCCACCCCACACCCCGCGCTCCGCTGCCCCCGCGCCCTCTTCCCACGGATACGCCCCGTGGGGCCCGCGTGTTCCCATCAGGTCACCGCTGGGGCCGCGGGGGCCCGGGCACAGGGACCGCGCAGAACCTCACAGGCCTGGGGGGCCTTCACCGCTGGTCCCCGGCTCCCCCTCGCCCGCCCCTCCTTCCCACAGCCGCGTCCAGCCAACCCTCTTTATATAAATTTTTAAAAATATATTTCTATTGATTTCAGGAGGAAAGAAGAGGGACAGGGAGAGAAACACCAATGATGGAGAGAACCATGGATCGGCTGCCCCCTGCACGCCCCCCACTGGGGACCCAGCCTGCCGCCCAGGCCTGTGCCCTTGACCTGAATGGAACCTGGGACCCTTCTGTCATCACTCGATGCTCTGTCCACGGAGCCACACGGGCCAGGGCGTTACTTTAACATTTTAAACGAATGAACGCAAAGTGAGCAAGAGGCGCACCATAAGCAGGGGGTGAGGGGCCCCTGAGGGCAGGGGCCAGGCCTGAGGAGGGGAGGCGCTGAGCTGGGCAGGGGTGTGAGGGCAGAGCCTCCCAGGTCACCCTGTGCACACAGCCAGGCTCTGAGGGGGGGCACAGAGCTGGGCGGGAAGGGAGGGGCTGGCTCTTTAGAGAGAGGGCAGGAGAGAGAGAAACATGGAGGTGAGAGACAAATATGTATCCCTTACCTCCCATAGCCCCGGCTGGGGGATCGATCCCCCAACCTAGGTATGTGCCCCGTGTGGGAATCAAACTTCGGGTGTAGGAGACAACGCTCAAGCAACTGAGCCACCCGGTCAGGGCTGCGGCTGAAAACGTTGAAGGGAAGTTATATTTAAAAAGCCTTAGAAATGGTCCCCAGAAAATACGGTGTGGCCCCCGCGGGTGTGGCTCAGTGGATAGCGCGGCTGCCGGCCACTGTGGGGTCGCAGGTGGGATTCCTGAACAAGGGCCCAGGCCTGGGGGGCAGGTTCCATCCCCTGCAGAAGGCAGCCAGTCGGGGTCCCTCTCCCATTGATGGTTCTCTCTCTCTCCCCGATCCATGGGTGAGCTCTCTTCTGGAAGGTCCCAGGCAGAGTGCTTTAAGCTCAGTGTGGGGTGCAGGGAACACCCCGCAGGGAGAGGGATTCTGGGAAGGGAAGGCAGGGGCAGAGGCAGGGACGGTTGGGATTCTCTCCCTGGTTTATCCAGAACAACCTTTCTCAAAGTGTGGTCCGTGGAACCCTGCAGTCTCTGAGAGCCTTTCCCGGGATGTGGGTCAACACTGTTGGCAGGAGATGAAGGACATCCTGGCCTGTTCACTCCGCTGACAGGGGCGCTGAGGCCAAGCTCAGCACGAATGGGCTGACACCCGACCTCCATCGTCGTTCCTCCCACCAGCACTGACCTGCAGAGAGAAGACAGACAGACATAGAACAGAACCAGTTCCCTTTAAACGACGCGGTGGAAGGAGGTAAACCATGACAAGGGAGACAGAGCCACACCACCCTCCCTGCGTCTACACACAGACACACACAGGCCCGCACAGCTCACAGAGGACCACACAGCCCCCTGCGCGGGCTCATGGCAGCGAGGCTGCTTCTCTCCAGCTGCCCCCCATCCTCGCTGCAGGCGGCCTTGTCCCTGGACAGTCACTGAGCTGCCCACCCACAGCACTGCCCCCTGACACCACCCATCCGATGAGCCTGCTTCCCCAGACCCTCCCGAGGTCGCCATCCAGAGCCCACCTCCTAGATGTGCCCCATCTCCCCCTTCCCGCTAGGATGCCTCATGGCCCCCGAGGGACGTGATCTCCCCCAGCAATGATGACTAACCCACCTCGCCTGCCCACAGGGGTCCCCCTGGGCTTTGGCTGAGGAACACTGGTCCACGGGGCCCTTTCTCTGTCAACATCTTGGTGCGTCTCTGAGTTTGATTCTGGGCCTGAGGTTGTCTCTCTCGAGTGTGAGGCTGACATGGACAAGTTTTATGTTTTCCTTCCTGGTTTCCACCTTTGGGTGTTGGTTTGAGAAATTCTCTTTCCACAACTGCAAACGCTTCACATATCATGTCCTCTGTGGGAGAGCATTCCAGGGCGAAGGGAAACGGGGCTGTTAGAGTGTTGGGGGGAGTTAGGGGAGGAGCAGCAGGTAAGGGGTTCTAGGGTGGAATCTACAGTGACCTCCTCTGCGTTCTGTTCCCTAAGTACGTGCGGGGCCTCCAGGGAGCTGCGCCTGCTGGTTCAATAGACACTTTCTCTTGCGGGAAAGCCTGCTGTGCCTGCTCCTGTCACCGGGTCACCAAACACAGCACCGAGGTCCGGGGGACGCACACAGGAAGGCTGCAGGGAGGGGCGTGGTGAGCCCTACACCCTGAGGGCGCTAACTCTCATCTGAGGTCATGCCTGTGCGCTCGGTGTTACAAGCGTGTTAATTACACGCTCCTGGGCAGCTGGGATTGAGGATCACCGAGACCCACACACACAACTGGCGTCAGTGACACATGCAGCCCCGTGGCTTCCACGTGCAGACACGGTCACCTCCATCCGTCTGTGAGCCCACGGGGCCTGCGGGGCAGAGACTGGACACTGAGAGCATTCAGCCGGGCGCCGTCTCCTGGGGCGGCTACACGCCCCCCGGCGGCTGGATGACAGGTCCCTGAAGGGAAGTCCCGGCTCCGCACAGGAGCCACGTGTCAGGGGCGCAGTGGCCACGGCAGCTGGTGGCCGCCACGTGGGAGAAAGCGGTGCAGAGCGAGTCCTGGCTCACAGAATGTGCTGCTGGACAGACTGCTCCGCTGTGGGCGGGGCCTCAGGGCCAAGCACGCGGCTCATTTGCATAAAAGGGCCTGGCCTGGCGGGGGTGGGGCTCAGGGTGAGTGCTGTCCTGGGCACTGGAAGGTCTCAGGTGTGACCCCTGGTCAGGGCGTGTGGGGGAGGCAACCATCAGTGCTTCTCTCCCCATCCCCGTTCCTCTCTCTCTCCCTCTCCCGTCCTCTCTCTCTAAATCAGTAACATGTTTTAATTAAAAGGAATAAAATAAAGGGCCAAGATGGCTGCTCCTACAGACAGGTCAGGTGTCTGTGTGGGACGGGAGCGCTCACTCAGCTGGGGTGTAGACGCCACAGGAGGGGTCTGGGGGACTGGTGTCTTGAGGCACAAACTGCTCCTTGTGCCAGAGGGGACACCCCTGTCCCTCCCCCCTCCTCCCAGGCTGAGGGCTCTCCCTGTGGGATTTCCAGGGTGAGCTCTCTTCTAGAAGGTCCCGGGGGCAATGCTGTGAGCTCAGTTTTGGGGCGCAGGATCTGCCTCATGGAGAGGGATTCTGGGAAGAGAAGAGGAGGGAAAGGCAGGGACAGTTGGGAGACCCCCTCTGCTTTATCCAGAACAACCTTTCTCAAAGTGTGGTTCGTGGAACCCTGCAGTCTCTGAGAGCCTTTCCCGGGATGTGGGGTCAACACTGTGGGCAGGAGATGAAGGACATCCTGGCCTTTTCACTCCGCTGACAGGGGCGCTGAGGCCAAGCTCAACACGAATGGGCTGACACCCGACCTCCATCGTCGTTCCTCCCACCAGGACTGACCTGCAGAGAGAAGATAGACAGACAGAGAACTTAATCAGTTTCGCTCTAAAGGACGCGGTGGAAGGAGGTGAAATTATTCTCTTCACTGAAGCCTCATCCTTCCATCCACATTTTAAAACACCGTGGCCTCCGGTGGAGATGCCCCAAAGGTGAACGCGGTGCCTGCATCCGCCCACAACCACAGAACAATGACCCCCCTCCCCACAGCCCGCACGCAGAGCCCCTGGGATCAGCCCAACAGAACCTACAGCAGCCACAGACTCAGAGCCACAGGGAGCAGACTGCTGGCTGCCGGAGGGCGGGGGACTGGGCAGAGCAGGAGGAAGAGGAGGAACTACAACACGGTCCCTACAGTGTGGTCATGGGGAGGAAAGCACAGCACAGGGAACACAGTCACTCATGTTGTACCAGCTGCATGTGAGGTCACATGGTCCTACATGTATGGGGCGATCCCTGTATAAGTTCTATGAATGTCTAACCACAGAATTGTCCACCTAAACTAATACAATATTGTACATCAACTGTAATTGAAAAATAAAAAATATTTTTAAAAAGACGATAAATGTATCTTGCCTTCATTACATGAATGGTTTAATTTCTTAACTGTCTTTAATAAAAATGGAGGATTAAAATAACCTTATATGATGACCTGGGAAGTACACAGAAAACCCTCTGCCACATTCCCTGGTGTCATGTACCAGGGAGATCATGTGTGTGAGCGGGACTAGCCTCTTTCTCATGGGATCCCATGTTTACTTTTTAAAAAGTTGAGCCCTAGCTGGTTTGTCTCAGTGGATGGAGCATAGGTGTGCAGACTGGAGGGTCCCAGGTTTCATTCAGGTCAAGGGCACACGCTAGGATGTGGTTTCAATTCCCAGTAGGGGGCGTGCAGGAGGCAGCGGGTCCATGATTCTCTCTCATTATGGATGTTTCTATCTCTGTCTCCCTTCCTCTATGAAATCAATAAAAATATATTTTAAAAAATTTGATATCAGAGAGGAACTGAGAGGGAGACAGAGATGGAAATATCCAGGATGGGAGAGAACCATGGGTAGGCTGCCTCCTGCACGCCCCCACACTGGGGATGGAGCCTGCAACCCAGCAGGTGCCCTCACCGGGAATGGAACCCTGACCTCCTGGTTCAGAGGTCAATGCTCAGCCATTGAGCCACACCAGCCTGGCCCTGTTTACTTGAAAGAATGAATGACACAGACACTAGGATTGCTGAGATTGGGTGAAGTGGCACACACTTTCTCAAACAGGAACGTGAGTGCCCAAGCTGGTTTGGCCCGGTGGGTAGAGCATCAGCCTTTGGACTGAAGGGTCCCAACTTTGATTCCAGTCCAGGGCACATGCCCGAGTTCTGGGCCAAATCCCCAATGGGGTGAGCAGGAGGAGGCCAAGCCAAGATTCTCTCTCATCATTCATGTTTCTCTCTCTCTCTCTCTCTCCCTCCCTCTCCTTCTGCTCTGAAATCAATAAAAATGTATTTTTTAAAAATAAACATGAGCTTCTCCTTTCAGGAAATGTCACCTGGCAGGGGACAATGGACAGGGCTGATGTCTTGATGAAATGTGAGCCCCCGAGAGAAAACCAGAAGTTGGAACAGGGGTGTCCCACCACGTCAGCTAGACCCTCCCCAGTGAGGACACACTTTCCTAGGGGCTCTGTGGGAACAGACTCACATGTGAGCTTTGATGACGGTGATTAATGCACCAGCACGGGGAGGGCTCTGGGACTTAGGGACACAGGCATCACTTTAACTGACCTGCATGAGGACAGAGCCACCCAGCAAGTCAGCCCTGGGGATGGTGACATGACAGGACAGGAAATATTCAATATTCCCAGCCAGCGGGGCTCCGGGGTTGAACATGGACCTATGAACCAGGAGGTCACAGTTCACCTTTTACTCAGAGCACATGCCGGGGTTAGAGGCTCGAACCCCAGTGTGGGGAATGTAGGAGGCAGCTGATCAATGATTCTTTCCCATCATTGATGTTTCTCTCTCTCTCCCTACTTGAAATAAAAGAATATATATTTAAAAAACTAAACAAGAAGAATACAGTCAATATGGTTTCAGGTCTCACTGTGCAGAGCCCTTTCAGAAACGACCACTTGTGTCGCTGCAGTGACTGTCACAGGTGAGCACCCACACTGACCTGAAAAGGTCAGGAAAACGCTGCTCCTGCCCATTTCTGTGAGGCCGTCTGTGTCCTAAGAAGCTGCAGCCACAATAACAGATAAAACGCAGAAGCAAATGTGAACACCCAGCGTCTCCCAGGGAGACGGGGAGGATGTGAAAGGGGGGCAGGTCCCTCCTCTCTCCTCCTTGTTCTCTGGGAAATGGGTGTTTTCCATAAAAACATGCCTCTGTTACCCTCTCACGGGCAGTGAGCATGCGACGTGCATTAATACTTGTTTCCCGTGTGACTCCGTGAGTGGTGACTGTGACAGACGGAACCACATAAACAGGATTCTTGGGCGCCTCCCTCCTGTGTGAGGTGCACAGAGATGGTGAACCCCAAACCTTGGAAAGTCCCTGAACAGCACAGCGCCTGGGCACGGCCTCGGGGACAGTGTGACGGGCGCTCCGCGCAGGAGGGGGGTCAGGACCGAGTCCAGGGCCCAGGCCTGAGCGCAGGTCTCAGCAGGGGACAGAGTCTGGGGGGGCAGCTCCGTGGTGGGGACTCCCCAGCGCCCTGGTTTCACTTCTCCTCTCCCAACCTGTGTCGGCGCCTCCTCCCTGGATACTGGTGACGCGTCCCACTCCTCACTCCCATTGGCTGAGCGTTTCCAGAGCAGCCAATTAGCGTCCCCGCGGCTCCGGTTATAACTCCTCCGCGGCAGCGCCCGGACTCAGAAGGTTCCCCGACACCGAGGATGCGGGTCCTGAGGCCCCCCACCCTCCTCCTGCTGCTCTCGGGGGCGCTGGTCCTGACCCCCAGCTGGGCCGGTGAGTGCGGGGTCGGAGGGGGCGGCTGTGCGGGGAGGAGCGAGGGGACCCGGCGGGGGTGCGGGGCCGGGAAGGCGAGTGTCAGCCCCGGCCCTGCCCTCCGTCCGCCCCCCAGGCCCCCACTCCCTGAGGTATTTCCTCACCGCCGTGTCCCGGCCCGGCCGCGAGGAGCCCCGCTTCCTCTCCGTCGGCTACGTGGACGACACGCAGTTCGTGCGGTTCGACAGCGACGCGGCGAGTCCGAGGATGGAGCCGCGGGCGCCGTGGATGCAGCAGCCGTGGGTGGAGCGGGAGAGGCCGGGGTATTGGGAGGAGGAGACGCTGAGGAACAAGGGACACGCACAGACTTTCCGAGTGAACCTGAACATCCTGCGCGGCTACTACAACCAGAGCGAGGACGGTGAGCCGCGTGCCGGGCCCGTCACGACCCCCCTCCCCACGGACGGGCCGGGGTCGCCCCGAGGGTCCGGGTCCGAGCGTCACCCCGAGGCAGCGGGACCCGCCCGGCCCCCACCGGGAGGAGCCCGCGGGGACTTTGACCCGATTTCACTTTCAGTTCAGATTCAGTCCCCGCGGGGCGGGCGGGGCGGGGCTGACCTCGGGGCGGGGCTGACCTCGGGGCGGGGTCAGGGTCTCACACCTTCCAGTGCATGTATGGCTGCGACCTGGGACCCGACGGGCGCCTCCTCCGCGGGTACAGTCAGTTCGCCTACGACGGCACCGACTACCTCGCCCTGAACGAGGACCTGACCTCCTGGACCGCGGCCGACACGGCGGCTCAGATCACAAAGCGCAAGTGGGAGGAGGCGGGTGCGGCAGAGCGTTACAGGAGCTACCTGGAGGGCCTGTGTGTGGAGTCACTGCGCATGTACCTGGAAAAAGGGAAGGAGACCCTGCAGCGTGCAGGTACCAGGGGCCCTGGGGCCGCCCCCTCTCCCCGGGGCTGGGGTCCTACAAGGAGACAGGACAGGGGGTCAGACACCCCTCCTTGGGGTTAGGGAGGGGGGCCCCTTGGATGTCCAGGTCAGGTACCAGAGGACTCCCCCTCCTCTCAGGGACAGTTAGGGGTGAGGCTCTCCTGGGTGCAGGGAGACCCACCTGATATAACTCATCACCTGCAGGGGCTCTGGGACCCACAGGGACCTTCTTTCTCAGGCCTTGTGCGCTGCCCACACCCCTGTGTCTGAGGCCTGACCCCAGCTTTTCTGAGTCACGTGGCCTCTACCCAGGTCAGGACCACAAATTTCTTTCTCCTCTCAGAGACCTGCCTCCTGCCTTGGGCTGTGTCTCTCTGATTCTAGAACTTTCTAAAGACTAGGAGGTCCATCCAGGTGCCTCTGCCTAGGCTGGTGTGGGGGCTGCGTGCTCCCTCCCCCACCCAGGTGCCTGTCCACTCTCAGGATGGTCACATGGGCGCTGCTGGAGTGTCCCATGGCGGATGCAAAGGTCCTGCATTTTCTCCCCTCCCCTCAGACCCCCCAAAAGTACACGTGACCCACCACCCCATGTCTGCCCGTGAGGTCACCCTGAGGTGCTGGGCGCTGGGCTTCTACCCTGCGGACATCAGCCTGAGCTGGCAGCGTGACGGGGAGGACCAGACCCAGGACATGGAGCTGGTGGAGACCAGGCCTGCGGGGGACGGCACCTTCCAGAAGTGGGCGGCCGTGGGGGTGCCCCCCGGAGAGGAGCAGAGATACACGTGCCATGTGCAGCACGAGGGGTTGCCCGAGCCCCTGACCCGGAGATGGGGTGAGGAGGGCCGTGGGCACAGAGCCTCGTCTCAGGGCTGCGGGGTCCTGGGGGACCTCAGTGGGGTCGGGACTGAGGCCTGGGGTCAGGGCCCTCACCCTCCCTTCCCTTCTCCTCCCAGAGCCGCCTTCTCACACCTTCATCTTCATCATCCTGGGCATCGTTGGGGGCCTGGTTCTGCTGGGCGCTGTGGCTGGAGCTGTGATGTGGGGGAGGCGGCGCTCAGGTGGGCAGGGGTGGGGTCTGAGTGTCTGTCCCACTGGGGGTTCAAGCCCAGGTAGACGTGTTTCCCGCCTCATTCACGGGAAGCACCGTCCCACGCATGTGATGGCCATTGTGGGGCTCTGTGCTCACACTTACTCTGTAGTGAGGCCCGTGGGAAATGAGGGACCCACTTACCACCTGATGGTGCTGGTGGTGGGGACCCCGTTCCCAGCAGCCCCAGGTCAGAGGGCAGGTCCCTACTGAGCACAGACCTCCAGGAGGGCGGTGGGTCCAGTCCCCACACATGCACTTCCCTCAGGTTGCCTGGTCCTGCCCTGGGTCTATACACTCGGTTCTGGAAACTTCTCAGGGCCCAGGTCTAGGGCTTCCTTTAGGACCTCATGGCCCTGCCTCCTCCCTGGTCTCTCACGGGATGTTTTCTTCCCGCAGGTGGAAAAGGGGGGAGCTACGCTCAGGCTGCCAGTGAGTATGGAGGGGTGACCCCTGAGACCCTGGAACAGTGCAGACAAGAGCCATGGGGGACCCCACCCCCATAGTTCCCCCTTAGTCTCCTATTCTGGGGCCCTGATCCTGTCCTGGTGTGTCACCCCCCTCCCTCTCTGCAGGCAGTGACAGCGCCCAGGGCTCTGATGTGTCTCTCGGCTTCTAAAGGTGAGACCTGCCGTGGGGAGGGGTGGGCAGAGGGCGGCCTGGGTGGTGGGGAGTCTGTGGGACACTGTGAGCATGAAGTGGGTTTGAGAATGTCACCAGTTACAGCCACTGCCCTGAATCTGCTCATGATGATTGTCCTCCACAGCGTGAGGCGGCTGCCTTGTGGGTCTGAGTGATGGAAGATGTGTTCACGCTCCCACTTCCTGACTCAGGAACCTCTGATTGGGGGGCTGGCCCCGCCCTGCTCCCCACACTTTCCTGTCCGTAGAGGCGGCTGGGCGTTCCCCATCCCCATCCCCATCCCTGCCTTTTCTCCCTGGTGCTCTGAGCTCAACTTCCTGCTCTGTATTGAAAGGAGACTGTGGATTGACCTGGTTCTTCAATTCTTGTCCTGATTGGCGACGGTAATTAAAGGAGACCCTCTAAATAAATGTCATCTGAGAGGAAATAAACGGAAACACCAAGAATTTTGCAGATTCCTGTGTATTCTGCGCTCTTTGCAGGCGGGGACAGGAGGGGTGGGAGGACAGAGCGTGGTCGGGGCCTGTGCCTGGTCAGGGCTCAGTGCATCGTGGGCTTTGACGTTGTCACTCCCCGGCCGGGTCACCTCTCTGCTCCTCTGACCTTCTCCCTCTGGGGACCCTGTCCCACCAGGACCTGTGGTCACAGGGACTCCCATCCCCCAGGCCTTGTCACGTGTCCTAATGCAGCGCCTCTCCAGGACCCTGGACAGCGAGGCCTTCCTGGGGAGGTCAGCCTGGGCTCAGCCCTGGGCCTGCCCTCCGCCCTCCTCCCCTGGGTGTTTGTGGTGTCTTTGCTCTTGGGGACCTTATGCCTGTTGCTGTGTTTGTGTAGGAGTTTTGGTCTCATTCTCTGGGTGTCCCCGTCTGACATTATCAGGTCTCATTTTGGGGTCACTGTCCAGCAGGCCCAGGGTCCCCGCACACAGGATCTGTGGTGTGGAGAGATGGCTTTTCAGGCTCCGCCTGCTCTGCCTCCTTCTAGGGCCTGAACGTTCCCACCCTCTGATCAGCTTGGTCTTTCTGGGGACCAGCCCCCACCCTGACGCTCTCCAGGCCCCTCAGCCAAGAGCCATCTCATCAGCATCCCAAAGACACTTGTCACTCAGGAGGTGCCCAGCGTGTTAGGAGCTCAGTGCCAGGAGCCAGGGGCAAAGACCAGACATTTCTCTCATCTCACAGGTGTCTGCCCACAGATCCATTAATAGCCAAAGGGTCCCAGTAGTTAAGGACGCTGGCACCTTATAGAGTCCCACTCACTCATGAACAAGAGTCCAGTCCATCCTCCTGTTGAGGATGGTTACATGGTCCACACACATGAAATTGCCCAACAGTTTTAGTTAGAGGGGAAACTCAAGTTCAGCCACCATGTGATGTTGGGCTCACCTCCCCGCATGGTGAAAATGACAGATCCAGACAAAACCAACTGTTCACAGGAATGTGGACTCCTCTCCCATATATTCCTGGTGGGAAAGTGAGTTGTGTCAAACCCGGTGGGAAATGCTTTGGCCGACTCCCTGCACCTGGAGACTGAGAGCAGGATGGATGTCGGGGAGTCAGAGGCTGAGCATCACCCACGGGAGGACGGGAGATCACAAATGGGACGAGGGAGAGAGTGAAAGGCTCAGAAGGACAGATGGACCGAAGGGAGAGACGCCTGTTGGCAAACGTGTGGAGAAAAGAGAAGCCCTCCCCCTGTTGGTGAGAACGTCCTTGTACTCCAGAACCAGATGTTCAGCCCTTACGTTCCTCCAACCGCGCACCTTCAATGATGGCTCCCTTTCACGGGTTGGGCACTCCTACCGTGTCCCCCAATCTTCCCAATGGGGTGCCACACATGTGCTGTCACAGCCGGGAAAGTTAGTCAAGATGCCAGCTGTCCCACCCCCTCCTCTGAAAGAAATAATAAAGGGAGAGGATTTAATGAGGTCACAGGATCCCACATATCTTGGAATCTAGGGGAAGTCGCTCTCTGCCCCAGGGGACCCCTGTACATCGTGAGCAGAGACAGGGGAGAAAAGGGAACCAACTCCATTGGAGGCGTGAGGAAATCGGGATGAAGCAGTCGATGTGGAAGCACAAAGGTGGGAATGGAACCCGAGTTTCTTCTCAGGGGACGCTGACGGGCACCTGTTCGCATCTCTACCTGGACAGGAGTGACGGGACCACGGGTCTCCAATCCAATCAGGGACTCCACCCGGCCCTTGATAGAAGGGAACTTTTTCCCGATGCATTGTGACCTTTTATTACTGCCCAGCATGCTTTTACTACTCCTGTGGACAGTGTAGGGATGTTACAGAGAAAGTGGTTGACTCATCAAGTCCCCAAACACATATGGACTAGAAACCGTAACCTGTTCTCCTGCATCCCAGCCGCGATGGGAATTCATGCCCCACACAGTGCAGGGAGGGCAGGATGGAGGCAGGTCCTCAGAGCAGTGGCTGATTTCTTCTCGAGTCTGAGGAGAGTAACTGCCAGGGCAGGTCGGGCAGCCGCAGGACGGACCGAGAAAGACTTACGTCCCCCAGGTTACAACTGACCTCCCTGCCTTCCTTCTTGGCCCAGGATTGGTCCGTGACTTGCAGGTGGGAGTTTCTGTTTGTTACAGTCCTGAACAACGTCATGGTTTCTGCGTTCAGATCCTTTATGTCGAGCCTGAGAAAATACCGAGGGAGGACTCTGTTATTCCTCCGGGCTTGGTGTAAATGAACTGAATAAACTGACAAAATACAAACAGAGGTATGGATACAGGGAACAGACTAACAGATCCCAGATCCAAGGGAGTAAGGGGGACTGGCTAAAGAAGGTGAAGAGATTAGCCAGAGGATAGATACACATCATAGCCTATGGTCACAGACAACAGTATGGTGATGGCCAGAGGGCATGGGGGCTGGAGGCTGGAAGGCGGTGGGTAAAGGTAGGGAAAATGGGGACATCTGTAATAGTGTCAATAATAATAATGAAGTAAAAAAAATTGCTAAGACTAGATCTTAAAAGTTCTCACACCCACACCAGTGGTGAGTAAGTGATGGGATGGATATGTTAACTACTCATATCATGGTAATCAATTCACAATATATTCATATATCAAGTCATTCCACAATGTTACACGTCCATGACACCCCGATAAATCTGGAGGGGAAATAATATGGGACCGACACAAGCCAAAGAAAACACAAGGCAAGTCGGAATAGCATGGGAGGTATTGTCAGAAGTGGGCAGACGTGTGGACACAACGTTTATAGAAATGGTGGGTGGCAACCTCCAAGATGGTTTTCAATGGTCTTCACGCCCTTGAGTGGAGGTGGGCCCTGTGACTGGCTCCGAACCAATAGGCAAAAATGAGGTGATGCCATTCCCTTCATCCAAGTGTAGGTAAGAGAGTTACTCCTGCCTGGCTCACCAACTCTACTGCCCTGCAGAATTTTAAATTTTCCTTTCTCAATTCTTACTAAAGGCTATTGATTTGAGAGAGATGAAGGGAGGAAGGGAGGAAGGGAGGAAGGGAGGAAGGGAGGAAGGGAGGAAGGGAGGAAGGGAGGAAGGGAGAGTGAGAGAGAGAGCGAGAACGAGAGCCGAGAGCGAGAGAGATTTTTTGCCTCCTGTAGTTGCCCCGACCAGAGATTGAACCCACAACCTAGGCATGTGCCCTGAGCGCAGACCCAACCTGTAACCTTTTGGTGTACGGGAGGATGCTCTAGCCAACTGAGTCCCCATTCAGGGTCCAAGGGTTACTTTCTACTCTCATTGACTGGGTCCTATCTCTAAGGATTCTATATTTATTTTATTTTCCTTTAAAATATATTTTTGTTGCCCTAACCGGTTTGGCTCAGTGGATAGAGCGTCGGCCTGCGGACTGAAGGGTCCCGGGTTCGATTCCGGTCAAGGGCATGTACCTTGGTTGCGGGCACATTCCCAGTGGGGGCTGTGCAGGAGGCAGCTGATCGATGTCTCTCTCTCATCAATATTTCTAACTCTCTATCCCTCTCCCTCCCTCTCTGTAAAATAATCAATAAAATATATTTAAAAATAAAATAAAATAAAATAAAATAAAATATATTTTTGTTGATTTCAGAGAGAAAGGAAGAGAGCGAATGATAGAAACATCAATGATGAGAGAGAATCATTGATCAACTGCCTCCTGCACACCCCGCTTCTGGGGATCGAGCTGGCAACCCAGGCATGTGCCCTTGATTGGAATGGAACCTGGGACCTTCAGTTCACAGGCCAATGCTCTATCCACTGAGCCAAACCAGCTAGGGCTACATATATTTTCAATATTCCAGCAGAGAACACCATTCTTCTCATTCTCTAGGTATCTGGCACTGGCCACCACATCGGCCATCACCTTGTACAGCCTGGACCATCTCATCACAGAATTGTCCCAGTCGCCAAGGAGGACAGAGACCAACTCACCCGACTGTCTGAAGGACACAATCTGGGTGTCCTAAACCCTCCAGAAGTTGCACAGTTCCTTCGTCGCCCAACTTATTTCCAAGCAGATTGATTTTTTTCAGAGTTTTGCTGCTGATAAGAACGGAGGCGAGGGATGCGCAGCAGGCACCGGTTAGCATACACTCTTCCAGCCTGTGAGAAGAGACGCAGGTGGGAGCTGGGCCAGTCCTTGGGGGCCGTGGTGGGCCGGGCACCTGGGTGTGGACCAGTGTCCGAACACCTCCCTCCCAAGTTGTGCACTAGAGAATGTGCCCATAGAGCGTCTTTCCCAACACCCAACCAATACATCCGCGTTTTCACTTGCCCTTTCTTGTTGTACTTATCCCCTCAGCTCTTCCAAAGTCTACACAGGAGCTCCCCTCCCGCCCAGGGACCTACCCCATGTTCTCCAACTTGCAGGTTGGATGTTTCATAGCACCACACAGCAGCTCCATCCCCGCATCCCCGATGTTATTGCTCCCAAGCTCCAGGCTCTTCAGGTTGGGGTTATTTTGCAGAACATAGACCATGTATTCACAGGCCTTAGCCGTGAAAAAGCAGCCGGATATCCTGCAGAGAGAGAAGGAGCTGGAATCATGGCCGCCTGTCTCAAAGGGTCTCAGAGCATGAAGTGGTGAGTGTCCTTGAACCTCCCTCATGAGGTCCATGAAGAAGGGACTCCATGGAGGCCAACAGTCATCTATCCTAAGCATCCCGAAGCACCCGTTAGAATGACTATATGCATCCCTATGTCCACGGCAGCATTACGTACCATAGCCAAGATCTGGAAACTGACCCAAGTGCCTCTCAGTAGAGGAGTGCATAAAAATGTGACACATTAACTCCTACCATTTGCAACAGCATGGATGCACCTGGAGAGCATTGTGCTAAGCGAAATAAGTCAGTTGCAGAAATATAAATATTAGGTGATCTCACTCATTTGTGGAATATAATGAACAACGTAAACTGATGAACAAAAACAGATCCAGAGACAGAGAAACATCGATCAGACGGTCAAACCTCAGAGGGAAGTCAGGGGAGGGTGGGGGTAAGGGGGAGAGATCAACCAAAGGACTTGTATGCATGCATATAAGCCTAACCAATGGACGCAGACACCAGGGGGGTGAGGGCATGAGCGGGGGTGGGGTGGGGGAGCAATGGGGGGATAAGGACACATATGTAATACCTTAATCAATCAACCAGTAAATAAATAAGTTGTGGCACATTTACACAATGGAATACAACGTGGCAGTAAAAAGGAAGGGAATTTTATCGTTTGCCACAGCATGGATGGACCTGGTGACTAGGATGCCAGAGGAAATAAGCCAGAGAAAGACAAATACCACATGATCTCACTTACATGTGGAATCTAATGACCAAAATTGACGAACAAAATAGAAGCGGAGCCATGGATGCGTGGAACATACTGACAAATGTCAAAGTGGAGGGGGAAGAGGGATCGATAAAAGAAGGTGAATGGCAACATATATGCTTCACCCATAGACACAGGCAAGCATGTGGTGATGGCCAGAGGGAAGGGGTGGCAGGGACTGGGTAGATGGGGGCAACGTGGAAAAGTGGGAACATCAGCAATAGTGTGAACAACAAAAATAGAAGTTAGAAAAAGAACAGTCAGGTAATATTCGAAGCTCTAGCCCTAGCTGGTTTGGCTCAGTGGATAGAGCGTCGGCCTGGGAACTGAAGGGTCCCAGGTTCGATTCCAGTCAAGGGCATGTACCTTGGTTGCGGGCACATCCCCAGTAGGGAGGTGTGCAGGAGGCAGCTGATCGATGTTTCTCTCTCATCGATGTTTCTAACTCTCTATCCCTCTTCC